>NC_140941.1:77276507-77876507 GCF_014529385.1 Adiantum capillus-veneris | reverse complement strand
TTTTGAGCACATTTGCTTGTTGTACACGTAAAGGATAACCTTGAGCAGAAATTTAAGTCTAAACTGAGAGAAAAGACATCATACACGTATGATGTGTTTTGTCCCAGAATAGGCTCAAATTGTACAAGTGTGTATTCCCAAGTGTCCTAGAGCATTGAGGGAGTCCCTAGCTTAAATTTCATTGCATTTGGACCAAATTTTGAGCTTGAAGTGACCAAGGAACAATCCAGACATTCTGCATAACCATTTTGGCTATAACTTGAACAAAATTGATTTAAAACTCAAGTCATAGAATTTCTGGGAAGTCCTTAAGTGTTGGACTACCTCTGGAGCAAGATTCATTTCAATTGGAGCAAAAAGACATTATACGTGTATGATGTGTTTTTTATGATGTTGAACATTTTTTGAACTTCAGACTATAAAGGGGGTATGGGAACACTACTCTAACCACAAACCTGCAAAAGCTTCTCCATTGTGGGCAAAAAGACATTATACGCGGATGATGTGTTTTTTACCCTATTGACTCTAAAATATAAACGTGGGTATATCCTAGCATTCTAAGGGACCTTAGAAGCAAATAGCCAAGATTGCATTCACTTTGGAGCATATGTGATCCAGTAAGTGACAAAGAAGAAAAATTGGGCCAGAGTTAGGCTTGATCTAATTATAGCTTGCACAAAATTGGTTCAATTTTCAATTTGGAAGCTTCTGAGAGTTACTTGCATGGTAGAGAATATCAGGAGAAGAAATATTCTTATTTTTGCTAGAGAGACTTTATACGAGTATAATGTCTAAGGGCCAGAATTAGAGCTTATTTGTTAAATTAAACCTGCTACAGTGTTCCACTTAACTCTACCAACCCATTTTATCAGTCAATTCAATGAGAAGATCCTACACAGGGAACCAACCCTTCCCAAAACAAACTTCGGACGGGAAGTACTCGCATGGTCTTACTAATCAATATTGAATGTTACTAAAGTGAGAATCACTATTGACAAAGATTTATAGAGTCTAAAGTTTTGTACAAATATCCAGCAACAAGTCCCAGCAAGTTAAGACCAATAAAAAATACAATCAATCAACCAATTGGAGAGCTGAAATAGCCAGAGTAAGGAACGACAGAGTAAACTTTTAAGATAAAGGGTTTGGTTTGATAGTGATGTGTTAAGGAATTAATGTATTTAAGATCAGGGAGAAACCTCCAAAGAGACCAAAGATCACAAGGAGAGTAGGTCAGCTTAGCGCCTACGGAGGAGAGTGTAGCCCAAGCTATAATAGGTCCACTAGCACCAATCATAGAAGACGATAGTGGGACCGACACCTCTTTTGAAAAATCTTTTTACGTCATGGCTGACCAGAATACCGTTGTTAACCAACCAAGCCAAGTAGGAGGCGATAGCACCTCTAAGAACCCTCCTCGGACAATGAGATTTACAACCTTTTACTTAAAGGGACCAAATGCCCATGGGGCTATGGTATATGCTGATGAAAGGGGGCAAAAAATCATATGTATTGAGGAGAAACCAGTAGAAGGAGTGGATGCCCTTCTAGTTTATGATGATGGGGATAGATTTTGTGATGATGAGGGAATACATTACCTCATCGTTAAGGATCCAAACAATTACAAAAAATACGGGGATAATGTGGTAAAAGGGATGATGGTTTTTGAAATCACCAAAATACCTCCTCAGATAGACCTTCCTAACGCCACCCCAGTGTTTGAAAACAAGGTGACTAAAGTGGTGACTAACCAAGGAATGGTATGAATCTATAAATATCTGAATAGGAGAGTCAAGACATATCTCCGATGTCTAGCACCATAGCCTAGGCACATAAAGACTTTGTACTTGTTCTCGTATGTGAAGGGAGTCTCATAATATATTTTAACAAATACGGTTGAGAGTATATGACGATAGAGAAGGCAAAAGTAGCAAGATTGATAAACACTTGAGTATTTCCGACAGACCTCGCTGCCACTCAAGGACTAAACCCTACCCCTAGTAAATCTACCAATCCCTTTGAGGAGATAGAGGATACGACCAGATTTCCAACTAGGCAAGCTAGAATGGTAGAAACGCCAAATTTTCCTTCGTATCTCAACCCAAATCCTGAAACATTGTAATCATGGTTGCGACCCGCAGTGACAAGGGGAACAAGAGTTCTATATAGGAGAAGTCCCCATTAAAAATGGATCATATGTAACCCCTATAGTCTCTCCCATGCCCACTTACTCTTATTCTTATCACAACGAGAGCAAGGGACCAACGACGATATTGACCATAGCAGGATTCCCCTTTATGGAGAGAATCAAAACGGAAAGAATATTTGTGATTGAACCACCTGTTGAAAGGTCATGTTGAGGATATGGGATGGAAGAAGCACTTGACAGAAGATTGAGACATAAACAATACCCTGTGAGGGGAGAAGGGCGAGGAGATTTCACAATTAGGCTAGTAGATCACAGACGTGTTAGACCTTCTCAAGTCCAAAAATGGGTCCACAAGAGGTATTCAAGAGAAGGAGACCCTAGAGATCACATAGCAACATTCTTGAGAGTGATCCGAGCAGAAGAGGTTAGAGACTTCTATACACAATTTACTGGATCTGGACTCACCTTAGAGGAGGACGCCACCATTTGGTTTAATTATGTTAAAAGACGAAATTTTGAGACCATCCAAGAGGTTTTTCACGAATTTGTGGAGGAATTCTCTCAAAGAGGGATAGCCCACAATACTCTCTCTCAAATCCACAAGTTCAAGTAGAAAGAGGGGGAATCTATCAGGAAGTCAGCCCTATGGTTGAAACGATACGTGAAATTCTGTCCACTGGAAGACTTACCTACTTAATTTAGACTCATGTTGATATTTATCGAAGGCTTGAGAAATGATGTCATAAAATCTAATATCTAACCAACCCAAATGATTTTCTCATATTAAATTGATCACTTAATGTGGGAGAATAAATGGGAACAAGTGTTAAGATATAGATATGTGCTTATAGATCTATCTCAACACGGGGCCAATAGTAAAGGGGCCCAAATGGGAGATGGTCTATCAAGAGCAAGGCTAACCAATGGAGCATAATACCTTAGGGTTAGCTTCATTGAAGACCTCCAATAATGTGTGTAAAAGTCCTTTGACCTTAGGTAAGCTAGGGCTGAGCTTGAGGTGGGAACCCGGCCCAAGCTCATGGTGCTTGTCGTGCTTGAGGTGTTTGTCATGCTTGAGGTGCTTGATTAAGATGCTTGAGGTGCTTGACTGGCTCCATGCTTGAGGTGATTGACTTGGTGCATGATTAAGGTGCTTGAGGTGCCTTGAGAAGCTTGCCTAAGATTCTTGTGGGAACACCCCCTACTTCAAGTGCTTGGTCATGCTTGATGACTAAGGGGCTTGCTCATCCAAAGTCAAAAATATCCCTACAAGGAGGGGGGCGAGCCTACAAGGGGGGGAGGGGGGGGGGGGGGGGGGGGGGGGGGGGGGGGGCGGATGAGAGAGAACACACACACACACACACACAAGGGAAGCCACAGCTTCAAGAGGCAGCAAGGACACTTGTCAAGTTCCTCCCCATGTTGCCCTCATGGTGTGCCTGAAGCCTATTGGTTGGCCACCCAAGGGGTCCAATGATAATTTAGGATTTTTAATTAATTGATTTTGCATTTATCAAGTCCTATCTCTCAAAGGGGAAAGGGGGACACTTGTCCCAAGGCTACCCATGTTGCTTGTAATGGCTCCTGCTTGTGATTGGCTAGGCCTGGAGGGGTCCAATGAGCTTCAAGCATGAGCTACAAGGGGGGGTCGACCCAAGCAAGCTAGGGGGGTGCTTAGGGGGTATACTCACCCACACACACTCACAAACACTCTCATTGTGTACTATGCAAAGTGCAAAATCTCCCTCTCCTTCTCCAAGCAAGTAGAGGTTGAGAGCCTACACCAACACTCTTGGCTATGGAGTGCAAATCCATCCAAGATCCATGCTTCAATGCTTGAGCTTGCCATCTATTTCTTCTTCATTACTATGCTACTATGTATGCTAGCACAAGAGTTATGATAAGTGAGGAACTAGCTCTTTCTCGTATGAAATGTTTCTTCTTCCTCTTCCCTACCCTCATTCCCTGCTAGCTCTCTCCACCTTCGAAGGTGTTTGAGGTCTTGGGACTGAGGCTTGGTATAGTTAAAGATTTCTTCAAGTTTAGGTTATGCTATGATGGTGATGCATGAAGCTTTCCATCTTCATTGCTTCACCTAGGTCACAAGGAACACAAAGAATGTATTGTAACAAGTCTCTCTTTATGGGAGAAATCATAATACAAATGGCTATTGGAGGGGGGACCGGCTCCACATAAATCCGGTCCTCAACTGTTGTCATGTTCTCTAAATTCTCTCTCTTGCAAAAGTATTGTGCATGCCAAGTTAACTAATTGCTATAATTATGTTGCTATCTTCAATTATGTCTACCCGTTATGCTCACAAAATCATTTCTTGAAAGTACTCTCATTAAATTCCGCTACTCTCAAATTGAATAGGCAAATTCCATTACAAATGCAGACCTTCAAAATGATTTTTATATGAAGAAAAGCCCCACTCTGAATGAGTTAACCAAAGAGGCTTTATTCTTGGTAGATAACTGTGCGATCTACAAGGATATAGAGATGAGGATATAGAGATAACTGTGCGATCTACAAGGATATAGAGATGGAGATCAAAGATATAGAGATGAGGATTCATCATCTAAACAAAGTGGAACTAAGTTTGTGAAATCAGCACAGGGAAATGAACCGGAGGTAAATCAAGAGCGACTCATAAAGGAGGTACTAAAGAGGATTAGCCCATTTACCAAGCCATAGGCTAAGCAATTGAAGTGGTGTGCCATTGAACAGAAATGGACAAATCATGTGAGTGAGGAATGCTACTACAATAAGGGCTATGTGCGAGAACAACAGTATGTTCCCCAGTCTTAAGTAGCACCACCTCAAGTACCATCAATACCTAGATATACGACAGGGAATTTGCCAGGACGAGTTGGGGTTGAACAACCACAGCGAGTTTTGGGGCAACAACCACCACTCTCAAGAGCAAGACCGATAGGGGTGAGGTATATGCCCACTATGGAAGAACTAGAGGAACAAGCCTTAAAGACTATACCAGTCTATTACGAAGATCCAAGTAAAGTGTTGGACCGCCCACAATAGCACATGCTGCATGAGAAAGTAGATATAGTTTGGACAAGAGAATGTTGTTGTTCATAGCCAATGGAGGCTTCAACGTAATGAGACCTGCTTACAATAGAAGCGAGTTCAAGGAGCTCCACGACAACTGCTAGGACCATGCTATAAATGTGGAGGCGACCATCTCATCAAAGACTGATCTCGTACAAAAATTGTCCAAATCAATTCATATTGTCCAGACTGTGGCATCAATCATTTGATCGCTGATTGTCCAAAATCCATACAAAGCAGTTAAAACAACTTTAAACATTTTGGAGGCAATCCCTTCAAGCAATGGTTCAAAAAACAGAGCAGTAATACCTATATAGGTTATCACACGAGCTCAAGCTCAAAAAGAGAAAGGGGGGCCTGTAATTGAAGGACCAAGACTGAAAGCACCTAGCATTGAATGAAAAGGCTGACGAAACACATGGAAGGCTAAAAAATCACGCATGGAAGTTAGGAAAGGAAGATAACAAAATATTCTAATGGAGAATTAAAACAAACCAAAGACAGATTGGAAAAACTTGAAAGACAAACAATTCAAAAACTAGAAACACCAATAGACATAGAGCTTGAGAAGAAAGGGGAATCCAAAAGTGCAGGCTCAGGTGGATTTGTGCTAGTAGATAAAGTAAACGAACATCTAGACACACTCTTGAAGGCATATGAATCAAGGCTTAAAATCGACCAAACTCCAGAATAGAAATGGATGACATATCCCTATGCAGATCTAGATAAAGGGGAAGATAATGAAATTGAATTGGAACGGGCACATTCAATGGACAAACCAAAGATAGTGTTGAACATAACAGATCAGACGTCTAAGGGTTTTCAACCTATCATACCGGGATTGTATAAAGGAGACAAAGGCTTGAGTGATCTTTGGAGGCAGATAAGGGAAGCCAATGAAGCTAAGAAACTAAGCCAAAGGGTTAACAAAACAAGTATGGGAGGAGATGTCTTTCTTCCTCATATTGAAAAATTTGAGGCAGAACCTCAAGTAGATCTAGAGATGTGCTCGTATTGGGGAGACAAGGGATCCATGAGATCTTGGGATAGCCAACCTATATCTCAGATAATTTTTTTGTCTTATATGGGAGAGTATAAAGCAAAGTCGGATGTGAAATTGTGCCATCACAGAAACTCTCTACAAGAAGGAAGGGGATGGACTCCCAGGGTTGATAACCATCTTATCAACTCCAGTGACTTGTACCATTACTCTCACCGAGCTTCTTAGAATAAGACCTAATATGTGGAATACAATAGGAAAATGTATGGAAAAGTTTAGATTAAGGGATCCGAATTCACAAATGTGGGAAGGAATCAAGGAATTAGAAAAACCTCAATTAAACATCCAACCAGTACCCTTAAACAAGGTAGGAGAATACTCTAAAGGGGAAAATGGCAATACCACGTGTTGGAATTAGGGTTGCAGAGAAACACACACAGCTTGGAGAAGACGAAGGAAGCTCAAGGCACACAATAGAGAGTGTGTTACTTAGTGTGCAATGGAAAAAATAGATAGCCCTAGAGTGATGGGCGTATATACAATGCACGGGGGAAAAAACCTCCTAAAGAGGAAAAAAATGCCCCGGCGGTCCTAGTGTGTTCACACACATCACTACCACATGTATATGGTAACAAATCCCCCCTGGAGTGATGCGGTGAATGCGAGCTGGCACATGAGTAAAGGGAAGTGCCATGCCTTGAGGACAGGATCAGTCCACAAAGGGGAGTAAGCCCAAAGCTTTGAGGAAAGCTTCAAGCTTCTCACGAGACAATGCCTTTGTGAAAAGATCTGAAAGGTTGTCATGTGTTGGCACATAAGCCAAGCTGATCTCTCTTGCTGAGAGCATCTCCCTGACATAGTGGTAATGCACCTCAATGTGCTTTGTGCGAGCATGAAAAACTGGGTTCCTCGCAACTACTAATGCACTCTGACTGTCAGTGTAGATAGTGTTGGCAGTGTCCTGTCCAACACCCAAATCAGCCATAAGGCGTCTGAGCCATACACACTCAACCGTAGCTGTGAAGACTGCCCTGTACTCAGCCTCACAACTCGAAGTGGCCACAATAGGTTGCTTCTTGCTCAACCATGATATACATGAACTGCCAAGCATGAAACAAAAACCACTTGTGGACACTCGCGTGTCAAAACAACCAGCCCAATCTCCGAAAAAGCATGTAAGTCTGGCGGCAATGATCCCCCCTAGGGATAAAACAAGCCAAGATGTAAGGTGCCACTAAGGTAGCGGAAAATCCTCTTGACAACTTGCCAATGCTTATACTCTGGGCTATGCATAAATTTGCTGGCCTGTGAGACTCCAAACTGAATATCCGGCCTCGTGTTGCAT
Source organism: Adiantum capillus-veneris (assembly GCF_014529385.1). NCBI lineage: Eukaryota > Viridiplantae > Streptophyta > Polypodiopsida > Polypodiales > Pteridaceae > Adiantum > Adiantum capillus-veneris. The sequence goes on along the minus strand of NC_140941.1, from coordinate 77,868,944 downwards.
ACATAAATGAGGCAGCCAACACCAGTTTGGTAAAGAGTGACATCAGTAGGATCACCAGCATCATGTAGACTCAACTTCAAACCTGTTTCCATGGGAGTGGCAATAGGTTTGCAATCCTCAAGTCCAAACTTACATAGCAATGTCTCTATGTAACTTTTCTGACACAAGGCAATACCACCATCACACTGCTTAAACTGTATACCCAAATAATGATGCAACAGCCCCATATCTTTCACTCTGAAAGTAGCATTCAAATCAGCCTTAAATTCAGCAATATGTCTCTCATTTGGTCCAGTGATCATCAAATCATCAACATAAGAACCACAATGAGAAGTACATCATCCTCACGCTTTACATACAATGTGCTTTCTGTTGGACTGTTATGAAAGCCTCGTTTAACCAAATGAGTGTCAGCTTTCTCATACCAAGCATGAGGAGATTGCTTCAACCCATACAAAGCCTTCTTACATCTGCACACTTTGTCCTCTTGTCCTTTTATGACAAAACCGCGAGGCTGTTACATAAACTTCCTCAAATATGTCACCATTCAAGAAACAGCCAAAGCATAACAATCTGATGCATAAGATGCATGGCGAGAGCCTGAACGAGTACGACTAGACAAAGGTGCATCCAATTTACTATCACGCAAAGTGTGCACCAGCCATTTTGGCATACCTCTAGCCTACTCATTTTCAGCCCTTTCCTCATCAAGTACATCATGTACATCTGCATCAGTAATAGGCTGATCTAGAACATTTTCAGAAACCCCCATAGGCTGTACATTTGCCTCATTGGAACTTACATTCGTATTTCCACCACTGAAAAGAGGCAACAAAGTGTCATAAATGTCCTGTGAGCTTACATTACTGTCTCTCGTACATGACAGCAAGGGCTGAACAGAATCTTCCACAAACACTACATCTCGAGAAACCAGAATACGTTTTGTTTGCGGATGATACAACCTGTAACCTTTGATTTCAGCACCATAACCAACAAAAATACATTTGACAGCCTTATCATCCAATTTTTTTTGCGCTGCACTTGTGGCACCAAAGTATATGCCAAACATCCAAAAACATGCATGTGCTCAATAGAAGGTTTTCTATCATGCCATGCTTCATATGGAGTAATAGACTGCAAAGATTTCGTAGGACACCTGTTAAGCACATAAGTGGCACACATGATGGCTTCAAGCCAAAAAGAATGCGGAAAAGCTTGACTTTTGACCATACATCGTGCCATTTCCGTCAGTGACCTGTTTTTCCTCTGAGCAACACCATTTTGCTAAGGCGTATAAGGCACTGTACATTGGTGTTTTATCCCACGACTAGCCAGAAATGCATTAAATTCATGAGACATATACTCCCCCCCTCGATCGGAACGGAGGGTGCCCATAGTACATTTCGAGACATTTTCAACCATAGCCAGAAATTGTTTGAAGCACATAAAAACTTCGGACTTCTCTTTAAGCGGAAATACCCATGCATGCCTGGAGTAATCATCAATGAAAGTCACGAAGTATAGGTAATTGCCCAAGGACGGAGTTTGCATGGGCCCGCAAACATCACTATGCACAAGCTGCAACCTGCATGTGGCCCGAACTGAACCATCCTTTGGAAATTTAGAACCCTGCATCTTACCCAAAATACAGCCTTCAAAAACATGTTTGACAGGTGCTTCAAGAGGTGGCAAAGAAGAAACCATATCAGATTTCTGCAAACGTAGCAAACTGGCAAAATTCAGATGACCAAAACGTGCATGCCAAAGTTTTGCATCTGAGATAGCCCTTGAATCTTCAACAGCATTTGCAAAATTTTTTCCACACTTGTCATACAAAGTGAGCTTATACAGCCCACGGCACAAAAGCCCAGATGCAACAATTTCATCACCAAAACTGAGATCATGAACTGTACATCTTTCATCCACAAATTTGACTACAAGTGCGGATACATACAAGAGATTCTTCTTTATCCCAGGTACATAAAGTGCATCAACAAGTGTGAAGGAACTGCCATTAGCAGCAGTGAGCACAATCTTTCCAACTCCTTGAACTAGATAAGAGGCGTTGTTGGCACAAGTGACTGAATTCCCATGAGGGACAGACTCAAGAGAGGTAAAAAATTCACGATGTGAGGTAATATGCTTTGTAGCACCACTGTCGAAATACAACACATGTGAATCTGCGGTAACTAACAAGCATGCATCATGGACAACAGGATCGTAAGTGCACTCTGCGCTAAAAGCCCATTCTGCATCAACATCAGCATTAGAGTCTCCTTTCACAAAAGACTCAACAATGGCTGCATTTGTATTGGAGCCAGCATTTGCAGTGGAACCACCCTCTTTCTTCGTAGCCTCTTTGGCCTTCAACTTAGGACATGACTTGATCAAGTGATCATTGGCTTTATAATAATGGCAACGCATCTTCTTTTTGCCCTTATCACCAGAATTGCAAGACGAAGTGCTGCCAACAGAAGCATTAGGAACAGAATTTTCGCCACTCGCAGCAGAACCATAAGAAGTGGCTGCATTACTGTTACCACCCTTTCTTTGAGAAGCAATAAAAGCCTGTTCAACTGCACGCTGCCTAGTCCTGTTTTTTCTAGAAAGTGACTCTTGCAACAGCAATGTGCATAATGCATCAAACTAGACAACTTTAGGATTTCCTTGGGTCATAAGTCTCCAAGTACTAGCAAAAGTCTGGTAGGAATCTGGTAAGGCATCAAGAACAGTCTGCATAAGGGAAATGTCTGAAATGACTTCCCCTACAGAAATAAGCTGCTCATTGATATCCTTGACACTAGCAAGGAAAGTGTCCATATCATCTTCCTCATGCATAATCTTCGACTCCAGCTCTTTACGCAGCAAAGCAATTTTAGCCTCATTGCGGCTTGCATAAAGACCTGTTAGAATATCCCAAGCCTGTTTTGCAGATTTTGTTGAACGGATGTGAGGAACAATGGTGCGCTTCATAGACAACGCAATCAATGCACGAGCCTGCGCATCCTTAACATCCCAACGAACTTGTTCTGCCATAGACAAAACAACTCTAACAGCTGCAATCCTTGCAGCAAGACTTGCAACATCCTCAACATCGCCTTCATCCTCAGAACCAGGACATACATCAATGCCCTGCACAATGTTCCAGACACCCTTTGACACAAGAACATGTGAAAACTGCCCGAAAATACGAGAAACGGAGCGGGAACAACCTGTGCTATATAGCACAAACCGTAGAAGACTATAAGGCACCTGTTATGCAGAAAACGACACTGACAGAAATTCTGCACAAAATGATGAAATAGCCTGTGCAGTACTGCCTGTAGTGGAAACGGAGGCCGAAATGCCCCCAATTCAAAATTATGAGCAGAACAAGCTCTTCGAGCTTACCCAAAAATTTTGTCAACCTACGAACGCTCGCCAAATCTCACTGAAATCGGAGAAAGTGAGTAGGCGTGTGTTGGAGTAGCTGGCGACTAAGCACGGGAGGGTGTGACCTGCTATGATAGCAATTGTTGGAAATAGGGTTGCAGAGAAACACACACGGCTCGGAGAAGATGAAGGAAGCTCAAGGCACACAATAGAGAGTGTGTTACTTAGTGTGCAATGGAAAAAATAGATAGCCCTAGAGTGATGGGCGTATATACAATGCACGGGGGAAAAAACCTCCTAAAGAGGGAAAAAATGCCCCGGCGGTCCTAGTGTGTTCACACACATCACTACCACATGTATATGGTAACACCACGCTCCCAGTTGAATTAGAAGGTGTCACCACCATGACAATTCTTGACAGTGGAGCTCGTGTAGCCATCGTGACAAAGGATGTATGGAAGAAATGGGGGAAACCAACTCTGAGGACCACTAGGATGAAGTTGCAACTTGCTGATGACTATATGGAGAGACCCATTAGGCTCCTTGAAAAGGTAGTTGTTACCTCTTGTGGAATCGAGTACAAGCATACCTTTGCAATCATGGATTTTGGCAAGAAAAATAACTATGACATAATACTTGGACGACCCTTCATGTGACAATTAAAGATGGTCCAAGATTGGGGCTATAATCACATATACGTCAGACACATGGAGACTACTATGAGAATAAACCTTAAAGACCATAGATACAAAGAGCAATCATGGATTTTGGCAAGAAAAATAACTATGACATAATACTTGGACGACCCTTCATGTGAAAATTAAAGATGGTCCAAGATTGGGGCTATAATCACATATACCTCAAACACATGGAGACTACTATGAGAATAAACCTTAAAGACCATAGCTACAGAGATGTGGACAGAACCCCGGTAGAGGAGTTTGATTCTGCTATGTTAGTTGGGTCTAAACTCCCAGCCTGGCTAGGTAAACCAAACGAGTTATGGATGTGTGGGGCATCCAATTGTGGAAGCCTAAAACGAGAAGAATGTATTCTAGAAAGAGCTATCGAGGATACAAAATACATTCCACAACCTTTTTCAAAAGAGTACTTAGAACCTTTAGGATGGACACATATTCTACCAACCTTAGATATGTGAGTTCTTGCGGAGGAACCGACGACTAAGTTTTGTGACCAAGATGGTTATGATGTGGTTCCATACTACATGGCTGAGCTAATAGAAGATGATGATTACCAAATCTGAGGACAATCAAGAAAAATTGAAAATCAGCAAGAAGTGGATGGGGAGCTGTTTCACGATTCTACAGATCATCTTTAACGAGATGATGATGCAGATAATGAATGTTCTGACAACCCCAGTGAGTTAGAGGAAATGATACTGGATGTAAGGTTTTACAATTTTTCAAATCAAAAACCTATACGTCAAGCACATTACAGGAAAAAGAAAGCAGTAAACAAGGCAAGAGATAACCTAATGCCAAAAATGAGGAACAAAACAGAATTTTTATCTCTAGTAAAATCCAAAGATTGCATTAAAAATGAAATATCAGGCCAACTCTCTCGAGATCTAGACTCTAGGACAAAATACAGTGGTAGGGATGTAAAAAAACGAACTCAAAATTTGAACGTGGAAAATAATTTTAAAAAATGGAAACAGAACCGAACCAAATTGAGGAACCGAAATGGACAAAAGTTGAACATAAAAAGAAATACCAAGAGCTCAAAAAAACTCTAAGGGAAGTATGGACAGATGAAATGAAAAATGGAGAAGATGACAAAGACAAGAGCGACAACCATATGAGTACACCATCTCATAATAAAAAGTTCACTATTCAAGACCGGAAGATTGTGTTGACACAACCGAGACAAGAATGATGGGAGAAGGAGTCATATGATGGGCCGGAGGATGCAAGGAAAATAGACCTAGCAGGACCTAGAGAGGAACCGCAACCCATCTATATAGCCACCGATCTAAGTCAAGAAGAGAAAGAAGAGCTTGTCAGCCTTCTTCAAGAATATAAGGATGTGTTTGCATGGTCCTACGAGGACTTAAGGGGAGTGGATCCTACAATATGTCAGCATACTATCCCTTTAAAACCTGATACAAAACCTAGCCTACAAAGGCCGTACACATACAATGACACCTTTGCTAAGTGTATTAAGGAAGAGATCGATAAGCAAAAGGAAGTGGAGTTTATCTATGAGATAGAACACACTGATTGGGTGTCTCCAATTTTTGTGGTACCCAAAAATAATGATAAACTCAAAGTGTGTGTCAACCTCAAAAAAGTCAATGCAACCATGATAAGGGATAATAGTCCCTTACCAATTACAAACCACGTTCTTGAACGAGTGGAAAAAAAGCGTGCATATTCCTTCTTGGATGGATTCTCTGACTACAAACAACTTGCAATTGCACCCGAGGACCAATATAAAACGACATTTTCCATAGAATGGGGCATATTTGCATATCGGGTCATGCCATTTGGGTTGACAAATGCACCTGCAACATTTCAAAGATTCATAGCCCATGCCTTCAAGGAATACTTGAGGATCTTCCTGAAAATCTATATGGATGACCTATGTGTCTACTCTCTCCAAAGAGAGGAACATACGGAACACCTCAAAAAGGTATTTGAGAAACGTAGGACATATAGGATTTGTCTTAATCTAGAAGAGTGGGTTTTCATGGTAAGACAAGGAAGAATCTTAGGACATACTGTCTCAGAAAATGGCATATCTACAGATCTAGATAAGATTAAAGTGATTATGAAAATGCCTAAGCCAATCAATGGAAAGCAAGTATACTGCTTTATGGGGCATTGTGGTTATTACAGGAGGTTCATACACATGTATGCAATTGTCCTCCAACCCTTGTATAGACTTATAGTGATCTTTGAATGGGAAAATGAGTGCGAGGAATCATTTACGAAATTAAAGGATGCCCTTGTAATCGCTCCGGTGCTAAAGGCACCTGATTGGGAAAAAATCTTTGACTTTCATATAGATGCATCTGCATTTTCTATCTAGGATGTATACTGGCTCAACCAGGAGAGGGAACCATTGATCTTCCAATCAGCTATTCCAACCGGCAACTAAATAGTGCAGAAAATAATTTTACACGACCACCGAAAGAGAGGGGCTTGGAATGATTTATAGCATTAAGAAATTTCGGCATTATCTCCTCACAAATAAGTTTCTGTTTTTCACAGACCATCAAGCCCTTTTATACCTTATCAACAAACCATGCAACACAGGGCGAATCGTAAGATGGTTCATCATATTGCTGGAGTTTGACTTTACGGTGGTGTTTAAAAAGGAAAAGACGCATATCAAAGCAGACCACCTTTCTCGATTACCAAATGGAGAAGCTCTAGAGGGTGTGGATGGTGATCTCCTGGATGCATATCTCTTTAATATAGAAATGGTACCTAAGTGGTCCCAAGAGATCGCAAAGCTATTATCGCAGAAAGGATAATTTGACAAAATGGACCAAGACCTTAAATGAAGAACGATTCGGCAAGCTAAGAACTTTCAGTTGATTGGCGGACGCGTATGTAATTTAGGCGCCGACAGTATCCTACAAGTGTACATAAACCCTGAGGAATACGAAACCTATTTGCTGAAAGCACATAATGAGGATTTAACATTTCATTGTTCATCCACAAAAACTTTCCAACGCCTGCAATAATTAGGAGTGTATTGGCCGATTATGCGTGTTGATGTTCATGATTATGTAACTAGTTGCACCAAATGTAGATCAAGACCACCCATAGAACATGCAACATTGTTTTAATAACACTTACGCCAGAATGGAGTCAATACATTGTTGACTTCTTGGAAAAACAAACATTTCCTAAAAATATCACTAGAGCACCGCAAAGAGTGATAGAATTAGAAGCTCGTGATTTCACTATGATTGAAAATCAGGTTTATATAAGAGGAAAGGATAACCAGCTTATGCTGTGCGCAATAGAGAACATATACATTCCAATCCTGGAATAAGCACATGAAGGAATTAGTGGAGGCCATTTCTTAGGGGAAAAGACACCAAAACTTATCCTCACCTCTGGAATATGGTGGCCAAAATTACATATGGACGCGAAGAAATATAAAAAATGATGTGAGTCTTGTCAACGAACCAACGTGCTAATAAAGCGGGATGAGATGCCTTTACGGCCAATGATGGGAGCTACAGCTTTTGGTAAGCGGGGAATAGACTTTGTGAGACCAATCTCAGCCCAAGACACATTCCAATATATCATCGTGGCCACAAATTATATCACTAAATGGATCGAAGCTAAAGCTACACAAAAAGTTGATACCAGGACTACTGCACAATTTCTATATAAAAATGTATTTGCTAGATATGGTCTACCTATAGAACTTGTCAGTGATCGAGGCACACATTTCATAAATGAGTTGATCAAAAATCTTCTTGAAGACTTCATGATAGTTCATAAGAAGTCAGCTCCATACCACCCACAGGCTAATGGCCAGGTAGAAGCTACACATAAGACTCTATGTACAATCTTAACTAACATAGTGTCATAGTCTAGAAAGGATTGGGATCAGAAGTTAAATTCAACATTATGGGCTTCTCGATAGGAACAACACCGTAAAACATGGTGATTGGACTAAGTGCTATACTGCCTATGGAATTCTTAATCCCAACATTGAGAGTAGCAAAATGTCTAGAGTGTACATGTCATGAAATGTCTTCACAAATAGATGACCTTGAAAATCTAGATAACTTTCGATTGAAAGTAGTAGCTTCCATCTATGCGCAAAAACGAAGGCAAAAAGAATTTCTTGATAAGCATGTACGATCCAAAAAATTCAAAACAGACAATTATGTATTGATTTACACGTTAAACCAACATGCTAAGAAACTTAAAAAGTGAGGGATGGGACCCTTTGTGATCAAAGACTTATCATCAAGTGGGGTCGTCAATCTTGCTACATCGGATGGGAAAGAACTACCTAATTGGATTAGTGGATGTCAAATAAAAAAAAATCATCTACCACTAACCCCAAATATGCTTTAACAAATCCATCACGCAAAGAAACAGACGCAAGAGAAACAGAAGATTGTTGCAGAAGCTCAAGCGGAGGCCAAGGAACAAATAGCAAAAAGAAAGCTTCTTTGATAGCCACAACAACATGGACCACCTCTGAATAATAGTGTCATTGAAGTAACAGACTTTGACACAGAGAACATGCAGGAGCGAGAAATTGTTGTCAAATTAGGACACAATCAAGTGAAGGCGACAGCAATGCTTGATTCGAGAGCTCAAGGCAACTTGATCTCCTACATCCTTTACAAGCAACTTCAACTTGACAATCAATACAAGAGACAAAATAAAACTCCATAGTTATTCAACACACTTGATCAAGGTAATGGGATGGACGTTGCTCATAGTACATGTCAACGAACATGTCTATCCACATAAATTCTGTGTGGTAGAGGATACAAACAAACAACATGCCTTATTGCTAGGGAAACCTTGGCAAAGAAGGTATAATGTACAACTTGACTAGAGTCAGAACACTGTGAACATACAATCTGATTCATAAAAATAGCAAGTTCCTTTCATGACAAAAGCTACAGACAAACCATCAGTACTGCAACCAACGGATAAAGGAAAGCAACTTTTACAAACACCCATTATCCAACAATGGATTCCAAAGAGAGATACAATGTAGGTAAAGCAAGACAGTGGGGCAAATACTCTTGTCCACAACGGGAGTTCGATGAGTCATAAGCAAACAGACAAATTTCACAAAAGTTAACCCCAACAAACCCAACATACTCCACAAAACAAATCTATCAAGCAGATTTGGATCAGGAAAGATCAAACTGCCAGGGATGAGCGAAGAATAATTGTTGATCACTCTTCAACGACATCCACTACAAATAGAAAGTTTAAACCGAACTCTCGCCACAAGTAGATATGGGTACCAAAGCAGTTACTTATGGATCAAAGAAAGCATAAAAAAGCCTGGATTCGAAAGAAACAACCTCAAGAATGGACTCAAGTACACTTCTTCAACAAAAAAAAAGGCATGTCTAGTCCATTAATATCCATAGTTCAGATTTGGATACCTAAACAACGAGCAATCATAGATACAAAGACAATGAGCGGCCTGGCTTCAAAAACTCTGTTGACTATCAAAGAAAGCGCAAGGATACTGGAGAGTTTATTGTTTCGCCACCCTCACCAAGATCATAGTTCCCTATGAAGCTTCAACATCGAATGTCAATAAGCATCATGCTTATCTTCCTTTTGCACAGCATTAATTTTTCCATGCATTACTTGAGTAAGCATATAGGGTAGCATTACTTGGCCATCATTAGCATCTTTTTGAGTCCCATACACAACACATACCTTTGGGTGATACACCGTCGTCCACGAGGACTTTGATTAGGAAGGGGGGCGGCATCTCAATGCGAAACCGGCACACTATAAGTATAAAAAAGGGCACTGTTTTCGATGATTTTACGGGTTTTTTTGTTTGATTTTGAGTATTTTGGTAAATCCGAGTAGATATGCCCTTAATAATTGTGTGATAATAGATGGCAAAGGACAAACACAAAGATGAGCCTCTAGGTGTGTGTATATATGTAAAAATCATAGTTTTTATACTAAAAAAGTGAGAAAACGGAGCAATTCGGCCAAAAATACTACGGATAGATGTATTTAGTGATTTATTATGCTATTATCTAATTATCTTGATTTTCGGATAATCTTTGGGCCAAGTTAGATATTTTCTTTTATTTTTGTTTAATTTTCCAAAAAAACAAAGAAATATAGAAAAAGCAGATGAAATAGCGACATGGTGACAAAAAAAAAATGGGAGTGACCAATAAGTGAACGACAGCTTATGGTGAAGACGGGGTGCAAGTATGAGAAAAGTTGCGGAAAGCTGATGTGGCCAGTTTTTGGACCAAATTACAATTTTTTCGAAAACAAATGAAGAGCAACCAAAGTCCAAATGAAGAAATTTCTGAGCCGAAAGTACATTTCACAACAAGATAAGGACACGTGTCCAATTTGGTAAAAAGTGGTCCAGAGAACCCTGATATAGGTTTCTTTGGCCCCACTTAATAGCTCATTTTCACTATACACAAGTCAAAGAGAGCTTGAGAGACTAGAACGCTCAGAACTTCTACAACTCTGTACGACGCACACAACACACCGACCGGTGCTAGACATGAGAGGTAGACTTGTTACCAAGAGGTTTTCTTGTTCTATACTCTCTTTGTCATGTAAAACTTCAAAAAAGTGCAATGTGGCATCCCGAGGAAGAAATCAAAAGGGGGCCTTAACGCATCAACCACCCAGCTGGTAGCTACAAGACTTCACAGGGAGTTAACCCTAACTTAAAAGAACACCTCTATGACCACCAATGTGGGTTTAGGTCAACTGGAAAACCCCTAACCTCTTCGGACACGACAGAGATAGATCGAGAAGGAATCGTCGAGACAACGCAAAACTTCATGAAAAGTTATGTCTCAAGCATGTCTATTAGCCAAGTTAGCCTCCTCCCGAATCTATCATGAAAAAGTGGACCAAAACATCAAGTAAGGCTTCAGAACCGCAAAGCGTCATTCGGGCCTCACGGCCAAGCTAGGTGTTCGTTAGCCACCAAACTTCACAGGCGTCATCGACATATCATCAACAACCAACATATAAGTTCCAACATCAAGAAAAATTGTCATCGACCATCTGCTCAGCAAAAGACGCTATTTGAGCTGTGAGTTCAAATGATTCATCAAAGCCACATGAGGGTGCCCCGAAGCATCCACATGCAGGGGAATTAAAGCTCGAGAAGAATCATTGCGGGAACATGTCCTCAAATGAAGAAATATCTTTTGGAGACTGAAATTCCAAACAGGGAGTTTCTAAGCTGAACACTTGACTTTTAAAGTTGAAAATCAGCTATTTAGGGCTTAGGGCACAATCCAAAATATCCCAAGGCATCAAAAACATTTTGTATCACACTGAAGACATTATACGCGTATGATGTCTCACAGTCAAAATTTTGCACCAAAAGCACTCACTTGACTTCACCAACCCATTTTGCATACCTTAAACATGGAGCACGTAAGATTTCATCAGATTTGGAGCCAATTAGGGTACTCAAGACCCACAAACCACAAAGTCTCAGTCTAATCCCATTTTTTGGCTTTGGACTTATCAAAAGTGCTTCAAATCATGTGAGATTTTATACCCAGCATAAACATAACATATACACCACATGCCTATGCTCAAAAATGCATTTTGCAAAAGCAGACATTATACGCGTATAAAGTCTATACTTGTCTCACAGAGGAGTGCTACCAACATTTCGGACATTCAAACTTATAAAGCATATCACACCGAGCCTCGACACCAATTTTGGACAAAATTGGGAATGTTTTGATCACCACTCACATCAGTTTCCAAATCAAAGTGTCATAACCTGTTTTTATGACCTTGAACTCAAGAGGGCCTCTCCAATTTCATATTTTCACCTATTAAAGACATACCAACATCATGGGCTACCTCTACCACAATTCTAAGCCAGAAATTCCAAAATAAACATTATACACCAAAATAAACATTATACACGTTGTGAGCGGGATGAAAACACACAGAGCGCCTCTATAACGACCCGACACACACTCTTGGAAAGATAAACACACACACTATGGGGCACCACTCGGCTTACACAACACACCTGGCCGAGACAGGGAACACACCTCTGGAGTGAGAGGAGAGAGACTATCCACTTGCCCACTCCACACAGACACACACACACACACACACCCAAAAAAACTCAGCTCAAAAGAGGAGAATTTCTGATGTTTAGATACAAATGAGCTTGGGCCAACACCAATGGGGCAAACAGCTCACACAATATGGGTAAAAGATACCAGATACAATCACAAACTAGAGAAGAAACTTCGCTCATAGGAGGAACTTACACAGAAAAACAGCAGGAAAAGAGTGAGGAATTTGGCAAAATGGACAGCGCCATCGCGTCCGGAACGGCCCAAAACCCCAGTCTACAATGTCAAAGTGCTCAAATCCGACCTCGAATGAGCAGTTTACGGCCAAAACAGGCTCCAAAAACCCAAAAAACACACCTACGGCTGTTCCTCCTCTCTTCTCCACGTTTTTTCTGGTCTTTTCTCTCTTTTTTCAGTTCCCACACTTATCTTTATTACTTGGGCACCCTTGGCCTTTTAGATGACCTCAAACGGACCCCGAACAGGCCAAAAACTGACCTCGCAGTGCATAGTTGTCACCTTTTTGCAGCATTCGCACACCTGGCACTCAGCTTTCTTCCAATAATGCATCTCGCCACCACGTGAAGTGGCCCCAAAAAGTGGTCGTAATGATGACCTTTCTGCATAACTCTCACAAGAAAACACCCACGTTGGGTCCGTCCTCATCCGCGTGCAAATATTGACCTCGTTCGTCCTCCTGACGCCACTAGATGCCATCTGACGCACCTGCTGACCTCACGTCGTCGGCCCGCGGATAGCTTCCTCAAGAAGTTTTACGCGCTACCAACTCCTCCTTATTGTAGAAAAACACAATGGTACTAGTAACGATGAAAATCGATGCACTATGTACATGGTGTCCTACCTGTACACATGTGGGCCCCACATAACCACCTGGCACTGGAAAATGGCCAATCCTTTATTCCATGCACCATGCATGTGTATGTACATATGCGCAATTCCTTGCTCCAAAAAACTCCTGACATAATTTGCCCACCCCCTAGCCTGCTAGATCATTCATGATCAGCAGCAGCAAAGAGAGATATGAGACTCGCCGCATCACAAGTCTCCTCATCCTTCACCAACATTTCTTGCTCCACCGACAACTCATCTTGCTCCACCATCATCAATCTAGCATGATACAATTTAAGACGCAATCCATTTACCCTTGACTTATGTAGAACACCATCCAGGTTAGCCAGCTGATATGTGCCATTTGGAAAACACTCCACTACCTTGAAAGGGCCTTCCCACTTAATTTGAAACTTCTTTTGGAAGGTGTTGTCCAGCTTACTATTGTAGCGCAAAACCAAGTCATGTTGCTTGATACCCTTACTTTTGACCTTTTCATTTATCTTTGTCAAAGCCTTATCCTGCATCTGCCCATAATGCTCCAAAGCGCTCATCCTATCCAACTGGACCTCTTGTAACTGCAAGAGCCTCTCTTTGAATGCATCACTAGGCGGCCCAAGCAACTTCTCTAACATCTTGACCGCAGGCAACTCTACCTCCATAGGCAATAGTGCTTCCTTTCCATACACCAAATGAAATGGAGTAAACCCTGTACCTGTCTTCACCGAAGTACGGTAAGCCCATAATGCACTAGGCAATTCCAAATCCCAATTCTTTCCTTGGTGCTCTGTCACTTTCGAAAGAATCTGTACCAACTCACCATTGAATCTTTCATTCAAGCCATTACACTGCGGGTAATAATGAGTGGTATGCTGGTGCCTAATCTTCATCTTTGCACATAAAAAATCTAGCAGTTTAGCTCTAAAGCCAGGCCCCTTATCTGAAAGTAACTCCAGTGGCACCCCAAACTTGCAACATATTTCATCATACACAAATTTTGCCACATCCTTTGCAGTGATTTGTTTTACTGCTATAGCCTCTGCCCATCTAGAGAGATAGTCCACTGCCGTCAAGATATAGCTTTTGCCCCTGCTTGTGATAGGTAACGGGCCTATTGCATCAATCCCCCACTTTTCAAACACATCAAACGCCATAATGGTTTTTCGTAGCTCTGGCTTCAACACTCTCTTCCCAAATGCTTGACACCTATTGCAAGACCTACACCAATGGTGAACATCCTTGTGCAAACTAGGCCATACATACCCCTCTTGCAAAATCTTATGCAAGGTGATCTTTAGAGCAAAATGGCCACCACATGCGCCTTCATGATTCTCTTCCAACACTCTGTAAAGCTCCTCCCGCCAAGGTACACGTCTCAACACGAGATCAGCCCCTTTCATGTATAAGACATCACCAATCAATTTGTACCTGTATGCTCTACGCACAAAGCCATACTTCTTAGACTTCTGAATCTCCTTTGGAATGATTCCTGTTAGCAAAAATTCCTCTTCTTGAGCCAAAGTTTCCCGGCCATGATAAAGAGGTAAAGTGGTCCTCAACACGAATAGCTCCCCAATCATGCCTTGAGCTGCTTCATGTGCCTCTCCATTTAGAGCACGTTCAATGTGTCTGATGCTCCATGCTTTGAACTTTTTTAACAGGCCTTTAATTCTGAAGCACATTTCCTTCAATGAGGTGTTCTTGCTCTTCCACACACCCAGCACTTGCTTCACCACTAACAAGGCATCACCTTTTATGCTCAACCTTCGAACCCCATGCTTCAAACAAATGTGTAATTCGGCTTCCAATGTAGCATATTCAGCCTCATTGTTACTATGCGCATCCAATTTGAACCCTCTCTTGCATACTAGCTTCCCCTCTGGATCATAAAGTGCTATACCCCCTGAAGCTGCATCGTGGCTCTTTCTGTATGAACCATCAAAGAACAACACATGTGCATTGCTGATCTGTGGCACTTCTTCAACTACCTTTCTCACCACCTCTACCTTAACAATAAGGGGATTCTCCTTATAGGTCAACAAATCAGCTAGGGTAGCCCTTGTACTATCTTCCACTAGAAAAGAGAACTCAAACTCTTGCAGCTCAATTACCCATTTCTTCACCACATTTGACATGTTAGTACCATTAATTAGCTGTGGCAAAAAGGCATAACTCGTCAAGAAAACAAAAGGCCGTGGTAGCAAGTAATGACGAAATCGTCGACAAGCAAATATTACACTGGCCATCACTAGCTCTACTTCCGAGAACTTTCTCTCCGCTACCA
Organism: Adiantum capillus-veneris; assembly: GCF_014529385.1. Lineage (NCBI taxonomy): Eukaryota > Viridiplantae > Streptophyta > Polypodiopsida > Polypodiales > Pteridaceae > Adiantum > Adiantum capillus-veneris. The sequence goes on along the minus strand of NC_140941.1, from coordinate 77,853,642 downwards.
ACTTCACTCAGCTTGCACAATACACTGGCCTCATATAATGGCTGCCCTTCCCCTTTTGCAATAGCATGGCTCCAATGGCATCATCCCCTACTGATGGATTTACATAAAAAACTTTCTCCCAATCAGGAGCCTGCATGGCTGACAACCCCCCTAACACCTCTTTCACCTCTTGAAACACTTCTTCGCACTTGTCATCCCATTGCAATGGATCATGCTTTGCCACTTGCTGTAATGGATAAAGAAGCTGCGAAGACAATGGAATAAACCATGCCATGTACTTCACTTTGTGTATAAAGGTTGCCAATTGCTTTGTACTCATAGGTGATGGAAGAAGAATAATAGACTTCACCTTATCTGGATCAGCCTCAATGCCATTTTCTGACACCATATGGCCCAATAACTTCACCCTTGGCTGTGCTAGATGACATTTCTTTGGATTTAGTTGTCCTCTACATTCATCATATCGAGCCAATACCATCTGCAGCTTTTCATGGTGATCAGCTCTACTGCTATAGACACAGAAGTCATCCATAAAAGCTTTAACACAACTACCAATGAATGGTTCCAACACCCAATTTGCTCTCTCTTGATAGAAGGAAGGTCCATTTGACAACCCAAATGGCAATACTGTGTAGCAATAGCAGCCCCATGGCGTAATAAAAGTTGTCTTTGTGCGGTCTTTAAGAGCAATCTTCAATTGAAAATAGCCTGAAAAACCATCACACACACTGTACCTCTCATAACCTGCCACTGAATCCAAGATCTGATCGATGAATGGAAGAGGATATGGGTTCTTCTTAGTGGCTGCGTTTAAGGGTTTAAAATCCACACAAATTCTCCACTTCCCATCCTTCTTTGGACTGACTACAACTGGACTCACCCATTCTGTGGTCTCCACAGGGACTATGAACCCTGCCTTCAATAACTTGTCCACCTCTTCCCGCAAGGCTTCCATTTGCTCTTGACCCATCCTTCTTAGCCTTTGCCGCACTGGCTTAGCACCTTCTTTCAGCTCTATATGCATCTCTTCGCCCTTGAACCCTCTGATCTCTTCATATGAAGTAATGAACAAATCAGGAAAACTAGCCAGCATATGCAAAAATATATCCTTTTCCATAGCTGAGAGGTCTCCACTAATCATTTGCATCATTAATTCCTGCTTCTTTGACAACTCAACCTTGGTTTGCATCAGCCCTTCACTCACTTCATAAGGCCCTTCACTTTCATCTTCAACCTCATTCGCAAATGCAACTAAACCAATCTCCTGGATTTCTTTGTCCATCAAAAGAAATGCAACATCAGCATCCTCATCACTGCTGGTAGTGCTATCACTGTCCTCATCCGTCACCGTGGAAGAGTCTTCATCACTAGAATCATCCTCATCTTCATAAAGCTCCTCTAATCGTTTCCTTGTGTCCATATTATAAAGCTTCTTGGTACCTGTCTTTCCATAGAGGCTAATTGTACCATGTCGCCAATCTTGAACAGCTCCCACTGCACGTAACCATGGTATGCCCAATATAATAGGATATGCTCCCAACCCTGCTGGCATCACATGAAAATCAACCACTGCCTTTGCATCATATGCCTCCACTTATAAGCTCTTTACAACACCCAAGCATTTTACTTTTTGATGGTTTGCCAATCTGATCCGAAAACCTGACACCCCAGCCACTGTGAGACCCATCTTCTCAACGCATGGTGTGTTATGACGCATATTTGGGCTCCGCCATCCACATAACCTTGTCCCAAATTTTTCATTTTATGCCACACATCTACTATTGGACAAATGTCTGGTAGCTCGTCCATTGCCAACACCTTCACTGAACCTCTCTCTGGCTCTTTCTCCATTGGGTTAACCATCCTCTTCCACTGTCGCTTTAGTTTAGGAACCATTTCTATGAGCTGCCCAAAAGTAACATCTGCCTTCCTGCTCATCAGATCCTCCTTCAAGTCATAGCTTAATTGCCCATCCCCTAGTGGAAAATCTGAAACATGAAACTTTCGACGAGCTCTCATTTTCCTCTTGGCCTTGACATCCTCGCCTTCATGGCTCTTTCCTTTCTTCTTACTAGGACCTGAGGCACTTCTTCCTTCCTTATCCTCTGTGGTCCTCTTCCCAATAGGCATCACTAATGTATCCTCTAGCTTTGATGCCTTCTCCAAGGTGACTACACTTAGCACTTTTGTCTTTCCTTTTTCCTCCTGGGTCAGACCACTGGTTCCTTCGTCTCCCTTAATTTCCATGCCATAATCATTTGATCTAGTTAGCACCTGTCTTGGCAATGGATACATGTCTCCCCCCATCCTTGGTGGCTTATCACATTGCGAGCTGATGTGACCCAACTCTCCACAATTATAACATGTGGGCGTCTGCCTCCAAAACCTACTATTACTTTGTCCAGCACCATTCCTAGGTCTTTCTTCACCTCCTGGCTGATTTGCAAACCGCCCTCGACCTCGATTATTTCCCACTTGACCTAGCATGTTTAGGCTGAGATTCTTCATCAGATCAACCACTTGCCTCATGTCTTGCCTTAGGCCATCATCTTGCACTGCTGTAGTGACCACTGCCGGCATAACCTGAGTGGTAACAGGAACCACTGGTTCATGATGAACCCCTGACATGCGCCCTTGTAAAGACTCTATAGGCTGAAATTCAGACCTCATTGGCAAAGACTCCACCCCTAACTGGCTCATTTTCCTCAGCCTCCACTCTTTGTTCCTTGCTACCTCTAGTGCATCTTCATATGTCCTAGGCTTCTTTAGCTCCACTCTCCAACGTATATTCTCCCAAAGACCATCCAAGAACCTGTCCTTCTTCATCATGTCAGGCGGGGGTACCTGTGGTGCTAAAGCCTTGCACATTCGCTCCCATGCCAATGAAAACTTACGTATGTACGCATCTACTGGCTCACCTTCCTTTTGCACCAAAGCCTGTACTTCTTGCCACACTTTGTCAGGGTCTTCTATCTTCACAAACTCCACTTCCAATCCATGCCTTAGATTGTCCCAACTCAATCTTATAGGTGGATCAGCCATACGCAACTCCTCTTCAAATGCTTTGGACCAAGCTCGTGCATCACTCTTCAAACAAATTTGGAGAAGGCGTAACATTTGCGTAGGGTCATGAATCTGGTTGCTAATGCAGGCAACCTCCATCTTTTCCAAAAATTCTTCCACATCTTCATCACTTCTTCCATGAAACTCAGGATAAGAGAAAGCCATGGCTACCCAAATTATGATGCTTTGAGAACCCCTTCGAACACACGTGCAAGAACCCAAAACTTTTTACTACCCAATCCCCAGAAACCTCAATGGATCTCAGCTTTAGATGAGAACAAACACATGCACATCAAATGAGTTTTCATAGTTGATCATCGAAATTACAACAGGCAAAGGACATTCCAGGATCTCTCTCAATCTTCTTGGCCCAAACATAAAGACTATGCGCTGCTGGAAAAAGATCTTCCTGGACACATGAACATTAATCTGAATTCTTTGAGTTAAATGAAAAGGAGTGAACTGAGGGCCATTTTGATCATCCATTAAAGCCAACCATGAAGCTCCCAAGAAGGCACACCTGACTTATCCTCTGATTTTGCCAAAATTTCAGCAGCATAACAGCATAAATGGCTCAAAATACAAAAAAACCAGCCATCATAACTTGGGAAAATTTTGACAGAGTTTCCCCAGAAGTAGAGCAGTAGGAACCCAAAATATAGACTGTCTATGTATGCATAAACTGTCAACAATAGAACCCGAGCATCAAGTAGGACTCACTAGTACATAGCCTATGGCGAGGTCACAAAAAGGGTGCTCCAGCTACCTGTATCACCGAAAGGATCTCCACATTTGAGAATCCCCCAGCTCAATAAAAACCTCACGCTATCGACCCTCACACGAAGGCTAATGCAAATCGCGTATAGTCAAGTCTCAGAAATGACTATCTTCCAGACCAAGTCTCAGAAATGGTTGGGACTGCCAAATACAACCATATATGGCTCCACAAAGGCGTACAATGGCAGTTTCCACAAGTAACGTACAATCCAGTAGACAATGCGCTCAAATAGGCGCCAAGTGATGCATTCCCACAACAACTGCAAGTGACATCACTGCTAGTATATCACTGTACTCCAGCTACCTGTACCTGTGTGAATCACCTGTACCTGTACCTGTCCCTGTAACCTGTAACCTGTAATCTTCAACCTGTAATCTGCAATCCCGAAGCTCGAAGCTCGAAGCTCGAAGCAGAAGGTACTCGAAGAAGATCCTCCGTGGGGGCGCCAAAAGAATGTGAGCGGGATGAAAACACACAAAGCGCCTCTATAACGACCCGACACACACTCTTGGGAAGATACACACACACACTATGGGGCACCACTCGGCTTACACAACACACCTGGCCGAGACAGGGAACACACCTCTGGAGTGAGAGGAGAGAGACTATCCACTTGTCCACTCCACACAGACACACACACACACACACACACCCAAAAAAACTCAGCTCAAAAGAGGAGAATTTCTTATGTTTAGATACAAATGAGCTTGGGCCAACACCAATGGGGCAAACAACTCACACAATATGGGTAAAAGATACCAGATACAATCACAAACTAGAGAAGAAACTTCGCTCATAGGAGGAACTTACACAGAAAAATAGCAGGAAAAGAGTGAGGAATTTGGCAAAATGGACAGCGCCATCGCGTCCGGAACGGCCGAAAAACCCCAGTCTACAATGTCAAAGTGCTCAAATCCGACCTCGGATGAGCAGTTTACGGCCAAAACAGGCTCCAAAAACCCAAAAGACACACCTATGGCTGTTCCTCCTCTCTTCTCCACGTTTTTCCTGGTCTTTTCTCTCTTTTTTCAGTTCCCACACTTATCTTTATTACTTGGGCACCCTTGGCCTTTTAGATGACCTCAAACGGACCCCGAACAGGCCAAAAACTGACCTCGCAGTGCATAGTTGTCACCTTTTTGCAGCATTCGCACACCTGGCACTCAGCTTTCTTCCAATAATGCATCTCGCCACCACGTGAAGTGGCCCCAAAAAGTGGTCGTAATGATGACCTTTCTGCATAACTCTCACAAGAAAACACCCACGTTGGGTCCGTCCTCATCCGCGTGCAAATATTGACCTCGTTCGTCCTCCTGACGCCACTAGATGCCATCTGACGCACCTGCTGACCTCACGTCGTCGGCCCGCGGATAGCTTCCTCGAGAAGTTTTACGCGCTACCAACTCCTCCTTATTGTAGAAAAACACAATGGTACTAGTAACGATGAAAATCGATGCACTATGTACATGGTGTCCTACCTGTACACATGTGGGCCCCACATAACCACCTGGCTCTGGAAAATGGCCAATCCTTTATTCCATGCACCATGCATGTGTATGTACATATGCGCAATTCCTTGCTCCAAAAAACTCCTGACAACGTATAATGTCTAAAAGCCTTGAATTGATAGGATGTAGTGGTTTTGGACCTTTTAACTCTATGTACACACGATCATGGGCTCCCCAACACACTTTAATCACAAATGGAGGTGTTTTGACCTTCAATCACTCAAAAGAGCGGAATCCTGTGTAATGAAACCTCTTGAACTCCTCGACACAATTCCCAAGTTCAAATTCATATCAGAGATCATGGGCACCTTGCACAAGCGATACACAACCTACCTATGAAATATCAAGCTGTTTTGCATCAATTCAATTTATACGCATATAATGTCTAAACTTTTGTACAGAGGCCAAACCCCACAATTTTTAGCACAAGCTTGTTCAGCATGTTGTATATAAAGCATGCCTTCAATTTGGACATGTTTGGGCTAGGTGATGACCACTTGGAGCACAAAATCAATAAAATCCCGGCAAAGGAAGCATTCTTGGTCCCCAAACACATGCCTCATCTCCAAATCACAATCAGAGATGACCAATGGAATCCCAGTCACCAAAGGAAGCTACAGAGGAAATCTAAGCCAAAAATCTCAATGAAGACATTATACGCATGTAATGTCTCCCTATAGCCAAATTATAATTTAGGGCAGAATTTACATTTCCAATGTCTTTACCCCATTAATATTAGCCCAAAGCTCAAGTCCCATCAAGTTTTGTGGCTCTATACTCATCTTAACCCCAATATCGGAATCCAAGGTTCTATGACTGATTTTTGGCTACAAGCACAGGAGGAGAAACCCAGATCAAAATCTAATGTCACAGGCGGGTATACCATACAAATACCCACTTATACTTCAGGTCTGAATCATTTTTGACAAAGTAGACATAATTCACATATGATGTCTCACTAGCTGGAAAATGAACCTAAAGACTATCTTGAACCCCTCTAAGCCTTCACAACATGATTATGAGAGAATCTACCTGATTTCATTCCATTTGAGCCTCATATACTCAAAACTAAGGCAGAATCCAGCTTCAAAGCCTATAGGGAGTTCTAGTGCTCATAGCTTATCCAAATAACATATAAATTGAAATCTAGGCATATACTCATGAAGTACATGATAAGAGTTGTGCACATGTAGATTCACTATGTATTGAGCACTTAGACATTATACGCGTTGATGGAGCAAAAGATGTCGTGCGCACACTCACACACCCAGACAACTCAGCACAACACAATGAATTTACTTAAATTCCTCACCTCACTCACTACCACTCAAAAGTTCCTTGAAAACTCTACCCACAAGCTCAATTCAAACTCCAAACGCCTCGACCTACAAGCCGTTGCCTGCCCGCATACACTACAAGGTGAGTCCAGGTGATCAACACTTGAAATCAAGCTTGATGGTGACCAAAATATACAAGAAAAACCATCAAAAACCAAAAACTCCAGCTACAAAAGTCCACTCTCAAACCATTGCAAAAGCTTCACCAAACTCCACTCTGTTGGACTCTTTGGAGTAGCGCCAACCCTAATGGCACCGATACAGGGTCACATAGTCTTGAAGAAAGACACACCTTCTTCCCTCAATTCCTTGCACACACACAGCCATGGAACCCTCAGAACTTCCATAGACTCTCCCAAGTGCAAAATTGAAGAGAGAAAGCTCTCATTCACTCCTCTACACACTCGAAAACAGGACGCGAACGCAACGGGACTGCACCAGACCACCTGTAGGAACCCTTCTTCCTCCCACGCACAGAGGGGTGAAAGTGTTGATATTGCTCTTCAAACGTCCTCCCTCATCTGGAACACTCACGCAACTGTAAGTGATGTGGCAATTTGAAGCCATTTCACACCTTTTTTGACCATTTTTTGACCTTTTTTGGCCTAGTTTTGGCTAGTTTTGACCCCTGACGGCCATTTTTTGCAAGAAAAACCCCAAACGGATTCCAAAATTTACCAAATTTCTCATGCTTGATCCTCAATACCCAAAGCACATTTCCAAATCTCCACATTTCATTTTTGACCACTTCTAGGGTGATACATGTATCACCGCAGATCAGGCACCGCAAATAGACAGTTACTGCATGTGTCAAACTTCTCGAGCGGGATGAGAGTACCCACACTTGTCACTTGCATTATTTACATTCTACAAAGCTCAAAAACTTTATCTAGAGCCAAAATAAGCCACCTAGAACCATATCAAAGGCCCCGATACCCTATCCAGGCATGTACGTATGCTCGACTGCCGACATGCAACCACGCATATTTACAATGTGCACACGTTGCACCTTTTTTCGAACTTGAAACCACTTTGCAAAGCTCCCAAATGCATGTATGTACATCTTTTTGTACATATGACCATGCATATAAACGCTACTTTGTACATGCCAAAAGCATTCTATCATCATTGCCCACCCTCTAGGTAGAGCATTTATGCTCAACCAAGAGACTAGTTGCATCTGGAACCACATCCCTCGCAAAATATTTCTTGAGTCTATAACCATTTATTATGTACCGCAAACGTTCACCAGACAAATTTTTCAACTCATAGGTCCCATTAGAAAATACATGCTTCACTCTATATGGACCCAACCATTTGTCCCTCAATTTCTTATGAAAAGTAAAATCCAAGCCAGAATCATACTTCATCACCAAATCTCCTTCTTTGATCTCTTTCTCTGGCAACCTCTTATTAATTTTCTCGTTCCTTGTCTCTACTTGTTGAAGATAATAATCACTGGCTTTCTCTCTATTCATTCGCAGCAACTCTAGAGAAAGAATTTTTTCTTGTATCTTGTCATTATGCTCACCTTGCATTCTTCACAACAACTTCAAGGGATCCAACTGCACTTGTATGGGCATAAGAGCTTCCTTTCCATAAAGAAGTTCATATGGTGTAAACTCTGTTGACACTCTATACGTAGTTCTATAAGCCCACAAACACTTGTCCAAGTCCAAGTCCCACTCTTTAGGATGCTCTCTAGCATACTTTGATAGCATCTTCACAATTTGACCATTGCAGTTCTCAACCAACCCATTTCATTATGGGTAGTAAGGAGAAGAATGCCTATGCTTAATTTTCAATTTCTCCATGAGAGCAGCAACAAGTTTTCTCCTAAACCCTGGTCCACGATCAGAAATGATAACCATAGAAGCTCCAAACCTACAACACACTTGTTCATATAAAAAAGAGGCCACTCTTCCTGCTGTTACATCTTTTGCTGCTCTTGCCTCCACCCAATTTGTCAAATATTCCACAACCACAAGGATATACCTTTTACCATTGTTGGTCCCTGGCATTGGACTTACAGCATCCACTCCCCATTTTGCAAATGCATCAAAAGACATTATAGCTTTCTAAGGCTCAGCCAAAAGCTTCCGATTTGCAAACACTTCGCATTCATGGCATGACTTGCACCAAAAATAAGCATCTCTCATCATAGAGGGCCAGCAGTAACCTGCTCTCAAAACACGAAAGACAACCAGCAGTAATGCTCCAAAATCAAGCCTATCTCTTCTTTGTACGGCAGGTTTCTCAAAATGCTATCCTTGCCATAAGGCATGAGATCCTCACCTACCAATGTGTAGTTTCTTGCTTTTGCAACTATTCTCTTACGCCGAACCTTTGACATGACCTTTGGACATTGCCCTTTACCAAGAAATACTTCTACATCTTGCAATGATTCCCTTCCTGCATATAAGGCTTCCTTGACCTTTAAAAGAGCTACCAAGGCATCCAACTTGTCCCTAGCCAACTCATCAGCTTCTTTATTCTGATCAAGAGGAACATGCTTAAATTGTATCTTCTCAAACTCATGCAAAAGCTTCTTGATGCCATAGAACCACTTCTTCAAATTTTCTTTCTTAACATTCCACAAACCAAGCAACTGATTCATGACTAGCAATCCATCCCCTTCTCAAATGACCCTCTTCAGTCCAAACTCAGCACATTGCTTCAACTCAAGGAAAAGCGTGAGATACTCAGCCTCATTGTTACTTTCACCTTCATCAAGATCGTAATCTCTAGAAAATATTACATCGCCTTTTGGGTTCTTAATGACTACCCCACCACTTGCCTTTTGAAGAACTTTCTTGTATGCACCATCGAACATCATTGTATACGCATCTGTAATATCTACTTCCTCTTCATGATCACCCTTGTCAACCCTTGGGTAAGATGGAAGCTCGCCCCCTCTTATGTACCACTATGTCTGCCAAGTGAGCTTTAACAGAATGATCCACTTTAAACTCAAACTCATACTCTTGAATCTCCAAAGTCCACTTTAAGATGCGCTTGCTAGGCTTCAAATGTTGTAGCTCAATTCAAACAGAGGGCAAGGCAGTGATTATGGCCTTAGATGGACAGACGACAAAAACTTTGATCACCCCTCAAACCATAGCAGATGCATTGGGGCTCCACAATAAGGGAAGCTTAGTTTGGGAAAGGAGAGATGAAGTGAATGTCTACGCCCAAAAGAAGCCTAATAAGACGTTTGAAGACCTAGTGGACCCGAGAGCTGCAAAGATCTACAAGCTCTACAACCAATAGTTCCATGTTGTAGCAAGAGGACCCAAAAATACACAACTCCTCCCCATGCAGTGGCAACAACCATAACATGGGCTTTGAAAATCATTATGCCCAAAGAAGTGAACTACGCCCAATACCTGCATGAGCAAGTGGTCGCCATGGGCATGGAGAAGCCAAAGTACATTGGGGGGGGAGAAACACTGACGAAGATTTCATATGAAGAATCGATGCTAGAGGACAAGAGCCAAAGCCACCAACACAGAATGAGTGGTTTAAGTTAAATCCATATATTAAACATGAGCCAGTAAGTACAGTGGCTCCACCAGTTCACCACAAGACGATGAAGAAGGTTAAAGACAGTGCCAGAAGAAGAGCCTGTGGAACCACCGAAGAAGAAAGGAAAAATAGCAATGACCAAAGAAACAAAGAAACACACAGTCAAAAAGCAGCTCAAATAGAGAGGCTGATTGAGCAATTCAAGGTAGAAAGAGCACTCAAGGGGGACTGGGTGCCAGACCCGACAAAAGTTGGAGGAAGCTCCTCTAGACCTCTAGAGGACTAGTTTGATCACTAGATTCGAGCATATGAGGAGACAGAACGGGTGCTCGAACAATAGAACTTAGAGTCCTTGATGATGGAGGAGGTTCAAGACATCAAGAAGAAGCTAAAAGAAACGCCGAAACCTCCAGTTCAGTAGGATCAAGAAGGTGATCGGGAAAAAGTTGAAACACCACCACCTTCACCACCAGGCTCTTACACCCTTCCTCCAAGTCCAAAACCCTCTACACCCAAACCACGATCCTCACCATAAGGAACACAAGAAACATCACCTGCACCTAGGGACAAGGAGAAAGAAGAAAGAGATACCTATGAAGACCTCATTCAAGCCGGGTACACAATGGTAGAGGTTGCAACATTAGTTTACAAAACTTTGATTCCACCATGGGCTACAAAAGAAGAACAAGTGAGACAAGACAACCCTACTGATCAGAAAAGGACTGATAGGTATCAAGGACCAAAGATAGATCAAGAATCACAAAGAAGAACTCAAGAAAGGTATTCCCCACAATCTGGAGTGCCAGGGTTGGTTCACATCTCTCAAGAGCCTCAATGGAGACCATTGGCCAGCCCGTGGAGAGCACCACCAGCAGGAGTCATGATAAGTATGGGAAATCAGGTTCCATTAGCTGGCCCTATCAATCGGCCATCAGCCAAAAACTTGGTAGCAGCAAATGAAGATGACATAAGTGAGCCACATATCATCAGATACCTAACAAAGTCAGAACGTGGGATGTAACCATTGCTGAAGAAAACAATATGCTACGTCCCGGAGAGGATAATATGCAATGGAACATGATAACCTTTCGATGAGGGTACAAGTTACCCACCTGAAAGCTGATGAAGTCAAAAAGGAGCTTGCAGCTCTCAGCACAGTACTAAGAGAGGCTGAGAGCGAATGTGATACTCTTAACACTAGAATGGCAAAGGTCTTGAGAGAAGTCAAGACTCTCCAAGAAGAAAAAGAAAGGGTAGAAGACGAGCTAGAGGCAACAAAAGATGAAGTGCTGGAGCTAAAGGAAAAATTAGAGCTTCATGACTTTACCATCAAAAGATTAAGGGCAACACCAAGGGTTGTGCGGCCAAGTGCAAGAGAAGATAGTCAAGTTAATTATGCAAGCCTTGGAAGCTCAAATCACCGCCCTCCAAGAGCAATTACGGCTGGAGCAAAGACAGCGAAGGCATATGGCTGAAGGATCTCTAGCCGCGAAGGAAAGACTGAAAGCTGAGCACAAAGAGCTTCAACAAGAACAAGAAGATCTCCAACAACAATTGGCTACACTACAAGAAGTGTTGGTTGACCAAGCACAAGAAGCTACTAAAAGAGAGACGCTGGCTCAACAACAGATAATAGAATTACAAAGAGAGATAGCCAAAAGAAGGACACAAGAAACGGAACGAGGGCCCAGTGAAATAGGGACAAATGCCAAAGATGAGCCAATGGAAGAAAGACAATCATTGACTGTAGAGGAGGAGACACGCCTCGAGATTTTGATAGAAAAGTCCACAGTAGAGGACCACAAGAAAGCCTTGGAATGGGAGACAACAATGTTACATTAGGCAGGTCAAGGGCTGGCCATAAATATACTTAGGGAGGAATGGATGCAACCTTTGCTCCCATATCCTCTCCTAAAGTATGAAGTGATGGTGATCGGGAAGAGGGTCAAAGCAGAAGCTACAGAGCCTGTATATAATGGAGATATCAAGAATACAGAGTCTGCAAAGAAATTAGTGGACTCCAAACCAAGATGGAGAAAAGCTTGGCTCCTAAAGTACCCAGGATTTCTAAATTACTTGGTAGAAGTCCCAAAGATCATCACGGATGACCCCCTATTCTACCCGATCCCTCGAGTATGCACATGGGAAAACCATTTCAGAATACTAAAGAGACATCCCAACTGACTTAATTACCCCTCTGTGCCACCACCCAAGGAAGGACACAAAATAAGTGTCTCTTATACGGTGAAAACCCTGAAGGGCACCATTAAGACTTTCCATGGCTCTCTTGACTTCACGTTGGTGCAGCCAAAGTTGGTCCGTGCTATAAAGTGTGCTATATAGTGCAAAGGGTTCTAGCATGCACATGGCAAAGGGCTAAAGCATGTATGAAGACCCTGTGCAGGGGAGTGGCAGCAAAAATATATGCTTAAAGTGGTTTTTTAGGCCAGGGGAGCCTCCAAATTAGGATAATTGAGATGGCAGGTCAAGGTGTTCAAAGTGTGGGGATAGGCCCTAGAATAAAGTGCTCAAGATTCTCTAGGAGCCCGTCCAGACGGCTCATCAAACGGGGCCACGGTGTTAAAGATATGACAGTCGGAAGTTAGAAGGCTTTGCAGATCTCGACGATCAGGGCAGATACGGACAGGCAACCAGAACTGGGATCATTGGATACGCGTGTAAAGCTCAAGTTGTGGAGCATGCCGGTCTTTTCGGTTTGCCATTCGGAGCTCAGACGGACAAGTTATGGCCTGTGCAATATTTGTAGGGGGTCGGATACGTGCTCACTGGGCCACGTTGGTAGGTTCGTCGAGGAGCATGCTTTTAGGCCTTGCTAAGATTTTGGAAAATTGCATGCGCCCTGGGGATTCAGCCAAAATTTTCATCTCATAGATCGGAGTCGTAGGCATCGAGATGGGCCCAGTACAAATAGACAAATAATCATGGCGTAAGGGGTCGGATGGTTTTCCCCGTTTTGGGATGTGGTATCCGAGGCCACGGCGCGTGTTTTGGGGGGAGGGGACACACATCCAAGAGTTCAAGCTCTCTTTAAATCAAAGTATATCACTAAAGAATTTTTACTTTTAATTAGAATGTGTATGCAAACTATTTCCTTTCACATAATAAATCTTGCTTTCTATCTGACAGTGAGAGTTCAAGTCACTAACCAAAACACATTTGCAAGCCGTTGTCTCCAATCCAAACCTTCTTGATGAAAATGGGGATTTTTGTGTTCCAAAACAAAAATAACAAGTGCAGTGGATAGAAATAGCACGAGTATACTACTCCATAGCTCTTTAGAGAAAGGTTTCATGAAGCTCCATAGTTTCTTAGATGTGGGAGTGTCACGATAGGGCACCATCATCACTAAGGTGGATTGGACGTATGGATGAGTGAAATCCACTTCCTCCATCCTTCCGGCTGTAATAGTTAAGTCAGCGATAATCCCGTGGATAATCTGCAAGATAAGTGGTGACGCTCATTTTCAGCAGACTTGTCAACAATACATGAAGAATCTAGTCACCTATCTATCAAAACAAACAAATAAACACACAAACACATCTTAATGAAAATTTGGAAAAAAATTATAAATGACAAGAAATAGAACACATGCTCATTGTTGAAAGATGCTAAATATTCAAGCAAAACAAACACTCGTATTGCCCACCTAACCTTGCTATGAAAAGAAATCGCATAACTATGGACATGATTTTTTTTCAAACCATTAGGTCTCCCCCATCTTAGAAAAATAAAATTATTTCAAAACATATTAAGTGCATAAGTGAAGTGTGAGTTTAAGAAATGAAAAGACAAATGAAAGTGAAAAGTCAAAAGACAAATGAAAATGGAAAGTCAAAAGACCTTTAGTGTCAATATAATAGGTGTTTCTTTGCTCTTTCATTTTTTCTTTAACGTTTTCTTTTAAGTTCTCTTTAGTGTTTCCCTCTCTCTCTCTCTCTCTCTCTCTCTCTCTCTCTCTCTCTCTCTCTCTCTCTCTCAAAATCAATGTTGTATTCATCTTTCTTAGGTAATATTGTTGCAAATCTATGTACTTTGTCATTGCTTGTCGTTCCGTGCTATAGATTAACACATCATTTTTCTTGTTTTGGAGTGGAATCTTTGAACTAGGAACACCTTTTAAATTTTTTGAAGCCATTAGGAATACCATTTCATCTATTAAAACATGAAAAGTTTTCTCTCGACATTCAATTTAAGATATAATACAAAGAAAATATTTATGATGTCAATTTCTTGTGTTTAGATAGCAATTTTGTTTATGTCACGACTCAAAAGCACATGAAGGGACATGGGCCAAAATCACCATTGTACAATTCCTTCTTAAAAGCTATCTTGCTTTGATACGAATTGCACAAGTGATATCTAAAAGATACACCAAGCATCAAAGTCTTAACATAGAGAGGGATTACTTGTATGTTAAAGAGTGAGTGTGTGAATGTTCCCTTTGGAAAGAGATAAGGTTGCAATGAGGTGGGGAGGTGGAAATATTTGGTTATATAAATAGGCCTACGTACGAGGCAAAGATTACTGAAAATTGTGTATAGGTTTGTTGAGTCGTTTGCAAGAGCGCTCATGCAAAAAGGTGGGGAGGTAAAGAGATTCGGTTATACTACGGACAAGCCTAATTAAGAGGCCAAGGTTAATAGAAATTGTTGTCGGAAGAAGAGTGCTTGTAGCGCATGTTGTGAGCACCAGTGGCCAGTTATAGGCGGCGATAAGAGCTGATGGCAACGCCGTTTGATGAGGGAAGTGGCTCTGATAAGACGCCGTTGAGAGGTAGCACTATTGTGAGGTGGATGGCTTCAATAGACACAATTAGCACCCCTGAAGAGTCGCTGAGGTTATAAGCTCTATAATCTTGTGAGCCAGGTGATAAGGTAAACAACACACTGTAGAAAAAGGTATTCCTCAAAATGTTTAAGCTCATGGCTTATAAAAGTCTTCAATTTTGGATATTGAGGTGCCATCATGAGTGAAGTCTACACATAATCCATATACTTGAGTATCCTCCCTAAACGTAGCCTTTGGATAACAAGAAGGATAACTTAAGGATTGATAAAATAAAGCATAATGAAGATTAATTAAATAATATTAAGGGATAAAATGAAGATCGCTAAAAACTGAAAATCTTGCTCTGATATTCTGTTAACAAACACACACACACACACAATTGACACAAGATAATGATATAACTCTAGAACTGGAACTAGAGCTGCAATCCAAGAATGCACAACAGAGGGCTCTATGGTCAAGATGCAATGCACAATGATAACGTAGACTATGTCATAGGACGGTGACCTCATACTATCATAGATTAGATCAAGTTTAGGATGCTAGCATAGGGTAGGTTTCCATATGCCTGACAGCTTGGGATCCTCTTAACAAAGAGTTTGGCACTACTTCTAAGAGATCATAAACTAATTTTATCATGCAATTTACGAGTTGCAAAAAAGAGATGACGAGAAAGTAGTTGCTCACCTTAATAAGTTCCAAGCACTTAAACGCTTACAATTATTTTGCAAAAATATAAATGATGAAGTTATAGTTGCGCTTCTCAACAATTTAAGCAACCATTTGATGTACTAGTGTCCACATTGCAAAATATAGACAACAAATTGAAAGAAGAGGCTACTCTTCTCAAACAAGATTCAAAGCATCGTGTAAAACTACACCCAGGAACCTCAATTGCACCAACTACACACATAGTCTTTTTCAACTGAGGAGGACTTGGAGGAGGTAGAAGCACCACCATTCGAGGAAAACGACATGGTCAATTAGAAGAAAGAAGACCTGTAATTTGCCACAGATGTGAAAGACCAAGACACATTCGTGACTTTTTTTTGAGGAAGAATACAATTTTGTAGAGCAGAAGCATAAAAAGAAGAAGAAAAAGAATCTTTAACTTACAAGAGAAAAACCAACAAGACGACCAACAATTTTTGGTAGAATGTGCTAAGAATCTTTTCCCCATTGTATGTTTTGTGTGTACCATGTCAAAGTTCGGACTAGTATAAAGGAACAAAGGAGGTTCGATCTATTACTATAAGAACTTGAGTAGCCATAGTCCAGCTACACTTAGGAGTAGGTGTATAGGATATGGAGAGTGCAAAGATGCCATCCTTGAAGGGAATATTAAAGAGTCTCAAAGAGTTTAAGAGCGTGGGAATGGTCTCTTGGAAAGAGATTCGGCACCTAACGCTAATGAAAATTGTGTGTAGATTTTTTGAGTCACTTGCAAGAATCCTCTTGTCTTCTCCACTTGTGTCATCATTATCTTTATAACCATGAATACTACTCTCTATCCCCCCATAGCCATTGTGCTAACATTTTAGCAATCCAAATAAAGTAGTAACCTTGCCTTATGCTAGAATAGAGAGGGAAATGTTTTGAATCTATCCATAACTTGCCACCAGCATATATAACATCGTATAGGTAACAAACTTGATTGCTTTAGTCATTTACAAATTCATATAATGGACTGAGTCAAATGGACATGAGGTAGTTTGACAGAAATGTAACCCAAGATTTGTTGATCGGGCTTGTCCTTAAATAGCTTCGTTATTGTTATAGATGATTGGATATGTTCACGTGTCAACCATCTAGCGTGTACAAGAAGAAGAAGAAGAGAAGTTATAATCTTGTACAAAACCCCAAGATACCTAAAATATATATCCAATGAGTCTTGATTTCGAGTATGTGCATGTAGGTGCATGGCAAACATCTTAACAAACTCAACTATGTCGATAGAATTGCTAGGTTCCACGCGAGGAAGTAAGGACTACCATTGTTATGAGCATCTCAAAGAGTTAGAAAACCCATAACTTAACAAAGAACTTCAAATCATTTCCACCGTTGACGACTCTGAGGATGTGGTCACGCATGCATCAGCTATCAATTATCAATAACATGTTCATGCTAAATAACATGTTCATGCTACTGGTGCAACTATGCCAAAAAGACTTGCATAGTTGCATGCAAGACAATTAATCAGTGCAAGTGTGACCATGCAAGAGACAATTCTTGCAAAAATAAATAGCTAATGTGCGTCATGTGGCTACTGCCCCATGACTACAAAATATGCTGCATAATTGTCAAATTCTGCCCGATATGTGAACGGGAATCGAACCCAATCATTGCGAGCCTAGAAAGCTTGAAATAGGTAGTTATCGAGAGAAGAGTGCTGACCTTGTTCTTGAGAGCCTGCACCATCTCAGAGTAATCGGGGTCCAAGATGCCATCTCCAAAGGGGCGGTAGTCAAGGAGAAGTCTGCGCCTGGAGGAGAGGTTCTGGATGCAGGTCTCGAAGACCTCGACGGCAAAGCCGCTGAACTTGCACTCCGTGATCGCATCAGGGCAGCTTACATTCACGAACTGCTTGAAACCCAGCTTGCGGGGCACCCAAATGACCAGCGTTCGATTCTCGCCATATGCATCATCATCCTCAGTCGCCACAACCCCTTCCACCAACACGCACATCACTAATACATAGATCGCCCACATCATCGCTACCTTCTCCATTCTCATCCCTTCCAAGCTCCTCTCCCGAGTCTCCTCTACCCGTTTTAAAGCCCTTATTAGGCTGCTTACATGGAACTGGCTGCGAAAAAAAGGTTGCGGACAAGAAGTTAGGGCTGGTTCACAAAGGGCCGTGGAAGAGGAATCCATATTTTCCTCTTCCGTCCGTTCATGTTCACAATAGGTGGAGTCATATGCAAGAAATGAGCTTTGGGCATGTAATTAGCTCGAAAAGTTCTGCATCTACTCGGATTCAATCCTAGGTGGACGCACAAAATTACCTTTTCTAGACGGAAGCAAATGTCTTCTCGAGGGGGGCACCGGGTTGTCTAAACCCCACGGGCGAGGATTGACAACACAACTGCCAGGTAATGTCAAACCAATAAGCTAAAGACAAAGTATAACGCTACCTATATACTATAAAAGAAGATGTGCTTATTAGTGTGTAACACACGCTCTCCTGTCCCCAAAAATGATAGGTAGACATAGAGGCAATGAGCTATATTATTTGACTTAAGGTTTTTTTGGCCCACATAAGTATTAAGGCCTTAAGATGCCCTCCTCCTCTCCCAACTCCTATTTGACTTTAATAATTTTTTGGCACACACAAGACCTCAGGAGACTCTTCAAAATCCTAGGAAGTGGATCGGATGGAGGACACGTCTACAATCTATTTGTTTTTTAATATTTTTTTAAGATTTTTGTGAAAGGTGTTGATAATTGTGTACCTTTTTCTTTAAAGAGGACCATTGAAATTTGGTCAAACACAATCTTTTTAGTCCTCTTTCACCTTTTTTTTGTTGTTTTAGTTTGTAAAATAGTTCTTTCAGTTAAGAGCATGGGCTCCGTTTTCAATCGATTGAACATTTTATTTATCAGTCAAACCTTATGTTGCACAACTTTTGAGAACTATATCCCTTTACTCTCTCTCACTTTAATGGCTTACATTTCTTTCCTTCAATGTGTGGTTGTGAGGCACAAATGGCTTTGGGGGTCCATTTCTTTCACTCGTGATGGGGGTCATTGAAAACAATGCTCTCGGGTGTGGGGGTCCTCTTTGTGCCTCTCTTCCTCGCCTTCCCCTACTTTCCAAAGCAATGATAATAGCTCTTTGCTCAAACTTCCTCAAGTTTGTAGAGTGGCATAAGCGTTGCCAATTGTGGGATGCGTGCCTTTGCTGACAAGAAAGTGGGAGAGAGAGAGACCTTGAGATTGTGAGAGAGAAAGAGATAAATATCATGAGAGTAGATGCACCATGTTGTCCTCTGCAAAGCTAGCTCACTCTTGTTCTGGGTGCCAAAAATCTACCATAGCCCTAGGTACTACCTTCCACCTATTACCTCACTTATAGACATATATAGAGAGAAGAAGAAGAAGAGGATTTTTAACGTTGTAGGAAACTATCCCAAGAGACCTTAAAGATCTATCCCACAAGGAGACTTCAAGACTTGTTATTCAAGAGGGACATGCATAGGAAGCATAGACCTCAAGAGTTTCACCACATTTTCTCCTACATGGAATCCGCAAAGATTCCACTCAACCAAGCAATTTCAATAAATCGGAACCTCCTCCTACATCAAATTCTTATGGGTGCCACGGGAGGGCGCTTTGAAAAAACATTAAAAATATAATAATATTTTTATATAGAGAGAGAATGAGTTGGGTGGTGGCAGTAGTGGTGGTAGAGGTGATATGGGTCCGCCTGCATAGATTTGGGCAGCGTCATAGCCCCGATCCCAAGACATGGACTCTTGTAGGCACCCAACTGGAAACTTTGCTCAATTTACACCGTCTGCATGACTGGCTCCTCTCCTTCTTCAGCGATCGCCACCGTACCGTCAACCTCTCCCTCATCTCTTCCACAACCTTATTCTTCACTGTGGATCCTCACAATGTGGAGCACATCCTCAAGGGCAACTTCTACAACTATCCCAAGGTACTCCTCTCTCCTTTCTTCTTCCTCTTCCTTTTGCTATGTCTATATTCCCCAACTATCCCAAGGTACTCCTCTCTGCTTTCTTCTTTCTTCTCCTTTTCCCTTGTGCATGCATTTGAGCCTCTTTCTATTGGCATCCTATGTTCGACTCAAATACTACTTCAGATTTTACTCAAAATTTAATCTTTGTTGTTGAAAGCTGGTGATGGCAGGGAGAGAGAGTGTGCCGTGCAATGTATGATTTACTTGGGGATGGCATCCTTAGCTCAAATGGAGAGACATGGAAGAAGCATCGTAAGGTGGCTAGTCTTCAAACAGCAAGGTGCAAGATTTTAGCACAAATGCTCTTAGGGAAGATGCACTCCTTCGCCTTCAGATTCTTGACGCAGTAGCATCCTCATAGAAAGTTGTTAATTTGCAAGTAATGGTCTTGTACCTCGTTCTTTACAGCACAAGCATGCAGATTCACACACACACACACACACACATGCGTGCACACAAATACTTCAGTAGAGGACATTGCCAATGCTTTACAAGTGGTTGCATGCATGCATGCACAATAGCCATGATTAAGTCTCTCAAAAAACCACCAATTGGCATCTACATAACACATGTTGGATTGGTCGTCTAGAGAATGAATCTTGTGCATAGTCTTTGTTATTGACAAGAAGCCTATGTTTTGTGTTGCCATTATTTTCTATCTAAAAACCTTGCAGAGTGGTCAGGATGTAAGGATGCAGAGTTTGAACTACGATTGGACCCTCTTTTGTGCATCCAAAGAGGGGCACATCAAACCAAAAATCTGACTCTCTTTTGTGTATGCGAAGAGGGACGAGGACCCAACAAGTCTCTCAGCACTGATGAAAAAACACACTTCCAAGCTTTGTATGTACCTCAATATCTCTTCCACAAATTCTTTCGGACATCCCATTTTTCGGATGAGGAATCTGAATTCAACCTCAGTTTTCTCAAACTTTCCGCCAGATACCTCCTAATAGCTCTCCTACAATGTTGTTGCAAAACCAAGAAGGATCAAGAATGATAGGTGTCGTGATAGCTCTACAATTTATTTTTCGTGCCACGCATGGATTAATCACACAACTTTGGCAAGCCTCGGGTGTTCTTTAATAACCAAGTTTAAATATATGCTAGAGCCTAGGATTCTATTTCTCATTGTTGCTTTATAAATTATGATGAAGTAACTGCTACTCTAAGTATCACAATGTTGTGCTAGTAAGGTTTTGTTGTTTCAAGCTGCCATGCCTAAACATTAACTTGGTGTCAAAAGTTCAAGCTTTAATAGAGGCTAATGCTCATAAATCTACACTTTTGTGAGAGTTTGTACACTGATGCTTGATTTATGGTTAACCGGATATCTTTATTTATGCTCTGGAATATATTGTAATTTAATTAGCTCATTGTTACACTTCTTTCCAAAGAACATAATATTTTATTGTGATACCACATGTTTTAAAATATTAGTGTCACTTTCTATTTTTCTCTCTCACAAAGAAGCCTCTTATTATGGAATACCCATCAATAGCCTTACTAGACCATAGTTACTTTTCACCTTGTTATTTGTGGGGTGAAGTTTGGAGATGATGGCTTGATGAGCTTGAGCTAAGCTTGAGCCCACCATCTCCATTTGGGAGGTCATTGCTCTACCATCTTGTTACGCATTAGGTATGTCTTTTTCAGAGAGAGTTCACACACAATTTGCACTTAGTCTACAAACGCCACATAGTTGACACATTATGTCTTACAATACACACATGGTTAAGACAATTAAGAAAAAGTGTGTTCACAAATACTTCAACCCACATTCACAAAATCATACACACAACAAAAATCATACACACATCAATTTTTCGAGGAGTAGGGTGCCATCTATAATAGGGTTAGTCTTGTGTGACGTGAGACAAGACCACTACACGGTGGGGACGGCTGCTTGCATATCCGCATATCCCTTGATGTATAATGATCCAAAGAAGAAAACTATGTTTGATGGCAATTGGGTAGGCCCAATTACATACAAATTTTCAAGTCCACTACTTGCAACTCCATAGGATCTTCCACTTCCTGTTGAGTTTCTTTTTGAGATCTTCATGAACACCAGCTCTAGGAGAGAATCTTGAATAAATGTTTGTAGCTAAAGATGCAAGCTTACCTTCAGAGGCATCAGCCCTTGGATGGAGACACAGCCTTCACAATAATTGCTTGAAGTCTGGTTATACACCATGTTGCATCTTGGTGTGAGATGCTAAAGTGGCCCTGTAGAGATTCTGCAAATTTGACCTTGTGTGCCTCTTCATACCAGCCTTAAAACATCTGTGTAATGGAATTGGCCTATTTAACCTCAGAGTAGCGGAAATTAATGAAAGTACCTTTGAGAAATGACTTTGTGAGCATAGCGGGTGAACATAGCTGTAGATAGCAACATAATCATAGCAACTAGTTAACTTGGCATGAACAATACTTTTACAAGAGAGAGAATTTAGAGAACATGACAACAGTTGAGGACCGGATTTATGTGGAGCCGGTCCCCCCTCCAATAGGCATTTGTATTATGATTTCTCCCCATTAATAGAGACTTGTTACAATACAATCTTTGTGTTCCTTGTGACCTAGATGATGCAATGAAGATGGAAAGCTTCATGCTTCACAAACATAACATAACTTGAAGAAAGCTTTAACTATCCCAAGCCTCAGTCCCAAGACCTCAAACACCTTCGAAGATGGAGAGCTAGCAAGGAATGAGGGTAGGGAAGAGGAAGAATAAACATTTCATATGAGAAAGAATTAGTTCCTCACTTATCATAACTCTTGTTGCTAGCATACATAATATCATAGTAATGAAGAAGAAGGAGATGGCAAGCTTAAGCATTGAAGCATGGCTCTTGGTTGGATTTTCACTCCATATCCAAGAGTGTTGGTGTAGGCTCTCAACCTCTACTTGCTTGGAGAAGGAGAGGGAGCTCTTGCACTTTGCATAGCACACAATGAGAGTGTTTGTGAGTGTTTGTGGGTGAGTATACCCCCTAATCAACCCCCTAGCTTGCTTGGGTCGACCCCCCTTGTAGCTCATGCTTGAAGCTCATTGGACCCCTCCAGGCCTAGCCAATCAGAAGCAGGAGGCATTACAAGCAGCAAGGGTAGCCTTGAGACAAGTGTCCCCCTTTCCCCTTTGAGAGAGAAGGCAAGATAAATGCTAAATCAATTAATGCAATCTCCTAAATTATTATTGGTCCCCTTGGGTGGCCAACCAATAGGCTTCAGGAACACCATGAAGGCAACATGAGGAGGAACTTGACAAGTGTCCCTTTTGCTTTCTTGTACCATGCATGCTTTGTGTGAGTGTGTGGGTGTTCTCTCTCATCCCCCCTCATACAGGGCTCGCCCCCTCCTTGTACGGATTGAATCTTTGACTTTTTGACACCTCAAGCCCCGCATGCATAGGCCCAGTTCCCACCAGAAGCTTGGCTCATAAGCACTTTAAGCTTGTTGGGTTGGGTTCTCACCTCAAGTGCAACCCTAGAATCTCAAGCTTGTCAAGCACCTCAAGCATCTCAAGCACCTCAAGCATCTCAAGCACCTCAATCATCAAGCACCTCAAGCACCTTAGTCATCAAGCATGACAAGCAGAACAAGCACCTCGAGCTGGGGCGAGTTCCCACGCCTCAAGCTCAGCCCTAGCTTACATAAGGTCAAAGGCCTTTTACACACATTATTGGAGGTCTTCAATGAAGCTAACCCTAAGGTCTTATGCTCCATTTGTTAGCGTTGCTCTTTGATAGACCATCTCTCATTTGGGCCCCTATAACGTTGGCCCTGTGTTGAGATAGATCTATAAGCACATGTCTATGTCTTAACACTTGTTCCCGTTTATTCTCCCACATTAAGTGATCAATTTAATATGAGAAAATCATTTGGGTTGATTAGATATTAGATATTAGATTTTATGACATTACCTCTGTCTTGAAATCATAATCGTGGAGGAGCATATCATCATCTACTTCCAAGTCTTCGTGGAGCCACATCTTCAGAGGAACTTAAACTTTCATTGATTTCTTGTTCTTTGGATTCCTCCTCTCGAATGGGAGAGAGTCTTCTTCTGGGGATCTCTTCAAGAGGCCTCCTAAGCTCTCTCTCCTCTTGGAGAGGAAGGGAAATTCCATAAGCACTAATTTGTTGAGTAACTTCGGCTTGCAAAGCAGGGTTGCCCATAGCTTGCTGTAACCTAGTGACGAGATAATTCACAAACATGGGAGCATCATCATTAGCACCTTCATGTGCAAAAAGCTGCTCTGCTGGATAAGCACAGAAGAGCCTTAATGTTCAATGAAAATGATTGGGTCTAACTCAAGTTTCCTAAGGCTTGATTAAGGCAAACGACGGGAAAAAATCCTACGGGCCATCAAAAGTATTATGCTAAAGTAGCAAAAAGATACGGCTTTCCAAAAGATACTATGGTCCTTTCCAAAAAGATACTATGGTCCTTTCCAAATCTTGAAGCCCATCAATGAGACGGCTTATCAACTCAAGTTGCCCAACCATTGGCTCATACACAATGCCTTTCATGTAAGCCTACTTAAGCCCTACAAAGGAGAGCCACCGACTGAACCAATTATTGAAGACCCTCCCGAAGTTGAAGACCAAGAAGAGGTGCTACAACCTGAAGCTGTTCTTCATCATGAAGACAAGGTACTACGACATGGTAAGATTATCCGACAGTATCTTATTAAGTTCAAATTATCCTTTCGAAGATGCTAGATGGATGCAAGGAATACAACTTAAGGATAGTATGAACCTTGTCAATGCTTACAATGCTACATTAGAGTAAGAAAATGTACAAATTTCTTTTAAATGACTCATGTCATAGGACGGTGACCTCATACTATCATAGATTAGATCAAGTTTAGGATGCTAGCATAGGGTAGGTTTCCATATGCCTGACAGCTTGGGATCCTCTTAACAAAGAGTTTGGCACTACTTCTAAGAGATCATAAACTAATTTTACCATGCAGTTTACGAGCTGCAAAAAAGAGATGACGAGAAAGTAGTTGTTCACCTTAATAAGTTCCAAGCACTTAAACGCTTACAATTATTTTACAAAAATATAAATGATGAAGTTATAGTTGCGCTTCTCAATAATTTAAGCAACCTTTTGATGTACTAGTGTCCACATTGCAAAATATAGACAACAAATTGAAAGAAGAGGCTACTCTTCTCAAACAAGATTCAAAGCATCGTGTGAAACCACACCCAGGAACCTCGATTGCACCAACTACACACATAGTCTTTTTCAACTGAGGAGGATTTGGAGGAGGTAGAAGCACCACCATTCGAGGAAAACGACGTGGTCAAGTAGAAGAAAGAAGACCTATAATTTGCCACAAATGTGAAAGACCAACACACATTCATGATTTGTTTTTGAGGAAGAATACAATTTTGTAGAGCAGAAACATAAAAAGAAAAGAAAAAGAATCTTCAACTTACAAGAGAAAAACCAACAAGAAGACCAACAATTTTTGGTAGAATGTGTTAAGAACCTTTTCCCCATTGTATGTTTTGTGTGTACCATGTCAAAGTTCGGACTAGTATAAAGGAACAAAGGAGGTTCGATCTATTACTATAAGAACTTGAGTAGCCATAGTCCAGCTACACTTAGGAGTACGTGTATAGGATATGGAGAGTGCAAAGATGCCATCCTTGAAGGGAATATTAAAGAGTCTCAAAGAGTTTAAGAGCGTGGGAATGGTCTCTTGGAAAGAGATTCAGCACCTAGCGCTAATGAAAACTGTGTGTAGATTTTTTTAGTCACTTGCAAGAATCCTCTTGTCTTCTCCACTTGTGTCATCATTATCTTTATAACCATGAATACTACTCTCTATCCCCCCATAGCCATTGTGCTAACATTTCAGCAATCCAAATAAAGTAGTAACCTTGCCTTATGCTAGAATAGAGAGGGAAATGTTTTGAATCTATCCATAACTTGCCACCAGCATATATAACATCGTATAGGTAACAAACTAGATTACTTTAGTCAGTTACAAATTCATATAATGGACTAAGTCAAATGGACATGAGGTAGTTTGACAGAAATGTAACCCAAGATTTGTTGATCGGGCTTGTCCTTAAATAGTTTCGTTATTGTTATATACGATTGGATATGTTCACGTGTCGACCATCTAGCGTGTACAAGAAGTAGAAGAAGAGAAGTTATAATCTTGTACAAAACCCCAAGATACCTAAAATATATATCCGATGAGTCTTGATTTCGAGTACGTGCATGTAGGTGCATGGCAAACATCTTCTAATTGACTAATGACTAAGGCTTTATTTCTTCTACCTCATAGTCGAGGACGATTATGATCTCAAGAGAGAGGTAATTTCATAAAATATAATATCTAATATCTAACCAACCCAAATTATTTTCTCATATTAAATTGATCACTTAATGTGGGAGAATAAACGGGAACAAGTGTTAAGATATAGACATGTGCTTATAGATCTATCTCAACACGGGGCCAATGGTTAAGGGGCCCAAATGAGAGATGGTCTATCAAATAGCAAGGCTAACCAATGGAGCATAAGACCTTAGGGTTAGCTTCATTGAAGACCTCCAATAATGTGTGTAAAAGGACTTTGACCTTAGGTAAGCTAGGGCTGAGCTTGAAGCGCGGGAACGTGACCCAGCTTGAGGTGCTCGTCCTTCTTGTCATGCTTGATGACTAAGGTGCTTGAGGTGCTTGAAATTCTTGAGATGCTAGGGTTCCACTTGAGGTGAGAACCCAGCCCAAGCTTAAAGTGCTTATGAGCCAAGCTTGTAGTGGGAATTGGGCCTATGCATGAGGGGCTTGAGGTGTCAAAAAGTCAAATATTCAATCCCTACAAGGAGGGGGCGAGCCCTACATGAGGGGGGATGAGAGAGAACACCCAAAAACTCACACAAAGCATTCATGGTACAAAGAAAGCAAAAGGGACACTTTCAAGTTCCTCCTCATGTTGCCCTCATGGTGTGCCTGAAGCCTATTGGGGTCCAATAATAATTTAGGAGATTTAATTTAAAAATTTAGCATTTATCTTGCCCTCTCTCTCAAAGGGGAAAGGGGGACACTTGTCTCAAGGCTATTACCCTTGCTGCCTGTAATGCCTCCTGCTTGTGATTGGCTAGGCCTGTAGGGGTCCAATGAGCTTCAAGCATGAGCTACAAGGGGGGGCCGACCCAAGAAAGCTAGGGGGTTTCTTAGGGGGTATACTCACCCACAAACACTCTCATTGTGTGCTATGCAAAGTGCAAGAGCTCCCTCTCCTTCTCCAAGCAAGTAGAGGTTGAGAGCCTACACGAACACTCTTGGATAGGGAGTGCAAATCCAACCCAGAGCCATGCTTCAATGCTTAAGCTTGACATATCCTTCTTCTTTTATGTATTTCTTTTTCTATTATGTATGCTAGCAACAAGAGTTATGATAAGTGAGGAACTAATTCTTTCTCCTACGAAATGTTTCTTCTTCCTCTTCCCTACCCTCATTCCCTGCTAGCTCTCTCCACCTTCGAAGGTGTTTGAGGTCTTGGGACTGAGGCTTGGGATAGTTAAAGCTTTCTTTAAGTTATGTTATGTTTGTGAAGCATGAAGCTTTCCATCTTCATTGCATCACCTAGGTCACAAGGAACACAAAGATTGTATTGTAACAAGTCTCTCTTAATAGGAGAAATCATAATACAAATGCCTATTGGAGGGGGGACCGGCTCCACATAAATCCGGTCCTCAATTGTTGTCATGTTCTCTAAATTCTCTCTCTTGCAAAAGTATTGTTCATGCCAAGTTAACTAATTGCTATGATTATGTTGCTATCTTCAACTATGTTCACCCGCTATGCTCACAAAGTCATTTCTCAAAAGTACTTTCATTAATTTCCGCTACTCTGAGGTTAAATAGGCCAATTCCATTACATTGGTATCAGAGCATTTGGTTTCTCTTTTCTTGCTTAAGAAGAGAGGTCATTAAGTAGCCTATAAATGGTTGATGTTGTTAATTATATTAGGGTAAGTGGAACTGGGATCTATTATCGGTTTTGTTGAGCCCACTATGTGGGGGATGGTGCACACCTCGGGAGCTTTGGACTTAATAATGGAGTCTTTTTAGACTTGCGTACGGATTCACCATTATTGAGCCATAAGAATTCCGAAAGGAGCTAGCCCTTGGCAACTCTACTCTGTTAGACCTACTCCTCTACTCTCTATAATTAACCACTTTGAGCCGTGGGTGTAGATACTGAAGAGACGATTTTCAAAGGCTAAGAGGAGTGGCAACTAAGGTTTTGAATTGCCAAAGCATACACTAAGTACATACATAAATTTTGTTAACATGACTGACAATAATCAAGAGAGTAGAATGAACATTCATAGCTTTGATTTTGCACATGAAGGTGCTAATGATGCTGCTCCCATGTTTGCGAATTATCTCGTCACTAGGTTACAGCAATCTATAGGCAACCCTGCTTTGCAAGCCGAAGTTACTCAACAACTTCGTGCTTATGAAATTTCCCTTCCTCTCCAAGAGGAGAGAGAGCTTAGGAGGCCTCTTGAAGAGACCCCCAAAAGAAGACTCTCTCCCATTCGAGAGGAGGAATCCAAAGAGCAAGAAAGCAATGAAAGTTTAAGTTCCTCTGAAGATGTGGCTCCGAAGACGGAGGTCTAGACGATCGCCCACTCCTCCCAAGAGAAAAAGATCAACATATAGTCCTTCTCCTCATCACTCTGAAAGGCAAGAGAGGAAACAAAGGAAGAAAAGGGCTAGGAAGAGGTCACCCTCTTCTCCTTCTTCTTCACCTTCCTGCTCTTCTGACGAAAGGCATGGTTATTCTCCTAGAGAATACAAGAGGGGAGGACATCGCAAATCATTTACTGCATGGGGAAGGCCACAAAAGCTAAAGAAGTTCAAGGAGGGAGGAAAGAGTATCTCTTTTATCACCTATGATGGCACCTTCGGTGCTACCGACAAAGTGTTGGCCTTCATCCAGCAATTTGATGCGGCCTTTGGAGATGAGGGTTCACAGAGTCCTCTAAGCTACGCCATGTAGCTATGCACTTCCAAAAATCAGCTCATCAATGCTGGGCTAGCCTTCGTGGAAATGGTGAAGCCCCAAAGACATGGAAAACTCTACAAGTTTCCATCATGAAGCAATTTCTTACAAGTGATGCAAAGTACAAAGTGCTTACTGAATGGCGCCGCTTGAAGCTCCTCTCCCATGAGTCTATCCACAAATATGTAGACAAGTTTTGGGATTTACATCTCAAGGCTACTGTCTTTCAAAAGATAGATTTTGCCGAGCAAAGGCAGCAATTCTGTGCGGGATTACCTGAAGAGATGGCCGAATACATCAGCTCTCAACGGCCTAGTACTATTAGCGAAGTAATCCATCACACCATGGTTGCTTCACGCATCAATTTCCATCAAGGGGCTAGACGTAATGTCAAGCCCATGGAAAACAAAGACAAAAATGATGGAAAGGGGAAAACCAATGTTCAAAATACTTCCCAAGTCAATTCCAACAACAACAACAATCGTTCCAAGGAGAAGGGAGTTTATAAAGGTAAAAACAAACTCTCTCCTGAAGACCTTGAAGCTTTTCGCAAGTAACATAAGTGTTTCAAGTGTGGGGAGCGAGGACATGGCTATCGTTCTTGCCCCAAGAAGAATACTCGCAATGAGACTCCTAGGGCTTCCACCATCGAAGCTCTGAAAGAGGATGCTCATTGCAAAGGATCATCACTTTCCTATGCTTGGGGAAAGGTAAGAGAGCATGATGCCTTCATCTTGTTTGACCTTGGCTCTTTTCTTAACTTCATATAATGGAGTTGGCCACCAAGTTGGGCATTCAAGATTTTGAGATGGGAGATATAGTAGTGGCTGATGCAGCTTTCAAGGGACAACAAGCCTCCGTTACTCCCTTGATTGGGAAGTTGAGGCTTCATGTCCAAAGCTATGTTGACAAGGAAGACTTCTTCATCTCTCCTCTCCAACATGAGGATGTTATCGTAGGGGAACCATGGTTTGATCGCATGGCTGCCAACATGAAGTTCCCTTAAAGGAGAATCTATTTCACCTATAGGGGAAAGAACATGTATATAGATGCTAGTGAGCATGGTCGCACTATTCCACTTGTAAATCCTCTTGCTTTTGATAAGTCAATGAGGAGCTCAGTTTCTGCGTACATGATTTTTTTCAAAGAGTCTCTAAAAGATACTAATGTTTCATCAAATGTAAATGGTAGGAATCAAGAAGAGTTAGACTTGTCTAATTTTCTAAACGGATTTCAAGATGTGTTCATTGGTGATATCCCTATGGACTTACCTCCAAAACGAGGGGATGATGACCATCGTATTGAGCTCCTTCCTGGAACCTCACCACCTAACAAGCCTCCTTATCGAGTCTCACAAGCTCAACAAGAGGAGATCATGAGGCAAGTACAAGAGTTGGTACACAAAGGGATGGTGAGGCCTAGTTCCTCTCCCTTTTGTTCTCCAGTCCTTTTAGTGAAAAAGAAAGATGGTACATACCGTATGTGTGTGGACTATCGAGCACTAAACCATATCACTATCAAAAACAGATTTCCCGTACCTCGGGTAGAAGATCTGTTTGATAAGCTACAAGGCTCGACCTACTTCAGTAGGATTGACCTTAAGAGTGGCTATCATCAAATAAGGATAGTGGATGAAGATATCTTAAAGACCGTGTTTCGCACAACGTTTGGTCTTTATAAATATCGATTCATGCCTTTTGGCTTAACTAATGCACCAGCTACGTTCAATCGTTTGATGGAGAAAATTTTTAGACCATACCGCAAATTCACTGGATTGTTCTTTGATGATATCATCATCTACTCCAAGTCTTTGGAGGAACATAAGCAACATCTCCAAGTGATTTTTCAAACATTGAGGGAGAACAAGCTTTTTCTCAACCAAAAGAAAAGCGAATTCTTCCTTCAAGAGATTCAATACCTAGGTCATATTATCTCTAAAGATGGTATCCAAATGGATCCATCAAAGTTAGTGGTAATAAAAGCATGGCCTAACCCAAGAAATCTACATGAGCTAAGAAGCTTTGTTGGTATGTGCGCATACTATAGACTCTTCATAGCAAAATTCTCTCAAGTAGCAGGACCACTACACGACTTAACTAAGAAGAATGTTAAGTTTGTGTGGACTGCTAAGGAGAAAAATGCTTTTGAAAAGCTCAAAGAGAAGCTTACTTCCCAACCAGTCCTCGTGCTTTCGGATCTCTCAAAGACATTTGAGGTCCAATGTGATGCTTGTGGTGATTGCCTTGGAGCAGTTTTGCTTCAAGAAGGGCATGCCATAGCATATGAGAGCCGAAGGCTCAATACTGATGAACGAGTCTCGGGCATTTATGAGAAAGAGCTTTTAGCAGTTCTACATGCCCTAGACACATGGAAGCACTATCTAGAGGAAAGCAACCTGGATTACTCCAGCCATTGCCTATTCCAAATTCACCATGGGAGAGTATATCCATGGATTTCATCTTTGGATTACCCAAGTCTATCCATGGGAATACAGGAATATGAACAATAGTCGACAGGTTAAGCAAGCAAGCACATTTTATTCCTGTCAAAAAGACTATTAAGGCACATCAAATGGCAACTCTCTTCATATCTCAGATTTTCAAGCACCATGGATTACCCACATCCATCGTATCAAATAGAGATCCTAGAATGACCAGTAATTTCTCGAAGGGTCTCTTTGAAAATCTAGGAACAAGATTGAATTTCTCTTCGGCCTATCACCCACAAACGGATGGCCAAAGTGAGATAGCCAATCTTACGATACTCAATCTACTCAAGACTTATGTTACCGAAGTAGATCAACGCTCACAATGGGAAAAGTACTTACCTCTTGTAGAGTATGCCTACACTAATACTGTACATACTTCTACGGGAAAAGCACCTTTTGAGATCATTGAGGGAAGACCTAAAAGTCCCTTGCTACTCAAAGTACATGGGAAGATCTTCGCCGCCGCCGATGAGTATAGCCGTGACCTACAAGAATCTTTTCAAAAGATTAGGGAGGCTATATCCATCTCTCAGCAAAGGCAAAAAGCTGCTGCTGATAAGCACAGAAGAGCCTTAATTTTCAAAGAAAATGATTGGGTCTCACTCAAGTTTTCTAAGGCTCGATTAAGCCAAATGACGGGCAAAAATCCTACGGGCCATCAAAAGTATTATGCTAAACTAGCAAAAAGATACTATGGTCCTTTCCAAATCTTGAAGCCCATCAATGAGACGGCTTATCAGCTCAAGTTGCCCAACCATTGGCTCATACACAATGCCTTTCATGTAAGCCTACTTAAGCCCTACAAAGGAGAGCCACCGACTGAACCAATTATTGAAGACCCTCCTGAAGTTGAAGACCAAGAAGAGGTACTACAACCCGAAGCTGTTCTTCGGCATGAAGACAAGGTACTATGACATGGTAAGATTATCCGACGGTATCTTATTAAGTTCAAAAATTATCCTTTTGAAGATGCTAGATGGATGCAAGGAATACAACTTAAGGATAGTATGAACCTTGTCAATGCTTACAATGCTACATTAGAGTAAGCAAATGTACAAATTTCTTTTAAATGACTCATGTTTTTGTCTTAAAAGACTAGTCCTCTTTTTAATTGTGCACAAATTTAACTACTATGCATGCTTAGAATCATGTTTGTGATTGATACCAATGTACTGGAATTGGACTATTTAACTTGAGAGTAGCGGAAATTAATGAAAGTACTTTTGAGAAATGACTTTGTGAGCATAGCGGGTGAACATAGTTGAAGATAGCAACATAATCATAGCAATTAGTTAACTTGGCATGAACAATACTTTTACAAGAGAGAGAATTTAGAGAACATGACAACAGTTGAGGACCGGATTTATGTGGAGCCGGTCCCCCCTCCAATATGCATTTGTATTATGATTTCTCCCATTAAGAGAGACTTGTTACAATACAATCTTTGTGCTCCTTGTGACCTAGGTGATGCAATGAAGATGGAAAGCTTCATGCTTCACAAACATAACATAAACTTGAAGAAATCTTTAACTATCCCAAGCCTCAGTCCCAAGACCTCAAACACCTTCGAAGGTGGAGAGAGCTAGCAGGGAGTGAGGGTAGGGAAGAGGAAGAAGAAACATTTCGTAGGAGAAAGAATTAGTTCCTCACTTATCATAACTCTTGTTGCTAGCATACATAATAGAAAAAGAAATGAAGAAGAAGGATATGTCAAGCTTAAGCATTGAAGCATGGCTCTTGGTTGGATTTGCACTCCCTATCCAAGAGTGTTCGTATAGGCTCTCAACCTCTACTTGCTTGGAGAAGGAGAGGGAGCTCTTGCACTTTGCATAGCACACAATGAGAGTGTTTGTGAGTGTTTGTGGGTGAGTATACCCCCTAATCAACCCCCTAGCTTGCTTGGGTCGACCCCCCTTGTAGCTCATGCTTGAAGCTCATTGGACCCCTCCAGGCCTAGCCAATCAGAAGCAGGAGGCATTACAAGCAGCAAGGGTAGCCTTGAGACAAGTGTCCCCCTTTCCCCTTTGAGAGAGAAGGCAAGATAAATGCTAAATCAATTAATGCAATCTCCTAAATTATTATTGGTCCCCTTGGGTGGCCAACCAATAGGCTTCAGGAACACCATGAAGGCAACATGAGGAGGAACTTGACAAGTGTCCCTTTTGCTTTCTTGTACCATGCATGCTTTGTGTGAGTGTGTGGGTGTTCTCTCTCATCCCCCCTCATACAGGGCTCGCCCCCTCCTTGTACGGATTGAATCTTTGACTTTTTGACACCTCAAGCCCCGCATGCATAGGCCCAGTTCCCACCAGAAGCTTGGCTCATAAGCACTTTAAGCTTGGGCTGTGTTCTCACCTCAAGTGCAACCCTAGCATCTCAAGCATTTCAAGCACCTCAAGCATCTCAAGCACCTCAATCATCAAGCACCTTAATCATCAAGCACCTCAAGCACCTTAGTCCATCAAGCATGACAGGCAGGACAAGCACCTCGAGCTACGTCGGGTTCCCGTGCCTCAAGCTCAGCCCTAGCTTACCTAAGGTCAAAGGCCTTTTACACACATTATTGGAGGTCTTCAATGAAGCTAACCCTAAGGTATTATGCTCCATTTGTT
This sequence comes from Adiantum capillus-veneris, assembly GCF_014529385.1. Lineage (NCBI taxonomy): Eukaryota > Viridiplantae > Streptophyta > Polypodiopsida > Polypodiales > Pteridaceae > Adiantum > Adiantum capillus-veneris. The sequence goes on along the minus strand of NC_140941.1, from coordinate 77,819,776 downwards.
AGCCTTGCTCTTTGATAGACCATCTCTCATTTGGCCCCCTTTATCATTGGCCCCATGTTAAGATAGATCTATAAGCACATGTCTATATCTTAACACTTGTTCCCGTTTATTCTCCCGCATTAAGTGATTTATTTAATATGAGAAAATTATTTGGTTTGGTTAGATATTAGATATTAGATTTTATGACAATCTGTGTCATTTTCTATTCAGGGGATTAAGAGGTAATGTTAACTTGGGGAGCACATGCAGTCTCCTATGTATGCGGTTGTGACTATTCATTTTGTGTGTTTAATTGAATTTAATCTCTCTCTCTCTCTCTCTCTCTCTCTCTCTCTCTCTCTCTCTCTCTCTCATACACCACACTTTCTCCCAAGTTGGTAAAAATTTGAACTACCTGAATGGTTCTTAAACCTTGAACCTTGCGACGAGGCCATTGATGCTTCTTATCAACAAATTTATCACCAAGGACAGGTTACAACTAAGCTATGTCCTAGATTTCCAAAAGATGTTGGCCATAGCTCTATCACCTTCCAAGCCCAAAGGCTCTCTCTTTTTTTAGCAAAGCTGAACATGAATATGTGTTTGTGTGTGTGTGTGTGTGTGTGTGTGTGTGTGTAACTTAGCTCAACCGAACTTAGTTTCTTTCCTTGACAAAACAAGTCAAAGGGTCACGGTGGCTTTCTAAAACAATAAGAAAGTGATAAAATCATTACTTTGAGTTTAACTAGAATTATATAAGGTGAATCATTGTTTAGGAATGTCTATTTTATTAAGTGATCGAATTTCCTTCTTACAAAGAAGCAAACCATAAATACTAGCATAAATATTAAAATTTGTTTGATTTTGAAATAAGTTCTCACATATTTCATTGATTTTTCTTCCCTTCTCTCTCTCTCTCTCTCTCACACACACACACACACACACACACACACACGTGCATGCACGCTCACACACACACATACATACATGTGTGTGTGTGTGTGTGTGTGTGTGTGTGTGTGTATGCATAGAATTTACTAGAATCATGCAAGGTGAAGCTGTACTTTAGCATTCTAAAATAATAGAATGCAAGAGAAGTCAAGCCATGTGAGGATGTGAAATGAAAGGTGAAATAAAAAGATGAATTTAAAAGTTTAAAACCAAAATAACATTTAAGGTAAAACTCAATCATCACTAAAAACATTGAAAGTACGCCTAACTCACTCTGAGGCTTCTTTTAGAAATCCAAAAACAGCCAGTTTTTATCTATAAGAGAAAACAACTTATAGAAGGGGTTATTGTGATGATATCTATATCTATCTATACTAATAGATAATGGGGGAGGGGATTCCGGTTCCCCTCCCCCCCCCGACACGTGTCAATTTGTGAGGGCTCAGGCGCTTTCAGCCGGGCTCATCTCAAGGAACTTCCAAAATACCTCAGCCGGGCTCATGAGTTCAGAAAAAAGGTTTTAAAAAAAACACCACCAGCCGCCTCTTGAGTAGGCGCGCTTGGCAAGGAGGGTGATCAAAGCGGGGCAAGGGAGGGAGAGGGGGAGAGAGAGAGAGAGAGAGAGAGAGAGAGAGAGAGAGAGAGAGAGAGGGGAGGTCTTGCAGCTCCAAAGACCTTCCTGACACGAGAGAGAGAGAGAGAGAGAGAGAGAGAGAGAGAGAGAGAGAGAGAGAGACGCCATCCTCATCGCCATTACGGAAGTCCTCAAGAGAGAGAGAGAGAGAGAGAGAGAGAGACATCATCCTCAGTGGCTTCACGCTACCTCCACGCACTGCTCATCACCTGCAACGGCCATCCTCAGTGGCTTCACGCTACCTCCACGCACTGCTCATCACCTACGCTCTCAGCTGTGTCCTTATCTTCAAGAGAGAGACCTCAGCGGCTTCTTCTCACAACGTGCGGCTACTGTCTGCGTTGGAAGGTCTCCACACACTCCTCAACCTGTGCGTCGGCTCAGGCCTTCAGAGGCTTCGTCATCGGCTCAGCGACTCGGCTTTGTCACCACCTGCGGCTAGGCTTCATCACCTTCATCATCACCTGCAGCTAGGCTCAGCGGCTCGGCTTTGTCATCCCCTGCTCCGAACGTGCGCGTCGGTATTGTGCAGCTCTCTCTCTCTCTCTCTTCTTAACCACAGGAGTGACGGGCTTTAGCAAAGCGAGCTAGAGAGAGAGAGAGATAGATAGATTCAATTATCGTCCACGGAGGTCAGATATGACCCATGGGACCAAAAAAAAACATTACAATGGTGACGTTTGTAGCAGATCGCACTGAATACATATCAGTTAAGGACTGAGGGTCCATTGGAAAGATGAAAAATGAAAAGGACAAAAACCTAAGAGGGATCAACTGTGGGGAGAGTTGATTTGGGTTTTTGAAACTCCTGGATGATGGCTTTACCACCTCGGTAGACTGCCCATTTGCCTTGTTTGCGGGCTTCATGTACCTTCTTGAGCTCTTCACTTTTGCGTTTGAGTTGTAGCGGGGTGAGTTCTTCTGTGATCCAAAACTTGGTGTCCTTGAGAAGACGTGATTGTTGGAGAAGCTTGAGCCGACATTCCCTACTTTCGAATTCAAGGATGGCATGTCCACTTGGTATAGGTAGGTCAGGGCCTCTCCAAGTGATACGACTTATTGCATTGTGGTCGACCTTGATCGGCTTGAGAGTTTCGTTGAGGAAGTTGATGCGTTCCGAGAAGTCGAGCTCGGTTGTTTCCCATGCTTGAGGTAGCCCACCGATGCGGATCTTGAGGGTATTTTCTGCTTGGATTCGTTGTTCTCGAAGCTCTACTGTCACACATGTCTTCACCTTCGCAAGACTTGCTGAGTGGGTTTCGATGGCCTTGGCTTCGACTTCTTTCACTTTATTGGTGGTGAGATCGACCATGGAATCAAATCGCGTCTCAAGCTTGCAAAGGCGAGCTTTGAGGTCGCGATTTTCTTCCATGACGCGATCGAGATCTACTTGAAGGCGTTCGATTCGGTCAAATTTGCTTGGCGCTGCTAGGACAGCAGCAAAGCTTGGTCTTGTTTTCGCAAAGCTCTTCGGAGTGTTGGTTTTGGTCGTCATTCTTCCGATGCTAATCTTCTTGTCATTGAGTGCACCCACCAAACTGAAGTTTTGTGGCAGTCCCTGCTTAGTTTAGGCTCGCAGGTCGAAGCAGGTTGGGAGGGCAGGAGAGAGAGAGAGAGAGAGAGAGAGAGAGAGAGAGAGAGAGAGGGACCCGCAGGTCGAAGCAGGTTGGGAGGGCAGGAGAGCTCTAGGTCGGGAAGCTGCAGGTTGGGAGAGCGGGAGAGCAGATCGAAACTCTGAGCTCCGAGCAGGTCGTAGCTGCTCTAGGTCAAAAGAGCGAGGGCGCTATAGTTCTGAGACTCTGAGAAGGCTTTGATTCTATTGCAGGCGAGCTTGGAGGCTTAACACCCCTTCACAGGCCGCCCTTGATCCTGGGAGGGACATAGGTTGTGCGGGTCTTAGGGCTTCGCTGAAGCGCGCGCGCACACACACACACACACACACACACACACACACAGAGTTAGAGAGAGAGAGAGAGAGAGAGAGAGAGAGAGAGAGAGAGAGAGAGAGAAATGAAATGCCGGGGTGTGTGTGTGTGTGTGTGTGTGTGTGTGTGTGAGAGAGAGAGAGAGAGAGAGAGAGAGAGATAGATAGATAGATAGATTTTATTATCGTCCTCGGAGGTCAAATATGACCTATGGGACCAAAGTTACATGTGATGTAGTATGTGTATGGCTGATGAGCGACTCTCGATGCTCCAAAATTGTAGTGATGAGAGTCGCAATGGAGAGCCCACACTTTGGCTGAGAGAGGAAAGTGTGTAGGTCTAAGTTATGGCTGAAAATGTGAGAGAAGCAAGTTTGGATGTGATCAAAAGCTGAGCACTCTAGTAGTGTGTGGTACTCAGACTCTCGAACTTGCAGTGAGCATAATGTGCACAATCGATTTGACTCTTCTCCATTGCCCCAACGCCCTATCTCTCATCGAAGGAAATGGGAGCTAAGCCGAATTGCTGCGATAGTGCGTATCGCGGACAAGGGAATAGGCTCAAGCATGTAAGTGTGAGTACGGTTTCCTCTCTCAGCGAAGAACATGGTTTTGTAGTTGGGGGCAATATAGGTGGTGTAATGTATGAAGCGTGACCCACCGGATTTCTCCCAAGCCGTAATACATTGGCGTTGTAGAAAAGCTTCATTCACTTGAGAATCAATTGAAGCATCATGTAGCAAGTGTAATGCATCCCATCTCCCAAACCACTTCTTTATGTCTTGCATCCATCCCGTTCTCAAGATCTTGCTTTTATGCGTCTTTTGAACTTTTTTGCTTGCTTCCCATGCAATTGTAGGAAGTCGATGTGAGGGGTTTTGATGCATCTTTATCATGTACTCCACAACCCTTTCCATGCCCATAACCTCAATTGGAAGAGATCCCGACTCAAGAAGTAGTAGCCCAATCACTCAATTTCATCTCCATTATGCACCGAAACAACTTTTCCATAAGAGACCCAATCATTATAGTCCGGTAGTTGCTTACATTCTTTACATCCCCTCCTTTATGCAAAGGCTTAACCCAATTAGTACTCTAATCATAAGGCATACCATGTTGAAGTGCAAGGTTGAACATATCACACATCCACTCATGGGTAAAATCTCCCCTGCATTTGATCATCTCCGGCTTGATACCTTGAAGATCTCCCGCTTTGCGAGTGGCCAACTTTTCAAGCCCACAGCATACATCCTCAATAGTAAAAAAAGACGGCATACATGGGAGTGAACCATAAAATGGCATTTTTTCAGTATTTTCTTGCTCATATAATTGCCTACAATGTGTGTACATATCCACTAGACTCAAGTTACCAAAATTCTCAACCCGCTTGCCTCTCAAGTTTCTCCAAAATCTTCCACATGCATGTGCCTTTTCTTGGACTTGAAATTCTTGTTGCTTTACTTCCCATCTTCTTCTCTTCTTTTGAATCAATGCCTTGTATGTACGCAAATGACTTCGATAGTTGTCTTTGTCCATAGTTGCATCAAGCTTTATCAAGGACTTTCGAGCATCTTGACATTCTTTATCAAACCACCTTTTGCGTGATCTATCTTTGTTGATACCATGGAGATGCTTTATGGCAAAGCATTCTTCCACACAAGAACAAATAGCTTTCTTGAAAGCTTCCCATTTAGTTTCCAATGGTGCATCACATTGAAGCTTTGTCATCCATAATTTTTGCTCAACCATTTCAATGTACATTGGTGCCCGTTTGAAATCCATACATAGTGATAACTTCTCTTTCCTTTGGCTGCGATTATCATGCTTAGTTGCTTCTCCACATGAAAGGTCAATACATAACGTGCGATGGTCGGATTCCGGGGTCCATTGACCAAACATAAAACTCTTTATGCGATACATGATGGCTTCAGAGAGTAGCATATAGTCAATCACACTATCCCCATTATGTCTCCTACATGTAAATCCATTGGTTCCACTCCACAAAGATACACCATTGGCAATGAGCATACCCGTGCTATTACACATGTGTAAAAGTAACTTTCCATAGTGATCCGGCTCTTTCTCATCCATTGAAGTACAATCATACAAGTGAACTTACTCCAACTCCCTTGAAATGTATGGCATATCAAATTGTTGAGTATCATGTTGCAATGTTTTTGTGCGAGCATTCATATCTCCAAATACAATAACATCACCTTCACCTTTGAAATAAACAATGTCCTCTTCCAAATCAGAAAATGGTTGATCTCTATCCATGAAAGCATAAAAGGGAGAATCATGATGAGGAATGTAGCAACTGGCTACAAAAATGGGTGCTCTTTTTGGTGTCATAATTTTCAGCCATACATAGCGTTTGTACTTGTCATCTTTCACAATTGATACAAAATCTTCCAATCCTTTCTTAACCATACATGCTAACCCTCCTTGTCCTCTTCGTTGCTTGAGATTCTTTGACCACATCAATGAATGTACATTTTAATCCTCCAAGCCGTTAATCCTTTGTGTATCATGCTCCCAAGTTTCAACAAGAAGTACAACATCGGCTTTGCTTGTTAGTTCATCAATGCCAACCCCCGCATTCCATGGGTATCCATTACAATTCCAAAAGCATATTTTCAATTGTAACTCGGTCTCATAGGTCACGCATCCCTATTTGCTTGAGAGACTTGCCTCCTCCTTGGGCACATTTTCTTCATGAGAGATCTCCTTGTTTTTATTATTCTTTTCCTCATATGCCTTGCGACGCATATTTTGTTGCTTAATAGTTCGATCTTCACATACAAAACATTTTGTATCCCTCAAATAGATCCAACTATTATCAAGGATAATCTTTCGCTTGGTCTCATCCGGCATGGTGCATACAATTGGCCGTTCTCCCGAGCGAGGAGCTCCTTGCTTCCCCACTCTATGTGCTCCATAGACCCTAACTCCGGACATGCCAAAGTGGGTTTTGAAGAAATCTTCAATAGTAATGGCAAGAGAAGGAGGTGTCTCTAACTTCTCTTCGGGAATTCCACGAATAACAATGTTCTTGGAACGTCGCTCCCGTTCCTTCAACTCCTCCACATCCACATTCTCAACATTCTTTGTTTGAACCATAGCTTGCATGAGTGAGGAATTAGAAACCACATTGCTACCACATACATCAGCCCAAGACTTGTTTGTGCATACATTTTTCATGTTGCATACATCCCGGCTCATAGTGTCAAATTTCCACAAGAGAGCGTTTACATTCCTTGACTTCCTTTTCAAGTTGCATCAAACGTGTTGTTTGCATCTCAAGTGTCCTCTTGAGATTCTCATTCGCAACCACAAGTACCCTTAGTGTGCCATTCTCCATTGCAAGTGCTCGTAAGTCTTCGCCTTGTTTGTTTACGGTCTCTTGCAATGATACCAAGTACGCCATGATCATGGTTTCCGATGTCGTTGGTTGGGTGGTTGTGTTTCTATCTCCACACTTAGGAGATTTTGGATCATTTTCCACAATGGTTGTGGACCTTGTTGAAGAAGAAGAACCCTTGCGAGTGCCGGAAGACATTGTATGTAAAATAGGAGATGAGAATCAATTTTGTTGAACCTGTTCACTTCCGAAATGCTGCTACAGAAATGCCTTCCATAACTCTGAAATTTTTTGTCTTTACATCAATGCGTAGAGGACTTCGTGCTCTTCGATTGAGGCTATAGATCACCCAAATCGGAGTTCGGATGAAGAAGTTATGATCAAAAGAGTGGACTGTTGTCTACTAGGTCAAAAAACGGCTGCGTTTTTAGAGAGAGAGAGAGAGAGAGAGAGAGAGAGAGAGAAATAAAATGAAATGCTATATTAAATGAAATGAAATAAACATGTGTGTGTGTGTGTGGGTGAGAGAGAGAGAGAGAGAGAGAGAGAGAGAGAGAGAGAGAGAGAGAGAAATGAAATGAATGCCTGTGTGTGTGTGTGTGTGTGTGTGTGTGTGTGTGTGTGAGAGAGAGAGAGAGAGAGAGAGAGAGAGAGAGAAATGAAATGAACAAAATGAAGCTTAAAATAGCCTGTCTGTGTACAAAAAGAAAAGAAAAGAGGCAGATTTTGAAAAGTGAAATGAAATGTTATATTAAACGTCTTCGGAAGGACATTTCTTGAGAAAGTAATGTGCCGACAAATGTTATATTAAACGTCTTCGGAAGGACAAAATGACATATATACTAATAGATAATGGGGGAGGGGATTCCGGTTCCCCCCCCCCCGCCACGTGTCAATTTGTGAGGGCTAAGGCGCTTTCAGCCGGGCTCAGTTCAAGGCGCTTCCAAAATACCTCAGCCGGGCTCATGAGTTCAGAAAAAGGTTTTAAAAAAAACATCGCCAGCCGCCTCTTGAGTATGCGCGCTTGGCGAGGAGGGTGATCAAAGCGGGGCAAGGGGGAGAGAGAGAGAGAGAGAGAGAGAGAGAGAGAGAGAGAGAGAGAGAGAGAGAGAGAGAGAGAGAGAGAGAGAGAGAGAGAGAGAGAGAGAGAGAGAGAGAGAGAGGGGGTGGGGGAGGCTTGCAGCTCCAAAGACCTGCCTGACACGAGAGAGAGAGAGAGAGAGAGAGAGAGAGAGAGAGACGTCATCCTCAGTGGCTTCACGCTACCTCCACGCACTACTCATCACCTGCTCATCACCTGCGCTCTCAGCTTCGTTGTCATCTTCAACAGACAGACCTCAGCGGCTTCTGCTTACAACGTGCGGCTACTGTCTGCGTTGGAAGTCTCCACACACTACTCAACCTACGGCCATTCTCAACCTGCGCGTCTGCTCAGACCCTCACTGGCTTCGTCATCGGCTCAGCGACTCGGCTTCGTCACCACCTGCGGCTAGGCTTCGTCACCTTCGTCATCACCTGCAGCTAGGCTCAGCGGCTCGGCTTCGTCATCACCTGCTCCAGACCTGCGCGTCGGTATTGTATAGTTCTCTTTCTCTCTCTCTTTCTCTCTCTCTCTCTCTCTCTCTCTCTCTCTCTCTCTCTCTCTCTCTCTCTCTTCTTCACCACAGGAGTGGCGGCAAAGCGAGCTAGCGAGAGAGAGAGAGAGAGAGAGAGAGAGAGAGAGAGAAATGAAATGAAATGTCATATTTTGGCTACGTCTCTGTGAATGAGAGAGAATGAAATGAAATGAAATGAAACGTCTCTGTTTTAGCGTCTCTGTGTAAGAGAGAGAAATGAAATGAAATATTTAGTGTCCAAGAGAGAGAGAGAGAGAGAGAGAGAGAGAGAGAGAGAGAGAGAGAGAGAGAGAGAGAAATGTGTGGGTGTGTGTATGTGTGGGTGAGAGAGAGAGAGAGAGAGAGAGAGAGAGAGAGAAATGTGTGGGTGTGTGTATGTGTGGGTGAGAGAGAGAGAGAGAGAGAGAGAGAAATGAAATGAATGCCTGTGTGTGTGTGTGTGTGTGTGTGTGTGTGTGTGTGTGAGAGAGAGAGAGAGAGAGAGAGAGAGAGAGAGAGAGAGAGAGAGAAATGAACTGAACAAAATGAAGCTTAAAATAGCCTGTCTGTGTACAAAAGGAAAAGAAAAGGGGCAGATTTTGAAAAGTGAAATGAAATGTTATATTAAACGTCTTCAGAAGGACACTGCTTGAGAAAGTATTGTGCCGACAAATGTTATATTAAACGTCTTCGGAAAGACAAAATGACCTATGTGACCAGCTTAAGGGTCGCACGACCGGCACGATATTAAGCTCAATTTCTAAAATTCCTGTTGAAGGCAAGGGAAAAAGGAGAAATTCCACCCCGAAATATAGAAAAATAGTGTAAAAATGCAAATGATAGAGCTGATGGACAAGAAGCATTAGGTGGGGCAGCCGCTCTCTTGGCCCTAACCGAGTTAGGCATATCCCACGATCAGTGCATTCCAAGAGACGACATCCTACACAGGAAGCTTCTCAAGCACTTTTAAATGCACAACAAAACGGCAAATGTCCTGGCCCTTGAGCGCACTCCCTAGTGCCCACATGCCTAAAGACTGTCACGCATCATCGTGCATGCAAATTAGCGCCGAAATATGCTTAACGGAGCTAGGCATATCCCACAATCAATGCATTCCAAGCAACGACATCCTACACAGGAAGCTTCTCAAGCACTTTTTGTGCCTTCCGAAATGCGCAACAAAATGGCAAATGTCCTGCCCCTTGAGCGCACTCCCCAGTGCCCACATGCCTAAAGATTGTCATGCATCGTCGCGCATGCGAATTAGTGCCGAAATATAGAAAAATAGTGTAAAAACTCAAATGATGGAGCTGATGGACACCAAGTTAGGCACATATCCCACAATCACTGCATTCCAAGAGACGACATCCTACACAGGAAGCTTCTCAAGCACTTTTAAATGCACAAAAAGCGGCAAATGTCTTGGCCCTTGAGCCACTCTCTTGGCCCTAACCATGGCCCTAACCAAGTTAGGCACATATCCCACAATCAGTGCATTCCAAGAGACGACATCCTACACAGGAAGCTTCTCAAGAACTTTTAAATGCACAACAAAACGGCAAATGTCCTGGCCCTTGAGCGCACTCCCCAGTTCCCACATGCCTAAAGACTCTCACGCATCGTCGGGCATGCGAATTAGTGCCGAAATATGAAGGCAAGGGAAAAAGGAGAAATTCCACCCCGAAATATAGAAAAATAGTGTAAAAACTCTAATTTGATGGAGTTGATGGACCAGAAGCATTAGGTGGGGCAGCCTCTCTCTTGGCCCTAACCAAGTTAGGCACATATCCCACAACCAGTGCATTCCAAGAGACGACATCCTACAAAGGAAGCTTCTCAAGTACTTTTAAATGCATAAAAAATGGCAAACGTCCTGGCCCTTGAGCCGCTCTCTTGGCCCTAACCAAGTTAGGCACATATCCCACAATCAGTGCATTCGAAGAGACGACATCCTACACAGGAAGTTTCTCAAGCACTTTTAAATGCACACCAAAACGGCAAATGTCTTGGCCTTGAGCGCACTCCCCAGTGTCCACATGCCTAAAGACTGTCACGCATCATCGCGCATGTGAATTAGCACCGAAATATGCTTAACCGAGTTAGGCATATCCCACAATCAGTGCATTCCAAGAGATGACATCCTACACAGGAAGCTTCTTAAGCACTTTTTGTGCTTTTTGAAATGCACAACATTTGGCATGAGAGAGAGAGAGAGAGAGAGAGAGAGAGAGAGAGAGAGCCTTTTCAATGAGCTTAATCAATGAGCTCTGATAATGGTGGGGCTTACAGAGCTAGAAAAAAACCTAGGTTTGATGTAATCCCACATGACAAAAACAAGCTACTGACGGGGAAGAACTAGGCTTGAAGCCAAGAAACACGTGGCAAACTCAGTTTCAAAAGCTAGGAGGAGGAGGAATTGAGACATTTCTCATTATCGACGGATCAGCAGACAAATAAACAGGGCGGGAGAGGAGTTTATATGCGCTATTTTGCATTGATACGGAGCTCTGATGATGATGGGGCTCGTAGAGCTAGAATTTTCCCTGAGCACATTCAAGGGAAGGAATTTTCTATTGATAGCCGTTTTTTGGCTCTCCATAATTGCCATAGTGAGTTAACCCACCCTATCAAATCACTCAAACATTTTGGTTATCCCTACCATTTCAGTGTACATAGGCGTGTGTGAGTTAAGGACTTTCTCCATATTTTCTTAAAACCCTCAGTAAGCTAGTCACTGGGCTAGTTGAGCCAAAAAAATAAAAAAATAAAAAATATTATGGCCCATTTGTGTATAAATATTTTATTGTGTATAGGGCCTAAATAAAAGGATTTTTCATAATTATTTTGGTATTTATTTAAATATTTCTACCTATGGTGTATTATTTATGCTATGTAAATTGACTCACCATTACCATATTTTTTCTTACCATTTTGCATACTCTTTATTCCATATAATTTTTTTTTAATGCAAGATTCTCTTATTTTTGGTGTAACTCCATCCCTACAAAAATTTAAAAAAACTAGTTCTATTTATGTGTATATTTTTTCACTATTGTGATTTTTTCCTTCCTACATCTATTCTTTATTACTCTCATAAATTATACCACCAAAAATATTCATCTTTTTATGGTAGACTTAAAATGATAGAGATTTTTTTTGACCCCTTTATATTTTTTCCACCTATATTATTTATATTTGACATGTACATATTTTTTAGACCCCTCAATATTTGATTTTCTTAGTTGTACTATTCATTTATATCATGATCTCAACAATATCTTCAATTATAGACCTACCAAATAAGGTCAAGGGTATGTGGAATGCATGCATGCACCATGGGGAGCTCACTCTTGGAGGTATTCAAAAGAATCATCCAAAGAAAGACCTCACAAAGACTTTGTGTAGTGGAAAATACAGTCGGTTTTGCTGAATTTTTAAAGATCGCATGCTCCCCGAATTTGAAAAGGTGATACAAACAAAATTTGTAGCTCGTGAGCTGAAATTTCACCTCAAATTTTTTCATATTTTTTGGAGCTACGAGCTGTGAGGTATGATTTTATTGGTGTACCCCAGTTTGCCCATGCTATGCAACCACACTCCCTCTTCCACTTTATCATTTTCCTCTTTCACACGCACTCCTCCCTCTCCTTCCCACTCCCAAACCTGCAACTTCCATGTCCTAAGTCACCCTCTTCACCATTTCCACATCTCTCACACCTCCATAGACTTCATCCTCCATTTCTACACCCTAGGTGTCCCCGTTTCTCTCTACATGTATATCCATATTACCATACTCTCTTCAGCTTTGTAAAGAACTTCAAAAAATCAGCAAAAATCCAAGGTTAACCTCTGCAAATGAAGGCTTTATCATGAATTTTCCAAGGTTTGAAGATAACGTAGCTTCATCGACACGCGTTACTTCGCCATACTGACCGCTTCTTCTACCAGTGGTGTAAAGAGGTGAATGTCAACTTCTCCAAGCTTCAACCTTGCTTTAAAAGCTTATCCCTTCTCTAACTTTTCTCATCATATATCTCACCATTTGGTGAATGATTTTGTAAATATTTTTCAGTGATAATTACTAACTACTAACCACTAACCTTATTGTAAAATGCACCCTCTACTAGAGTAGGCACTCCCAAATTATTTACTCAATCCTCTCTCCTTTCATCCTCAATAATTCTCTTCCCTTGAGCCCACATCCATGTGACTCAAAGGACAAGAGAGACCCACCCTCATTAAAAATAAATAAAAAAATATGCATAATCTTTTATTCCTTCAAATAAACTTGATTAGGCCTAATCCTAATCGGGGCTTCTAAAACCTATAAATAGAGCCCTTCTCTTCCTTGTAAATCATCACATGATCACACTACACCACACCATTCTCAACGCATAACACACCACTCTTCAAGCCTAGTTGTGTAGAGTGTGTGCATCGTGAGTGCTCTATTCCATCATTACACATAGGTTCATGGAGAAGCTTGGAGTTAGTTATGCCATCTAGAGGAGTGGAGTGTATGCCATACTCTTCACCACACTTGTAGCCTACTCTTGTGCATAAATAAGATTTATAGTTTTGGGTGCAATTGTATGCTGCAACTACGACTCTTCTCTCCAAATTGACTTGATAAGTTGGCTAATCAGGTGGTTGAAGGTATATTGTCCTTGAAGTTTGTTGTGCCATTTCATGCTTGGTGGTTTGAGGGCTTGTTGAATTGTTTGCCTAAAAGGTCAATTGTAAGAGGATGTTCGGTGAGAGGGCTCCCGTGACCCTAAGACAATTTGTGTATTGGCAACAAGGTCAAGTTTTGTGTTGTCTCTCTATTTCTCATCAAGCTTTGTGTGCATCTAGTCTTTAAGGCTAAGACTGAGTTGCTCATGTTGATTTGTGCTCTTTACCTCTCTCTGGCGTGGTGAATGTTTGTGTTTGGTGAGTGTGGCTATCTTGAATTCCCCTCTCTTTGTGCGTTTGAGTACAAGGAGATATCACGTGCGTCGTAGTTCACATCTACAACTAGGTGGTGCCCCTTTTCTTGTTTGGTTTCTGGCTGTGGGTTGTTGTTGTCTGTGATTGTGCTTGCCCCTGTCCCAATTGAGCAGCACGGGAGCCTCGAAGGGTGTTTAGAGGCCGCTCTTATTGTTGCCTGCCCTGGACCACCTCAAATTGGTGCCCCCATTGAGGACGGCTTGTGTATGTTTTGTGAAGGCTCAACCTTTAGCATAATCAAGTAGCTTGCATGAATCACGAGAATTTGTATGATCCTTTCATTCCGATTGCAAGGCAAAAGGTACACATAATTGTTAATACTAAGTTGCAATTTCAACAAGTAATTCGTAGAATTTTAGGTTCTCTTAGGTTGCCGAAATAAACGCTTCGGTAAATCCTTTTATTTTGCCTCTCATTAGGTACGATCTTAGTTTTGATGTATATATCTTTGTTCTATTTTAGGCATTAGGTTATGTATAGAGCATGGATAATGGCCTTGAAATTTTCCCTTTTTACTTCACACCACATATTAGGATAAATATTGCACTTAGTAGAAAGATACATTTTCATCAGCGTATGGTGTTTATGTTTGGGGCTGAAAGAACAAGGGAAATTCTTGCATCTCCACAACCTGTCATTCTACCTCTCATCAACTACCACACTTATTTTGATGTACATGTGTTTATTTTATTTTAAAATGAAGTGCAGCCAAACAAAATAGTGTGTATGTTGGCTTTTTGTTTGTCCACGTTTGTTACAAAAACAAAAAAAAAAACGATCATTTGTTCTAACAAGGAGTGTGTGTGCAATGAAAATTCAATCCTTAGAGATCTAGATCTATTACCGATTGAGTTGCAGGAGCAGGTAGTAAAGCGTCTCCCTCATAACAAGAGGGTGGTGAAGCTAAGACAAAAGGTCCTGCGTGTCGATTCCATTTTCCTTTTGCTGTTGGGCACTAAGGAAGACTGTACATTCATCCAAATAGTGTGTGCCCTAAGATTGGTAAATAGAGTGAAATTTGGTGTTTGGCGAGTGCATTTCACCATTGACGAAGACTCTTCAGGAAACTTGCGTCCAGAGTTCATGCTTCATAGACTCACATTTGGTGAATTTTTCCCTCATTTGCGTCTTATTAATAGTCTTCCTTTCACTTTCAACAAAGGAGATAGGGAGCTATTTAGGGCTTGTCATCCTTATCTACTTTCTATGACACTTTGTTCATAGAGACGTTGTAAATCTCTTGATGCTTATGAATGATTTAACCATAATCCTAAGGAGTTTTTGTCCAGGATTTTTGTAGCACAAGTGGAGTCTTTAAATCTTGCAAGCTTGATTGGACTTGAGGAGGATGTTCTTTATGAAATTGTGAGAAGGTTGCCTCATTCCGACTATGTGGAACTCGAAGGAAAGAAGCTCCTAGTCAATTGCTACTTTCTCACAGCCTTCGATGAGCATGAAGATCTAGTTTTTATACAAACCGCTTGTGCATTGGGAATTGTAGAGCAAGTGCAATTCATTACTTGGGACATGGCTGCTCTTCTAGATCCAGAAAATGAAGTTTTAGATATTTTTGTATATCGTCTTAGCTTTGAAGAGTTTCAACCCTTCTTAGAGCTCATAAATAGTCTACCCTTTTGTTTTGATCAAACAAATCGAGACCTCATTGAAGCTTGGATAGCTGAAGAAGAAAACCTAGAGTGGTACTTTCTTACTTCTTCATTTGCAGGCAAGTGGTTCTAAATTTCTATTGTATCCCTTGTTACAACTCATGTTGTAATCTTTCATAATAATGGAAAGCCAACGCCAAATGTTCGGATACCCTCTTTTCTTTGGAGAGCCTGGAGAGGATGCATAATTATTTTTAGAAAATTTCAAAATGTCTTGTCGTATCAAGAGGATAGTAATTGATCAAGAACATGTAGAGATGTTTGAGGTGGTCCTTAGGAAAGATGCTAGCACTTGGTTTGACTCTTTGCCTGAGGAAGTTAAAGGGAATTACACGGAAGTTGTGAATCATTTCAAGAGATACTTCTTTGATCCCCAAAACACTCAAAAACTATGGCAAGACATTGTTTCTCATAAGCAAAAGGATTTAGATGACTACTACTTGTACAAGAAAGAGTTTCTATGTCTTTGGGCTTTATGGATACGAAATGTTGCTAACCCTAGTGATGGTGCAGAATTTCTAAAGAAGGAGAGATTCATAGCTGGACTCTTTCCTGATCTTAAGGTAAAGGTGGAGGCGGATGCACCTGCCACCTATGATGCAGTTGAAATTAGAGCTTCCAAGAAGTATAGGAAACTCAAGTTCCTAAGGGGAGAGGTTCCAATAGAAGGTCTTAGACCCAAAGGTAAGTCACAAGAATCAACATCTAGGGAGCTTCCTGAGATAACGGCGGAAGTGATTGAGAAGTTAAATGAATCTTTAAGCAGCTTGTCAATTCACCTTGCACAAGATGTAGGTCCAAAAGGACAAGCAAGGAAGTCTGAAGAGCGAGATCCATGACCTAGGAGAGTCTTACAATGTTGGAATTGCGGAGAGTCTGGACATGGGATGTATAGTTGTCCTTGGCCCCGTGGGGAGCCAGGGAGACCTAACTTGAATTATCCAGTGATGAATGCAGGTGAAGGAACTAGTCAGCAACCACGGCTTCTACAAAGGCCAAATGGAGCTAGACCACCTCCACAAGGAGTGGAAGGAGTTCCACCTTTTCCAGACCCAAATGTGCATGTGGTAGAGGTGACAAATTCAAAAGAGGTTGACATGGAAGCAAATGGCATTAAGCGTGGCCGTGGAAAAGGGAAGGAGAAAGAAGGTGTCACATCACAGAGTGACCATGGACGAGGTAAGAAGGCAAAGGAAACCAAGGAAGCTAAGAGGACTCGACATCGTATCAATCTCCAAGACTTCCCTCTTGGACATGGTATGGCTCCATACAACTTGTTGGAAGACATGAGAGGTAAGGGTCCTGATATCACATGGCCTCAATTTCTTGCATTATGCCCACAAGTTAGGAGGGATTTAACAAAGGCAGTTAGCACTAGGAGAAAGGTAAAAGAGAGTGTGCCTTTTGTAAAAATTGCACATGCTGAAATGAATGAGGATATTACACATGTGCTAGATTGTTACATCAAAGGAAGATTGGTTAGGAAAGGTCTAGTGGATGGAGGTGCACAAATTTGCATCATGACAGAGGGACTCATGCAAAAACTAGGCATGCACATCAATGAGACACCTGAAATTAAAGTCAAGATGGAAAATAATAGCAAAGCTAGGTGTGTAGGCATTTGTAAAAATGTTTTTGTAGAGGCCTTTGGCATTAAGAAGGCGGTGGATTTCTATGTCATGTCTACCAAAGGAAATGGTTACCCATTTATCCTAGGGAGACCATGGCTAATGAAAATGCGAGCTTTGCAGGATTGGGAGAGTGGAAAGCTAATTTTCAGGAATGAAAATCATAAGAAGGTTGTCTTTGACATGAAGGAACAACGCCAAGAGGAGCTCCATGAAGAATCATCTCAAAGTGAGACGTAGGAAGGCTGGACCGATAGCACTTCAGAAGGAGAAAGTAGCGACAACATTACTGAACAGGAGTCTTCCATCGAAGTCATGGGGATAAGTTTTAATCCAAACAATCAAGAGACCTCTTGCCCAGGTTTGGAAGAGGTAGGTTCCCAAGAGAACCAAAATGTGCAAGATGAAGGAATGTTATAAGGTATGTTCTCTACAACACTTACAAAGGACGAAAGAGAGGAGTTCAAATGTGTGCTAAGGATATTTCCTAGGATTTTTGCTAAAGACTACACCGATGTGCGTGGAATAGATGTTGTTCAACACAAAATTGAGTTGAAGCCAGAGGACACACCTAAGGCTCAGAAGCTACCAAGGCTAGGAGTCATCAAGGAGCAGGCTTTACTCAAGGAAGTAAGAAAGCTTCTAGTAGCAGGTTTCATTTATCCAGTGGAGAATTCAGAGTGGGTCTCTCCCGTTGTTGTCACTCCTAAGAAAAATGGCAAGTGGAGGGTGTGTGTGGATTACCGTCCGCTCAATGAGGCAACAAAAAGAGATCACTTTCCCCTCCCATTTCAGGATGAGATACTAAATGAGGTAGCTGGTCATGAGAAGTACACTGTGTGTGATGGCTACTCGGGTCACTTTCAAATAGGTATCGCATTGGAAGATCAGTTGAAAACAACCTTCATCACTCCTTGGGGTTGTTATGCTTTTAGAGTCATGCCATTTGGACTGACAAATGCTCCTACAGCTTTCCAACGCTTCATGAACATGGTGTTTCAAGCATTCTTTGGAAAGTCCATTAGGGTTTTTATTGATGATTTTTGCATTTATAGGTCAAAATCATTGCATCTACAAAGGGTAGAAGAAGGTCTAAAGAAGCTCTACGACATGGGAGGTCAACTCAACCCCGACAAGTGTCACATAGGTGAGGATGAAGTGATCTTGCTTGGTCACAAGGTTTCCTATAAAGGCATTGAGGTGAATCCTTCAAAGGCAAAGGCTCTTATTGAGATCCCATCACCCAAGAATCTCAAAGAGGTCATTTCATTTATTCAAAAGGTGAAGTATATGTCACACTTTATTCACTTAGCTTCGGAGTTGCTTCATCCTTTGCAAAAGTTGACACAACAAGTAGAATTTGCATGGTCTGATGAGCTTGAAGAGTACTTTTGTAACATTAAAGTCATTTTGTTAGAGCTACCAACACTCATGTCTCCTTGCTGGGAGTACACATTCTTTGTTAGCTCTAGTGTTGGGAAGGAAACAATTGGTGCAGTTTTATTACAACAAGATCCCCACAGTACCGAGATGCGACCCATCTACTTTGCTAGTAGGGTCATGAATGCTTTGGAGAGAGGGTACACGGAGGCAGAACTCATGATGCTGTCTCTCATGTTTGCGGTGAGAAAGATTAGATCCTACTTGCTACCAAAACCTTTTGTAATTCTCACTGCAGAAAATTTATTTCCTTGGGTGTCATCTCAAATGAATCTTAGCACCAGGATCTCAAAGTGGATTATGGAATTGCAAGAGTTCCAATACTCTTTCAAGGTAGAAGATAGTGTGCGTGTACAATTGGCATGGATCCTTACTTATAGGGTACATGAGAAGGAGATTAAGGTGCGTGAAGTAAAGACCCTACCATGGCCACCACCTAAAAGTATTCCTAATGCTTTTACCTTGTTCTTTGATGGAGCTTTTCGACGAGTCACAGGAAAAGCAGGAGGAGGGCTAGTATTGCTCAACCCAAGTGGAGAGGTGGTCATGAAAGAGAAGGTCAATCTACCAGGTCCAACTAGCAACAATGAAGCAGAATACGACACACTACTTCATGGTTTAAAGATATGCATTGGCCAAGGTATAGAACGTCTCATGGTAAAAGGGGATGCACTTCTCATTGTGAAGCAAATTTTAGGCATTTGGGCATGCAAGAATGAAAGCCTAAGGACAAAAATTCATGCCATTCATAGATTGTTTAATCAATTTGAAGAAGTGCAACTATATCATATTCCTAGGAAACAGAATGAAGATGCCGATTTACTTGCACAACAAGCAGTTACATGTGTTGAGAAAGAAGTGCAGGTCATCATGGTGGCAGCAAATGTCAAGCAACCGAGATACCAGGGATTGGAGTCATTGACTCCCATTATTAGCTACATTTTGGAGGGTGAGTTTCCACGAGACTTAACAAAGGCTCAGAAGAGGAGACTCATGAAAAAGGCAAGCGCGTATCTCTTTCTAGAAGGATCCCTCTATCAAAGAGGGAAGGATCAAGTGTGCAGAAGAGTACCAACTATCAAGAAAATTCCAACCATTCTAAAAGGTTTGCATGAAGAGGAATGTGGTGGTCATTTTTCCCAAGAGTTAACTGTGAGGAAGATTTTGCTTGCGGGGTATGTTTGGCCAAGTCTGCTTGTGGATGTCCAACATTGGTGTAAAAGTTGTCACAATTGTCAGGTAAATGGGAATAGAAGATTGGTTTATGGTCCAAGGCAAATCGTGCTTGCAAATGGACCCTTTGAAAAGTGGAGCATTGATGCAATGGGTCCATTGCCTAGGACTAAAAATGGGAAATCGTATATCTTGGTGGCCATAGACTACATGACGAGATGGGTAGAAGCACAAAGTGTGGCAAAGGTAAATGAGAGGACAGTGAGCAAATTTTTCTACACTCACATTTGTTGTAGATTTGGCACACCTTTGGAGATTGTTTCTGATAATGGTCCAGGGTTTAGAAAGGGCTTGCTTACAGAAGTTTGTGAAGAACTTCACATTCTACATCGTCATAGTACACCCTACTATCCCCAATCCAATGGTCTGGTAGAAAAAGCTAATGGTGTCATTGCAGGCATCATTAGAAAGATGGTGAAAAACAAGACAAAGTTGTGGGATGACTTCTTGGATGGTGCCTTGTGGGTATATCGAACCACATATAGGGAAGCCATGGAGTTCACACCATTTCACTTGGTCTATGGTCAAAAGGCTTTACAACGCATTGAGCTCAACATTCCAACAATGCGACTTCATGGAAAAGCAGCACAAGATGATCAAGAAGCATGGATGGATCGACTTCTTACCTTATCTAAGCTTGAGTGGAAAAGAGAAGCAGCATACGAGTGCTACAAAAGGAAAGCTACGCAGGCGAAGGAGAAGCTTGACCAGAAACTAAAGGACAAAGGTATCAATGAAGGAGATCTTGTGCTAAGGTATGAAAATCGACTTGATAATCGTTTTGATGCCAAATTTGAAACTAGATGGCAGGGGCCATACATAGTTAAGAAGGCTTTCAATTCAAGTTACTATCAACTTATGGACTTGAACGGGAAAGAGCACTCCAGGAAGGTAAACGGCTATCGCTTGAAGCCTTATTTGAGTCGCCTTCTACCAAAGGATCTACCAAAGATCTGTCAAAAGGAAGCTATCTCATGTAGGTATTGTTCCGTGAAGCATGAGTGTAACTCAAACCAAAATTCTAAGGGGCCAAACAATAAAGATCTTGCCAAGGACTCTGAAGCACTCTCTTTGGAAAAGATGCTCTATGATGGTACATGAATATACCATCATCCTGGGGGAGGGCTAATGATAGCCGTTTTTCGGCTCTCCATAATTGCCATAGTGAGTTAACCCACCCTATCAAATCACTCAAACATTTTGGTTATCCCTACCATTTCACTGTACATAGGCGTAAAACCCTCAGCTAGCTAGTCATTGGGCTAGTTGAGCCAAAAAATAAAAAAATGAAAAATATTATAGCCCATTTGTGTATAAATATTTTATTGTGTATAGGTTAAATAAAAGGATTTTTCATAATTATTTTGGTATTTATGTAAATATTTTTACCTATGGTGTGTTATTTATGCTATGTACATTGACTCACCATTACCATTATTTTTCTTACCATTTTGCATACTCTTTATTCCATATACAAATAATTTCATGCAAGCTTCTCTTATTTTTGGTGTAACTCCATCCCTACAAAAATTTAAAAAAACTAGTTCTATTTATGTGTATATTTTTTCACTATTGTGATTTTTTCCTTCCTACATCTATTCTTTATTACTCTCATAAATTACGCCACCAAAAATATTCATCTTTTTATGGTAGACTTATAATGAGAGAGATTTTTTTTTACCCCTTTATATTTTTTCCACCTACATTATTTATATTTGACATGTATATATTTTTTAGTCCCCTCAATATTTGATTTTCTTAGTTGTACTATTCATTTATATCATGATCTCAACAATATCTTCAACTATAGACCTACCAAATAAGGTCAAGGGTATGTGGAATGCATGCATGCACCATGGGGAGCTCACTCTTGGAGGTATTCAAAAGAATCATCCAAAGAAAGACCTCACAAGGACTTTGTGCAGCCGAAAAAACAGTCGGTTTTGCTGAATTTTTAAAGATCACATGCTCCCCGAATTTGAAAAGGTGATACAAACAAAATTTGTAGTTCGTGAGGTGAACTTTCACCTCAAAGTTTTTCATATTTTTTTGAGCTACGAGCTGTGAGCTATGATTTTATTGGTGTACCCCAGTTTGCCCATGCTATGCAGCCACACTCCCTCTTCCACTTCATCATTTTCCTCTTTCACACACACTCCTCCCTCTCCTTCCCACTCCCAAACCTGCAACTCCCATGTACTAATTCACCCTCTTCACCATTGCCACATCTCTCACACCTCCATAGACTTCATCCTCCATTTCTACACCCTAGGTGTCCCCGTTTCTCTCTACATATATGTCCATATTACCATACTCTCTTCAGCTTTGTAAAGAACTTCAAAAAATCAGCAAAAATCCAAGGTTAACCTCTGCAAATGAAGGCTTTATCATGAATTTTCCAAGGTTTGAAGATAACGTAGCTTCATTGACACGCGTTACTTTGCCATGCTGACCGCTTCTTCTACCAGTGCTGTAAAGAGGTGAATGTCAACTTCTCCAAGCTTCAACCTTGCTTTAAAAGCTTATCCCTTCTCTAACTTTTCTCATCATATATCTCACCATTTGGTGAATGATTTTGTAAATATTTTTTAGTGATAATTACTAACTACTAACCACTAACCTTATTGTAAAATGCACCCTCTACTAGAGTAGGCACTCCCAAATTATTTACTCAATCCTCTCTCCTTTCATCCTCAATAATTCTCTTCCCTTGAGCCCACATCCATGTGACTCAAAGGACAAGAGAGACCCACCCTCATAAAAAATAAATAAATAAATATGTATAATCTTTTATTCCTTCAAATAAACTTGATTAGGCCTAATCCTAACCGGGGCTTCTAAAACCTATAAATAGAGCCCTTCTCTTCCTTCTAAATCATCACATGATCACACTACACCACACCATTCTCAACACATAGCACACCACTCTTCAAGCTTAGTTGTGGAGAGTGTGTGCATCGTGAGTGCTCTATTCCATCATTACACATAGGTGCATGGAGAAGCTTGAAGTTAGTTATGCCATCTAGAGGAGTGGAGTGTATGCCATACTCTTCACCACACTTGTAGCCTACTCTTGTGCATAAATAAGATTTATAGTTTTGGGTGCAATTGTATGCTGCAACTACGACTCTTCTCTCCAAATTGACTTGATAAGTTGGTTAATCAGGTGGTTGAAGGTATATTGTCCTTGAAGTTTGTTGTGCCATTTCATGCTTGGTGGTTTGAGGGCTTGTTGAATTGTTTGCCTAAAAGGTCAATTGTAAGAGAATGTTCGGTGAGAGGGCTCCCGTGACCCTAAGACAATTTGTGTATTGGCAACAAGGTCAAGTTTTGTGTTGTCTCTCTATTTCTCATCAAGCTTTGTGTGCATCTAGTCTTTAAGGCTAAGACTGAGTTGCTCATGTTGATTTGTGCTCTTTACCTCTCTCTGGCGTGGTGAATGTTTGTGTTTGGTGTGTGTGGCTATCTTGAATTGCCCTCTCTTTGTGCGTTTGAGTACAAGGAGATATCACATGCGTCCTAGTTCGCATCTACAACTAGGTGGTGCCCCTTTTCTTGTTTGGTTTCTGGCTGTGGGTTGTTGTTGTCTGTGATTGTGCTTGCCCCAGCCCCAATTGAGCAGCACGAGAGCCTCGAAGGGTGTTTAATGGCCGCTCTTCTTGTTGCCCGCCCCGGACTGCCTCAGTATGTTTTTAAAAATATTTTTTTCTCGAATCTTGAACCCTAGAATTTCATAAAGCACTTCATAAAGCACAAAAAGTGCTTTCAATGAGCTTAAGCAATGAGCTCTGATCCCACTTACAAATTTTGGTGTTTACCTTTAAATTTAAATTTGAACTTGAGAAAACCTACAACCTGTAGAGAAATTTAGTGCTTGAATTCTAGCATTGCCTTGGTCGACATGTATGCCAAATTCCATGCACTTCATGAACCACAAAAGGTGCTTTCAATGCGCTTATTCTATGGGATGTCATCTCTTGGAGTGCACTCATTGTGGGATATGCCTACACATGAGTAAGGGAGAGACGAAGAGAGAGAGAGAGAGAGAGAGAGAGAGAGAGAGAGAGAGAGATAGAGAGAGAGAGAGAGAGAGATATGGAGCTCATGGACAAGAAGCATTAGGTGGGGCAGGCACTCTCTTGTCCCTAACCAAGTTAGGAATATCCCACAATCAGTGCATTCCAAGAGACGAAATCCTACACAGGAAGATTCTCAAGCACTTTTTTTGCTTTCCGAAATGCACGAATGAGAGAGAGAGAGAGAGAGAGAGAGCCTTTGTGTGTGTGTGTGTGTGTGTGCGGGAGCTTGCTCGATTTCACATTATGCCCATAGGAAATTCAACAACCTTTTGCTATGGCCATAGGATGCACACAGGCTTTGGCTATTGCTCTCTCTATGGCCACCTTGCACCATAGAGAGGGAGGTATAGAGAGGTGGATTGGGGAAAAATAGAGAGAGAGAAAAACATGTATAACCCGGTGCTAAATATATATCTTATTCTTATAGTAATGGAGCACGTGCTTACCTCTGGAGGAGATTCTTCGGAGGTGATATTTTCTACCCCGGAGAGAGACCCAGGCAACAATTTACGAAATGCCAAGCGCGTTTCCCGAGGTGGGGATGGACCTACAAAGAAGCAGATTGTAGATGGATTAGGTATCATCCACACAGTATGCTCCAAAATTCAAGCCTCATGTGAGAGAGCAGAGGCATCACAGGTTTCCTATAGAGAGAGCATTCACTGGTTGAGCCATTCACAATATGAGTAAGGGGTTTATCTTCATCATCTAGAGGAGTGGATGCAGCTACAGATCAATGGTATTTTGCAGCAGCAGAGCTCACTCCAAGGACAACTTTCTCGCATAGAAAGCAACCAGGCAAAAATCATGAGTCTCTTGGAGAGGTCCCTTCTTGACAAGGATAGCATGGATTTCAAAAGCATTGTGCCTGAATTACGAAGCACTAGCACCAATTTGACCGCCCTAGCAGTACAACATACTACAGGTGTCTCCGAAGTTAGATCTATCTCAAACAAGCTCCATGCATTGGTAACGACCCATTGGCCTAAGAAGGGGATTAATGCCGTTGGAGATTTTCCATCCAATTCAAAGTAGGGCAACCCTTGCAAGAAGTGAATTATGTAATCGATAGTAATACTCACTTCTTTCTCATTTATAGGCTTAGCGGATCTATATTTTGGTGGCTTTGGGGATATTGACTACATTTTGTGGGAGGCTTATGTATGTAGTGGATACCAATTTGCTCACAACTCTTGGTTGTCTTCTCTAGATAATGGGGGAGGGGATCTCCAAAAAACATACTCACTTCTTTCCCATTTATAGGCTTAGCGGATCTATATTTTGGTGGCTTTGGGGATATTGGCTACATTTTGGTGGAGGCTTATGTATGTAGTGGATACCAATTTTCTCACGACTCTTGGTTGTCTTCTTTGGATACTACATTCTCAGAGGATCTCCATAATTGTAGTATTTTTGTTGCCACTGTCTTTTGAGTCACACCTCCCGTCCCCCCCCCCCCCCCCCCCCCCCCCCCTTGCCCTCTCTCCCTCTCTCTCAAGTTTTGCTGCAATGAATCTCTCTCTCTCTCTCTCCTCTCTCTCTCTCACACACACACACACACACACATACACTCTCTCTCTCTCTCTCTCTCTCTCTCTCTCTCTCTCTCTCTCTCTCTCTCTCTCTCTCTCTCTCTCTCTCTCTCTCTCTCTCTCTCACACACACACACACACACACACACACACAAAGTATTCTAGGTGTGTGCAATGTCTGACTTCTTTCTAGGTATGACAAATGTGAAGAACTTCATAAAGCACAAGAAGTGAGAGAGAGCTTCCTATATAGGATGCCGTCTCTTTGAATGCATTGATCGCTACATTCTCAGAGGATCTCCATAATTGTAGTAATTTTGTTGCCACAGTGTCTTTTGAGTCACACCTCCCGTTCCCCGCCCCCCCTTGCCCTCTCTCTCTCTCTCTCTCTCTCTCTCTCTCTCTCTCTCTCTCACACACACACACACACACACAAAAAGTATTCTAGGTGTGTGCAATGTCTGACTTCTTTCTAGGTATGACAAATGTGAAGCACTTCATAAAGCACAAAAAGTGGGAGAGAGCTTCCTATATAGGAGTCAGTTTCTTTGAATGCATTGATTGCCAGATATGCCCAATTTGGGTAGGGTCAAAAAGCTTTGGTCTATTTTTGGCAGATGCAAAGTGAGAGTGTCTCTCCCAATGCAATCACATGCACACCATTGCTGATATGGTATTTGATTTTGATTGCGTAAACGGAATGTACACAACAATTCAAGCCTCAATGGCCAATAATGGGTTAACTTGGCACGTCTGCATCGACTGCGAGAATCCGACTGACATGCAGACTGGCGTGTTGTAACTGTAGTGGAAAATTGCCGAGTGAAACTCAGGCCTTAACCTGTCACCATGCTAACTCTTCATAATGAAGCACCTCGGGGTTGATTTGGATGCACCTTTGAATCTGTCTTGATGTGGGGTACCAAAATGGCCAATAACGGGTCAACCAATAATGGGTTAACTTGGCACATCTGCATCGACTGCGAGATTCCGGTTGACGTGCAGACTAGCGCGTTGTAACTGCAATGGAAATTTGTTGGCTGAAACCCAGGCCTTAACCGACAATCGTCAATGGGCTAATCGGATGGACTCGCTCCCCCAATTATATCCTTAGTAGTAGTTAGATGAGATATAGAGAGACATATATAGAAGTATATACACATTTACCATGTGGGTTGGCAAGCCTCCTCTCACTGACTCCTTCAAAGAAAGATAGACATAGTTGGGAAATCCTTTCTTCTCCATACTCTCTTCTTAATTCTCTAGATACTAACCTGTATATATCTGTGAGTACTTATAAGAGTTCTTTT
This sequence comes from Adiantum capillus-veneris, assembly GCF_014529385.1. Classification (NCBI taxonomy): domain Eukaryota; kingdom Viridiplantae; phylum Streptophyta; class Polypodiopsida; order Polypodiales; family Pteridaceae; genus Adiantum; species Adiantum capillus-veneris. The sequence goes on along the minus strand of NC_140941.1, from coordinate 77,793,454 downwards.
TTGGACAGATGGCTATTGGTCCAAAGGTGTTGTCTCTTGGACATGCAAGATGTAGTAGGATATGTCAAGCCTCTCGAGCTACGCGACGTGCAACAGCGCGAGATAGAGTTCGACGTTCTCTGGGTGAGATTGATGTGACTCTCTTGGAAGATTGCCACCATTTGATAAACGTGAATCGCTGCAATGAATTTCCTCAGGGAAGGATTGCGATCGATGTAGATAACGAGTCAATTCTCTCGCAAAGTTATGTAAGGATTGAAGTGGAAGACAATTTGGAAGCCAATAATGGAGATAATCCTGAGGAGCCTATAATTGTCTCTAGAGAGGGAGATTACTCCAAAGTTGAGACACTTTGTCTATCTATCACCTACTTATATTCTGAGACCACTTCCTTGACGCATATCTCTATGTCGTCTCTTTCTCATGAAAAGTGTATTCTTCACAACATAGGCAACTTGGATTTTGCATGCTCCTTATGTGGTGCTTTAGCTTGGAAAACAGAAGAAAAGACCATTCGCACATTTGTGGGGAAGAGTTGTTGCAACTCAGGAAATGTTTCTTTGCCGCCATTAAGTGAACCTCCTTTAGAATTAAGGGAATTGATGCACGGGGGCAATACTAGAAGTAGAAAATTCTTGAAACATATCAGAGCATACAATAGTGTGTTGGCATTTGCTTCTTTGGGAGCTCATATAGATGAATCTCTCTGCCAAAGAAAAGGAATCTATACCTTCAAGGTGCATGGATCTATTTATCATAACATTAGTCCATTGATGCCAGAAGAGCGATTAGGTCAAATCCCTCGCTTTGCTCAGTTGTATTTTTTTGACACTGAGAATGAGTTGCAAAACAGAATGAGTCATGTTTCAAAACTCAAACCATATGTTTTGGAAAGCTTGCAATGGATGATGCATCGAGTAAATCCGTATGTTCAAGATTTTAGGGGGTTTGCTACAATGGTCCAAACTTCCAATATTCCGGAGATTAGGATGGTCATTACTGAGAAGCGTACAAATGGCTGGCAATATGTTGCTTCAACAAGTGTGGAAGTTGCTACAATCATGTCTGGTCAGGGTGAAGAGAGCAACATTGGCCATCGTGATAGTGTGTTGAATCTTTTGGGTGGTGGTCTAAAAAGAATCTCAAATTGCCATAGGTCATACATGCCTCTATTATATGTGTTGCTATTTCCAAATGGTGAAGAAGGTTGGAATCCTTACATACCCCAAGTGCACAGAGCGGAAGTAAAAAAGAGCGAGTAAATGGAACTACAAAGTATATTTCTACAATGGATTTCTACAACTATAGATTGCAAATTAGAGATGACACAACACAATGTCTTTTACGTGGTGGTAGGCTACTGCAACAATATATTGTTGATGCATATAGTTGTATGGAGGAGTTGAGGCTTTTGTGGGTTCGTAATCATCAAAGTGAACTTCGCAGTGAGGTGTATCAAGGCTTGACAGATATGGTTGGAGCAAGAGATGGAGCAAGTGATGATAGAGAACTATTATTGGGTGCTAATGTTGGAAGAAGGGTTGTATTGCCTTCTTCGTATGTTGGTGGCCCTTGCTATATGCACCAGCTGTACCAGGATGCCATGGCAATTGTACGCAAGAGAGGAAAACCTGATCTCTTCATTACATTCACATGCAATCCTGGATGGAAAGAGATACAGGATGCATTACTGCTTGGACATACATCCAATGATCATTAGGCAAAATTTGGACTCACAAAGGGGCCCTTTAAGGAGTTTGACTTTACCTCTCTCTACCAAAACGGACGCATGGATAAATTTTTGCAAATAAACTCTAAAGTTGGCGGAGGTTTGACAGTTAGAATGTCCTCTTCAAGCTCTATCTACTAATATATAGCACGCCATGAGATTCCTCATATTTTAGAAGATTCTTTTTTTGATTCACTTAGATTTCGACAGAGTTGTCATATCATAGGTGAATCAAAAAAAGAATCTTCTAAAATATGAGGAATCTCATGGCGTGCTATATATCAGTAGATAGAGCTTGAAGAGGACATTCTAAGTGTCAAACCTTCGCCAACTTTGGAGTTTATTTACAAAAATTTATCCATGCGCCCGTTTTGGTAGAGAGAGGTAAAGTCAAACTCCTTAAAGGGCCCCTTTGTGAGTCCAAATTTTGCCTAATGCGTCCTGATCTTATTGCCTGTGTTTTCTACCATAAGTTCAAGGATTTGACGGGCTTGCTGATTAAGAGAGCTATTTTTGGTAAGGTCATTGGACACATTTCTGTGATTGAGTTCCAAAAGAGAGGCCTTCCTCATGCTCACATTCTATTGATACTTGCATCTGAGCATAAGGCAACAAAGACATTGCATTATGATAAGATTGTGTGTGTAGAGCTTCCTGATAAAGTAATGTTTCCACAGTTGTATGATGTTATCAGTCGGTGTAATGTGCATGGCCCGTGTGGAAACTTGAATAAGAATGCTCCATGTATGAAAGATGGAAAGTGAAGGTTTAAATATCCTCGAAGCTTCAGTGCGTCGACTACTGTGGGTAGGGATGGATACCCAATGTACATGAGGAGGGATGATGGAAATTACATTGTTCGTAATAAATTGCAAATGAGTAATAAATGGATTGTTCCATACAATCCATTTTTGTCAATAAGGTACAATGCACATATCAATGTGGAGGTTTGCTCCACTATATCTGTTGTGAAATATCTCTACAAGTATGTGTATAAGGGACATGACAGGGCCACTATTGTTCTACAAGATAGTGAAGGTATTCTAAATAAAGTTACAAACTATCTTAATGCTCGATATGTATCAGCATCTGAGGCTATCTGGCGTATACTTGGGTTTCATATGCATCAAGAGAAACCTGACATACAACGGCTCCAAGTTCACTTGCCTCATCAAAATCAAGTCATCTTCAGTGACAGAGCGACTATACAAAGTGTGGTGGAGGGAGAGGTCAGCAAAAAGACAATGCTCACTGAGTGGTTTGTTGCAAATCAACAATATCCAGAGGCCAACGATTTGTTGTACATAGACTTCCCAACAAAGTGGGTTTGGAAGCTAGCAAATAGAACAGGGACTCAAAGACAGATTGGTGTCATGATTGGAAGAATGTACCACATTGTTCCCAATGCTAGAGATTTGTACTATTTGCATATGTTACTCAACATGTGCAAAGGATGTAAGTCTTTTGAGGACATTAACCTTCAATGGACAAGTATATGACACATTCAAAGAAACATGTAATGCACGAGGATTACTGCAAGTTGATGATGAATGGTTTCTTTGTTTGGAAGAAGATTTTTTTCAACAAACAGGGCAACAATTGTGCCTACTGTTTGTAGTCATTTTGGTTTTTTGTGATCCAATACATCCTGGTGCATTGTGGAATCGCTTCTGTAAGGATCTTTCTGAGGACCATGTATATCATATGAGGGCGAATATCTGTGAACACATGGCTCAAAACCAAGCTTTATCAAACTTAGAGAAAATGCTTCAACACTATTGAAAGAGGCTCTCGGATTATTGTGGAATGCCCCAGGTGGATCACACAATGAAAACTATGAGTGAGCATGGAGTGCTTGCTGAAGAGTTCATGTATAACAGAGAGGAACAAAGAGTATTGTCTGCTTGAATGGAATCATCTTTCAATGTTGGGCAAAGGGAAGCTTAAAATCGGGTTTTACAAGTAGCTGGCATGAGCAGAGGGATTGTTTTTTTCTTGGATGGGCCAGGTGGAGCGGGAAAGAATTATCTCTACAATGCATTGCTCTCTCGGATGCGTGGAGAGTCCAAAGTAGCTTTGGCATGTACATCGTCCGGGATTGCAGCACAACTTCTCGACAATGGAAGGACTGCACACTCTAGATTCAAGATCCCTATTGATATAACTTCTGAGTCCACATGTAACATTAAAGTAAACAACCAGCTTGCTGAGCTGTTGCGAATGAGTTCAGTGATCATATGGGATGAAGCCCCCATGGCTCATAGACACGCTTTTGAGGCTCTTGATAAGACACTAAGAGATGTCATGAAAATGACATGTTGTTTGGTGGAAAGGTTCTCCTCCTTGGTGGTGATTTCAGACAGATATTACCTGTTGTGCATAAAGGGGGAAGATAAGACATTGCCAATGCATCTTTGTGCCACTCATACATTTGGCAACGTACAGAAATCATGCATCTAACACAGAATATGCGAGTGGTCAATTGTTTTAGTAATGTTATTGAAAGAGAGTTTGTGCAGTGGATACTTGATATTGGTAATGGCCATGTTTGTGATGGGGGCATACTTGATAATGTGGCTTTGCTGGCCTGCATTATGCTACCACAAAATAATTTGCAAGCATTGGTTGCTTGCATATATAGAGACCTTGAAACACAGACTTGCCATGCAACCTTTTTCAAGGATAGAGCAATTTTGGCTCCACGGAACAAGGAGGTGGATGCTATAAACAATTTGGGCTTGCAGCAATTTCTTGATACTTATAAGGAATATGTCAGTGCAGACATAGTGTGTGAATCAGATTGTGATAGCATTTTATTCACAAGTGAGTTTGTAAATAGTTTAGATCTTGGGGGAGGTTTTCCTCCACATGTTTTACAATTGAAACAGAATGCTCCAGTTATGTTGCTTCGCAATTTGGATCCAAGAAGTGGTCTTTGTAATGGGACACGTTTGATTTGTAAGCAATTCCACAACAAAGTGATTGAAGCAAAAATCATTACAGGGTCACATGCAGGAAATGCAGTGTTCATTCCAAGGATTGATTTTCTCATGGGATCTAGAGAAGGTCTCCCTTTTGATTTGAGACGTCGCCAATTTCCCCTACGTTGTTCTTTTGGGATGACAATCAACAAGGCACAAGGCCAAGCATTGGGAGTTCTTGGATTGTATCTCCCAACACCTGTTTTCACCCATGGTCAACTGTATGTGGCAATGTCTCGCGTGAGATCCTCTTCTTCCATCAAGGTTGTGGTTGGTGATAGTCACTTAACAAGCGTTAGTAGACATGGAGATCAAAGAACATACGCTTCTAACATTGTCTACAAAGAGGTGTTGCAATTGACGTACCCCCTGCCACCCCCTTGCCATGCGGTTTAACGTGGTTGGATATGTTTCATCCAATAAAAAAGCACGGTGACTCTCACAACTATTTCTTTTTCATTTATAAGCTTAATATATCTTCTTATGAAACATGGTGTATTCGTTGAAACAATTGACTAAGATTTATTAGTGCTGAGAGATTTATGATTCATGTGCTTTTTGATGAATTTCTAATCCTTTATTTATGTATCTGTATATATATGAATGAAGATGGATCCTAACGCCTCTGTGACTTATACACTAGGGAGACGATCTCGACACGTCCGAGGTAAAATATTATATATGTGTGTTTGTGACATTTCGATACTTTAAAGAATTTAAATCTCACAGTCAACAATTATGTATTAGATCCACCATTATGGAGGGGTCCAATCACAGCCATGCAAGTGATTCATCTACTCGAGGACTTGGATGTAGCAAGGTAACAATGTTGATGTTGATATAGTAAAGTAATAGCTTTTGTGTATCAAAATATCTATCTATATTAATAGATTTTTGTTTGGCTATAGATCACAATATTAACCAGAATTCTTGATGGTGGGTATATATCATGCTTCATATGATCCGAGCTTGCTGTGCTACATTCAAGTTGCTATTCAGAGAGGATTCATAACATGTGTCACCGTTATAGAGTTAGGCAGAACCCATCCAATTAATGCTATGTTTGCTCAAAGTCTTAGTCTCGGGGCTTGGCTCTAACGTGTTTTTGTGTTACGATCTCTTCCTCCAGTGATTGGTAGATGTGTTTTACATCATGGGCCATGGGTGGTTCGATACCGCAGCACAGCATGTCGTAGGCTACGCTTTTGAGCGTATAAATCTTAAGTCTCTATGGATGTTATATTTTTTGGCATGGAAAATATCACTTACTCTATATATGTTGGTGCAAAGTTAGTTTGAAAATATGTTGTGATGACTTTTGCAAAGATTCAAATGTTGTCCATCTTATAAATTTCAAACACATGAAATACCTCTTTCTCTCTCTCTCTCTCTCTCTCTCTCTCTCTCTTTGTTGTCCATGTATAGATCTCTCTCTCTCTCTCTCTCTCTCTCTCCTTCGCTCTCTCTCTCTCTCCTTTCCTCACTCTCTCTCTGTCTCTCTCTAGCTACTCTCTCTCTTTGTTGTCCATGTACAGAGCTCTCTCTTTCTCTCCTTCGCTCTCTCTCTCCTTTCCTCATTCTCTCTCTGTCCCTCTCTCTAGCTAGAGAAAGAGAGAGAGCCCAGTACATGGACAACAAAGAGAGAGAGAGAGAGAGAGAGAGAGAGAGAGAGAGACAAAGAGAGAATCCACCCAGTATGTAGATAAAGAAAAATGCTCCAAAAACACCAAGGTTTAGTGTAATCCCACCTACAAATTTTGGGATTTACCTCTGTATTTTAAATTTGAAGGAGAACTGATGAAAGAGTGCCCTATAGCCCTGATGATTGAGAGAGAGAGAGAGAGAGAGTAAGTAAATGTTCATCTATTTTTATGAGATTTGCCAAGAGCAAAGAGCTTGAGGATAATAGAGGCCATGCCGCCGCCGAAGGCGGTGCCGTTTTATACTAGTACTATATATAATGCAGCTTAAAATTTTCAAGGAAGGAGAGACCCTCCATGTGTCACTCAATGTTTCACTTCAAAGAAAGCTTAAAATTTTCAAAGAAGGAGAGACCCTCCATGTGTCACTCAATGTTTCACTTCAAAGAAAACCTTACAAAATGTCCCATTTCTCTAAAGTTTGAAATCTTAGAACCTGTGAAAATTTTAGGCCTCCACTTTTTAACCTTCCAAAGTATAAAACTAAAAGGTTTGACTCGACCTTTTTCACTTTACTTTTATTTAATTGAAGGGTGGCTTAACTTTGCTTTTGAAAAGCCAATGGCCATAAAATTTTAGAATTTAAGAAATTGTTCGTATGCACACTAGCAAAATTTTGTCAATATTTCAAGGTGAACTTGGAATCTAGCTAGGATTTTTCAATTAATACACTAAACACACACAGAGAGAGAGAGAGAGAGAGAGAGAGAGAGAGAGAGAGAGAGAGAGATGTCACCTATAAAAATTAAGAAGATGGAAAGATAGAGACGATGCTACCTATGATAGGTACATACACATACATAGGGAGAGAGACAGAAGAGGGAGGGAAATAAATCAAGAGAGATTGTGTGTATGTGTGTGTGTGTGTGTGTGTGTGTGTGTGAGAGAGAGAGAGAGAGAGAGAGAGAGAGAGAGAGGCAGAAGGTGTGGTTAAAGGTCAAGAGAGTAGGGGGGCTGGAAGTTGGTGGTGCAACATGGAGGAGCAAGAGGGGTTGACGTGGTGGTTTAAAAAAAATGGCAACTTGTCTTGGGTTGCAGAGGTGGCAATAGCCGCAGTTGTTAGTAGTGAGCAACAAGGGTGGAGGAGGAAAAAAACGCCCACTTCAAAGCTCGTTAATTGTCCTTCCCCTAGTTGAGTTGTCTCTAAGGGGGCTCTAAGAATATAGAGGTCATAGAGGTCAACCATGACACTAAGTGACACACGATGGAGAGAAGAGATCAATGATAGAGAGGGCAATGCATATCCTGAGGCCTGAGGCATACTAAACCCGCCCACAAATCCAATGTTGGGTGCCCTTACCATCCCAACCCTGGATGACATACCCTACTAGAGGTAAGTGCCCTTCAATCCATGACATACCCTACTAGAGGTAAGTGCCCTTACCATCCCAACCCTGGATGCATTGTGTACCATGAGACTTTTTTTCACCTTCTTATTACTAGTAAACATGAATTTCATGCTAGTCCATGTTTACTTTATGGTCGGGCCCATTACTTTGTAAAAATCAAGGGCCCCCATGCACTCCAAGATCCACATTGTAGTTCAAAATGATTGATTCCTTTAGCGCCCCGCCCCCCCCCCCGGGGTGCATAATGCATGGTGTCACGTAGTGCTAAGGCTTGATGAGCTCTCCATGAGCTGGGAAGAGTTAGTCATCAAGTCTAAGTTCCACATGCACAAGCAATGTGATCAAGGGTCCACAATAATCTCGAATGTTTATAACAATGTGCACTATATACCCTGTAATAATAGTAATATTGGGTGTGTGAGATTACTTTTTTACCTAAGTTCATTTTGGGTACTTCGTTACTTTTTACTATTGCACAATTATATGCAAAAGTGCGCTTTTAGCTTATATTTCACGTTGGAGAGGGGGAATGGGAAACACGCCCAGCGCGCTAATACGACTGCCTCCTATAGCCCAAGACACACACAGCACCCCAATCCACTTGGCGAGCACCTTTGACTCATACTTCTCACCAAAGCGCACATGCACACGCGCTCACACAGACGCATATGAACTTACAAGGCCATCACACAATCCGTGCCCACATAATGACGACAATCGTTGTCTCTCGTAGACCACTCTCTCTCTCTCTCTCTCTCTCTCTCTCTCTTTGCAGACGCTATGTCGGGGGGCACACTGCCACACCCAACCGCACACACTCTCTATAGAGCAAAGAAGAAGGGGGTGAAGGAGAATGCACGACACAATTGCTCATATGGGAGGGACTCCTTCATTCGCATAAAAGCGCTTATACAAAACCATCGCCGCTCATCGGCATTCATCAAAAAGCACAAAAAGGCAAGACCCGCTCAAGCCCTACATGGAGTTCTTCATGGCTCTTGCTCCTCACGAGCTCCTCTTCGCCTTCAAATGAGCAAGCACTCCAAAATAGACCGCTTTCTTTTTTTTTTTCCTCACCAAGTCTAAGTTTAGAAGAAAAAAATCCCCCTCCTCGAAAACGTTGCTCTCCTTTCTTCTTCCTTACGTCTTTTTTCCAAGGCAAAGAAAAAACTTCTTTATTTGGCAATGAAGCTTGGCGCCACTACACAAGGATTAGTCTCAAAGACTCTTTTTCTTTTTTTCCACTCCCCTTAACTTTTGAGCTTACATTTCTCTTATGAAACAAGGTGAGATTTCAAGATGGCTTTCCAAAAAGGAAATCAAGATATGAGAGAAATAAAAATACTATATATATATATATATATAAAGAGAGAGAGAGTGTGTCACAATCGCTTGCTCTTGTGCAAAAAGCTCTTTACTCTTTAAAAGCTTTTAAAATCAAAAGGTACACAAAATAAAAGCAATGTAGTCCCATCCTAAGAAAAAAGAAGAAGTATAAATTGTGTGTTCATGTTGAAAATAATATAAGATCAGCAAGGACAAAAAAAAATAAACAAGGCAAAATCTTAAAAAACCCTGTAAGAGTATGAAATGAAAGGGACCCATTTGACAAACTCTATCAACATTTAAGATGAGTCTCCATCGTTGACACTGAAAACATTGGAAGGATGCCTAACTTGACTCAACACTAAGGCTTCTTTTAGGAAGCCAAAAAACCCCAAACTTCCTTTCCCTTTCCATTTATAAGCAAGAGGATTTAAGAACTTGATTCGTACGCCGTGGGTGCTCGAACTTGCTACATTATTTTTTTACCTGTCAGCTTCGCATCATGATGCCTCGACGGCCTCAAACGGCGTGTCCCAAACATAGAAAAAAACATCTGACCATCCACGTTCGCTACAAACTGTCGACCTCGACCAAGCATATCTCCATGCTCCAGACTCGGATTCAGGTGTCGGCGACTCCGACTAGCATCACATGCTGCATGATACCCACCAGACACCTGGCGAGCTCGAGAAAACACCAAATGGCACGTTTTCCAATGTGGTCCAACCGCCTCGAAACTGACCCCTGTCAAAACTTGACTGTCCATAACTTTCCATCCAGAAGCCCGATTTTCAATCCGAAAAGACCGGCGTACTCCACAACTCGAGCACTATACGTGTATCATTTCACACCCGCCTTGAACAGCCACCTGTGCCCGCCCAATATGGCGAGGATCTACAAAACATCCCACTTCAACTGGCCATATCTCGCACATCTGGGCTCAGTTTGATGAGCCGTCTGGACCAGCTTCTAGAGCACGTCAAGCATCACATTTCGGCACACAAAACCATCACTTCGGACACATGAGGCCACCATCCAGTTTAGCACCTGGCAGCATACCATTGGCCTAAAAAGACACATCAAACATACATTTCCACATCCACCTCGCTACAGCCACACTTCATAGCCGCACTACCACCATACCATGCACCAACTTGCATATATATCACTGCATGGGCCATCTTCTACCGTTGAAATCATTTGGCTGTACCATCATTGCCCACCCCCTTGTTGAGCATTTATGCTCACCCAAAATCATACTCGCTGCATACCAAAACAGCATAACCACACCAACACTGAACAAACCTCAACCACACCACAACCTGTATGTACAATATATACATAGCTCCTGCTTTGCTGGCCTTCCTTTAGGCGGGTTTCCTAACTCGCTGCTTTATCCACTATCATCCACCAGGGTCAAACACCTGGCACTGGTCTGGTCCATCCACAAGTAGCAATTCCCTGTAGTGTTGCACCCCAAGACAAACACAATAGTGCACCCAAAGTTCAGAAAACATAGCTTCACTGCTCCATGGAGCCACTGGCATCCAAGCACTCAAAAGAGCACTATCGTGCTCACCAATTTGCCCAACGACCACACCAACAGACATACCAGCATCGATGGACAAACCAACATCGACGGACAAACCTGACCCTCCCACCCAACCATGTAAAGTGGAGGACTCCTCCACAGACTCCTGTAAACTGGCGACATGCCCACTGCACTGCTGTACTCACAAGCATGGTCTTCACGATCCAATGGCACATCTCCCTTGACGGCTTCACAGCACCCATAGCCTACTCTTCCTCTTCACCCATGGCCAAATGCACCTGTTCATCACCCAAAGGCCTCTCTAACGGCATCATACCATCGCAGTCCATGCATGTGGCATCCTCAAACACCGTATCCTCATGCTCATCCAAACCAAGAGAGCCACAGGGCTCCATCAATGCCTCTTGCAGACCATCCTTTTCAAACTGTTCACTCTCCACCTCCATGGTAGCTTCCTCTTTGGCCAAGCTCCGTACCTGCCTCACTATCAAAGCACATTGCACGGCCACTTTAACCAACATCACCATAAGCATGGTGCCGACAAAACCCTTGCATGAATATCCTCAGCCCCAAACTTGGGCACTTCCACCGGCTCTTCAGCCACATTGGCAACCATCACATCTTTATATACCAAACCAGGTAGCTCTACCTGTACCATCTCAGTCTCACTAGAGTCTGTCTCTTTGCCATAGGACGTGGACCCGTCCTCTTCACCTGTATCCCACAAACTCGAGCTTAAACTCCCAACACCATCACTGCCATAGGCCGACTCGGCACTTGTATTCAAATCCTTTAGCAGCTCCAAAACAGCTTGGCTACTGCCAACTTGGCTCTGCCCACTCTTATCTTCCAAATCCAAGCTCTTGGTACCTACAACCTAGCCATAACGTGCCATCTTCTCGAGCAAAGACTCCACAAGAACAGGCTCTATTGCCTCTTCAAGCTTCACTTGGCACTTGACATCTACCATCTTCGCTGCACACAGACTCTCTTGAACACATGGCTTGCCCTCGTTGGCAAGCACATCCACCATTGGCACTAGCATCCTGCAAACAGGCACCTCCGAACAAGAAAAATTCACCATTGGCCTTACCTCAATAGGCTGCGCACTTCGCATCATTGGCACCATCCTCGGCAGGCCCAAAGAACACCGTACTGCTACAATAGGTGCATACTTTGTCGGCTTAAGCAAGCCGAGATCCATCTTTCTTTTCATTTTCTTGCTCTTGACCTTGGCCACTTGGACCACTTCACCATAACTTCGTGGCTCTTCATCATCAACCTTCTCACGAACCACAGGATGTAGACACACAAGAAAATTTTCCATCTTGAAGCAATCGCCATTAACCACATGCGTAACAGCCACCAACTGCCTCCAGCAAGCTTCAAACTCAGCCACAAAAACCTCAAAGTTGGCACTTATATCTTGTCGCAGGCCTTTAATCTTCGCTTCCACTTCATTCACCGACACGACCTTCCGAAACTGCAACAGAAATCGCTCTTTAAAACCTATCCAAATCTGTTTGTCTGCTGCTTGCAGACCATCAAACCAAGCCTTCGCTTTTTCTTGCAGCACCAAGGGCACCGTACGCACCTTGTCATCATCACTTGTCATCTGCAATGATAGTGTTGGGGTATAAAGCCCAATGTGGTCGCCCACGTAAGTGGGCGGTCTACCAGGTATGTACACATATTCTTTTGTAAAAACCTAATAAGAACTCACTATGCTCTACACATTACAGTAGAGCGAGTTCACCATATCGTTGTGCTCTTCTTCTCGCACTCTCTCTCGCGTCGCACTTCCGCTCGTACTCCTTCAACTGGTATCAGAGCTCAGATCGAGGCTCGGGGCAGCACTGCAGGAGGCTAGAGTCACCAGCTCAGATTGGAGTGAAATTTGACAGGCGAAGACACGGCCCCAAATCCTGTGGGTAAGCCCGAAGGGCTTGGTGTTCTCACAATTTCATTCTGAGGTCATCTCGGCCACCGTTCGGCTTCGACAAAGGTCTGCGCAGGCCATTTTCGACTACGTCGTCTCGAGGGGTGCAGATCCGACTCTGCAAATTTGGGGTTTTCGGCCTACGACTGCAAGTGTTGAGGATATCGACACTTCCAGAGTGTTGATTTGTGGCTGTCTACACATCTAAGGATGTCTCACAGTTCTTGGAGGCGTGTCACATACGACACGGGCGCATCTACACACAGACTATAGGCGACATCCACTAGTCCATCAGGTAGCTTATGTTTGCTGCTTGATATTCCAGATTTCATCCTGACATTGCAGGTACTTCCACATGGGATGTATTGTCAGAGATGATGTATGTCTGTTGAGGGTTTGCTGGCTGTGAGTCACGCAGCAAACAACCGCCGAAGCGGTTACAGCATACAGTGGGAAATTTGTGGATGTATGACTTTGTGGGAAGTCTATGTACTGTCAGATTTAATGCAACCTTTGTTGAGGGTTGAGTGAGGTTTTATTGAGCTGGGGGATTCTCGAATGTTGAGACCCTTTCGGTGATACAGGTCTTGGAGCGATCCCTCGAGCACCCTTAGATAGGCAGCTAGGATGTATTGACTATGAGTTAGACAATTGGGATTGCATCTTTTCTTTACTGCCGTTGAGGCATTGTCGCAGTCTATGCTTATAGGACAGTGACAGGACAGTGAGAGACAGTACAGGTGCAAGACAGGTTTTCCCGCAGCTTATAGTGTCAGAGAGACAGTGTTTTTTGAGCTGTTTTTTGGTCTGTTTTTTAGTACACCAGAGCCATTTTACAAAGGAGACTCTTCCAAAATTTACGGAGAATCTAAAGCTTTCTTGGTTCATTTGACAGGTTGATATTGGTTCAGAGGTCAGTTTACAGGGGAAACTCTGCCGAATTTTTCCCAGGAAAGTAAACCACTGTGAAGCGTAGCTATGGCTGGATCACAGGACACTGCTCTTTACAATATCAAGAAGCTGGATGGAACCAATTTCCCATTGTGGAAGAAGCAGATTTGGCACGTGTTGGTACAAAAGAAGTAGATAAAACCTATAAAGCTCAAGGGGATAAAACCAGAAGATATGGACGAAGATGAATGGAGCGAAATGGATGAATTGGCACTTTCTACCATTATGCTGACTTTGGCAGAAAGCGTTTACTTCAATGTAGCAGACGAGATGTCGGCTTATCCAGCATGGTTAAAGTTGAGTGATCTTTATGAGAAGCAAAGTGCAGCTTCACAGATATACTGGCTTAAGAAGCTTGTTGACTTGAAGATGAAAGAAGGGACACCTATGTCCAATCATCTGAATGAATTCAACACCATCTACAGTCAGTTGTTAGCTCAAGGTGTCAAGTTTGATGAACCTGTTAGAGCTATGTTCCTGTTGATCGCATTGCCAAAAAGTTGGGACACTTTTCGCACAGCTTTGAGTAATTCTGCACCTCCAGATGGTTTGAACATAGCAGGTGTAGAAGGAAGTCTGCTTATTGAAGAAACCAATAGAAAGACAATGGACAAAGGCAAAGAAACAGCCTTAGTTGTCAGGGGAAGGACCAAAGAAAAGTACAAAGGTGGAAAGAGGAATTAGTCTCGTAGCAAGTCCCACAGTGCTAAAGGCAAGAGTGACATAGAATGCTACCATTGTGGCAAGAAGGGTCACATGAAAAGAGACTGCAGAGAATGGAAAGCAGAAAAAGGCAAAGAGAAAGCTGAAGACCATGGTGAGAAGAACAAGTCCTCAGTGAAGATTCAAGAAATAAATGTGACAAACACTGTTGCAGAGGATGACAGCCTAGTGTCAAGAGACATCTACTTCTTGAAGAATACAATGGACTCAGCTCTTTTGATGGAAATGCACTGAGTGACTGGATTATAGACTCAGGAGCATCACTTCATGTGTCTCCAAACAAGGAGTGGTTTACTTCTTATGTGACCACTAAAGATCATGTTCGGCTAGGCAATGGGCAGACATGTGAGATCTTAGGTGTTGGAGATGTTCAATTGAAGTTTCAGAATGGATCTTCTTTCACGCTGAAGAATGTGAGACATGTTCCCACAATTACAAAGAGCTTGATCAGAACAGGTTTACTTGATGATGCTGGCTACGTCAGCACTTTTGGACAGAACATGTGGAAGATATCCAAGGGTTCTATGACAGTAGCACATGGAGTAGAGTCTGGAGGACTTTACATGATATATGTATCAAATGTCTCTAAAAATGTAATAAATGTAACCGAGCAACCGAACGTTTCTTTGTGGCATAGCCGGTTAGGACATATGTCCAAGAAGGGAATGGAAATCTTGTCTTGTTCTGGTTATTTGCCTGGATTTTCATTTAATGATTTTGAATTCTGTGAACATTGTCTGTATGGTAAGCAAACACAGCAGCCACATAAGCATAGAAGCAGTAGAAGAGATACACAGTTGGCACTTGTTCATAGTGATTTGTGTGGACCTATGCCTAACCTATCTCTAGGGGGAGCTTCTTACTTTATGACATTTATAGATGATTACTCAAGGAAAGTATGGGTTCACTTTCTCAAGCACAAGGATGAATCGTTTAGTGTTTTCAAAACGTTTGTGACACTTGTGGAGAATCAGAGTGGCAAGAAGCTTAAATGCTTACGCACTGACAATGGTGGAGAGTATGTTTCAAAGGCCTTTCAGGACTTTTGTGAGTCAAAAGGTATAAAACGTGAACTTACTGCTCCTTACAATCCTCCTCAAAATGGTGTTGCTGAGAGGATGAATAGGACCATACAAGAGAAGGTCAGAAGTATGTTGTCTAATGCACAACTGCCAAATGGGTTTTGGGCTGAAGCTATATCAACAGCTGTTCATCTTGTAAATAGATCTCCTAGCAAGGTTTTGCAGAAGGATTCAGTGCCAGAGATGGTATGGTCAGGCAAAATGCCCTCATACAAGAATCTCAGAGTCTTTGGCTGTGAGGCATATACTCACGTTCCAAAGGAATTTAGGAACAAACTTGAGCCAAAGAGTAGAAAGTGCATCTTTCTAGGCTATGGTAATTCTGGTGAGATGGGGTACAGACTTTGGGATCCCGAATCCAGAAAGGTTGTCCGCAGCAATGATGTTCACTTTAATGAATCCAAATATCATTCTAAACCAGAGAGGGTTGAGGAGATTAGAAGAGTTGTCTTCCAAGAAGATGGACCTGCACGTGCAAGACAAAATGTCAGGGCTCAAGAGGAGCAAGGACAAGATAGAGTGGAACCACAGGTTGTGGCTGAGCCTGAGCCACCTATTGTGTGTAGATGTGGACGTGTCACACGACCTCCTGATAGGTTTGTTCCATCTATGAGCTATGTCATGTTGACTGATTGCAATGAGCCTTCATGTTACAAGGAAGCAGTGCAAATGAAGGACTCCGGGAATTGGCAATTCGCCATGCAGTCAGAGATGACAGCTCTGCATAAAAACAAGACATGGAAGCTAGTTAAATTACCACAGGGCAAAAAGGCTCTACCTTGTAAATGGGTTTACAGGTATAAGATCACCGCTCATGATATTCAGCCAAAGTACAAAGAAAGGCTTGTTGCCAAGGGCTTTAAGCAAGAACAAGGCATTGACTTTGATGAAGTCTTCTCTCCGGTGGTCAAGATGACTACATTGAGATGCTTTCTTGCATTGGTTGCCATATTAGATTTGGTGTTGCACCAAATGGATGTCAAGACAACGTTCTTGCATGGTGATTTAGATGTGGAAATTTACATGCAGTAGCCAGAAGGGTTTGTTGAGAAAGGCAAGGAAGATTGGGTATGCCAGTTGTTAAAGAGTCTTTATGGCTTAAAACAATCACCGAGGGCATGGTACCATAAATTCCACAAGTTTATGCTTTCTCAAGGCTACAAACGTAGTGAGTTCGATCACTGTCTATATACAAAGAAGGCTAAGGATGGCAGTTGGCTGATCCTTATTTTGTATGTGGATGACATGTTGATTGCTGGCAAGCACTTGGAAGAAATTTCAGCTTTGAAGTCAAAGATGGCAAAATAGTTTGACATGAAAGACATGGGTGAGGCAAGTCATATACTTGGTATGCGCATTGAGAGAGACAGATCTGTTGAGATGTAGAGAGAAAGAGAGAGACGAGACAAGAGACACACCATATACGCTCCCAAAGACTGATTCATATTGAGGACAAGATACAAATATATAGGTGAGACCAAGTTGAGTAGAGTGAGCCATATATAGCTCCAACACCCCCACTCAAACAAAGGTCTCTAGCTTTGGATGAAAAAACCCTTGGGGAGTTCAAGGGAAAAACCCAAGCCCCTATACAATGTGAAAATATGAACCAGCGATGATGATGTGAAAGTGAATTGTGCATCTATGTACAAATATTCAAGTGACTTAGAGATCACAATGTGCAAATGTGGAGTGTGCATAGTGCATGGTACCTAAAAGATTACAATGTCATATGTACAAAGCTATTACAATAGCAAAGAAGCTAATCTAGAAAGAGTGAGGTCGAAGCAACTCCAAGCTCCGAGCGCAAGAGGATGAAACGTGACTCGTTGAGGCCTTTGGTCAAAATGTCTGCAATCATCTGGTCACTTGGACAGTGTTCAACCATAATGGTTCCTTTGCGTACTTCATACCTGACATAATGATAATGGACAGCAATGTGCTTTGACTTATTATGTTGAACATAGTCTTTTGCAAGACTAATAGCACTTTGGTTGTCACACCGCAAGGGTGTGCTAGAAAGAGGAGAGTGACCAATATCAACCAGCATTTGTCGAAGCCAAATCAACTCACGAGCTGCAAGTGATGCCGCAACATATTCTGACTCAGTCGTAGAAACTGCAACACAACGTTGTTTCTTGCTAGTCCAAGAAACAAGACAACCATTTATAAAGAAGTAATGTCCACTAGTAGATCGCATAGATAAATGTGAGCTTGCCCAGTCTGCATCTGTGTAACCCAAAAGAGAAAGAGATTGCATAGAATCCGATGTGAGTTGTCGTCGATAGACTAAACCAAAATCTGTAGTGCCTTTCAAGTATTTCAACACACGCTTTGCAGCAGACCAATGCTTAAGAGAAGGACATGCAAGATGTTGTCCAAGATAATTAGCAGCAAACAAAATATCAGGACGAGTGTTCATGCCAACAAACTGAAGACATCCAATCAAGTTAGCATAAGGTTGATTTGTGACAAGTTGACCGCCATTGTCAGAAGTGTTCTTCGTAGAGCTTGCAAGACAAGGTGTGTTGGCTGAATGTGCAGATTCCATACCAAATTTTTGAATAGTATCTGCAATAAACTTTGACTGTCGAAGGAATAAAATACCTTTTGTACGGTTCCGTTGGATTTGAATACCAAGACACGAGTGAATCTCTCCAAGATCCACCATATCAAATGCAGAAGACAATAACTTTTTCACTTGCTGAAGAAATCCCAAATCATTGGAAACAAGGATGGTATCATCCACATAAAGAGCAAGAATCACAAAACTGCTACCTTGGCGTTTTATGTATAAGTTGGGGTCTGACGAGCAAGAGATGAATCCTTTAGAGGTGAGAAAAAGATCAAATTTTGTATACCAGGCTCGCGAAGCTTGTTTGAGACCATATAGTGCCTTATGGAGTTGAGCAACAAGGTCTTCTTTACCTGGAATAACAAACCCTTCTGGTTGTTCCATATAAATTTCCTCTTCCAAGTCACCATTAAGAAAAGCAGTTCGCACATCCATTTGATGAGCTTCTAAATCAAATTGAACAGCAAATGCCAATAAAACTCGAACACTTGTAATGCGAACAACTGGTGAAAAAGTCTCTTGATAATCAACACCAGCTACTTGGGAATAACCTTTTGCAACTAAACGCACCTTGAACTTGTCAAAAGATCCATCTGCTTTTACTTTTGTCTTATACACCCACTTACATTTAATAGGTGTACGACCAGGAGGTAATTCAGTTAGTATCCATGTACCTTTAGAGATAAGAGAATCGTACTCTGCTTCCATAGCCTCTTGCCATTGATCCTTTTGTGGTGAAGAAATAGCTTCATCATAAGTAACTGGATCTTCGGAAGTAGAAAAAGTATTATCAGCAATATCGTCATCATAAACATGACATGAGCCATGTTCAAAATCAATAGGAAGATCAACAAAAATATCAATATCATCATTGGCGACATTCGGAATGGATGGTTGTGAAGAGGAAAGTTGCTCTATAGGAAGAGTTTCATCTTCTGAAAGAAATGGAAAAGCTTGAAGCAATGATTTAGTATCATCAGAATCATCCATGGACCATGAGCCTCCCATAAGCTGTTCGTTAAAAGTAGCATCACGATTCACAATTACTTTCTTGGAGGAAGGGTCATAGAATTTGTAGCCTTGGGAAGTGTCAGAATATCCAATAAAAATAACTTTAAGACCAGGAGCATCAAGCTTTGTTCGTGTTTCTTTGGGAACATGAATATAAGCAATACATCCAAAGGTTCGAAAATGAGATACAGAAGGAATGTCACCTGTCCATGCTGTGATGGGTATCTTACCAGAGGGTGCAGTAGTAGGAAGATGATTCTGAATAAATACTACTGTCAAAGTAGCTTCAGCCCAAAAAACACGAGATAAGCCAGAATGAATCAGCATACATCTTACAGCATTGAGAATAGTGCGATTCTTTCGTTCAGCAACACCGTTCTATTGAGGCGAATATGGAATAGTGTGTTCATGATGAATTCCACTGTCAGCACAGTAACTCACAAACTCTCGAGAAACATATTCGCCTCCATTGTCACTACGAAGCTTCTTAAGGCGACGAGCAGTTTGAAGTTCGACAGCCTTGTGGAATTGTTTGAAAACAGATAAGGCTTCAGATTTTTGTCTAAGTAGAAATACAGTCGTATACCTTGAGAAATCATCAATGAAAGTAATGAAGTAGCGATATTGTGATCTCAAAGAAGGTAGAGGTCCACATATATCAGTATGAACAAGATCCAATATGTCATGAGAATGAGTTGTATTTGAAAGAGGAAAGGGTTTGCGATTGTGTTTCCCAAGAGCACAAAATTCACAAATTCCCATATGAGGATGGGCTTTAAGATCCATGCCATGAACAAGATCACGACGTTGAAGATCAAGGAGTTTTGAGAAATCAGCATGAACAAAACAGTGATGCCATACTTTGCAATCATGATCACCTGGAGCAGTGACAACATTTGCTACAGCATCGTTGAGAGAGAGTTCAAACAAATTACCATTTCGAGGAGCAGTGGCTATAGTCTATCCATCTTTCTCAATTCGGCATTTGGTATGATCAAATCCAACAAACAGACCAAGATCAACAAGTCTAGCAACTGAAAGAAGATTACGTTGAAGATCTGGTACATGTAATACTCCTCGCAAAATTCGAGTGGAAGAAGATAAGGTACCAAGATATAAGTCTCCAATACCCTTTACTTGACAAGTAGTATCATCGGCAAGATAAACAACACGTTGAACTGGGAGTGGATGATAGTTATGAAGCCACTTAGACTGATATGTCATATTTCCTGTAGCACCAGAATCGACAATAAAAAGTGATCCATCGCGTACATGAAGTATTTTGTCTGGAGAAACTGAACATAGGACGCAGCTTGTTTCTGGTACAATGTTGTTTCGATGTTCAGTAGCATATGCTGTATTCCGATCTGTGTCGAATCGACGCTTATAGCACATATGAGTGGGATGATCAGATCGTCCACAATATTCACAAGAAGAAGAAGAAGAGTCTCTAGATAAACGTGGTTGTTTTGTGGTAATATTGTGTTCTTCATCATATTGACGTGCCCAACAATCATCTTCAGTATGGCCATTTCTGTTGCAGTAAGAACATTGCTTATTAGGAAATTTGAGACGAGAGAAAATATTACCGCGACGGCCACCTCTGCGGTTTCCTCGTTGAAATGGACGCCTTCGAGCATAAAAAGCCCGTTCCATCTGTTGTGACTCAGTCTCCTCGTGTGAAATCATAGCTGTTTCATGACTAGCATTACGACGTTCTTGACGTTGAGAGTATTCAATTAAAGACATGCAGGCTTGGTCGAAATCAAGACCATCTTTATTAGAGAGAATAGTAACAATGTTATCATAAGAAGAGTCCTTCACCGTATCAAGGAGAAGTGTAATCAGTTGCTTTTGTGGAACAGGATCACCGGCAGCAGCAAGTTGATTAATAATAGATTTGAAAGATTCAATATGTCCCGTCATGGCTGTACCAACTTCATATTGTAACTTGTTAAGCAACCCTCTCAAATAAAGGATTTCTGTGATAGATTTCTTCTGAAAGTTTGCAATAAGGTACTTCCATACGTCGTGGGAAGTAGGTAGTTCGTACATATCAAGCAAAAGGGAATCAGTAAGAGCAGAAAGAATATACCGACGAGCTGCTTTATCACGTCGTTGCCAATCCGTATAGGCAACATTCCAATCTTCAAATATAGGTCCTTCAGTGATAAGCACGTTATCATTATTCGTATCAACAGGCTGAGGCGGACAAACACGATTTCCAAGAACAACATCGGAGAGTTCATCGCCTTCAAGAATTAACAACATCTTTGCTTTTCAGCCTAGAAAACCTTGACCTTGGAAAGGAGGAACAGAACGCTGGCCAGAAGGAAAGCCGTTGACGAGAATATTCATAGCCATATCTTGTTGCGAGAAGACGTATAAGATAAGATCGCAGAATTTGCACACCATATATGGTGAAGGCCGCAATTGAGAATGAGAGAGATATGAGGACTGCGTTCTGTCAACGATAAACGTAAGAAGGATGCTCAAGGAACTTCCAAAATTGTAAGAGACGTCACCCAAAAACGGCAGGGTAAAGGAGACGTTAATAATAAAAGAGTCCTCAAAATAGAGTGGCGTGAGACGCAAGATTGACGGACACAATATGAATAGCAAAAAGCTAAATCTTCTCGAAAAAGTTAACGCCAAAATAAGAAAAACGATCGCGGACGCTTCACGAAGAAGTAGGACGAAGAAAGCTGCGTCAAGCTCAATTGCAGTAAAAACAGCATAACTTTCTGCTGCGAACTCCGATTGACGCAAACCTAGAACTCAAATCGAAGAGCTCGAGGAGACGAACAAGTTTTGGATGAAAAGTGCCATTGCGCTATGCTCCATTGCGCTTTTCCCGTTTCTCCAAATTTTGAGCAGAACAGCAAGAAAAATTGAGATGAAGTTCAGGGTGTCATGAACAAGAAAACGTAATCAACGATTAGATTGATTAGCAATAAACGTCACACAAAACACTAATCATATTCTTCTTAACACAAAACAACCACAATTAACAAGAATCAATGCTCAAAAATAAAATTTATAGCAATTTTTGAATCTTACATGCAAATTGCATACACATACTGTTTTGTCACTATGAATTGAATTGGCGCATGATCGTTACTGCTCTGATACCATGTTGAGATGTAGAGAGAAAGAGAGAGACGAGACAAGAGACACACCATATACTCTCCCAAAGACTGATTCATATTGAGGACAAGATACAAATATATAGGTGAGACCAAGTTGAGTAGAGTGAGCCATATATAGCTCCAACAAGATCAAAGAAGTTGATTTGGTTATCTCAAACAGAGTATATTGACAAGGTTTTGCAACGTTTCAATATGGAGAAGGGAAAGGCATTGAGTGTTCCATTGCCACCATATGTGAAACTTAGCAAACAAGATTGTCCTGTGTCTGAGGAAGAAAAGGCTGAAATGGATAAGATTCCATATGCGTCTGCATTGGGTAGTTTGATGTATGCAATGATTGCTACTCGCCTAGACATTGCATTTGCAGTGGGAGTAGTAAGTCGATACATGTCAAACCCAGGCAAGAAACATTGGGAGGCAGTGAAAGGAATATTGAGATACCTGAAAGCTACAAAGAGTATGCGTATATGCTATGGGAGTCAGGAGCTAAGTGTAAAGGGTTTTACAGACTCAGATTATGCAGGTGACTTAGACAACCGAAGGTCTACGTCAGGGTATGTCTTTACATTGGCTAGTGGAGCAGTATCATGGCGTTCTAGATTACAAGATTGTGTTACTCAGTCTACTACAGAGGCTGAATATGTTGCAGCATCAGAGGCATGCAAAGAATCAATTTGGCTTAATCGACTAGTAACAGATTTGGGAATCAAAGAAGAGATGCCTGTGTTATATTGTGATAGTCAAAGTGCTATACAATTGGCTCGCAATCCAGTTTATCACTCAAAGACAAAGCATGTGGATGTGAAGTATCATTTCATCAGGGAAATGCTTGAGGATAAGCAACTTCAGCTTGTCAAAGTTCACACCACAGAAAATCTTGCTGATCTACTTACAAAAGGACTTCCCTCAGAGAGCTTTGCGCATTTTCGCAAGCAGTTAGGTGTAGGGTAGTACATCACTTCTCTACATCTCTTGTATATTATCTTGTATAGTAGCTTCTCTCACACTTAAAGTACCACATTGGACTTTAAGTGGGACGTTGTTGGGGTATAAAGCCCAATGTGGTCGCTCAGGTAAGTGGGCGGGCCGCCAGGTATGTACACATATTCTTTTGTAAAAACCTAATAAGGACCCACTATGCTCTACACATTATAGTAGAGCGAGTTCACCATATCGTTGTGCTCTTCTTCTCACACTCTCTCTCGCGTCGCACTTCCGCTCGTACTCCTTCAGATAGCAGGAACAACTCAAAATCTGCCAGCTAGTCATCCGCATCCTCGCTTCCACTGAAGATCGGCCCACTGCTTTGCCACATCCTTGCTTCCAATCACATTACCGAGGAGCTATCAGTGCGCTCCTCAGTGGGGGCACCAGAAGATGGAGAGGGGGAATGGGGAACACACCCAGCGCGCTAACACGACTGCCTCCTATAGCCTAGGGAACACACAACACCCCAATCCACTTAGCGAGCACCTTTGACTCACACTTCTCACCAAAGCGCACGTGCACACGCGCTCACACAGACGCATACGAACTTACAAGGCCATCACACAACCCAAGTCCACATAATGATGCCAATCGCTGTCTCCCGTAGACCACACACTCTCTCTCTCTCTCTTTGCAGATGCTATGTCGGGGGGCATACTGCCACACACAACCGCACACACTCTCAATAGAGCAGAGAAAAAAGGGGGGAAGGAGAAAGCACGACACAATTGCTCATATGGGTAGGGACTCCTTCTTCATTCGCATAAAAGCGCTTATACAAAACCACCGCCGCTCATCGGCGTTCATCAAAAAGCACAAAAGGGCGAGACCCGCTCAAGCCCTACACAAAGTTCTCCATGGCTCCTGCTCCTCGCAAGCTGCTCTTCGCCTTCAAACGAGCAAGCACTCCAAAAAAACCCCTTCCTTTTTCTTTTTCCTCTCCAAGTCTAAGTCTAGAAGAAAAAAATCCTCCTCCTTGAAAACGTTGCTCTCCTTTCTTCATCCTTCCCTCTCTTTTTTCCAAGGCAAAGAAAAAACTTCTTTGTTTGGCAATGAAGCTGGAATGAAGCTGGCCGCCACTGCTCAAGGATTAGTCTTCAAAAGACTCTTTTTCATTTTTTCCACTCCCCTTAACTTTTGAGCTTACATTTCTCTTAAAGAAACCCCGTCTTCCTTTGCCCTTCCATTTATAAGCAAGAGGATTTAAGAACTTGATTCGTACGCCGTGGGTGCTCGGACTTGCTGCATGATTTTTTTACCTGTCAGCTTTGCATCATGATGCCTCGACGGCCTCAAACGGCGTGTCCCAAACATAGAAAAAAACATCCGACCATTCACGTTCGCTAGGAACTGTCGACCTCGACCAAGCATATCTCCATGCTCCAGACTCCGATTCAGGTGCCGTCGACTCCGACTAGCATCACATGCTGCATGATACCCACCAGACACCTGGCGAGCTCAAGAAAACACCAAATGGCACGTTTCCCAATGTGGTCCAATTGCCTCGAAACTGACCTCTATCAAAACTTGACTGTCCATAACTTCCATCCAGAAGCCCGATTTTCAATCCGAAAAGACCGGCGTGCTCCACAACTCGAGCACTACACGTGTATCATTTCACACCCGCCTTGAACAGCCACCTGTGCCCGCCCAATCCGGCGAGGATTTGCAAAACATCCCACTTCAACTGGCCATATCTCGCACATTCGGGCTCCGTTTGACGAGCCGTCTGGACCAGCTTCTAGAGAACATCAAGCATCACATTTCGGCACACAAAACCATCACTTCGAACACATGAGGCCACCATCCAATTTAGCACCTGGCAGCATACCATTGGCCTAAAAAGCCACATCAAACATACATTTCCACATCCACCTCGCTACAGCCACACTTCATAGCCGCACTACCACCATACCATGCACCAACTTGCATATATATCACTGCATGGGACATCTTCTACCGTCGACAGCATTTGGCTGTACCAACGTGCACGAGGAACACAGTTAAGAATATGCCACATGCTATGTCGTGGGTTCAATCCTCAGGGCCATTTCAAAGGGAGGCATGGCCCTAAGACTATATGTATACTCGGGATTACTTTGCCATTGATTATCCATTATAGATCTTGAGGGGTTTGGTGGCCACCCTTCATCCCACCCCTCATGCACATGGTAGTCCGTATGGTAGCTAGTGCTAGCAGCAAAAAAGGTAAGGCTTTCAAGGCTCACTTTTGAAGGAAACCTCTCTTTTGTTCCAACTAAGGGTGACCTTTCATTGAGACACTAAAGAGTCAAAACTTTATACATGGCCTTCAAGACAATGACAAGAGTCTTAAATTTAGGAGAATATTGAAGATTATATGAGGTGAAAGTTCATTTTTAATACATTCGAGAGAAAATTTGATTGAATTTTATCTTGGTACTAGTATGTGACCCGAGTGTTGCTGCGGCTAGAAAATGTAAGTCTTCTATTCTTAAACTACACAGGTAAAACATTATATAGATTCTATTATTCTATATGTATGCACTCTCTTGCATGTCAAAAAATTATTCACAACATTTCTCTATGGATTCTCAAATAAAAATATGCATGCAAGAGACAACAAATATTCCTTTAATACCAAGCTTGGCAGCTTCTCACACGTTACTTAGGATTTTATAGACCTTATTAAATGGATCTAAGTGCTTTATAGCTATTGAAGAGAACACACACACACGCACACACAAATTAATATTTATATTCTCCTCTTCCTCCTCCCTTCTCTCTGTTTAAGTGGACAGTTCTCTGGGTTGCTTGTAGTTGTTTAACTCTCTCTCTCTCTCTCTCTCTCTCTCTCTCTCTCCATAGTGCCCAAAATAAAACTTTAGATACTAAATTCCTTCATATTTGAAGGTTTTCTTACCTTCTAATTCAAATTTAGAGGTAACGTTTCAAAATTTGTAGATGACATTACACTTTTTTCTCGAGCTTTGCTCCCAATTCATGAAGTCTCCAACTTTTATGGTGATTGTCATACAATAGAAGTCGCTTCTTGTTAAGCAGCATGCTACACACACACACACACACACACACACACACACACACACACAGTCTAATTGTTTGAGAAAAAAGAGAGCTATAGAGGCCTGCTAGCTCCATGAAGAAGAAGAATTCAACCTAAATAGCTTCTCAAAGGAGCTGCTACACATCTTTGGTCAACATGGAAGACAATCATGCCTGTGTGTACCACGTCTGAGAGATCCATGGATGTGAATAAGATGTGTAGTGCCATTGCCACACAATGAGCCCATCTTGTGAGGAGTACCATCACCACTTGGTTGCACTCACATCGGGCTGGTATTCTAAAGATGGATAATTCCAAGCCTTTAGAAGAGGTGAAAAGAAGCATAGCTCATGTTTGCTCATTGGATGACTTATACATTAGACTCGACATTCTCGAGTCCATGGGATTGGCCCCTAACTTGAGGTAGGAAGAGATGAAGAATAGTTTATGGACATCAAAGAATGTTGTTGGGCCACTAGCCTTCAATGGATCATCTCCATACACATCCCACATTCACACAAACCAACACTTCAAGAAAGAATTAATGTGTTAGACATCATGCAAGGTCTATTTGGATCAATGACACCTTCATTTCCACGGCAGCTAAGTTTCCAATGTCTGATGGATTGGGCCTTCAAAAGAATTATTGTGGAGTAGCCTGTGAACCAAAATTTATGAGTCCACCTTCTATGCATCAAAGTCTGCAAGGATTGTCTAACAAAGACAAGCTACTCACAGATGGACTAGAGGTTGCTTGGCACTGAAGATGCCAACCAGAATAATTCCAGAGAATTGTTAATATGAAGATGGCTACCAAAAAGAATGTGTTAGCAAGTCAACTAGAGAAGTGGACACAAAGGGCAAGGAAGGTGCACACCAAATTATATGCGAAACTTACAAATGGAGTGCTTTTGTTGGATTAGCTAATTGTAGAGGTAGGTTCCCGCTCATTTGATTGTATGACATATCGAACCACAACAGCTCTGAGAGCTGGCCAATGGTGGTCGAAATAGGGCCGATAAAATTTATGGTTTAAAGCCCTAGCAAGGAAAAATGTCTTTCCATTAGCCCAATTAACCAGTTGATTACATAAGACATACATGACAACACTCACGTACTACCAGGCAAGGAAACGAATGTGAACAACCAACATCTCAGCATTGAATTTCTCACTTACAAATACGTTAGTCTGGCAAGATTTCCCAGATCATCAGGTATTGTACCAAAAAGCCCACAATTCTGAAAAAAGCTGCCAAAGAAAACCCCAACAGAAACATTAGTTGCACGATACAAAGAAGCATTCAATATCATCTGCAAAACCTCCAACTCTCATAGCTCTTCAAGGTTGGCAAGCTGGAACATCTCTAAAGGAAGGGTCCCTGCAAGGTTTGCATTGTAAGAAAGGTCCTTGCAATTCACATCAAAAAATTCACGTATACTCATTTGCAATCAAAATAAAACAATTTATATGTGTTATAAAAAACAAAATCTTTGCAAAGTACACACATAGTTTGTAGATTTGTACAATCTTGCTCATTGGTAACAGAGGACAAGGGATGAACAAGACAAACATGTTGAAGGCGATATATGGCTGGGTTGCCTGCATAGATTCCAACACAAAATTGATCAATGAATAGACATGTACCTATTTCTTCAAAGATGATTTCAGCATACCTTTTGGCCGGACAAAGAGCGAATTTGGTGCAATCTAGAGGTACGGATCCTGGAAGATGCTAGAACTGTTGTAGGCTTCTGCCCTGCTTATGTGACAAAAGATGTGGATCATGTCTGTAAGCAGACCATTGATTCACAAAGCACACAGAAACCATGTTCTCTAGAAGCAGGCATGATACATAGGATAAACCATACTCAAAAAAATAGAAACTATTGAATGATACCAGAAAGATATAGTCAGACAAAACAATCAGACAAAGCCCCTTTCTACACATGGACCACCGCACAACATAACTCTCGAGTTACTTTTGCTTCTTGATAGACATGAGGTAATACTACAAAACTTAGAAGCCATGAACCAGGAAAATTTTCTTCGATCTGCCTCTTCTAGAGCTTGCAAAAAATGCAGACTTGTTGATGCCATGGGAATCGTGGCGTAAGTTTCCGAAGCTTGACCAGCTGTAGCACATATTTGTTTGCCAAAACCACACCCATACATGCTTGGATCATTGCCATAACCATTCTCTTTGATAATAAAACTACAAAGTATTTAAAACACTAAAGTTGAACTGCCAATTTCAACACCTGACATCATGCAAGAGTTAAAGCAATAATCAAGTTGTTTCCATGTGTGAAACCCTGCGATTCTTCATGGTTTTCCACATCTCAAAACAGTCATCCCACATCACCTCTTGCGGACATGATGCCTTCGGAGTATTGAATCCAAAACATCGCCAAACTCAATGCTTTAGTTGTCAGTCTATTTCGAAACTTGTTCTTGATTTTGTTCATCTTTGAGAAGCCTCTTTCACATGCAATGGAAGAAAGTGGAAGTAAAAGTAAAGCTCTCCACAATTTCATTGTCCATAGGAAAGACACCTCCCATTCATCATGATTGCAAAAATCTTGCCAGGTAGCATGCATACTCTTTCCTTTGAATCAATTACGCATGCGAATTATGAAGGACTTGCGTTCTCCTTTGCATTCTTCTTCATTTATGAAGGAAGTAGATTTCTGTCCAAAGTTTTTCAACAAAACATTTAGCCACATTAAAGTAAGACAATGTGCCTTCTCTACATCCTCATCGTAGTCCTTTGGGCTAAAGAGCTTTGCTGCCTCAAATAGGTCAAAGTCTACTTTGAAGCGATTTGACAATGCTATCACCAAGCCCTTGATATATGTCACTACCATATACATCCCTAGGAAAGCCATCTGCAACGACTCCACTGCAGACCTCAAATGGTTGCCAATAGAAGAAATATCAGGATGGTTCTCTTGAAGTTTGCAATTGAGTATATTTAGCTCTCCAAGAACATCAGCAAAAAAGTGCAGCAAAAACTGATTCTTATAGTTGGTAAGATACGTGTACAAGTAGGAGTCTTCTTTCAAGGCTGCCAATAAAGCAGGCATTAGACAAACAACTCTTATCATTACTTGAACTTTTGAGAGCCAACGCACGTCATGCATTTTCAACAATTTTAGATTTCCATGGCGTCCAAGATTAAAAGCATTCACAACTTGTGCCAATGATGCATGTCTCTTTGTTGATCTACATATCCATTCATACAACTTTCTAGCCACCTTGTCCACAAATTTGAACTCCTTATACATTTTAAATGCATCACCTACAACAAGTGATTCTCTGTGAGCTATACAAAGAAAACTCAACAGATGTGGTACTTGCCGCTTCAACCTGGCCACCAAACCATTTGAGCCACCAGTCATGACTGTAGCACCGTTCGTTGCAATACCTATCATCTTATGCAATGGAAGCTGCATTTCAACTAAAAAAGCACTCAAGGTGTGAAATAACCCCTCTACATCTGCATTGTCCACATGTAACAAATCTACAAAAGTTGTGCGTACGGGACCATTACCATTCTCTAGCATATATGTCACATATATAATCATATGTTGGTTAGTACTTACATCCGTACTCTCATCAATTTGCAATGAGTAAAAAGGACTCACAACAATGTCCCTTTTCATCCTCTCTTGATAGACCTGCTTTATTGCCTTGGAAAACTCTTTTCCTGCACTTGTACTAGTATAAGCAGAATACTCATTGTCAATAGGCATGTGCGGTGTCCTCTTGAAACGTTGGAAGCTGCAAAGCTTAGGGAACTCATCGAAAGGCAAATTACGATGAAGAACATACCATGACGTTTGCATGGCAGAGATGATTCTTTCCCTCTCTTCCTCAATCATCACTGCAACATGTTTCTCTATGGGAATACATGTTTTCTTGTTGTGGGTATCCCATATTGCCTTAGCAAGCTGATGGGACTTAGAACCTGTATGTTCATCCAATGCACTCCTCTAAATAGTAGTTGAACCTTCTGCAGCATACGAATTCTTCTTCCTAGCAAAGATGCACCACCTACATTTAGTTCTCTCCCTCTCATCATCATAAACTGAAAAAGCCCAAGGATGAGGAATTTTCCAGCTTTCTAGCCACTTTCAAACATACTTCTTCTTACTACTGTTGGCTTCGGTGTCATTAGTGCCAACAACCGCATTCGCAATAGCTTCTTGATTAACTACAGGAACTTGCCCAAGAGCTTGTTGGATAGTCCTTTGCTTCTTACTTCGCCTAGGTCGCCCAAGGGGAGGCATCTAAATACGCAGGAGTCAGGACTTAAGACTCAAGAGGTTTGATCATTTACAAACATGAGTGAAATCTGATACAGTAGAGCAGGAGTGAGTGAGCGGCATGCCTTTCAACTCAATGAGCCACAACAAGACTCTAACCAAAAAAATGACCAACTGTCAAGAGCTTTCTAGCTCAAGTCAACAAAACCCACAACTAGCATACGAAGCTGGGATTAGACACCCCACTTGCATCAATAATTGCTGGCTCACAAAACTCAGGAGTATAGCACACGCTGGCTCTACGGAGTCCAGGTGGCTCTGCAAATCAAAAACCCCAAGAGGATACCCGTGTCACGCCTCAGTGGGTATGCAACACAACTCAAAGATGTAGTCCCTTCCTCAAAAGACCATACATAAATTGAACTCAAAAAGCCACTGCACAGCCCACTGCATGCAGTAAGTCTCAATGCAAAAAGGTATGAGAGAGCAGTTTTCAAAAGCCCTGATCGAAAGAACCGAGTCCTCACGACTATTGTGTATCAAGTCCTGCTCGGGAATCAGGAGACCTGTAAAGAGTAATAGCGCTTCTGAATAGTTGTGTGAGCGGCGAGCACTGATGTGCTGAATTTGAACATGCACACGACTCGTAGGCTGCAGCCCCCTACTTGGGTTAGCGCATGGCTTGGAAGTCTGAGGTAGCCCTGCAGGGCCCAATGCAAAACAATCCAGTGAGCCCATGCAAGGGTGATTCAAGAATCGCAATATTAGAACTGCCTGGCGCGCAAGTTCGCGCTCTTTCCAATCGACGCCCTCATCTAATTTTAATTCCTCTCAAATTCCAACGTGTAAAATGTGAATGCAAAATTGCAAATGTCCCCATGGCACATGCCATGTTGCATGGATTCACTCCGTCATACTCTCAGTTCAAGTTCACGAAAGGCTTTCTTAAGGGTTTCCCTTCTAATGACAGGAGAGTGGGATTATCATCCTTCCATGAGGATGGGCATTTTTGCCTTCTCCCTTCAAAACAACGGTGTCGCCTCAAAGTGGCCTTCATATCAAGGGCTCGAGAGTCAAAGAAGGGAAGAAGGGAGTCAAATCCTAACACTGTTTGACAATGACAATGACAATGAGACTTACTGTAAATGTTATTTTGGTTTTCAACTTTTAGACTGATCTCTTTATTTCACCTTTCATTTCAGATCCTCACATGGATTGACTTCTCTTGCATTCTATTCTTTTAGAATGCTAAAGTATAGCTTCACCTTGCATGATTCTAGTAAATTCTATGCGCGCGCGTGCACACACATACACACACATACACACACATATATATATGTGTGTGTGTGTGTGTGTGTGTGTGAGAGTGAGAGAGAGAGAGAGAGAGAGAGAGAGAGAGAGAGAACCATGGTAAAGGGAAGAAAAATCAATGAAATATGGGAACTTAGTTCAAAATCTCACAAATTTTAATATTTATGCTAGTATTTTGGTTCGCTTTTTTGCAAGAACGAAATTCGGTCGCTTAATAAAAACGACCTTCCTAAACAATGCTTCATCTTATATAATTCTAGTTAAACTCAACGTAATGATTTTATCACTTTCTTATTGTTTTAAAAAGCCACCGTGACCCTTTTACTTGTTTTGTCAAGGAAAGAAACTAAGTTTGGTTGAGCCAAGCCCCCCCCCCCCCCCCCCCCCCCCCCCCCCAAAAAACAACAACAAACACACACACACACACACACACACACACACAAAACTACTCAAAATCAAGCAAGACAATACTCAATCAAAAACCAATTAGGGTTACAAGTACAGTTTCTCTAGCATGATAACTCAATTCTTAATTCATAGAATGACAAGCTATCCACCGTTGGAGCTTGTATTGTCACCTTGAAGTTAGAAATTTGCAATCTAATTGAGATCCTCTTTTTTTGGGGCTTCAATAATTATGGATTTTTTGAGACAAGAAGATGCAATAAGTATTCAATAGATAAAAGAAAAACTTGAATTGGGTGATGAGGCTTAGACTACTTCTAGCATTTGAAATCTACCGCAGGATCCTACTCTACTTTAAGAATTAGGATATGAAGCAAGCTTTGGAATGAGTTTTGTTTTGGGAAGGGGGTCCATCGATGCACCACTATTGCTGCCCTCCATGGCCACCAAACCCACCCACTCTTCTCCTCCACCCTCTCCTCATCCACCACCATTGCCACCCTCCTTGGACAACAAAGAAACCCACTCTTCTCCTCCTCCACCACCTTTTCCGATTCCCTCTCATCCTCCCTATCCTTTGTCCTCCACTCTTTTGCTCTCTCTCTCTCTCTCTCTCTCTCTCTCTCTCTCTCTCTCTCACACACACACACACACACACACACACACACACACACACACGTTGTACCCACCCTTGATTTCACTCACTCCCTGAATCTCATCACTATGTCCTTTGCCCATTACGTACATTTGCTACTCTCTCCCTCCCTTGGCCTCCACGTTTCATTTAGCCTAATTCTCTCCTCGCTCTCACCTATCCCCCCCCCCCCCCCCCCCCCCCCCCCCCCCCCCCCTCCTCTCTCTCTCTCTCTCTCTCTCTCTCTCTCTCTCTCTCTCACACACACACACACACACACACACACACACACACACACACACACACACACACACACACACACACACACACCATTATCTTGCTTAGCTGCATCCTTCTCCCACACCCTTCCTATTTGTTTGTCCCTCTATCCCTTTCTCTAGAAAGATCCCACTTGCATGATGTGTCCCTCCCTCCCTCTCTCTCTAGCCATGGACATTGGAGAGAAAGAGGGGGAGGAAGGGATAGATAGGTAGATTTTATTATTGTCCTCGGAGGTCAAATATGACCTACTATAGGACCAAGGTTACATGTGATGTAGTATGTGAGCGGATGATGAGTGATTTTCAATGCTCCACACACACACACACACACACACACACACACACTTATGTGTATTTTTCAATAAATCGATACCTCCTCCTACTTCAAATACTTATGCGTGCCACGGGAGGGAGCTTCGAAAAAACATTAAAAATATAATAATATTATATATAGAGAGAGAATGAGTTGGGTGGTGGCAGCGATGGTGGTAGCGGTGATATGGGTCAGCCTACATAGATTTGGGAACTGTCATAGCCCCAATCTCACGACATAGCCTCTTGTAGGTGCCCAACTGGAAACTTTGCTCTATTTCCACCGTCCACATGACTGGCTCCTCTCCTTCTTCAGCAATCGCCACTGTAGCGTCAAACTCTCCCTCATCTCTTCCACAACCTTATTCTTGATTGTGGATCCTCACAATATGGAGCACATCCTCAAGGGAAACTTCTACAACTATCCCAAGGTACTCCTCTCTCCTTTCTTCTTCCTCTTCCTTTTTTTGTGTCTGTATTCCTCAACTATCCCAAGGTACTCCTCTTTGATTTCTTCTTAGCCTCTTTCTTCTGGCATCCTATGTTCCAATCAAATAATGCTTCATGTTTTACTCGAAATTTAATCTTTGTTGATGAAATCTGGTGATGGCAGGGAGAGAGAGTGTGCCATGCAATGTATGATTTACTTGGGGATGGCATCCTTAGCTCAAATGGAGAGCCATGGAAGAAGCATCGTAAGGTGGCCAGTCTTCAAACAGAAAGCTGCGAGATTTCAGCACAAATGCTTTTAGGGAAGATGCACTCCCGCTCCTTCAGATTCTTGACGCAATAGCATCCTCACAAAAAGTTGTTGATTTGCAAGTAATGGTCTTGTACCTCATTCTTTACTGTTGAAGATGATGAAACACGAACCAGAAGGAAGACAACAACTCAGAGTAGGAAGAAGATGGAGAAGGAGAAGACACAGAGCTTGTGTACGAGATCTCTGTAGTCTATCTCTCTGTATTAGAATAATAGTGTATATAAACTCAGAGCTACAAAGCTTATATGAAACCCTAAGAGATAAGGTGTCCTTTCACACCAGATGTCCAGGGGGAAAAACCCAGTGGGAGAAAAGTGCCCCTGGTGAAGCGCGTATACACACTAACACTACTACATGTCTACAAATCCCCCCTGTAGTGATAGTGTGAATCCGTACAAGGTAGCAGATCATCATGTGTATGAGAGTAAGCCCAAAGATTTTCGGAAAGCTTCAAACTTTTCTCGTGATAACGCCTTCGTAAATAGATCTGCAATGTTATTCTGTGTAGGATAGTAAGTTAGTGTGATCTCCCCTACATGTAGCCTTTCCCTGACATAGTGGTAGTGAACCTCTATGTGCTTTGTTCTTGCATGAAATACTGGATTCCTTGCAGCTGCCATAACACTCTGACTGGCAGTGAAAATGGTAGTGGGTGCATGTTGACACTCACAAAGATCTGCCAATAACCTGCGTATCCATACACAATCAATTGTTGCCGTGAAAGCTGCCCTGTACTCAGCTTCACAAGTTGATGTAGCCACTGTGGGTTGCTTCTTGCTTAGCCAAGATATACATGCATTTCCCAAGAAAAAACAATTGCCACTTGTGGAATGTCGTGTGTCAAAATCACCAGCCCAATCTGAATCGCTGTAACCAAGAAGCTGCATAGAACTGTGATTTCCATACATATCCCCCCTTGGAAAGAACATGGCAAGATTAGGGGTACCTGAAAGGTAACGAAGTATGTGCTTCACAGCCTGCCAATGATGCATACCTGGGCTGTGCATAAATTTGCTTGCTTGTGAAACCCCAAATTGAATGTCTGGACGAGTGTTGCCTGCCAAATATATCAAGCAACCAACCGCTGCTGCATAAGTATGTACATCAAAAGGTTCTCCAGCATCATGCATGCTCAACTTTGATCCAGTTTCTACGGGTGTAGAGATTGGTTTACAATTTTGCATACCAAACTTGTCCAAAATTTTATGCAAATATTTTGCCTGCAACATGTATATGCCATCCTCTGATAGCACAAACTGAATACCCGAGTAATAATGTAGCAAACCAAGATCAGACATCTCAAAGGTTTTTCTCAAAGCATCTTTAAACGATTCAATTTCATTTGAATTATTGCCTGTAAGAAGCATATCATCCACATAAAGTGTTAGCATAATGAGAACTCCATGTCTCTTTTTGACATACAAAGTAATTTCTGTTGGACTATTTTGAAATCCCTGGCCAATCAAATAAGTATGTATCTTCTCATACCATGCTCTTGGAGCCTGTTTGAGACCATACAAAGCTTTACGCAATCTACATACCTTTTGCTCTTGACCTTTTACAACAAAACCACTTGGTTGACTTACATAAACTTTTTCCTGCAAATCACCATTCAAAAAAGAAGTTTTGATATCCAACTGATGCACTTTCCAACCATGATGAGCAACAATTGCAACTAGTGATCTAACTGTGGACGCACGAGAAGTAGGAGCAAAGGTTTCATCATAATCTATGCCTTTCTGTTGCACATAGCCTTTTGCCACAAGCCTTGCTTTGTACCTATCAACAGTACCATCTTGTTTCCTTTTTACCTTAAAAACCCACTTTGTACCAATAGGCTTTTTACCTGTAGGCAAGTCCACTAGATCCCATGTATGATTCTTATGAATAGAATCAATTTCTTGCTGCATAGCATCTTTCCACTGAACACACTCTAAAGCTTGTTCAAATGAATCAGGATCATATGCATCACAAAGAGTGCTAAAGCAAGCCAAATCTACTTGCTCTCTGCTAAAAGTAGTACCAGCACGTGTTTTTCGTGGCAACGGTGCATCCAACTTGCTATCCTGCAAAGTTTTTTGAACCCATTTAGGCAAGGTTATTTCTTCCCTGAGAACTTCTTGATCTTCACGCACAATTTCCTCTACATCATGAGGTGTCACATGCTGATCAAAAGATTGATCAAGATTATCAACCTGTTGTGATTCTTGATTCTCCACAAAAGAAGGAAGCAAACCTTCAAATACATCATGTGTCTGCATATGAGGTACATCAAAAGCAACCATAGGTTGAGCAGTAGTTTCTGCAAAAACTACATCACGACTTTCAAAAATCTTGTTTGTAGCAGGATTTTAAAGTCTATAACCTTTACTTCCACTACTGTACCCCACAAATATACATTTGATTGCCTTATCATCAAGCTTCCCATGTAACTGCTGAGGAATGTGAGCATAAGCAAGACAACCAAAAACACGAAGATAACTGACTGAAGTTTTTTTGTCATACCAAGCTTCATATGGAGTAATGGTCTTCAAGGCACAAGTAGGACAACTGTTCAAAACATGTGCTGCACAAGCAACTGCCTCCATCCATAGCTTATGAGGCAAACTCTTAGCCTTGAGCATACATCTAGCCGTCTGCATTAAAGACCTGTTCTTCCTTCCTGCAACACCATTCTGTTGTGGTGTGTATGGCATAGTGCATTGGTGTTTAATGCCTTTCTTTCCCAAAAAATCCTTAAATGCACCTGACATGTATTCACCTCCTCGATCGGTACGAAGAGTCTGTACTTTGCAACCTGTTTCATTTTCAACCATGGCGACATAATGTTGAAAAACTGCAAACACATCTTACTTTGCTTTGAGTGGATACACCCAACAAAATCTGGAAAAGTCATCAATGAAGGTCACAAAATAAAGGCTGTTTCCTATAGATGGCGTCCTCATAGGACCACATACATCACTGTGTACATGCTGCAACTTTCGTGTCGCTCTAACTGAACCATCGTGCGAAAATGCAAATCTGTGCATCTTTCCAAGAACGCAACCTTCACATACATGTCTTGGTGGAATCTCCAATAAAGACAAATCATGCACCATATTATGACGTTGTAAAGTCATCAAACTGCCATAACTAACATGCCCAAATCTAGCATGCCACAACTCAGCATCCTGCATGGCCTGAGTCTTTGTTTCTGCAATACATACCTGAATCTGCTTTTCATGACAATCTAGCACAAATAGTCCATTTTCCAGCATACCTGTAGTGATAAGAGAATAACCATTCTCTCGATCTCGTACAACACATCTGTCATCCTCAAAAATGACCCGAAGACCATTTTTTGCAAGAGAGGATACAAACAACAAATTCTTCTTGATCCCTGGAACATATAAGACATCTGGCAAGCATAAATCTGAACCATTTGAAATGGTAATCAAAATCTTACCAACGCCTTTGATTGGATAAGAAGCATTATTTGCACATGTCACCTTCTTTCCTGCTGGAGCTGCATCCAATGAACAAAACAAATCCTTCCTTGAAGTAATATGCCTGGATGCACCACTATCAAAGTACCAAATCATTTGTGTCTTGTCAACACTGTAAGAAGAAAAATCTGAACATACTACGAAAGCATAAGAATCCTGCACAAAGTTTGCTGACTCTTCTTTAGCTGTAGAAGAATCACCAGGAGCTGAAACAACCAAACTTGACTCTTTCTTCTTTTCTTTAGCAATTCACTTTTTACACTCACTAATGTAGTGACCAGGTTTCTTGCAGTAGTGACATTTACCTTTCTTCTTGGACTTGTCGGAATCACCTTTAGACTTCTCTAAAGACTGTCCTGTACCAGACTTGGAGTGATGAGCACTCTCTTTACCCTTGTTTTTGTTATGTACAACAAGAGCATGATCCATACCATCCACCTGTAAAGACTTGTTCTTACGTGATTGATCCTCTTGCAATAGCAAAGCCACTAACTCTTCAAAATGAAAAGGCTCGGGATTAGCTCGCAAAGACAGAGTCAAAGAAGTCTGAAAAGTCAAATAAGATGGTGGTAGTGAATTGAGTGTTTTGGAAACCAAGTCCTTCTCTGGAATCACTTCATCAATGCTAAGCAATTGCTCTTTAAGATCCCTGATTTTTGTAAGATGCTCGACAATATCGTCACCTTCGTCCATCTGTATTTTGTCAAGTTGTTTCTTCAAAAACTCTATTCTGGCAGCGTTTCTTCCTCCAAATATAGCTTGCAGAGTGTTCCAAGCATCCTCATAAGTTCTGCAAGATCTGATATGTGGTGTGATTTTCCTCTTTATGGTAAAGGCAATCACAGCCATAGCTTGTGCATCTTTAGTATCCCATCTCTTTTTCTCTGGAGTGACTTGTGAGGGTCCTGCACCAACAGCTGCACCACGACCAGGTGTGGCAGGTGCAATGCTACTTGGACGAACTTCATCTCCAGATACATAATCCCACAATCCTTTACCAACCAAAACATTTTTTGCCATAAAAGACCAAAGAGAATAGTTGGTACCATCCAATTTGTCTTCGGATGTAAACGCACCAAAAATCTCTTTCTCCTTAGATTGAGCCATACTGTGGATGCACACAAGAGAGCAAAAGAACCTCCAAGAGATTCACAAATCTCCTCTCCAATCCAAGAAAAACTCTACACAAAATCTCAGCACAAAGCTAAGACAAGCTGCTTCCCAAAAGAACTGTTTACCTGAAGAAAATCTGTCAAAAAGCACACCCTCTTGATCTAAACGCCTCCGAAAAGTAACTTCTGCTACGCTGCTCAGAACAAAATTTTGAGGGCTCGAACGGATTCAAAAGGGGGGTAAAAACCAGGTCGCCTACTCAGAATACTCCCGAAACGTCGAGGATGCTCCCACGAGCAAATTTTTCGAAAACTCCCTGAAAACTGCGATTGCGCGTGCGGACGCAAAAACGCAAGTAGAGGCTCTATAAAGCACCTCGCTTTGATACCAATTGTTGAAGATGATGAAACAGAAAACAGAAGAAAGACAACAACTCATAGTAGGAAGAAGATGGAGAAGGAGAAGACACAAAGCTTGTGTACGAGATCTCTGTAGTCTATTTCTCTGTATTAGAATAATAGTGTATATAAACTCAGAGCTACAAAGCTTATATGAAACCCTAAGAGATAAGGTGTCCTTTCACACCAGATGTCCAGGGGAAAAAACCCAGTGGGAGAAAAGTGCCCCTGGTGAAGCGCGTATACACACTAACACTACTACATGTCTACATTTACAGCACAAGCATGCAGATTCACACACACACACACACTTGCGTGCACACAAATGCTTCAGTAGAGGACATTGCCAGCGCTTTACAAGTGGTTGCAGGCATGCATGCATAATAGCCATCATTAAGTCTCTCAAAAAACCACCAATTGGCATCTGCATAACACATGTTGGATTGGTCGTCTAGAGAATGAATCTTGTGCATAGTCTTTGTTATTGACAAGAAGCCTATGTTTTGTGTTGCCATTATTTTCTATCTAAAAGCCTTGCAGAGTGGTCAGTGTAAGGATGCAAAGTTTGAACTACGATCATACCCTCTTTTGTGCGTCCAAAGAGGGTCACATTAAACAAAAAATGTGACCCTCTTTTGCGCATGCGAAGAGGGACGAGGAGCAAACAAGTCTCTCAGCACTGATGACAAAACACACTTCCAAGATTTGTATGTATCTCAATATCTCTTCCACAAATTCTTTCGGACATCCCATTTTTCAGATGAGGACTCTGACTTTAGCCTCAATTTTCTCAAACTTTCCGCCAGATACCTCCTAATAGCTCTCCTACAATGTTGTTGCAAAACCAAGAAGGATCAAGAATGATAGGTGTCATGACAGCTCTAGAGTTTATTTTTGTGCCACACATGGATTAATCACACAACTTTGGCAAGCCTCGAGTGTTCTTTTATAAACAAGTTGAAATATATGCTAGAGCTTAGGATTCTATTTCTCATTGTTGCTTTCTCAATTATGATGAAGTAGCTGCTACTGTAAGTATCACAATGTTGTGCTAGTAATGTTTCGTTGTTTCAAGCTACCATGGCTAAGCATTAACTTGGTGTCAGAAGTTCAAGCTTTAATACAAGATAATGCTCATAAATCTACATTTTTGTGTCAGTTTGTACACTGATGCTTGATTTATAGTTAACCGCATATACTTTATTTATGCTTTGGAATATATTGTAATTTAATTAGTTCATTGTTACACTTCTTCCCAAATAACATAATATTTTATTGTGATACCACATGTTTTAAAATACTAGTGTGGCTTTCTATTTTTGTCTCTCACAAAGAAGCCTCTTATTATGGAATACCCATCAATAGCCTTACTAGACCATAGTTGATTTTCACCTTGTTTTTTGTGGGGTGAAGTTTGGAGACGATGGCTTGATGAGCTTGAGCTAAGCTTGAGCGCACCATCTCAACTTGAGAGGTCATTGCTCTACCATCGTGTTACGCATTAGGTAGGTCATTTTTAGAGAGAGTTCACACACAATTTGCACTTAGTCTACAAACACCAAATAGTTGACACATTATGTCTTACAATACACACATGGTTAAGACAATTAAGAAAAAGTGTGTTCACACATACTTCAAACCACATTCACAAAATCAATCACACAACAAAAATCATACACACATCAATTTGTCGAGGAGTAGGGTGCCATCTATAATAGGGTTAGTCTTGTGTGACGTGAGACAAGACCACTACCTGGTGGGGATGAGTGCTTGCATATCCGCATATCCCTTGATGTATGCTGATCCAAAGAAGAAATCTATGTTCGATGGCAACTAGGTATGCCCAAATATATACAAATTTTTAAGCCCACTACTTGCAACTCCATACGAGCTTCCACTTCTTGTTAAGTTGCTTTTTGAGATCTTCCTGAACACCAGCTCTAGGAGAGAAGCTTGAATAAATGTAGCTAAAGATGCAAGCTTAGCTTCAAAGGAGTCATCCCTTGGATGGTGATACAAACTTCACAATAATTGCTTGAAGTCTGGTTATACACCACGTTGCATCTTGGTGTGAGATGTTGAAGTGGCCCGGTAGAGATTCTGCAAATTTGATCTTGTGTGCCTAGAATAGGTCTCCCCTTTGCTTCATACGGGCCTTAAAACATCTGTGTCATCTTCTCGTTAGGGGATTAAGAGGAGGTAATGTTAACTTGGGGAGCACATGCACTCTCCCATCATTTTATGTATGCTGTTGTGACTATTCATTTTGTTTGTTTACTTGAATAAAATCTCTCTCTCTCTCTCTCTCTCTCCACACACACACACACACACACACACACACACACACACTTTCTCCCAAGTTGGTAAAAATCTGAACTACCTCAATGGTTCTTAAACCTTGAATCTTGCGAGGAGGCCATTGATGCTTCTTATCAACAAATTCATCACCAAGGACAGGTTACAACTAAGCTATGTCCTAGCTTTCCAAAATATTTTGGCCATAGCTCTATCACCTTCCAAGGACAAAGGCTCTCTCTTTTTTGAGAAAAGTTGGACATGAATCTCTCTCTCTCTCTCTCTCTCTCTCTCTCTCTCTCTCTCTCTCTCTCTCTCTCTCTCTCTCTCTCTCTCTCTCTCTGCATTGCTTTTGATTTCATTTCTCTCAAGGGATTGGTATGATCTTAGTGCACAATAGTATTGTAATATCAAGATCAACACATATTGTGACTAGTTAAGGCAGCGGACACGAGGATCATGGTACCATTGCGCAGGACGCGATTTTTGGGCGAGCAATTTCTGGCGAGCGCTTTTTAAGAATCGGGCGAGCGGATCCCAAAAGAAGGGACAATCTACCCATCTCTCTCTCTCTCTCTCTTTTGTTTCCTCTCTCTCTCTCTCTCTCTCTCTCTCTCTCTCCAACTAAAATTTGATTGTCATTTCACGACCAACTTACATTCAAACAAAAAACACCATGGAATCATTCAATACACTATTAATAAGAGAAAGTTCCTTACACACAATTACGGTCTATTTCAAATAGCAAACCCCAAATCTATGAGTTCCATTGTATCCAAAGTAAATACATATGGGGGTTGATACATCATGGGTGACGTGGAGGAAAGAAGGGCGGTGGGGGGCCATATCCTCTGGGAGGAAACAAAGGTCGTGCCAACGGGGGCAGTGCACCAAATGGAGGGGGAACTACTCCAAATGGCAAAGGGTGTGAACTATATGTGGGGGGGGCTGCAGGTAGTGAAAGAGGAAATGGATCAACCCCGGGTGGGGCCTCAGATGTGGAGGCAATGAATGCAGTGGGAGACGGTCCAATTGCATGCCATGCCAAAAATGGGGCTGTGAAAGTGGGATATGGTGCTGCTACTGCCCCGCCCTGATTGCTGAGTGGTGTCGGGAACGGTGGGTCAAGCGGATGAAGCTGCTCGGACACCTGCTGCGGTTGCTCAGTTACCTGAGCTCTGACACTCCTATGAAACATCAATGTCGAGCCTAAATCGGAAGGAAGGTGTTGAGCTAGCTCCTCACAACTGATGCAATGTCTACGTAGTAGTAAACATTGTGCTGCCAATGTCCCAACTCCTGCAAAACAATCCAACACAGCATCTCCCATGTCTGTGAAGGTACCTAGTAGCCATCTACACAAAAAAAGCTACCTAATATTTATTATACCTGTAATTTTATAGGAACAATAAAAACAGCTAACAAAAAAGTTCTACCACCTGGCAAACGTTGGACTCCTCTCAACACCTCTACGAAAAGGCCGGCCCATACGATCAAGCGTCCACTGTGTGGAATCTGATCCTGGTAGCTTCTCCCACAACATGTCGTCATCTGCAGGGAAGCTACGTACATTTGTTGCAATCTCTCCATCCGCTCGATCGTACCTCGGAAGCCGACACCCATCAGTTCTAGGGGGTGAAAAAATGGCTAGCAACAAAGTACCAACCTGCGGGGAGCAAGTAAAACATTATTTTTTGACCCACGAACATCGAAGTTACTATTAGTTATCAAAATAAAAAAACAACATACCCCCTCTAAATAGTCCTGAACAGTCGTACAACTAGCCTCCGGTAGCCGTAAGTACAATATCCTCAACAGCTGGAAACCACTCCCTCTGCCTTCGAAGTGACGATGGAAAGATGTTCTGCACGACATGTTGCCACAATCATGCCATCCACCAAAAGAAACTCGGATGCCAGAAGGAATGCAACATCCACAAGGTCACTAATCCCATTGGTTCCATATAGGAACCCCACCCGTGCTAGTTGCATGTGGCCTAGTGTGTAAGGGAAAGGCCATGTACACCAAACGTACGCCACCCAATCTCAAGATGGGGTTCATCTGCCCTGTTCCTGATAGAGAGCCCAAGAATCTACGTAGTGATTGCATAGAACTGCATGCAGTTTTTGTTAACACTATAAGTGTGCACATAACTATGATTGTAAATAAGTGTGGCTTACCTGTCATTGCACAACACATCTGGAATAGCTTTTGCCAACTCTTTGGCACTAGCATGCACTGCAAGGTGGCGTGGCTCTACATGCATATATGTATATAGCAACATAAGATCAAATATATCTTTGAAGAAATGCTAAAGAGAACAACACAACATTAAGCATTTTCATGTACCTGGATGGTTATCTCCCACAACTCTGGCCATGTCTGATAAGTCCTCTACAGCCCTACCATGTGATGGTGAACATGGAGGGGACTCCTGGATGCCCCCCACTGGTCTGGGAGTGAAGGATAGTGTTGGTACACTAAGACTCATAGCACCAAGGCTATGAGCACTATCGCTGACTTCTACAGAATACTCCACAACCACATGCTCGCTCTCACTGTCGCTCGAAACTATAGCCCTCTTCTTTCTCTTCCCACGTTGCTTGTCATCTTGTTGTGCTTGCGAGTCTTTCCTTGAGGTCTGTTTCTTCCTCTCTGGTTTCTTTGATGTGTTTGGAGATAGAGCATCTTCTATCACAACCGCTTTGTTCCGTGACGCACTATGCTCCGCTATTAATTAAAAGAAGAAGAGTTATTGAGCCCATATTCTATTGCTTCATGGCAAAGGTAAAAACGACATAGAGGCATACCTATGTATAGCTCTTCCTCTTCGGGTGGGTACTCCTTGTCCGGGTAGTCCAGCCACCAAGGACACTTGAGCCATGCTCCCTTTGGCCGCAAGTCATCTATCCACTCATCAGGATATAATCCCGTCTCCTCTCTCTCCGACCTGCACCATGCATCACTGGGGTGCTCGGGAATGGGAAAGACAAGAGCATCTCTCCACCATCTACAAGACAGACCACAAAGTTTTCATTTGCATAGAACAAGATTACTGTATCCTACTACAGTCTTAATTAGTCAATTAAAGATGTCCAACCTGTACAACAAGCGTCGTGCCGTACAAGCAAAATGTGGTTGC
The DNA here is from genome assembly GCF_014529385.1 of Adiantum capillus-veneris. NCBI lineage: Eukaryota > Viridiplantae > Streptophyta > Polypodiopsida > Polypodiales > Pteridaceae > Adiantum > Adiantum capillus-veneris. The sequence continues at coordinate 77,748,952 of NC_140941.1, read as the reverse complement.
TCTTCGGGTTCATGTGAGGATTTGATCCGAGCACTCCACTTCTTGAAGGCCTTCTAAAAGAGCTTGCGTCTGTATGTCAATAATGTGTGGGCAAGCATGCAACCATGCCTACCTTCAGCCTTCTCATGTTGGATAGCAACATCGTGATTCTCGGCCTCCATTTTCTCGGTCATCTCAAGCACTCTCCTACAACAACAAATAATAAGTCACAAGTTACATAACAAACTGCTAGCTGGTGCAAATGTTTGAGAAATCTAACCTTTTCAACTGCCACTAGTAAACGTGATATCGAAGCCACTGGATCCTGGCCTTCTCCGTCAAACCGATGCCCTTCTCTTTCAAGGATGCATCACCGGCTTGGAGTAAATCAAGCAATCAGCACTTCATATCAAAGGATACGCGAGACTTATTTTTTATTGTTACATAATAAAAAAAGAAATATATCCAATGATTTAAACGACTATTACTTACTCTGTTGGGCTAATGCATGCGCGCGCTACCTCTGCCACTCTCGAGGGTTTCATTTTCGTGGTCTTCTCACCCCAACCAGTAAATGAAATACATTTTTGGAAGAAATCGCTGCCATTTTCGGATTTGCAATGGTGGCTATCTCTAGCCCTTTGCACGTAAAGTATTGCTCCGTTTGAGAAAGCGCTAGATTGATGCTTTCCTCGTAAGCGTTAGGTGCCAACTCGTAGTCAAAACTCCCTTTTGATGGTAGCCCTTCCGTTTTACTACTAAACATATGATTGAACTCTTCCTATTATTTTCAAAAGACTCAATCAAAATACAATTAATAAAATTTCATAATCAAAACATATTCTCATATACAATTGGTTTGAAGTATACCTTCCAAAGTAGTTGCACAAGGACAGCCATTGGCAATTTTAGCCACTTAGACTTATTTGGACCCCTAAAATTTAAAGCCCTTTCGGCTGCCAAACGCACTCTTTCGGGGAATTTTTGCAGAAGTGATGTAGGGTCCGCCAACCCTAGCTTTCTCATCATGAAAATATCATGAGCAGTCGTAAGAGGCACTGAAACCCTCGTGGCCCTGTTTAACAATCGATTGTAATTTATATAGTTTACAAGTAAGATGCATTTACATTAGAAAAAAAAAAGGGCTCACCTATTGATCATACCCAAAACCAATAGAAACTCCGCTGCCTCATGTGGCTGAAAGTCGACTGGAACGCACTCCACCTTTGGCGCTTTCTCAATTGGAATGTCGTTCTCGTTCATCCACCGCATCCATGCCTCCAATCGGTGATTACCATCCCAAACCACAAAGTACCTTTCGACCATGTGACTAAGCTCCGGGATTTGGCGAAGCTCTTCATCCAAATCATATGACATTGCAAAATCCCTCGCAGCGTGACCACGGTGAGTATATTGTTTGTGATCCTCCCCAGGAATTCGTTCGCTAACAATAAATCTTGCCATCGTTGGTTGGTAGCTTTTGTTTGCAATAGAGATTTGCAAATCGGTCACATGGTCATCATGCGTGCGGATGGCGGGGTTTGAGAGAAGTCGACAAAGAGGCAATCGTGGAAGTTTCCCATCGTATGGTACTCTGTGAGAATCCACCCAACCCAAAGAAATGTGTGTTTGTCGACAACATTTCCAAACACTTCGTCTTTGACATTCTCAATAGCGGTATCTGTTTCCACAAGATGACTGGGTCCGACGCTTGATTGTGATGTTCCAGCCACTCCAGTTACAATGGATACAATACGATCCAAAGAACTGATTACCTGAGATTGTTGGGTATCCTGTGTGCCTAACAGAGGTACTTCTTGTGAGGTAGTAACATCTACCTCATCAATTGCACCAGTATTTTTTGTTTGGTTCCTTGTTCTCATGGTTGCAAGAAAGAAGAATAATGTATAAGAAATAGATATAGGATGATTTTTGAGAATTTGTAGGTTGGAAGTTTGAGATGTGAACTTGAGAGAGAGAGAGGGAGACACAGAGAGATCTGTGTAGCACAAGAGAATAGAGAAGAAGAGAAGGTCACTTTATAAAGCTTTTAATTTTTTTAAATTTTTTTTTAATGACTGTGTGTGAGAGAAAAGAATGTGTCTCTGTGTGTGTGTTTTGCTATGTCCGCGCGTGTGTGCATGTGCTTTTGTGTGTACGTGAAGCGTGTGTGTGTGTATGTGTATGTGTAGTGTGTGTGCGTGTGTGTGTGTGCAGCGTGTGCGCGTGCGCGTGCACATGCGTGCGTGTGTGTGTGCAACGTGTGTGTGTGCGTGCGTGCGTGTGTGCAACGTCTGTGCAGCGTGCGTGTGTGTGTGTGCAGCGTGTGTGTGTGCAGGCGCACGTGTGTTTGCGCCACACACACACACGCTGCACTGAGGCGCGTGTGTGTGGTGCACACACACACGTCAGCATGTGTGTGTGTACACACACACGCGCCCGTGTGTGTGTGGTGCACACACACGCGCCAGCGTGTGTGTGTGTACACACACACGTGGGCGCGTTTAAGTTGGTGTGTGTGTTCACACACACACACATGCTTTTTGCGTGTGTGTGTGTGTGGACACCCACATGTGGCTAGCCACGTGGACACGCAACGCAGGTGGCCGTTGCGTGTCCACGTGGTCTGGCCACGTGTACCGTCGCCAACCAACGGTACACGTGGCCCTCCACGTGGTCACGTGCCTTGCCACGGAGGTAGAACCGTGGCCACGTATCCTGCCACGTGTACTGTCGCTTGGTGGCAGTACACGTGGCACCATAAGTGGTGCCACGTGTCGTGCCACGTGTACTACCGCCAAGCGACAGTACACATGGCAGAACACGTGGCCACGGTACTGCCTCCGTGGCAGGACACGTGACCATGTGGCGAGCCACGTGTACCGTCGTTTGGTGACGGTACATGTGGCCAGACCACGTGGACACGCAACCACCTTCGTTGCGTGTCCACGTGGACGCGCGTGGGCCCGCGGGCGCCTCTGCCTTTGGCCACGCGTTGGCCAGAGGCGGGCACACGCCAAGCGTGTGCCCGCCCCTGGCCAACGAGTGGCCAGAGGGAGTGGCGCCCATGGGCGCCCATGCGCCCACGGTCAGCGCGTGTCCACGTGGACGCGTGTGGACCCGTGGGCGCCTTTCCCTCTCGCCAATGCGTAGAGAGAGGCAGAGGCGCCCATGGGTGCCCACACACCCACAGCCAACGCGTTGGCCATGGGCGGGCACACGCTCTCGTGTGGAGCGTGTGCCAGTCCATGGCCAACGCACTGGCCATGGGCGAGTCCTCCCCGTTGCGTGTCCATGGCCACGCACGTTGTCGTGCTGTGACACGTACATAGTGGGAACGCATGCTACAAGATCTATCTTGTATTTTTTTAGATACATAATTATATTTCCTATAGTGTACATATGCATATTGAAGTATAATAATAAGCCTTCTATCTTAAAAAGAGCTTCTAGAAGTGGGGGAAGAAGCGACTCAATGCCTTCTCAAACACCCTCAACACAAGGAGCATCTCCACCTGAAGTACTCATGGAGGAGTCTACAACAGGAAAGAAGAAAGAGCCAATGAAAGGTAAGACAAAAGGCCCAACTTATAAACTACAATCTGATATTGAGGTTGCTACAGATTTAAAGAAAGTCTTGGAGGAAAGGATCTTGAATAGCAAGATTGAGTTTACTCTGGGAGAAGTTCTTGACATTTCAAAGCGTGAATTCCATGAGGAGATCATTGACATCATCAAGAGAAAGAGGCAAACCCTTGTTGAAGTTTCTCATCCACAGGTTGAAGGGGAAACCTCAAAGACACAAGGGATGCAATTGCAAAATAAGGAGAATGATGGAGCTGTGGTAGGATGCTACCAATCTAGTGGGAGAGTGAAGCAAGTGTATTTCTCAAATGATGATGAAGAAGTTGAAGATATTCCTAGGAGTTACTATTCACGAAGTCATTGGGCAAGGGCTACTACAGAAACTTTGGTCAAGGTAGGTGATCTTGAAGAGCCATTTGTTGCCTTGATTGACCATGGTTCAGAAATAAACGTAATGTCAAAGAGTCTCTACAACAAGTGCAAATGGCCGATGGACACAGATCATGGCTGGATGGTAAAAGTGGCAAACAATTCATCCGGTGAATTGTATGCAGCATGTCCAAGTGTGAAGGTGACAATAGGTGATGTAAAGATTGACCAAAACTTCTTTGTTCAAGATACATCTTCATATCATCTCATCCTTGGACAACCCTACATTGTGGGAGTTCGAATGGAAACAAAGGTAATGGACGATGGTTCAGCATATGCTAGGATACGTAGCAAAGATGGTAAACGAGCTGTCCAATTTCTCACAGTCTGTGTAAACCATGAAAGAAATAGTGACAACCTTAGAGAACATCCTCTACCAAAGGTAAGCAAAGAGTTTCATGATCATAGAGAAATGATGGGTTTTGGCCAAGTACCATTGTAAAGCGGGATTGCAGTGGTACAGAAAGAAAAAGGGTCTCGTCTGATCCAAAAATAGGTGAAACTTTCTCGATGAGCTCCTTGGTAACAAGGAATGGATCAGTATGTTTTACAAAACTTGAAGATTTGAAGAGATATGAGAAGCAATATGTGCATAATGTACAAATAGGCATGAAAAAGAGTGGGTTGCTAAAGCCTACTGAAAATGTTTTGGGTTTGTGTGAACAAGTTTCTTTTGTAGATACTATAGGTGAGCTTGATGCTATAATGAGGTCTAGTTTGCATCTTGAAAATGAAGTTGTGGAAGTTTGCTCTATGGAAATGTATCAAGTAATAGAAGCCTTTAAAGAAAGCCAAACAGTTGGCCCAGAAGTCCATGTTGAAACTAAATACAAGAGTGTAGCAAAGAAGGTGAAACCAGTAGCTTCACCCTTACCACCCAACAACAGGGAAAAGATTGAACATGCTTCTTTACAACCAAGTTTGCGGAATCCTAAAAAGATCGGGCATACCTTCACAAAGGAGTATTTTCAAGAGTTGCAGATTGGTTGCGAGGAGTTTCTAACACAGAAGGAGACAAAGTGCTTCAAAGAAATGCTTTCAAAGCATGGTAAGGCTTTTGCATTTGAGCCACATGAGATAGGATGTGTTGATCCTTATATTGTAGCTCCTATGGTAATTTTTACAATACCTCATGTGCCTTGGAATCTGCGGCCTATTCCGGTTCCAAAGGCTCATTTGCCAAAGTTAGTAGAGCTACTGAATGAGAAAATCAAAATGGGAATCTTGGAGCCTTCTTGTGATCCATACTCAAACAAGTGGTTCACAGTTCCAAAGAAGAATGGTTCTCTACGCTTCATCCAAGATATGCAACCAGTGAACAAGGTGACAATTAGAAATGTAGGTACAGGTCCAATTGTGGATGAATTTGCAGAGGCGTTTGTAGGGAGGGCAATCTACTCAATGGGGGATCTCTACTCAGGGTATGATCAATTTCAGCTTGCAATCGAAAGCAAAGACTTGACAACCATGAGGACACCTTTGGGTTTGGTAAGGATGTGTACCTTGCCACAGGGAGCAACCAACTCGGTTGCACATATGATGAATGGGATGAATAAGGTCTTACGTGACTTTATTCCTCAAATCACAATGCCTTTCATTGATGATTTGCCTATCAAAGGATGTGAAGAAAGTGACAAAGATGAAGCTTTGGATCTCAAGGGATGTCGCAGGTTTGTGGTAAATCACATAAATGATTGTGATAAAATTTTGTCTAGGCTGGAAGAAGTGAATCTTACATTGTCAGGGAAAAAGTCTATGTTTGGTGTCAAAGAAGTGCTCATTGTGGGGCACATGTGCGGGCCATATGGTAGGAAACCTTGTCCATCAAAGGTAGATGCCATCCAAAGAATGAAAGAAACATGCACTAGCATCACTGAGGTTAGAAGGTTTCTGGGAGCATGTGTCTTCTATGTTATTTGGATTCCACATTATGCACATGTAGCTGATCCTCTTTATCGGCTGCTTAGAAAGAATCAAAAGTTTAAATGGACAGAAGCACATGTAAAATCCATGAAAAAGCTAAAGGAGTTACTCCAGTCAGCAACGACTTTGAGAAAGGTAGACTATGAGTGTCAAAGGCCAGTGATTGTGACAGTAGATACCAGTCCTACAGGGATTGGATGGGCAATAGGGCAAGATGACAAAGAAGGACACAGGTATGTGGTAAGATTTGGAGCAAAGGTACTAAGTGCTCGCCAAAGAAACTATCCACAGATAAAGAGAGAGTTATGGGGTATGGTTACAGCCTTGAAAAGTGGGAAAGAGTACCTAATTGGTGCATGTGTGGTTGTAGAAACAGATTGTCTACCACTTCTTGGGATGATTACAAGCTGCTCAACACAAGACATTGCTACGTTGCGGTGGATTGCCTACATTAAGTCCTTAAATCCCGAGTTTAAGCACATTGCAGGTAAAGACAATACAGTAGCAGATATGCTATCAAGGGCAAGGTATGAAGACGAGTCACAAATGATTGATGAGGGAGATGATGTAGGCACAAAATTCTATTCTATCTCTCATGTCAAAGGTAACAATGTCTGCATGACTAATTCACATGAATTGTTCTTGAAAGATCTTTATGAAGGTGATTGGCTTTCTATTGGAAGGTACTTGAGTACTCTAACAAAACAGGATGATTGGTATGAACAAGAATTCAAGAGGATACGCAGGAAAGCATATGGGTACTTTTTAAGGGATGGTTACTTGTGGAAGCATCCTAAACAAAAGGGTGCTACAGCACAACGGATTATATGTAAAAAAGAGACTTAAGTAAAGCTCATGCAAGAGTTTCATGAGAGTCTATGGGCTGGACACAGGGGTGTGTGGGCAACCTTCTCCAAGTTGAAAGAAAAATACTGGTGGAAGGGTATGTATAAAGATGTATCTCAGTTTGTAGAGTCATGTGTAACTTGTCAAATGTACTCAAATGTTTGACATCGTGATGGATTGCACCCTACATATCCACTATCCATGCACTATAAATGGGTTGTGGATCTAGTCACGATGCCTTTAGGACTCTGGCAGATCAGATACTTGGTTCTTGCACGAGAGGACCTAACTAACCAGGTTGAAGGAAGAGCATTAAGAGCTAAGACCACAGAAGCTGTGTGCAAATTCCTTCTTGATGAGGTGATTTGCTGTTATGGTTGTGTGGGAAAAATCACTGCAGATCGAGGTGAACTGGATGCCGAAGAAGCAAGGGAGTTCTTTTCTAGATTAGGGATCAAGCTTTCTTTTACTACAGCTTACAACCCTGAAGGCAATGGAAAGAGTGAAAGAGGGCATCCTCCTATCATTAAAGCTTTGGCCAAGGCTTGCGAAGGAAGAGTTGGTGAGTGGCCAAAATTGTTACCATATGCTTTATGGGTTGATCGTACAACACATAGCTCAGTAACTGGCTACATGCCTGCGGAGGTAATGCATGGTCAAAATCCAGTGATGCCTATTGAGGATGCAATTCCCACATGGAATGTACTACCTTGGCAAGAGGGGATTAGTAGGGAAGATCTCCTTGCACTGCGTATAAGGCAGCTAAAGAGAAGACCTGGAGACATTGAAGCTGCAAAAGAACGACTCAAAAATGCAAGGTTGAAAAACAAGGACTATTTTGATAAGCGACATCGACTCAGGAGCAAAGCAATTGACAAAGGTGACTGGGTTTTAGTGTAGGATAGTAGCCTTGATAACCAGCACACAGTCATGCGTAAGTTCTCAAAAAGATGGTTTGGACCGTATGTTGTAAAGCATGTGCATGAAAATGCTACTTACAGCTTGTCTGAACTAGATGGTACAGAAGTAAAGATTCCCATTGCAGGAAAAAGGATTAAAATGTTTAAGAGAAGAGGAGAAAATGATCTAGAAGATATGGATGAGGAAGAAGAGAAAAACACGCGTGAAGATCAAAGTGAACATGAAGCTCTGGAATCATCCAGTGAAGAAGAAGACAAGGAAGATGTACAAGAGGTCTAATCTTACAAAGAGACAATGTGGCACATACCGGAGGATGTGCAGGTTTAGAGGGGGTGGATGTCGTGCTGTGACACGTACATAGTGGGAACGCATGCTACAAGATCTATCTTGTATTTTTTTAGATACATAATGATATTTCCTATAATGTATATATGCATATTTAAGTATAATAATAAGCCTTCTATCTCATCCTATTATTTTTCTCAAGGGTAACCTATCCTTACTTTACCATCAGAAAATACTATGGGAAAAGCATCAATAGCTCCGCCTCTTTAACTTGGGGCAAAAAGCATTGATTCTTTATTTCTACTATTTCATCATCATCTCACACCCTAGCTAGATCCTATATCTAGGGTAAACTCCAATATATATATATTCTATGTATTTTTTATACTTTTTTTATATTTCTTTTTAAATAGCTACTAGGAGAGAATCAAATCCTAGTGGGACACTAGGTGGCATGATTTCAAAGATACACTTATTTTAATGCATTATTGCAAGCATGATTACAAAACTTTGTCAAGGAGCAATGTCATGCTTTCATATGGCATGAGGTGTCCTTTGGAATTAAATGAAAGTCTAGGCTAAGGAGACCACATGAAGACTTTGCTGCCATAAATGGACCCTATTTTGATGAATTTTTTACACAAGGTTCCAATCCGAATTGGAAAACGATTTTAAAATGAAAATCGTAGCTAATGAGCTGAAGTTTTTTCCCATATTTTTACTTTTTTATTTGGAGACACGGTTGAGGAGATATGATCAAAATACTAGACCCCAGTCTGCCCACATCATGCAGGGGCAGCTCATTTCCAACTTTTCCAATTCCTGTTCACACTGGCTCCTCTCTTCTTGTGTAAACCCTTGGGGGTTCCCTTCACCTATAAAAGGGGACCTCTTCTTCCTTAGAAGGAACTCAAGCATTCAAGCCATTTATGAGAGGAATTCTTGAGGGAGTGAGTAGTAATGCCTTATTGTACTTAGCCCCATTAACATAAGCCCAAGCCTACACCTTCTCCTAGAGGAAAACTAGCCATTCTTGTACGCCATCCTTGGAGGATCAACTCTAATCAAAGAAGGTGTTGTGCTTGGCGTATCAATCAATGTTGAATTCTCCCCTCTTCTTCTCTCTCCCATCAATAATGGTGCCGAAGGGTTTCAAGTAAGATGTGTTCTACATTGATGTTTTCTTGATTTCTTGTTGTTTTCATTTTCATCTCTAATCCAACATATATATATATGTATCTAATCTTATCTCCTTAACCAAACCTATCTCTCTCATTCTTAGTAATTCATCCTCTCTAGGTTCTCTTTGCTACAGGTACATCTCTCCCCGCAGTATCCTTATTGCATACGGGCAAGAATAGGGCTTGGGAGGGAAACTTCTCATCTCTTCACTTCTCTCATATCTACATTTCTCACATACTATCCTAGATGAATAACCCACATGATGATTATTTCTATCGCTTTCACTCTGTACGATCTATTAGAATTAACGTATGGATTAGCCGTAAAATACACTTTCAACAACGTATAGTGTTTCTCTTCGGCCCTGAAAGGCTCAATGAAATACTTCTATCACCGGATCCCATCATACTACCTCTCATAGACTATAATTTTTCTTTTGATGTAAGCGTAGTTATCTTGCTATGAACCAAGAGGATTTGTACACACAATTAATTCCAATCACTAGACAAAATATATATATTATGGTAAGCACAAAACTACAATTCCAAAGAACAATTCGTAGCCTATTTGGTCAGCCAAGATTGAATGCCATTAACTCATCCATTAACCCTTTCATATTACCCATGATACGATATGACCATAGCCTTGATGTTTTCATCTTCGTATTGTTTTGACATTCTCTTTTGCGTTCTTTCTTTGTGTGTGTGTGAGTGCAAGAGAGAAAGAGTGAGTTTTCTTTGATTGCACTTCTTTCCAAACCCTAGTCTTCATGGCATCTATGGTTTAACTCCTTCATATAGTTTTTGTTGAGTTCTCTCACAAACTCTCACAGCCATAAGCCCGGTGCTTTCCTGGCAAGACCGCAAATTTCTCGACAGCGTGGGATCGCGGGCGCCTCTACCTTTGGCCAACACGTGGCCAGAGGCAGAGGTGTCCATGGGCGCCCACGCGCCCACGGCCAGCATGTTGGCCATGGGCGGGCACACGCTCCACACGGGAGCGTGTGCCCGCCCATGGCCAACGCGCTAGCCGTGGGCGAGTCCTCCCCCTCCCCCTCGCCTCCGCTCTCATCCCGTCCCCGCCTCCGCTCTTGCGCCCATGAGCGGCCCCCCCAACCCAACCCAACCTGCGGCCTCCGCCTGCCCCCGCCTCATCCCACCCCCGCCTCCTCCGGGGGGGCCATGGGCCCCCACCCCAAACCCAACCTACGGCCTAGCCCGCCCCCGCCTCATCCCGCCCCCTCAAGTTTTCCAACTAGTAGATGGATTTCATAAATAAAGTTGCCTAACCTTGTCTAGCATTTCAGAAATAAAGTTGTCTAACCTTGCCTCTTTCTAAGCGAATGCAACAACAAAAGGACCATCTTGCCGTTATAAATTTTTTAATTTAATAAAATAATATGAATTTGAAATTTATAATGGCTACTTATTAGACGTAAGTATATAATCAATTTGTTTTAGCTGATACAATGTGACCTTGTGCTTAATTATTTGCTTAGGATATTATTATGGCTTGCTCTTTATATTTCTTGGGTAAAGAGTTTTCTTATCCTTTTTACAATGGTAAATTCATAATATCTGAATCATTTCTTTTAGAATTAATTTCTCCAATGCAATTTACAACTTTAGATGCTATTATCGAAGTAGGTGATATTGAAATGAATTTGCCTCTTGAGAGGACTCTCAACAATTTGGGTGAATTCATCTATGTATTGGATGAGCAGCTTTCACGTAAATACAAAGTCAACGTATCTCATCAAACACAGTATGCCGGCTCACCTAGCATGATTCCTATTTCCATTGTGGATAGTCCGTCAGAGATGCAATTTGGTCCGAAGGAGTTAATAGATCTATGTACCCCCCCTCGAGTTTTGCCCTTAAATAGCTTCAAAAGGAGTACAAGACAAAATCTCTTACAGGCCGAGAAGAAGGGCACATTGACAAAGCTGTTAATGCAAATCAAAGTAGTGGAACAAGTTACAGAGATTCCAAGGTCTTACAATGGCGATCTCGTTCTAGAATTTCCACCTACCATGGGAAAGTTGCACCATATGGATGCGATGGAGCATAAGTATGATCCTCATTTGTGGTCGAAGCCTACTACATCCAATATTGTTTTTGCATGTGTAGTGTGTCTTAGTCATTGCATAGGATCTCTCAAGTGCATGAATGAACAATGTGTCCGCTTGGTTAATTACCATATTCCCAATACAAGTCATTTCAACGGGTACATACAAAAAGCAACTGGACCTGGGGAATATTGTAAGATTGGAGATAAGAGCTTTACATGCCATTTTTGTAAGGCAATTGCTTTTTGTATTGCAACATGTGATTGTGTAGTATACTATGTTATGCCATCCGATGAGACTGCCACTAGAGTCATGATTCATCGTGGCACACATCGACACGATGTGCGCAACGGTACATCCAAAACACTAACGGACAACACCAAGCTGATGGTGCAAAGGATTTTGACTGTTGACCCACACGCAGGAGCTAGGAAGGTTAAAATGTGTTTGGCAAAAGAAATTATAAGTACAACACTTCTTCGCAACAACACCAACGAAGGTATTTTAGGTGAGCAACAGCTATTTGCAATCGCTGAGGAGTTGGGCCCGTTGGTGCAAGATAACTGGTATGAGCATTTCGTAGATTCTTATTTCGATGCAAAACTCTATGCTAAATTATTTTTTAATCTAAACACTTTTAACATTGACAGGTTTCGGAGGTCAGTATCTATATTACATAGAGGGGTTGACAAAGAATCTTTTGGCATTGATGCACTCCTAAAACTGAAGCGAAACTGCACATATGAGTTTTTCCATGGAAGCCGGTTTCCTGGTCAAGATATGGAGGGGGCGAAATGTTATGTCTTCAAAATGTCCACAATTGGTCCGGCATCCGGTGTGGACCTAGTCAACCGAATGAGACAAGACCGGGATGGTGATCTTCGACGTGCGTGGATCCAATTTGATCACACCAGACATGTTAACGATTGGGTGACTATGGCTTGTCATGTCTATGATCCAAGGTACATGGCCTATCTTAAGAGCTTTGTGGATTTCCATTTACTCTCTCTAAAACAATTTGTTTGCAGTATGCAAGACCTTTGACTATTGCAACTTGTGAAATGAAACAGGAAGACATGGAAACACAATGTTTGTTTTGGGAGTGCCTTAATGATGTAATGATATCATGTGGGTGTGACAAAGCAAATATCTTTGGCTACATGGCTAATGAAGCTCAAGCAAATTGGAATGCAGTTCGAATTGTTTTCAATGGTGGTGACAAGACCAATACAATGAGCGGCCGAGAGCGTTCTTTTCTTTTCCATTGGAAGCAAAGCTTGAATCAACACACAATGAAGTATGTGGTGCAAGATTCTCAACACACACACACCTCTATGTGTGAGAAGTGGAGGCAAGCACCAACAAAAGTGGCTGCAACAGCAGAGGCTCGTCTGATACGTCAATGGTGGCGTAACGGTCATTGCATAGACCATAACATTCCATACATGGATTCATGGCTTAGTTGGTGGGAAATTCGTATTGCACATTGGGGTGGCATTATGACATGCGTAGAAAGTAGCTCCGATGGACCAAACACTCCACGCACTAACCTTGTGGAGAGCAAGCATGGCAGCTGGCTAGGAGGGGAGGGTTTCCATAAACACATATCATTATATGATGCATGTACAACCGACCTTGCAAATTCCATCTTACAGAGCACAAAGGCCATTTCATACAGCCATGGAAAACACATTGGGAAGGGTCCATCAATACAAAAGCTTACGGAACGCCATGAAAAACGTCCTAGCCAAGTGATTAGAGCAGTGAATGCGGCTACTGAGGGCACTCCAATGTATAAACAACCAACTCCATTAACAGGAGATAAGAAGACATCAAGGCAAAAACGGAGGCCAAATGAGGTTATCAACGTGGAAGATGATGCATCACATAGGCCTGAGTAGAACTCGGTCACCAAAGATCGCAAGAAGTGTGGAAGACCACGTAAGATCAACTTTGCAGAAGAAGGGATATCACAAACCCCAAAACGAAGTATAGGTTCTAGTGGGCAGTATTTAGTTGAGCACAAGGTCAATGAGGCAATGTGGGCCATACGTCGAACTCCACAAGGTAGTAGGGTCACATGTAGCGGCACACCAAGAGGCGGACGCAGGTGTGGATGCAGTATAGCAGGTTCTAGCCTTGGTATACTAGCCCCATCGTTTGAAGGATATCGAAAACATCCAAATGGTGTGGTGCGTCAATGGTTTTGGTTTTGTCCGGATCATGTCTTGCATTGTCATATAGTAGACCAGAACATTGAGCCGCAGCCTCTTCATCCACCACACACTTGGCCCGTGCATGTGGGCACCAACCTATCGGAGGATGAGGTGCAAATATTGCATGAAGGGGGGTATCAAGTGGAGATAAGCAAAGAAGGAGTATGTAATGTAACGCCAGTTGCTCAAAAACAAAATATGAAAAAGTCTCCTTTCAAGTCAAAAGATGCATCCACTCCTGAAGGCAGTGCGAGAGCCATAGTGCGAGATGGTCTACGTGTACGGTATCGGACTTCCATTTCCGAGGATGCTGCTCGCAAGATCAGTCTAGCACTAGCTCTGAGAGCGAAGGTCATAGAAGAGGTATGAGCAGCAGATGGTGTTAGTGAGGTCTTCAAACTAGAGAGGAACAGTGAAGATGGTCATGTCGGGATGTACAAAGTTTGTATTAGCAACCAGCCATCGTGCACATGCCCAGACTTCATGGAACGGGTGTCAAAGAAAAAACCATATCTTGCATGTAAAAATTTGTATTTTATTTATCTGCGTGTGCTAGGGCTAAGCCAAAATGAGAACATGTTTATCCATCAACCAATCCTGGCAGGTGTTGATATCTTCAGGGCACTAAGTCGAAGCCGGACTTATCCAGGCATGGATGCATAGCATTTGACAATACTCACTTCTTCTTAGTATGCTTTACCTAAACAATTGTACTACTTTCTAATTTTATCTTAGGATGGTCACATTGGGATACATTCATTTGCAACTTTTTTTCATGTTTGAGTACTGGTTGTTTATGTGTCAAATCATGTATAAAATAATATAATATTACCATAGTGGCTATAAATTGCCATAACTTGAGTTATTTTTTGTGAAGCGTCCACTAGCTTCCTAGCACACCTCTCCTTCTTTCAGTATGTCCGACGATCTTGCGAGTAAAATAAAGTCTGCCTGGGATGCCATGGAAGCCATTCCAAATGGAGAGGCATTGTATGGAGCCGACTGGTTTCGTCAGGCTCTCAAGGCAACCATCACTGTGTATCGCCTCTATTAATGCCGAAGGAACTCAATATGCGGAGCTTAATCAATTTGAACGAGACGGGACAACTAGCTTTCTCTTGCTGGAAGAAAATTGGGCTCATCACAGAGGAGGATGAGGAGGAAATGAGGCACCAGCTAAGCAACGTGGTGAATCTTAATATGCCAATCGAAGGTAGCACATCAACTACTAAAACCGGGCCTTCCAACAGATGAACACTTCTTGTTTGAGATAGTCCACAAAGAGGAAGGGAGAATCTTTTTAGGAATCTGCTCACCTGATTCCTAAAAAGCGCTCGCCGAAAACTACTCGCCCAGAAATATCCCCCCCAATGGTACTATAGCAAGACTACACTATCATGAGGCTACATATCACCAAAATGATGGACCTTTATCTTCCTATCTCACTCAGTTTGACCATTGTACTTAGCCAATAGTTTTTATATATTTCCTACTTATGTTTGTAGACCTATTCTCCCATTTGTGTATGTAATGAAGAAGAAGAAGAATATTTCATCCTCCATCTCCATATGTGTGCTCTCTTTGTTTGTTACAAACTTTTGTAGGGACTCAACCCTCTCTTTTTTAGTCTCCTTGTGACTAGTATCAAAACTTTGTTGTGGGTGAGGAGCTATGACCAACAAACAAGACTAGTAGAAGAAATATTTGGGTGCTTGTTGAATTTCATTTACTTCCCCCAAGTGCTGGTACATTCCTGTCGGAAAGAATTTTTGAGGTGCAATAGCAATATCAATCTTTTTTAGGGGTGTGTGTGAAATTGGGAGTATAAATTTGCATCAAAATTTTCATTTTATATTCTCTGGCCTCTGATTTGGATTTTGAGGTTATCTGAATGTGAGAATGCTAAGGCTATAGTTTCTTTACATCCACTATTATAATGTTGAGGCATCTTGGTTGTTGTTGCATTGCTCATAACCACAATATAGTTGTGAGTGAAACAATATATTGGGTGTATTTAGATATTGTTATGGTCATTGATTTCGCAATTGGAAGGAGTATAAATTTGCATCCAAATTTGCAATTTATATGCTCTGGACTCTGTTTTGGATTTTGAGGTCATCTAAATGTGAGATTGGTAAGACTATAGTTTCTTTAAATACAATATTATTATGTTGAGGCATCTTGGTTGTTGTTGCATTCCTCATAACCACAATATAGTAGTGAGTGAAACAATATATTGGGTGTATTTAGATATTGTTATGGTCATTGATTGTGTGATAGTTTTTGGGCACTTTTTATGATTTTGTCTACCTTCTCAGTTGATTGACTTGAAATGCTTGGAAAATCGCCATTTTGGTCTTGTTTAGCATGTAAGTAGCATTATTCGTTATTTGGGAGACCAATAATACCCAAATATTAGGTGTATTATTCTTTGGTCCAAATTATACGCCTGTTTTATATGATATTACATCAACAAAATGGGCTTCCTGTATAGCTTTTTAGTTTTTTGATCGATTTTTTTCCATCAAAGAAATGATCGATCGAAAAAATGTTAGTTGATCATCTTCAAAACTTGATTAAAATTATCGATTATTGTAATGTGTGAAAGTCGTAAGCTTGCACTTTAGATAAATTGATATAGTGCAATGTGAAATGATGTGACTTATATGTATTGTTTTTTAAAAGTGATTAAGATTATCAATTATCATAATGTGTAAAAGCCAAAAGCTTACACTTTATATAAATAGATGTAGTAGGATGTGGACACTATGATTAAAATGTTTTGTTTAACACTAGAATGGTAACCTAACATGACATAAAAGTGTCCTATCATGGTTTTGGAAAAAAATTCCAAAACCATAGTAGATCCACTCATTTTGAAAAATCCTTTCATGAGCTTATAGTTGAATAGCTACTACATATGGAAAAAATGAGAAACTTGTAATGTTTCTTATCCCTTGGTCACTACAAGCCTACAAAGTTGATGGACCAGTGCATTTTGCCCAAAACAACAATTTCTTATGGTTGATTGCATATAAATAAGAGTGGATATTTTTGTAGGACATGACATAAAATGCCCCGTTAACTTCAATGGGTTGGTGACCAAAACATATGATTGCTTTTACCTCACTAATTTTTTTTTGGGCAAAAAAATAGGTACAAAAAAGTTACATTTTTGCCACTCTGCGGACCTATCATCAAAGTTTCTATAGTCACGCTCAATATAGATACTATATATTGTTGAGAGAGAGAGAGAGAGCACAGGAATAGAACCCCAAAGTGTGTAGAATACACACATGAGATGATGTATATATAGAGGGGACTTGGGTGCCATATATAGAGAAGCCATATATTGAGTAGCTTCACATATAAGCTCAACACCCCGCTCAAATAAGGGTCCCTAACTGTGGATGAAAAAACCCTTGGGGGATCAAGGGAAAAACCCACGGCTCTATATACACCCACCGTTATATTATAAAAATCATTGAATATACAAATTTTCATGAGGAGCTACATCACTCCTTTTACAATGAATATTTTATGAGGAGCTACATCACTCCTTTTACAATGAATGTTTTATGAGGAGTTACATTACTCCTATCCTATAAAATACAATAATGAATACAAAGGTTCAATAAAGAGGTGTAAAGGCTATCGATTAGCTCGTAATCAGAAGTTTCTCCATGAATCTTCTATGTAGCTTGTCATCACTATCGTATCACCAAACATATCTTCATGTTGTCATCAATATGACATCACCAAACATATCTTCATAAATCTTTTATTGTCACCAAGTTTGTCTTCATAAAATCAATTCTTTGATGAATCCTACATAGATCATAGACTCAAAAAAAACATAGTCATGAAAATTATTAGCATCGTTAGTGAAATAATTTACTTTCACAGTGCTATAAGAGATGGTTCGCGATGCCACTCTTTTGACGACATATATACGCACAAAAACATATGGTACATAGAGTATGAACGTAAAAGTACAAGATGCGTGATTACGTGATGCAAATGATATGTGTATATACTACATAAAACAACATTTATCAACGTAGTGATCAATGAATATCATCAAAGTATTAACAAAACATCATCATTGTATCAATAAAAATGAATAAATCATCATGGTATCAACGAAAAGCATCATGATATCATCGAAAATAATCATTGTATCAACGAAACAACATCATGGCATCACCGAGAATAACCATGGTATCAACGAAACAACATCATGGTTTCATCGAGAATAACCATGGTATCAACGAAACAACATCATGGTATCACCGAGAATAACCATGGTATCAACGAAACAGCATCATGGTATCAACAAAAATCACCATGGAATTAACGAAATATCATAATGGAATCACCGAGAATAACCACGGTATCAACGAAACATCATCATGGCATCACCGAGAATAACCATGGTATCAATGAAATATCATCATGGTATCAATAAAAATCACTATGACTAAAGTACTAACAAAATATCATCATGGTACCATCAAAATCACTATAGTATCAACGAGAAATTATCAATAAAACGACGTAAACTATATCTCTAAAAGAATAATTATATGAGAATCAATGAACGAGTATATCATACAACAAAAGATCATGTACCAACAGTAGCTCGATAGAATTTGGATGATCATCAACTGCTCAACTGAATCGGAACGATATGTAACTGGCTTCTACAGCAAAGTTACGCCAGTAACAAATATATGATTGATGAAGAAAAAATATAATTGAGAAGTTTTCAATTAGGAGAAAAATCAAAAGCAAAAAGTAAAATTTTTCTTTTCAAACATATTCGCAGTCCAAGACGATAACCCAAAATCGGTGCAGAATTTAGAAAAACTTTCTTCTGCAAAGTTATAGACCACATCGATTACGATGGCTTAAGCAAATAGTTTCTCATTGATTCCGATGCCTGCAGCGGCTAGTTTCTTCTACAAAGTTGTAGACCACATCGATTCCGGTCCCTTGCACAGGTAGTTTCTGCAAAACCGTTTTCAATTAGTAGAAAAATAAAAAACATAAAACGAAACTTGCTTTTCGGACATGTACGCAGTCCGCGAACGATAACTCAAACTCGGTGCAGAACTTGAAAAAACTTCCTTCTGCAAAGTTGTACACAGAAAATAGAAAGTGAAAGTTTCTGTTCAGGTATGTACGCAGTCCGCGAACGATAACTCAAAATCGTTGTAGAATTTGAAAAAACTTCCTTCTGCAAAGTTGCAGACCACATCCATTCCGGTCGCTCTCAACAAAGTTTCTGCAAAATCGTTTTCAATTAGCAGAGAAATCAAAAACAAAAAGCAAAAGTTGCTTTTCAGGTATGCACGCAGTCCACGAACAATAACTCAAAATTGATGCAGAATTTGAAAAATTTTCCTTCTGCAAAGTTGTAGACCACATCGGTTCTAGTCCTTCTCGAGTGTAGTTTTTGCAAAATCATTTTCAATTAGCAGAGAAAAAAAAAAAAAAAAGAGAAAGTTGCTTTTCATGTATGTACGCAGTCTGCGAACGATAACTCAAAATTGGTGCAGAATTTGAAAAAACTTCCTTCTGCAAAGTTGTAGACCACATCGATTCCAGTCTCTCTGAGTGGTAGTTTCTGCAAAATCGTTTTCAATTAGCAGAGAAATCAAAAATAAAAAGTGAAAGTTTCTTTTCAGGTATGTACGCAGTCCGCGAACGATAACTCAAAATTGGTGCAGAATTTGAAAAAAATTCCTTCTGCAAAGTTGTAAATCACATTGATTTTGGTCTTTTGAGCAGTTAGTTTCTACAAAACCGTTTTTAATTAGCAGAGAAATCAAAAACAAAAACGTACTGCTCTGATACCATGTTGAGAGAGAGAGAGAGAGAGAGAGAGAGAGAGAGAGAGAGAGAGAGAGAGAGAGAGAGAGCAGGAATAGAACCTCAAAGTGTATAGAATACACACATGAGATGATGTATATATAGAGGGGACCTGGGTGCCATATATAGAGAAGCCATATATTGAGTAGCTTCACATATAAGCTCAACATATACATGTTTTGTTAGTTCCCTTTGGGTCTCTGGATTCAAAAGGAGCCATGGAGCATGTCAAAAGGATAATGGATCTCTTACAATTGGAACCTTGGGGGCAATGATAAAGTGCTAAATACAGCAAACATGAAAAAACTGGGTTTAGCATTACGACCTCTAGAAACCCATAGAAACTACTCAATATCTAGCCAAGTTTGTAGTCTATGATTAGATATGATCAGTACCTACAAAAGACACACAATGGGCCTAAGAAACTAGCAATATTGAGAAAGTTATACTTGCTACTCTAAAATGTATCATATTCTTCAGCAAATCAAAAAACTCAACCATCAGCATATACTATGCTATATAGCATATTAGGTCCCCCAAAACTCAAGGAAGATTAGATTTATGTTATACATTACACTTACACAATCAAAATTGAATTTGGATATCAAGAAAGCCACCAAAAAAATCATAAAAGTGCTAATTTTGGCCAAAAAACAGGATTATGCAATTCTTGTAAATTGGTCATAACTTTCAATTTTAACACTTAGCTCTCCCTACAAGCATCAAAACATGTTGAGAACTATGAAGGCCTAACCTCTAGCCATCTAAGCCTCACAAACATGAAGTTTAGAGTGGTATAGTTGCCAAAAATTGAAAAAAAGCAAAAAACAGGACCCGCTTTTTCACAGAGTTTAGGTTCAAAAATGTTGTGCAAGAGTAAGGTTACTGGTGAGATCGATACTCAAAAAACAATGCTAAGTTTTTTTCATCTCATAAGGCAACTTTGTGGATATATAGCACCTAGAAATTCATTTTCACACTCTTCAAATAATTCAAGAAAAATGGTCACTTAACAGGACACAAAAGTGTCCAAGGACATAAAAGTGTCCAAGGACATAAAAGTGTCCTGTTACCATTCTAGTGTTAAATGATTTTCATTTTTTGTTTGGAGCGATGTGGATTGATTGTCATGAGTTGATACATAGAGAACAATAGACCATCATTGCTTATTGTAAATTGATAATGTAGCATTGTAGATTGATTTGGACCAAGAGATTGTTAGATAGAGAGTGAGTCTAATTCATAATGTAGACAGATTTTGATCACTAGATTGATAGATAGAGCATTTCTTGTGTTGTTTGATGCTTAAAATATTTTTGACCTCAAAATTGAATATGCCGTTGCATGGTGAGGCATTTGTATTGGATCCTAAATTCCAAATGCATCAACAGTCCGCCAACAGAGAAGTCATGACCGGCTTCAAAAGAGTGTGCTCCCAACTCTTGGGATAGGAGGATGGGAAAGTAGCTTTTCATTAGCAAGTTGATTGGTTATTCTTTTTATTAGAAACTTTTAAGATTACAAAAAATGTAGTACAACACATTGGCATCTTGAGAAAATAGACAAGTGGAAGTGAGAGGGTTTCTTTAGACAATGATTATGCAAGATTGTCCAGTAGGTCATCTATCTAGAAATCAACACTTTTGAGCTTAAAAGACTGGTTTACAAGTCCTTGTTGCAAAGGACCTACCTTCCCAGGTCCATACAAGGAGGCATACCATTTCAGCTTCTCTTGGACCTCCGCTAGCTGTATCTCAAGCTCAAGGATTCAGTCATCCAACATGTCAAGTATCTCTCCTTGGCTTAAAAGAACTTGTTCTTGGCTCGCTGATTCAATGAGTGTCTCTTTGAGAAGTAGAACTATAGGGAATTCACATGCAGACATTGGGTTATTGGTGTTTCTTTATGCCACTTTTTTTGCAATGTAACCATGGCCAATGTGAGCATTCTTTGGGGTGGTCTGACCAATCCACCCGCCTCCCTAGGATGTCGTAAAAATGACATTACTGTATGAGACAGATTTTTATTTGGTATTGTTTGGCATCACCTTTCTTGTGTATGAATCTTTGTAGCAGTACTCGTGCTAGCCCTTTGTGCTCCAAATCTAATTGCTTTTCTGGAGATGAATCCTTTGCATTGCCACTAGTTTGAAATAGTTGGTGACACACAAAGTGGTTTGGAAATATCTTTCTACAATCCTTGAGATTGAGTGGCTAGCCTTGCAACCAATACTCATCCTCTTCGATGCTAGCAATAGCTATGAGGTTTTCCTCCTTACCATATCGCTCTCTCTCTTCTTTAAAGATCACCTGAGATTCAATTTGGTTGAGTTCTTCTTCCATATCTGCAAATCAAGTGAACATGTCATGATTAGAAAGTTCAAACGCCAAGTCAATCACTTATCACAATAGAAACATTTATTCAATTATATCTTCCACCATGTTGCAAGAAAGAGACAAAATAAAATAGTCAATTAAATAATTTACATTTCCCACTAAACACAAGACAAAATTCAAATCATCACTTTAGTCATCAGGAAGTTGTAGACTAGAAGTCATTACAATGTCGTAACCCATTCTATGGGCAACATTTAGAGAGAGAGAGAGAGAGAGAGAGAGAGAGAGAGAGAGAGAGAGATCAAAAGCGTTAGGCCAGGTTGAGGGATTATTTCACTTTCCATAGTCAAGGTGTGTAAGTACATTGCTTTAAAAAATCCTTTTGTTTTTCTCATGGGACACTAGCATGCACTTTAAGAGTCGTTTACAAGTATGACACATGGAGAAGACGTTGATAGCCGTTTTTCGGCTTTCCATAATTGCCATAGTAAGCTACCTCACCCTATCAAATCACTCAAACATTTTGGTTATCCCTACCATTTCACTGTACATAGGCGTGTGTGAGTTAGGGGACTTTTTCCATATCTTCTTAAAAACCCTTAATTAGCTAGTCAGTGGGCTAGTTGAGCCAAATATATATATATATATATATAAGTATATTATGGCCCATTTGTGTGTAAATATTTCATTTTATATAAGGCCTAAATAAAAGGATTTTTCATAATTATTTTGGTATTTATTTAAATATTTATACTTAGGTGTGTGTTATTTATGCTATGTACATTGACTCACCATTACCATATTTTTTCTTACCATTTTGCATACTCTTTATTCCTTATAAAAAAATTTCATGCAAGCTTGTCTTATTTTTGGTGTAACTCCATCCCAACAAAAATCCAAAAAAACTAGTTCTATTTATGTGTATATTTTTTCACTATTGTGATTTTTTCCTTCCTACATCTATTCTCTATTACTCTCATAAATTAGACCACAAAAAATATTCATCTTTTTATGGTAGACTTATAATGAGAGAGATTTATTTTGACCCCTTTATATTTTTTCCACCTATATTATTTATATTTGACATGTACATATTTTTTTAGACCCCTCAATATTTGATTTTTTTAGTTGTACTATTCATTTATATCATGATCTCAACAATATCTTCAATTATAGACCTACCAAATAAGGTCAAGGGTATGTGGAATGCATGCATGCACCATGGGGAGCTCACTCTTGGAGGTATTCAAAAGAATCATCCAAAGAAGGATCTCACAAGGACCTTGTGCAGTGGAAAAAACAGTCGGTTTTACTGAATTTTTAAAGATCACATGCTCCCTGAATTTGAAAAGGTGATACAAGCAAAAGTTGTAGCTCCTGAGCTGAACTTTCACCTCAAATTTTTTCATATTTTTTTGAGCTACGAGCTGTGTGCTATGATTTTATTTGTGGACCCCAGTTTGCCCATGCTATGCAGCCACACTCCCTCTTCCACTTTATCATTTTCCTCATTTCACACACACTCCTCCCTCTGCTTCCCACTCCCAAACCTGCAACTCCCATGTCCTAATTCACCCTCTTCACCATTGCCACATCTCTTACACCTCCATAGCCTTCATCCTCCATTTCTACACCGTATGTGTCCCCCTTTCTCTCTACATATATGTACATATTACCATACTCTCTTCAGCTTTGTAAAGAACGTCAAAAAATCAGCAAAAAATCCAAGGATAACCTCTGCAAATAAAGGCTTTTATCATGAATTTTCCAAGGTTTGAAGATAACATAGCTTCATCGACATGCGCTACTTCGCCATGCTGAGTGCTTCTTCTTCCGGTGCTATAAAGAGGTGAATGTCAACTTCTGCAAGCTTCAACCTTGCTTTACAATCTTATCCCTTCTCTAACTTTTCTCATCATATATCTCACCATTTGGTGAATGATTTTGTAAATATTTTGTAGTGATAATTACTAACTACTAACCACTAACCTTATTGTAAAATGGACCCTCTACTAGAGTAGGCACTCCCCAATTATTCACTCAATCCTCTCTCCTTTCATCCTCAATAATTCTCTTCCCTTGAGCCCACATCCATGTGACTCAAAGGACAAGAGAGACCCACCCTCATTAAAAATAAATAAAAAATATGCATAATCTTTTATTCCTTCAAATAAACTTGATTAGGCCTAATCTTAATCGGGGATTCTAAAACCTATAAATAGAGCCCTTCTCTCCCTTGTAAATCATCCCATGATCACACTACACCACACCATTCTCAAAACATAACACACCACTCTTCAAGCCTAGTTGTGTAGAGTGTGTGCATTGTGAGTGCTCTATTCCATCACTACACATAGGTGCATGGAGAAGCTTGAAGTTAGTCATGCCATCTAGAGGAGTGGAGTGATACTATACTTTGCAATCACACTTGTAGCCTACTCTTGTCCATAAATAAGATTCATAGTTTTGGGTGCAATTGTATGCTACAACTACGACTCTTCTCTCCAAATTGACTTGATAAGTTGGCTCATCAGGTGGTTGAAGGTATATTGTCCTTGAAGTTTGTTGTGCCATTTCATGCTTGGTGGTTTGAGGGCTTGTTGAATTGTTTGCCAAAACTTTCAATTGTAAGAGGGTGCTCCGTGAGAGGGCTCCCGTGACCCTAAGACAATTTGTGTATTGGCAACAAGGTCAAGTTTTGTGTTGTCTCTCTATTTCTCATCAAGCTTTGTGTGCATCTAGTCTTTAAGGCTAAGAATGAGTTGCTCAAGTTGATTTGTGATCTTTATCTCTCTCTGGCATGGTGAATGTTTGTGTTTGGTGTGTGTGGCTATCTTGTATTCCCCTCTCTTTGTGCGTTTGAGTACAAGGAGATATCACGTGCGTCCTAGTTCGCATCTACAACTAGGTGGTGCCCCTTTTCTTGTTTGGTTTCTGGCTGTGGGTTGTTGTTGTCTCTGATTGTTCTTGCCCCAGCCCCAATTGAGTAGCACGGGAGCCTCGAAGGGTGTTTAGAGGCCGCTCTTCTTGTTGCCTGCCCCGGACCGCCTCAATGTCTATGGATTTAGTCGAGGGGGGATTAGTAAATATACATTCTGGGGTAACCCACAAAAAATCTCGCTCTTTTTGCGTTCTTGTTTCTATCTGCAAATCGTGAAGAGAAGGAAAGTGGTCCATTGTTTTTGTCTTTGTGCATGACCCCCAATCCACAATGATTGGGGAGATGCCCTCCTATCCAAAATGGAGCATCATGTTGCGGGATTGTAGGTCATTGTGGAGGTAGTCATGTGCATACAAGTACTCTAGGGCTTATAGAAGAGAATTATAATCAGCACAATATTATTTTGCAGCAGCTCTATTGTTCCTTTAGTGGTTATGTAATCGTGAATGGCAAGTTGACTACCACTTGCATTGGACTCTTTTATCCATTTCTCTCCATGTCTGTTGTTCCAAAAACCTAAAATGAGCATTGGACGCCCCGCGTGGAAAACCATGTCAAGTTGATAAATAATGCCACGATGAGCGATGTCCAAAAATGTGGCTTCGTCTTTCACTGGTTGATCCACCTTAGGTCCATGCAAGTGGATCTAACCTTGAAAATCGTTGCAGCATACAATGGATCTTTAAATGCATGATGGGTGACACCCACACGCTTCATGTGTGCCCATCTTCCTTCTCCCAATTGCGGAGCATGTATGTTGAAGATGCCAATATCTCACAAAAGATGTAATAAAGGGGGGAGTTGTGGCTGGTCTAAAACAATAGTAGCACTGGTAGCAGGCTCTGCTCTAATGGTGTCTCTTGTATCTTTAGCAACTTTGGAAGAGATGGCTTCCACTCTCGTACGCTTTGATGACATTTCTAGCTTCTCCTTTATCTTGAACTTAGTATACAAGATTTCACAAGTTGCATGAGAGTAGCTATGCTACCAAAGTAGTAATATCAGGATATTTTAGCTCTTGAAAAGTCTTTGCAATCTTCCCAATAGACTACTTGACCATGTTCAAAAATAAACCTAATGTCATTAGTGATATGTCAAAAGCGGTGGGCGCAAATACGACCTATAGATTCTAAAGTACGGACTTGGTTAAAGTCTCTGTGAAGTGGTAATGATCCTCAGCTGAAGGGTTTAGACAGCTACGAGGCTTGGTCTCTGATATGTGGTAAAAGTGGTGTATTATAACCTCAAAGACAAACTTTTGTTGATTATTTCTGCTTGGTGTACGCCATATAAATAAGATATAATTTCAAAGTATAAAAAATTATGATATGAATGCAAACCTATCAAAATCATGTCATGATTATGAACTCGATTCTGAACCATAAACATTATGACATAATTTGTAGCCAAAAACATTATGTTATGATTGCAAACCATACACTATACAATAAATGATTGAAAGTTTAAAGACAGACAAAGCACACATAAAGAGAGAGAGAGAGAGAGAGAGAGAGAGAGAGAGAGAGAGAGAGAGAGAGGTGAACATGCCAAGAGTGTGAGGCACGCTCATTACAAGGGATGGACCCTAGTATGTGCATAGGGGGAATGTAGAGTGATTGAGAATACACCTAAACGGTGATGGAGCAAAAGATGTCGTGCGTACACTCACACACCCAGACAACTCAACACAACACAAGGAAATTACTTGAATTCCTCACCTCACTCACTACCACTCAAAAGCTCCCTAAAAAATCTACCCACAAGCTCAATTCAAACTCCAAACGCCTCGACCTACAAGCCCTTGCCTGCCTGCAGACACTACAAGGTGAGTCGAGGTGATCAACACTTGAAATCATGCTTGATGGTGACCAAAATATACAAGAAAAACCATAAAAAAACCAAAAACTCTAGCCACAAAAGGCCACTCTCAAACCCTTGCAAAAGCTTCACCAAACTCCACTCTGTTGGACTCTTTGGAGTAGCACCAACCCTAATGGCACTGATACAGGGTCACATAGTCTTGCATAATGCCGCACCTTCTTCCGTCAATTCCTTGCACACACACATCCATGTAAACCTCAGAACTTCCATAGACTCTCCCAAGTGCAAAGTTGAAGAGAGAAAGCTGTCATTCGCTCCTCCATACACTTGAAAACAGGACTGGAACGCAACGGGACTGCACTAGACCACCTGCAGGAACCCTGCTTCCTCCCGCACACAGAGGGGTGAAAGTGTTGATATTCCTCTTCAAAAGTCCTCCCTCAGCTAGAACACTCACGCCACCATGAGTCATGTGGAAATTTGAATCCATTTCACACCTTTTTTGACCATTTTTTTGACCCTTTTTGGCCTAGTTTTGGCCAGTTTTGACCCCCGGCGGGCATTTTTCGCAGGAAAAAGCCCAAACGGACTCCAAATTTTGCATGCTTGATCCTCAGTACCCAAATCACATTTCCACATCCCCACATTCCATTTTTGACCACTTCTAGAGCAATGCACGTATCATCGCAGATTAGGCGCCGCAATTAGACAGTTACCGCATGTGTCAAACTTCTCGAGCGGGATGAGAGTACCCACACTTGCCACTTGCATTATTTACATTCTAGAAAGCTCAAACACATTATCTAGAGCCAAAATAATCCACTTAGAACCATATCCAAGGCCCCGATACCATATACGGGCATGTACATGTGTCCGACTGCCAACACGCAAGCATGCATATTTACAATGCGCACACGTTGCACCTTTTTTCGAACTTGAAACCACTTTGCAAAGTTCCCAAATGCATGTATTTACATCTTTTTGTACATATGACTATGCATATAAACGCTACTTTGTACACACAAAAAGCGGTCTATCATCATTGCCCACCCTCTAGGTAGAGCATTTATGCTCAACCAAGAGACTATTTACATCTGGAACCACATCCCTTGCAAAACATTTCTTCAGTCTATAACCATTTATTCCGTAGTGCAAACGTTCACCAGACAATTTTTCCAACTCATAGGTGCCATTAGAAAATACATGCTTTACTCTATATGGACCCAACCATTTGTCTCTCAATTTCTTCTGACAAGTAAAATCCAAGCACGAATCATACTTCATCACCAAATATACTTCTTGGATCTCTTTCTCTGGCAGCCTCTTATTCATTTTCTGCATCCTTGTCTCTGCTTGTTGAAGAAAATAATCACTGGCTTTCTCTCTATTCATTCGCAGCAACTCTAGAGAAAGAATTCTTTCTTGTAGCTTGTCATTATGCTCACCTTGCATCTGCACAAAAACTTCAAGGCATCCAACTGCACTTGTATGTGCATAAGAGCTTCCTTTCCATAAACAAGTTCATATGGTGTAAACTGTGTTGACACTCTATACGCAGTTCTATAAGCCCACAAACACTTTTCCAAGTCTAAGTCCCACTCTTTAGGATGCTCTCTAGCATACTTTGATAGCATCTTCACAATTTGACCATTGCAGTTCTCAACCAACCCATTGCATTGTGGGTAGTAAGGAGAAGAATGCCTATGCTGAATTTTCAATTTCTCCATGAGAGTAGCAACAAGTTTTCCCCTAAATCCTGGTCCACGATCAGAAATAATAACCATAGGAGCTCCAAACCTGCAACACACTTGTTCATATAAAAAAAAGGCCACTCTTCCTTCTATTACATCTTTTACTACTCTTGTCTCCACCCATTTTGTCAAATAGTCCACAGCCACAAGGATATACCTTTTCCCCATTTTGCAAATGCATCAAAAGACATTATAGCTTTTTGAGGCTCAGCTAAAAGCTTTCGATTTGCAAACACTTGGCATTCATGGCATGACTTGCACCAAAAATAAGCATCTCTCATCATAGAGGGCCAACAGTAACCTGCTCTTAAAACACGAAAGACAACCTGATCCTTGCCTTGATGGCCCGTTTCTTCATGGCACTACTCCAAAATCAAGCCTATCTCTTCTTTGTACGGCACTTTTCTCAAAATGCTATCCTTGCCATAAAGCATGAGATCCTCACCTACCAATGTGTAGTTTCTTTCTTTTGCAACTATTCTCTTACGCCGAACCTTTGACATGCCCTCTGGACATTTCCCTTTACTAAGAAATACTTCTACATCTTGCAATGATTCCCTTCCTGCATACAAGGCTTCCTTGACCTTTAAAGGAGCTACCAAGGCATCCAACTTGTCCCTAGCCAACTCATCAGCTTCTTTATTCTGCTCACGAGGAACATGCTTAAACTATATCTTCTCAAACTCATGAAAAAGATTCTTGATACCATAGAACCACTTCTTCAAAATTTTTTTCTTAACATTCCACAAACCAACCAACTGATTCATGACTAGCAATGCATTCCCTTTTGCAATGACCCTCTTCAGTCCAAACTCAACACACTGCTTCAACCCAAGGAAAAGCGTGAGATACTCGGCCTCATTGTTACTTTCAGCTTCATCAAGATTGTAAGCTCTAGGAAAGATTACATCGCCTTTTGGGTTCTTAATGACTATCCCACCACTTGCCTTTTGAAGAACCTTCCTGTATGCACCATCAAACATCATTGTATACGCATCTGCAATATCTACTTCCTCTTCATGATCATCCTTGTCAACCCTTGGGTAAGATGGAAGCTCGCCCCCCTTATGTACGACTATGTCTGCCAAGTGAGATTTAACACAATAATCCACTTTAAACTCAAAACCAGTGGCATTACCTCTACCAAAAGATTGCACAAATAAGATGGAGCAAGCTGCTTTGCAACCTAGCCTTCGTGACCCAAGCAAGATTGGAAACAAGTTCACACAGGATTCTTTGAAGGAGTTAAAGATTGGTTGCAAGGACAATTTGACAAAAGATGAAAAGATATGCTTTGAAGACATGCTTGCCAAACACGGAAAAGCTTTTGCATTTGAGCCTTATGAGGTAGGGTGTGTTGATCCATCCATCGTTGCTCCTATGATGATCTTCACTATCCCTCATGTACCTTGGAGCTTGAGACCTGCTCCTGTTCCAAAGGCTCATTTGCCAAAACTCATTCAGTTGCTTAATGAAAAGATCAAGATGGGTATCTTGGAGCCTTCTTGTGCTCCGTATTCAAACAGGTGGTTCACAGTTCCGAAGAAAAATGCTTCTTTATGCTTTATTCAGGATATGCAACCTGTAAATAAGGTGACAATGAGACATGTGGGTATAGGGCCAATTGTCAATGAGTTTAATGCAGAGGCATTTGCAGGAAGGGCAATATATGCTATGGGAAATTTGTACTCAGGGTATGATCAATTCCAACTAGCAATGGAAAGCAGGGACCTGACTACCATGAGGACACCCTTGGGTTTAGGAAGGATGTGCACCTTACCTCAAAGGGCAACTAATTCAGTTGCACATATGATGAATGGTATGAACAAAGTCCTACGTGACTTCATACCGCAAACTATAATGGTTTTCCTTAATGATGTGCCAATCAAAGGATGTGATGTAAGTGATATAGATGTGGCTCTGTAGTCGAGGGGGTGCCGAAAATATGTGGAAAACCATATCAATGATTGTGATGAGATCTTGTTAAGATTGGAAGAAGTGAATCTTACCTTGTCTGGGAAAAAGTCAGTGTTTGGTGTAAGCGAAGTTCTTATTGTGGGACATATGTGTGGGCCATATGGTAGAAGGCCTTGTCCTGCAAAGATTGATGTAATTCAGAGAATGAAAGAGAAATGTATAAATGTCAATGAGGTTCGAAGGTTCTTGGGTGGATGCGTGTTTTATGTTATTTGGATTCCGCATTATGCACATGTAGTAGAGCCTTTGTATCAACTTTTGAGAAAGAACCAAAAGTTTCAATGGGAAGAAATGCATACACATGCCATGAGAAAATTAAATAAGTTGCTGCTTATGTCTCTATCTTTGAGGAAAGCAAACTATGAATGTGGAAGATATGTAATTGTGACAGTGGATACTAGCCCCACAGGAATTGGATAGGCAATTGGGCAAGACGATGATGATGGCAAGAGATATGTGGTGAGATTTGGAGCAAAAGTCCTAAGTGCTCGTCAACGCAACTATCCACATGTAAAAAGAGAGTTATGGGGAGTAGTCACAAATTTGAAATGTGAAAAAGAGTATTTGATATGAGCAAATGTAATAGTGGAGACTGATTGTCTACCCCTTCTTGGAATAATCACAAGGTGCTCAACTCCTGACATTGCTATGTTGAGATGGATTGCCTACATACCAGTCCTTGAATCCAGAATTTAATCAAGTTGTGGATAGGCTTTCAAGAGCAAGGTATGAAAATGAAGAACACATGGTTGTCAAGGGCGATTATGTAGGCACACAGTTCTATAGTATCTCTCATGCCAAGGGCAATCCTGTTTGTCTGTCAAATGCACTTGAGCCATTTACAGAGGAACTATATCAAGGTGATTGGTTGCTCATTGGACGCTATCTGAGCACTTTGACAAGGCAAGAAGGGTGGACTGATCAAGAGTTCAAAAGAATACGGAGAAAGGCCTATGGATACCTTTTGAAAGATGGGTACTTATGGAAGCATCCAAAACAAAGAAATGGAATGCCGATGAGAGTTGTGAATGATAAGGACTCTCAAAATGAGCTTATGGAAAAGTTTCATGAGAGTCTTCATGCTGGACATAGAGGTGTATGGGCCACCTTTACTAAAATGAAAGAGAGGTATTGATGGAAAGGTATGTATAAAGATGTATCTCACTTTGTGGAGTCCTCTGAAACCTGTCAAATGTATTCAAATGTACGTCATCGTGATGGGTTGCACCCTACTTACCCATTGGCCATGCATTACAAGTGGGTAGTAGATCTGGTTACAATGCCATTGGGCTTATGGAAAATGAGATACATAGTGCTTTCACGGGAAGACTTTACCAGCCAAGTTGAAGGTCGTGCTCTAAGAACGAAAAGCATAGAAGGGGTATGTAAGTTCCTCTTGGATGATGTAATTAGCCGTTATGGCTGTGTTGAGAAAATAACAACGGACAGGGGTGAGTTGGATGCTGACAAAGCAACGGAGTTCTTCTCTAGGTTGGGCATTAAACTCTCACTACTGCATATAATCCTGAGGGAAATGGTAAATCAGAGTGTGGGCATCCTCCTATCATTAAAGCTTTGGCTAAGGCCTGCAAAGGTAAAATGGGAGAGTGGCCTAGGTTGTTGCCTTATGCTTTATGGGCTGATCGTACAACTCATAGTTCAATTACTAGTTATATTACTTTTGAGTTGATGTATGGTTAGAAACCTATAACGCCAATTGAGGATGTAATTCCCACATGGAATGTATTACCTTGGGAAGATGGAATGAGTAGGGAATACCTTCTTGCTTTGCGCATACAACAGTTAGAAAGAAGGCCTCAAGATATTGAGAATGTAGTAGCACGATTGAAAGATGCAAGGTTAAAGAATAAAGACAGATTTGATAAGCGGCATAGGCTCAGACCTAAAGCTATTGAAGAAGGTGATTGGGTGTTGGTGTATGACAGTAGTCTTGAAAACCAACATTCAACAATAAGAAAGCTTTCAAAGATATGGTTTGGTCCTTATGCGGTTTAGCATTGTACATGGGAATGCAACTTATACCTTGCATGAATTAGATGGGACAAAAATGAAGATTCCCATCGCAGGGAAAAGAATCGAGTTATTCAAAAGATGAGGTGAGACAGATCCCTTTGATTCACAGGAAAGTCACAAGGAAGGCTCTAATGAAAATGGTATGGATGTGGATGAATAACAAGAGGATGATGCGTTAGATTATGTTGAAAGAAATGATGAAATCGACAAGTATGTGGACTTAAAAGAAGACTGAACCTGCAAAAGATATCTGTGGAATATGCAGGAGGATGTGCAGGTTTAGAGGGGGTGAATGTCGTGCCATGGCACGTTCATAATGTGAAATTAATATTTCTACCTCACTCTTAATGTTTATGATGTGTGGGACCAAATGCTATAATGTACATAGTGTGATATATGCGAAAATGAATTCCACGGTTGCAGTCGTGAACATACCTTGTCGGGCAGGCGAGGCCCTACACGTAGCGCTATGGAATTCTTTTTCACATAAATATATATATAATTTGCTTTAGTAATGTACAAATGTCAAGTGTTTCTAAGTGACACGCTCGTTTTGCCTAGAAAGTTCAATGCGGGCAATCTCGGCCAAAAATAGCAGGTTTCGTGCGCTGGCGTAAAAGACGTGTCCAAAGTGCTTACCAAGTGAAAAAATGAGGCTCAACATGAAATTTAAGGCCAATGGGATTTTTCCACAATTTTTAGGATTTTTCCCAACTTGTTTGGGCTTTTTTCGGACAAAAAAGGGCATTTTTGGATTGAAAAATGGCCTTAAAATGGTCACAAATAGCCTGAAAATAGCTCAAAATGCCACATCAATGACAGTGCCGTCGTTTCTCAAGTTGTGTCGGAAGTTTTAGAGCCAAGAATGAGCTCATTTAGACATATGAGCAAGGAGATACAACCATTCCTTTACAGGGTGCTAGTGGAGTCCCGTGCTGCTTCCACTGCATGGTTGAGGGTGTGAGGCCTCCAACTAGGGTTTCCCCTCCTCAAATAACTACTTGGGCTTATCCAATGAAGTACTGAAGCTTCCATGAAATGGTCACTACAAAGAATTGAAGCGTATATTTAGGGTTTTTAACAGGTCGAATGAGCACTGCATCTGTGCAATTGGGAGTGAGGCTACACCTAATCTTCACACACACAAGAGTTTTGAGTTAGTATTGGTTCTTTTTCAAAGTGGAGTTTTCATGGCTGGGGTTTTGTTCTTTTTTAGTGTGTTTTTGAAATCATCTACGCCTTGTTTGATTTTGCTATGAATCCTCACTGTCAGAGGACTGACGCTTTCCTAGTCACACTGCACACTTCTTGATAACACTCTTTCAATGGTTCTGATAGGCCTTTGTTTGTCAAAACATCTTTCATGCGCTCTTTCCACCTGGTGAAGTTGCTCCCATTGAACTTGCAAATGAAATGCTCCTCCTTTTCCGAAGAAGAAGCCATCTCTGACAAGAGGGTTTGAGAGGTGCCAAACTATAGCGAAAAGCTGCAAAAATTTGGGCAGAGTCTCCTTTGTATGAGGAGTCAAAACTCAACTCAAAATACGCATAAATGTGCCAATTTCACTAATTGGGCATCAAAAAACTTATACTATCACTGCCATTGTGATCGCCAACTCGGTGTCAAAAGCATATGAAATCGTCCAGATACATTTCCTATGGCGAGGGTACCATAAAAGGGAACTCCAGCTACGTGTATCATGGAAGGTGTCTCTACATTCAAGCACACCCTAGCTCAAAGAAAACCTCATGCTATCGACCCTCCAAAGGCTAATGCAAACACAAATGGACTAGCCACATTCTCAAAAAGGGCTCTTTTGGTTCGAGTCTTAGAAACGGCCTGGAAAAACTCTTGAAATAGCCAAAAATGGTTCCACACGTAGTACAATGGGTAGTGTCCGCAACTCAACTTACATGAGTAAACCGTGCTCAAACAGGCGCCAAGAACTATTGTATACAGTGAAAGTAATCTCTGCGGGGATATCTGCTCTCAAAAGAGCTCAATAGCACTAGGCGTGCTCACAGCAAAATGCATCTATCAACGTATCTATCCGCAGAGAATTTGTTGTTGAAATGACTGCCAAATCACTTATGAAAGCGCTGTGTCTGGTAATCTTGATAATCTGTGTGTGAACAACCTAAAAAACCCCTTATAACCTGCAACGTGCGTGTCGATGTCGCTTTGTGCCGATTTTTGCCGCCAAGCAGAAATGCGCTACTCGAATAGCCGCCAAAGGTGTTTTAGCCAAAAAACCCTGCCGTATAGCACGATCGGTCCGCTCGATGCCGATGTCGGGTGTCACTCCTCTATGGTAGAGGTACCTCAACCGTGCGTGTGGCAAGTACAATTGTCGATCACGAAAAAATGTCATCCGCCTGAAATCAATGTCAGCTCGGATATCGAGAAATCTGCCGCAATGTGTAAGGATGTCGAGCCGGTGCCAAAATGTGAGAGTCAGTGTCCAAATGGCTCTAATCGCCGATGTCGATGTCGTCTCCTGCCCCGCCGAACGGGAGTGGCTAGGTGAATAGCTGTAGACGATGCTCAAAGCCGTTGTCGACACTCTCTCTCTCTCTCTCTCTCTCTCTCTCTCTCTCTCTCTCTCTCTCTATGCTCAAGAGTGGTGTCGAAGTCAAAAAACTGAGAGCAAATAGACTCACTGTCAGAAAAGCTGAGAGTATGTAAGCTCGAGCCAAGAAATCGAGGCTCAAAAAAACAAAACCAATGCCGATCGAGAGAGTGGAGGATGTGTGTAGGTTTGTCCTCTACTGCTACGGGGAGAGGTGTGGGTGAGTGGGGTCATTTGTGTGTGGAGGGTTAAGGCTGTAGTTTTTTTTTTTTTTTTTTTTTGGGGGGGGGGGGGGGGGGGGGCAAAAAGGCACTAATGTGGGGCTTGGCCGAGTGGGCTAGGGTTCCACACAAAAGAGTCACAACGATAATTATTGTTATTAATAGCTTAAAAACTAAAATGCTAAATGCAAGCCAAACTTTACACGAAGTGGCAAAAAAGTTAGATTAATGGCGATTTGGGAGAGAGCAAATCGAGATTAATATCGCAAGGAGCGAGAGTAGGTACCACAAACGTTTTTTTCATTTCTGTTTATAGGAATCAAAAGAGATGCTCAAGTATATGTAAATGAAAAAAGGAAAGGCGTCTCTATCTACTTTCCAGCCGGCCTCTCCCTATTTTTTCGAGGCAGATATTTCTCTCTCTCTTTCTCTCTCTCTCTCTCTCTCTCTCTCTCTCTCTCTCTCGTTTTCACTTTGCAGGTGCTCTCTCTCTCGTTTTCACTTTGGAGGTGCCACACTTCTTCATGTCGCAGCAGAAAGTTGCAGTGGGAGGATGCAGGTGGAGACAAAATGAGAGTGGGCCAAGTGACGGAAATGGGAAGAGTGACGAGCAGAGAATGAGAAGACTCATAAGGGACATTGTAAGGTAGGCGGCAAGTGCAGGGAAGCAGTCTCTCTCTCTCTCTCTCTCTCTCTCTCTCTCTCTCTCTCTCTCTCTCTCTCTCTGCGCATAGTCATGGTGCTGCAGGTTGCGATGGCGATGGACGCATCGCGAGGTGTGGGGGGTTAATTTTTTTATATTGTAAACTATGGTATTCCAAATTAATGGTACCCCTACAGGAACGATAGGGCGCTATTGCGATGGTTGAAAGGTTGACCGACAACCATGGCAGGACGCTTGTAGAGCGGAACAGGGAGGGAGGAGGCATCGCTTGTGTGCTCGGGATTTGAAGAGAGAGATAGCAAGATGCAGGCTGCACTGTACAACCTTCAGTTGCCTTCTTCAGCTGAATGGAGCTTGCTCAAAGCTGTGAGGCAAGAAGGAGCCTACATGGAAGGCTTGATTGTATTACAGGTTGGTGCAGAATGAAAGATAAGGGAACCATGGTGCAGGTGCACAAAAGAGCTCGAGAGTCGGGATTCGAAAGCGGCACGATGTCGGACGGAGAGGTTGTTGCAGCAGGGGGTGATGGCGACAGGCCCATAGTTTTGCTTTAGATTTCAAAGATTCGTTTGGAATCTAAGAGACAAATTAATTCAGTTTTAAGTGAATGTGCCCACAACTTAGAAAAAATACATAAAGGAGAATCGAAGGAGATTCTACTCTCTTTAGTTATTTTACTTTAAGACTTTCAGGAACTACAGGGTGCATGAGCCTCCATTGAAGTAAATAGCTAGTCGCTAGATCATATGGGCGGGGTAGAGGATGCAACATAGTCATAGCATACTTGAGAAGACCTACACCCGCCTTGTCGAGAACCTTCAGCCAGCCTCTTAAATCCTCAATGAGCCTAATATCATTCAACATCAGACATTGTGTAGACATAGAAGGTGGGCAAGGTGCAAGCCAAGAGGCAACACAAACCAATGGAGATGGGCGAAGGGAGGTCTTCATACAGAGACATAGCGACGGAAAGGTGGGCAAGGTGCAGGGGAGGAGGCAGCGTAGACCAAAGGTGAGGGGAGAGAGAGAGAGAGAGAGAGAGAGAGAGAGAGAGAGAGAGAGAGAGAGATGGGGAAGGTGGGTAGGTGAAGGCGAGGGCACAGACTGTAAAGGAGGGCTAAGGTGCAAATGACAAAGGAGCTCCATAGGGGTTTTTGTGTTGTTTGGTGTTTGGAGGGGATCTTCTTACTAATGACTTTTTTTAAAGACTACCAATATGTAGTATGTAAAGGTCTATTGCAACAAAAAAAGTTGATAATCGTAGTTTGGAAATTGTCACAATGAACAAGATTGACGTCGAGCATTCCAGGACGGGGTTTACACGCGCGAGTACACTGCTCCTAGTGCAGATTGATACACGCGGAGTTACTGGATGCAGTTGAGGGCGATGCCTTGAGACACCAACGAGAGCAAACACTACTCACCAACCCAACAGATCCTCACCACTTTTGGCTCTCCAATCTTCCAGTGCCACATGGCTGACTACGCCTAGCCGTGAACTATGTTGATACCTAGCACACCATTGCTTTGTTCATTGCGCAGTTGGCTAGCTCACCTTCACTCTTTTCATCGCCTCTTCTATCAAACTTTCATTTCCCAATCCTTGTAATCTTCTCAAAACTCGGCCATACAAATTGGGTTGAGTGGGGTCAATTAGGGGGAATCTCACCGAGATCCCCCCGCCCCCCAACAAGACTTAAAATTAGGTGGCATTCTTCATTATCATTGCTCTTCTAAGACACTTGGGTTCACACCCAGTCCTTCCGACTCTTCATACTATGGCATGACAGTACCTTGTTCACATATGGATTTGATAAAGCATAAGACATTAAATGAAGTAGCTATCAAATATTAGAGGACGCTAAATAAGAGAGAAACCTATATACAATTGTAGTATGGAAGAGAAGCCTGTGAGAAGGCACCATCAACAGTGTGACACTCTCCTTCTATAAAGAAAAAAAACAAGGAAGATATGTACATTTGTGCATAGCTTTCATAACATACCTTTTTCTCATCCTTTTCATGTTTTTTAGTGAGTTCTGCTTTCAAATTTACAAAATGAAAAGAAACCAAAATAAAAAACCATCTGATATCGAGACCAATCACGACCAAAATATGCATGAGATTGAGGACGTCGGGGAAGAGTGGGTTGTTCCATCCCATGAGCAACATGAGCTGATAGTGCATAAGATAGAAAACATAGAACTACAATAGCAAACTTTCCTAGCTGCTAGATGGTCTCAAAGATCAAATGACCAAATTGTTTGAGCACATATAGAAGGGAAAGCAATCGATGGAAAAATCTTTTGTTCCACTTGATCCAGACATGCCCTCCACCTCCAGGAATTGTGGAGTCATGTATAGCACCATTGGTATACCTTCTCTTGAAATTCAATCTAGACCTATAGAAAACCCTGTCCTCAAAGATCTGAGACCTCCTCAATTTAATGGTAAAGAAAAGGATGGAAATAAAGATTCTATCTATACTTTCCTACAGAAATGGCAAGACCTTCACAGTTTAAAAAACAAACCACCTGAGTACCAACCACTCGAGGCTAGTGTGTCATCGGGGCCAAAGGTCTACAAATGGTGGATGAGTCTCAAGGAATAAGGAAAGATTCATGGGGATTGGTCTCAATTTGAGAGAATTTTTGTGAAATAATTTATCCTTGAAAATGAACCAGAAAGAACTGAGAAGATTGGATTCCTTACATTCCAAAGTATAGAGAAATAATCCTTAGGACGCACGGAATAGATGACTTTCACAAAACAAAAGGGTTGATATGAGGTTTAGATAGACACTTCAAGTGAGGTAAAAATAAGTACACCTAAAAACTTGAAGAAAGTATTTACAAAAATTATGAAGATAATACTTGCTTGACAACTTCTAATCTCGCTTAGACTAAGCCCAAGTCCACAGATATGGGGGGAAATCATGGTCTCTTCAAAAAGGAGAAAGAATTTTTTCATTTAACAAGGACGATAAACAACTATTTAAAAGGTTGCACCAGGACCTAGATTAAACCAAGAGGACTTTGAAAAGGTTAAAAAGAAAACTTGTTCTTCACTTGTTTGTCACCTGATCATTCTCACTAAAATTGTCCAAAAAACAAAAGAAGAAAAGATGATAAAAAGGTCCTGACAAGAGTCATAAAGATAGGAAAATCCATGTTGTCCAAACACTTCTGATAGATGGTAATGAAAAGCATAGAAGTGTTGCATGAGGACCATCATTATTTGTTAACCAACATGTGAAAATCAAGTTTTGGTACACATGAACTAGTGCAAAATAATGGATTTGTAAATGAGAAAAGGGTTAGAGTCATGATAGATGACTGTGCCCCACATAACTTTGTAAACTATGCTCTTGTCAAGAAACTAAAACTCTCTCAACAACCAAGTGCTCACCAATATGTCGTACCATGATGCATGGCAAAGACAAGAAGATATGGGATAGATTGGTATCCAATTTGGAAGCTGAGATATAAGGGTATAAAGATATGCTTGACTACTAGATTATGAATATGGATCGTGCATACTTGGTTTTGGCAAGGGCATGGTTATGGGGCTAGGACCTTCTTTGAAATAGAGTTACGAGAGAAAATCACTAGATTTTGAGAAAGAAGGTAAATTTTTTTCTGACACAATGTGAGCATGATGTACAGAACAATCCAATTATATGTTCTCTTGAGTTGCAAAAGTTTGTAAAAAAAAGGTCTTGTGATGTGTATATGCTTTGGTGTTGATCTATTGTAAATAAAAACTCTGATGTGGAAATGCAAGATCAAGTTTCTTAATCCTCTTTGTATTCTTGTAGTGAATGTGAAAGTGATTTGAAAGTCTTGCTAGAATAACTTAAGGATGTTTTTCCTATTGATGTCCCAAAATGTTAACCTCCTGGAGGAGGTGAAGTAGATGATCATGCTTTTGATTTAGTTAGAGATCCAAAGCTTGTTTGTAAATCACCTTACATATTAGGCCAAGCACAACACTTAGGAGTAGAAAAGAAACTGCAAGACTATGTAGATATAGGTTGTATTAAACCCAACAATTCTCCATGGGCTTCTCCAATCATATTGGTGAAGGAGAAACATGGTTATATGTGACTTTGTGTGGTCTATAGAGCACTAAATAATCTCACAATTAAGTACAAGTTCCCTATGTCTAGAATGGAAGATTTTTTTGATCAGCTAGAGGGAGTCAAGTATTTGACAAAGATCATTGATTTATGATCATGTTATCATCAAGTTAGAATAAAGGCTCAAGATGTTGTTAAAAAAACCTTTAGAACTAGAAATGGGCATTATGAGTTTTTGGTAATGCTTTTTGGGCTTACCAATGTACCAGCTACGTTTATGAAGCTAATGAATACTTTTCTATGGCCCTATCTATGTAAATGTGTAGTAGTCTTTCCTGATAATATCCTCATCTATATTCATACTTGACTGGAGCATTTAGAAAATCTCAAAAATGTGTTTCAATTGCTCAAATAGAATTTTCTTTATACAAAGGAATCCAAAAGAGATTTCTTTGTTGAGGAAGTGAAAGATCTTGGTCATATCATTTCTAAAGATTTCAAACTATTTTACGATGGTGTGAACCTAAAATCCTAGAAGAGCTACATATCTTCTCAGGAATGTTTGGATTTTATCGCAGATTCATTCAGCATGATGCCAAGATAGAGGTCCCTTATATGACTAGCCAACTCAAAGAAAAAGAAAAAAACTTTGAATGGGAGAAATCAAGAGAAAAGTATGCAAAAATTGAAGGTATCAATAGCCACATCTCCAATTTTATACGTAATGGATGCCAATAAGCCTTTTGTGGTTAAGATAGATGCTAGTAATTTTGATGTAGGTATAGTTCTAACTTGAGAGCGTCGACCAATAGAATTTGAAAGTAAAAAGTTGAACTATGCACAAGAGAATCACTCACAATATATGAGAGGGACTTGTATCTTGTTGTCCATCCATTGAAGAAATGGAAGCACTATTTATGTGGTGCTAATGTTATGATAGTGTTTGATCAAGAAAGCATTAAGTTGCTTTCCAATAGAACATAATTTAAAGGTCGTTAGGCCACATGGATTGAATTCTTACAAGAGCTTGATTATGAACTTAGGTATCAAAAAGGAAAATATAATGTGATAGCACATTTCCTTTGTAATGGAATTTATATTTTGATGACATATTTGTGAAATATTTGATATTTTGATGAACCATTGCAATGTTGATTTAAATTGTGGATTATGATCACTTGTTGGGTGTTGTGTGAGCAGATCAGTGATTGGCACGTGCTGGACAATAAGGCGATAGCACTTATTCGAAATAAAACTGCCTGGATTTCGTGGCAAGCCTTAGTATTTAATGGTTTAGTTATAAGTTAAGATGTAGACAGCTATTAATTGTTACATTGAGCTCTTTATGAGCCCTGACTATGTTATGCCCAAGTGTGAACTGGATGTAACTCATTTTTTAGCATGAACTCTTCTATAAATTAAATACGTGCAAGAGGGACATGCTCACTCTTGCACAGGGGGAGATTGCACCCAACGCTCGTGTCTTTGTTCTCTTCTTTCTTCTCTCTCGCTGTGCCGAATGTAGCACTCCAATCTAGGGGGTGCGCCTGCACGTTGTCGAGAAATTTGCGGTCTTGCCAAGAAAGCACCGTGCTTATGGCTGTGAGAGTTTGTG
The DNA here is from genome assembly GCF_014529385.1 of Adiantum capillus-veneris. Taxonomy (NCBI): domain Eukaryota; kingdom Viridiplantae; phylum Streptophyta; class Polypodiopsida; order Polypodiales; family Pteridaceae; genus Adiantum; species Adiantum capillus-veneris. The sequence goes on along the minus strand of NC_140941.1, from coordinate 77,707,637 downwards.
AGAGAACTCAACAAAAACTATATGAAGGAGTTAAACCATAGATGCCATGAAGAATAGGGTTTGAAAATAAGTGCAATCAAAGAAGACTCACTCTTTCTCTCTTGCACTCACACACACAAAGAAAGAACGCAAAAGAGAATGTCAAAACAATACGAAGATGAAAACATCAAGGCTATGGTCATATCGTATCATGGGTAATATGAAAGGGTTAATGGATGAGTTAATGGCATTCAATCTTGGCTGACCAAATAGGCTACGAATTGTTCTTTGGAATTGTAGTTTTGTGCTTACCATAATATATATATTTTGTCTAGTGATTGGGATTAATTGTGTGTACAAATCCTCTTGGTTCATAGCAAGATAACTACACTTACATCAAAAGAAAAATTATAGTTTATGAGAGGTAGTATGATTGGATCCGGTGATAGAAATATTTCATTGAGCCTTTCAGGGCCGAAGAGAAACACTATACGTTGTTGAAAGTGTATTTTACGGCTAATCCATATGTTAATTCTAATAGATCGTATAGAGTGAAAGCGATAGAAATGATCATCATGTGGGTTATTCATCTAGGATAGTATGTGAGAAATGTAGATATGAAAGAAGTGAAGAGATGAGAAGTCTCCCTCTCAAGCCCTATTCTTGCCCGTAGGCAATAAGGATACTGCGGGGAGAGATGTACCTGTAGCAAGAGAACCTAGAGAGGATGAATTACTAAGAATGAGAGAGATAGGTTTGGTTAAGGAGATGAGATTAGATACATATACATATATATATATATATATATACATATATATATATATATATATATATATATATATATATATATATATATGTTGGATTAGAGATGAAAATGAAAACAACAAGAAATCAAGAAAACATCAATGTAGAACACATCTTACTTGAAACCCTTCGGCACCATTATTGATGAGAGAGAGAAGAAGAGTGGATAATTCCACTTTGATTGATACACCAAGTGCAAGACCTTCTTTGATTAGAGTTGATCTTCCAAGGTTAGCTTGTTGCAAGAATGGCTAGTCTCCCTCTAGGAGAAAGTGTAGGCTTGGGCTTATGTTAATGGCTAAGTACAATTAAGCATTACTACTCACTCCCTCGAGAATTCCTCTCATCAATGGCTTGAATGCTTGAGTTCCTTCCAAGGAAGAAGAGGTCCCCTTTTATAGGTGAAGGGAACCCCCAAGGGTTTACACAAGAAGAGAGGAGCTAGTGTGAACAGGAATTGGAAAAGTTGGAAATGAGCTGCCCCTGCATGATGTGGGGAGACTGGGGTCCAGTATTTTGATCATATCTCCTCAACCGTGGCTCCAAATAAAAAATTAAAAATATGGGCAAAAACTTCAGCTCATTAGCTACGATTTTCATTTTAAAATTGCTTTCCAATTTGGATTGGAACCTTGTGTAAAAAATTCATCAAAATAGGGTCCATTTATGGCAGCAAAAGTCTTTATGTGGTCTCCTTAGCCTAAACTTTCATTTAATTCCAAAGGACACCTCATGCCATATGAAAGCATGACATTGCTCCTTGACAAAGTTTTGTAATCATGCTTGCAATAATGCATTAAAATAAGTGTATCTTTGAAATCATGCCACCTAGTGTCCCACTAGGATTTGATTCTCTCCTAGTAGCTATTTAAAAAGAAATATAAGAAAAGTATAAAAAATACATAGAATATATATATATTGGAGTTTACCCTGGATATAGGATCTAGCTAGAGTGTGAGATGATAATGAAATAGTAGAAATAAAGAATCAATGCTTTTTGCCCCAAGTTAAAGAGGCGGAGCTATTGATGCTTTTCCCATAGTATTTTCTGATGGTAAAGTAAGGATATGTTACCCTTGAGAAAAATAATAGGATGAGATAGAAGGCTTATTATTATACTTAAATATGCATATGTACACTATAGGAAATATAATTATGTATGTAAAAAAATACAAGATAGATCTTGTAGCATGCGTTCCCACTATGTACGTGTGACAGCAGGACATCCACCCCCTCTAAACCTGCACATCCTCCGGTATGTGCCACGTTGTCTCTTTGTAAGATTAGACCTCTTGTACATCTTCCTTGTCTTCTTCTTCACTGGATGATTCCAGAGCTTCATGTTCACTTTGATCTTCACCTGTGTTTTTCTCTTCTTCCTCATCCATATCTTCTAGATCATTGTCTCCTCTTCTCTTAAACATTTTAATCCTTTTTCCTGCAATGGGAATCTTTACTTCTGTACCATCTAGTTCAGACAAGCTGTAAGTAGCATTTTCATGCACATGCTTTACAACATACGGTCCAAACCATCTTTTTGAGAACTTACGCATGACTGTGTGCTCGTTATCAAGGCTACTATCATACACTAAAACCCAGTCACCTTTGTCAATTGCTTTGCTCCTGAATCGATGTCGCTTATCAAAATAGTCCTTGTTTTTCAACCTTACATTTTTGAGTCGTTCTTTTGCAGCTTCAATGTCTCCAGGTCTTCTCTCTAGCTGCCTTATACGCAGTGCAAGGAGATCTTCCCTACTAAGCTCCTCTTGCCAAGGTAGTACATTCCATGTGGGAATTGTATCCTCAATCGGCATCACTTGCTTTTGACCATGCATTAGCTCCGCAGGCATGTAGCCAGTTACTGAGCTATGTGTTGTACGATCAGCCCATAAAGCATATGGTAACAATTTTGACCACTCACCAACTCTTCCTTCGCAAGCCTTGGCCAAAGCTTTGATGATAGGAGGATGCCCTCTTTCACTCTTTCCATTGCCTTCAGGGTTGTAAGCTGTAGTAAGAGAAAGCTTGATCCCTAATCTAGAAAAGAACTCCCTTGCTTCTTCGGCATCCAGTTCACCTCGATCTGCAGTGATTTTTTCCACACAACCATAACGGCAAATCACCTCATCAAGAAGGAATTTGCACACAGCTTCTTTGGTCTTAGCTCTTAATGCTCTTCCTTCAACCTGGTTAGTTAGGTCCTCTCGTGCAAGAACCAAGTATCTCATCTGCCAGAGTCCTAAATGCATCGTGACTAGATCCACAACCCATTTATAGTGCATGGCTAGTGGATATGTAGGGTGCAATCCATCACGATGTCAAACATTTGAATACATTTGACAAGTTACACATGACTCTACAAACTGAGATACATCTTTATACATACCCTTCCACCAGTATTTTTCTTTCAACTTGGAGAAGGTTGCCCACACACCCGTGTGTCCAGCCCATAGACTCTCATGAAACTCTTGCATGAGCTTTACTTGAGTCTCTTTTTTACATATAACCCGTTGTGGTGTAGCACCCTTTTGTTTAGGATATTTCCACAAGTAACCATTCCTTAAAAAGTACCCATATGCTTTCCTGCGTATCCTCTTGAATTCTTGTTCAGACCAATCATCCTGTTTTGTTAGAGTACTCAAGTACCTTCCAATAGAAAGCCAATCACCTTCATAAAGATCTTTCAAGAACAATTCAAGTGAATTAGTCATGCAGACATTGTTACCTTTGACATGAGAGATAGAATATAATTTTGTGCCTACATCATCTCCCTCATCAATCATTTGTGACTCATCTTCATACCTTGCCCTTGATAGCATATCTGCCACTGTATTGTCTTTACCTGCAATGTGCTTAAACTCGGGATTTAAGGACATAATGTAGGCAATCCACCGCAACATAGCAATGTCTGGTGTTGAGTAGCTTGTAATCATCCCAAGAAGTGGTAGACCATCTGTTTCTACAACCACACATGCACCAATTAGGTTCTCTTTCCCACTTTTCAAGGCTGTAACCATACCACATAACTCTCTCTTTATCTGTGGATAGTTTCTTTGGCGAGCACTTAGTACCTTTGCTCCAAATCTTACCACATACCTGTGTCCTTCTTTGTCATCTTGCCCTATTGCCCATCCAATCCCTGTAGGACTGGTATCTACTGTCACAATCACTGGCCTTTGACACTCATAGTCTACCTTTCTCAAAGTGGTTGCTGACTGGAGTAACTCCTTTAGCTTTTTCATGGATTTTACATGTGCTTCTGTCCATTTAAACTTTTGATTCTTTCTAAGCAGCTGATAAAGAGGATCAGCTACATGTGCATAATGTGGAATCCAAATAACATAGAAGACACATGCTTCCAGAAACCTTCTAACCTCAGTGATGCTAGTGCATGTTTCTTTCATTCTTTGGATGGCATCTACCTTTGATGGACAAGGTTTCCTACCATATGGCCCGCACATGTGCCCCACAATGAGCACTTCTTTGACACCAAACATAGACTTTTTCCTTGACAATGTAAGATTCACTTCTTTCAACCTAGACAAAATTTTATCACAATCATTTATGTGATTTACCACGAACCTGCGACATCCCTTGAGATCCAAAGCTTCATCTTTGTCACTTTCTTCACATCCTTTGATAAGCAAATCATCAATGAAAGGAATTGTGATTTGAGGAATAAAGTCACGTAAGACCTTATTCATCCCATTCATCATATGTGCAACCGAGTTGGTTGCTCCCTGTGGCAAGGTACACATCCTTACCAAACCCAAAGGTGTCGTCATGGTTGTCAAGTCTCTGCTTTCGATTGCAAGCTGAAATTGATCATACCCTGAATAGAGATCCCCCATTGAGTAGATTTACCTCCGTGCAAACGCCTCTACAAATTCATCCACAATTGGACCTGTACCTACATTTCTAATTGTCACCTTGTTCACTAGTTGCATATCTTGGATGAAGCGTAGAGAACCATTCTTCTTTGGGACTGTGAACCACCTGTTTGAGTATGGAGCACAAGAAGGCTCCAAGATTCCCATTTTGATTTTCTCATTCAGTAGATCTACTAACTTTGGCAAATGAGCCTTTGGAACCGGAATAGGCCGCAGATTCCAAGGCACATGAGGTATTGTGAAAATTACCATAGGAGTTACAATATAAGGATCAACACATCCTATCTCATGTGGCTCAAATGCAAAAGCCTTACCATGCTTTGAAAGCATTTCTTTGAAGCACTTTGTCTCTTCTTGTGTTAGAAACTCCTCGCAACCAATCTGCAACTCTTGAAAGGACTCCTTTCTGAAGGTATGCCCAATCTTTTTAAAATTCCGCAAACTTGGTTGTAAAGAAGCCTGTTCAATCTTTTCCCTGTTGTTGGGTGGTAAGGGTGAAGCTACTGGTTTCACCTTCTTTGCTACACTCTTGTATTTAGTTTCAACATGGACTTTTGGGCCAACTGTTTGGCTTTCTTTAAAGGCTTCTATTACTTGATACATTTCCATAGAGCAAACTTCCACAACCTCATTTTCAAGATGCAAACTAGACCTCATTATAGCATCAAGCTCACCCATAGTATCTACAAAAGAAACTTGTTCACACAAACCCAAAACATTTTCAGTAGGCTTTAGCAACCCACTCTTTTTCATGCCTATTTGTACATTATGCACATATTGCCTCTCATATCTCTTCAAATCTTCAAGTTTTGTAAAACATACTGATCCATTCCTTGTTACCAAGGAGCTCATCGAGAAAGTTTCACCTATTTTTGGATCAAGCGAGACCCTTTTTCTTTCTGTACCACTACAATCCCGCTTTACAATGGTACTTGGCCAAAACCCATCATTTCTCTATGATCATGAAACTCTTTGCTTACCTTTGGTAGAGGATGTTCTCTGAGGTTGTCACGATTTATTTCATGGTTTACACAGACTGTGAGAAATTGGATAGCTCGTTTACCATCTTTGCTATGTATTCTAGCATATGCTGAACCATCGTCCATTACCTTTGTTTCCATTCGAACTCTCACAATGTAGGGTTGTCCAAGGATGAGATGATATGAAGATGTATCTTGTACAAAGAAGTTTTGGTCAATCTTTACATCACCTATTGTCACCTTCACACCTGGACATGCTGCATACAATTCACCGGATGAATTGTTTGCCACTTTTACCATCCAACCATGATCTGTGTCCATTGGCCATTTGCACTTGTTGTAGAGACTCTTTGACATTATGTTTATTTCTGAACCATGGTCAATCAAGGCAACAAATGGCTCTTCAAGATCACCTACCTTGACCAAAGTTTCTGTAGTAGCCCTTGCCCAATGACTTCGTGAATAGTAACTCCTAGGAATATCTTCAACTTCTTCATCATCATTTGAGAAATATACTTGCTTCACTCTCCCACTAGATTGGTAGCATCCTACCATAGCTCCATCATTCTCCTTGTTTTGCAGTTGCATCCCTTGTGTCTTCGAGGTTTCCCCTTCAACCTGTGGATGAGAAACTTCAGCAAGGGTTTGCCTCTTCCTCTTGATGATGTCAATGATATCCTCGTGGAATTCACGCTTTGCAATGCCAAGAACTTCTCCCAGAGTGAATTCAATCTTGCTATTCAAGATCCTTTCCTCCAAGACTTTCTTTAAATCTGTAGCAACCTCAATATCAGATTGTAGTTTATAAGTTGGGCCTTTTGTCTTACCTTTCGTTGGCTCTTTCTTCTTTCCTGTTGTAGACTCCTCCATGAGTACTTCAAGTGGAGATGCTCCTTGTGTTGAGGGTGTTTGAGAAGGCATTGAGTCGCTTCTTCCCCCACTTCTAGAAGCTCTTTTTGATGGTCCTTCATCAGCATTCTCACGTCTGCGCTTCTCTTCTACAATTGCCTCATTTTGTTGGCATTTTGTAATGTAGGCATGCACTGACAATGAGTCCATTGGATCATTCCATCCTGTTTCTAGACGTATGCAATCACCTGCTTCATGTAGAATCTCTTTTGTAAGCTTCCCCTTTTTAGCTAATTGCATGACATTTGGCCAAATTTGACCATGATGGTCACTCACCTCTTCATCACAAAAATGTTCAATTTTTACTCCATAAGTAGCTGCCTCAACTGAAGAGGTGGCATGCCCTGTTGCCATATCTTCAACTAAGGTTTGCATTCCCCCCTTCCCAAAGTTAGTTCTCAAGGGTAGACCTGTCTCTCTTAAGTGGATTTTACCATCCTTAAAAAAGACAACATCTTTTGACAAAGCATCACTAAAATCATCACAATCCCTTCTTACATGGTCTGTACTATCACACCAAATACATCTATTAACAAACCCTTCTTTGGGCTGTTGTCTTTGCCTAGGAAGTGGCCCTGATGGTTGGCCTTTTTCTTCAAGCTTTGCAAACTTCACCTTCAAGTCACGCATTCCCTTCACAAGCTCATCTAGCATGGACTCATCAAACTTAGGAGCGATAAAAGTAGGCTTTACCATTTTGTCAGAAGTTGAGGTGGAAGGACTTGTAGTGTTTACTACCATCTTGTCCCTTCTTCTTTGTCGTTTGGCAAGCAGTGAGACAGCACCTTCAACCTCATTCCAGTCGGTCTTTAGTCCTTGCTCAGCATCATTATCTTCAAGGAGAAGCTCTAAATTTTCTTGAAACTCTTTACCTGCAGCTTGTAAGAAAAGATCTGTCTTCTCTGCATCTAGTGTGGCCCTTTCTGTCCTTGTGAGTTGTGCATAGCGCCGCTCAAATTCTCTAAGTAGTTTTGTTATTGATAGTCCTTGCTTTGGCTTGACTACCCATTCTAAGAATGTCCTTTTGGTCACTCACTCAGAGTCCTCCATGAAATATTCCTCCTTTAAAGCTACTTTGAGTTCTTCCCAATTTCTCCCCTGCCCATCTTTAATTGTTGCTCCCTAATTTCTGGAGCAACAACTAGCTCAAAGCTTTGAATCATCTCACCTTCTGACACTCGATGCAGCTCCATCTCCTTCACATACTTCGCGTATGTACTTGGTTACATCTTTGCCAACTGATCCATTCTGTTGACGACCTCTTGTATGGCCTTCGTTGCTGAAATCTCCCTTCTTTCAGTAGCATGTTGTTGTTGCATGAACATTGCAAATGCTTGAAACATTTGCATTGTTGCTGGGTCAAAATGCATACCCTGTTGCTCAACATGATCACCCATGGTTACCCACAAACTCTCACCCTAGCAGATTCGCGTTGGGTTCACCAAAAAATATATCGAGAAATTTGCGGTCTTGCCAGGAAAGCACCGGGCTTATGGCTGTGAGAGTTTGTGAGAGAACTCAACAAAAACTATATGAAGGAGTTAAACCATAGATGCCATGAAGAATAGGGTTTGAAAATAAGTGCAATCAAAGAAGACTCACTCTTTCTCTCTTGCACTCACACACACAAAGAAAGAACGCAAAAGAGAATGTCAAAACAATACGAAGATGAAAACATCAAGGCTATGGTCATATCGTATCATGGGTAATATGAAAGGGTTAATGGATGAGTTAATGGCATTCAATCTTGGCTGACCAAATAGGCTACGAATTGTTCTTTGGAATTGTAGTTTTGTGCTTACCATAATATATATATTTTGTCTAGTGATTGGGATTAATTGTGTGTACAAATCCTCTTGGTTCATAGCAAGATAACTACACTTACATCAAAAGAAAAATTATAGTCTATGAGAGGTAGTATGATGGGATCCGGTGATAGAAGTAATTCATTGAGCCTTTCAGGGCCGAAGAGAAACACTATACGTTGTTGAAAGTGTATTTTACGGCTAATCCATACATTAATTCTAATAGATCGTATAGAGTGAAAGCGATAGAAATGATCATCATGTGGGTTATTCATCTAGGATAGTATGTGAGAAATGTAGATATGAGAGAAGTGAAGAGATGAGAAGTTTCCCTCCCAAGCCCTATTCTTGCCCGTAGGCAATAAGGATACTGCGGGGAGAGATGTACCTGTAGCAAGAGAACCTAGAGAGGATGAATTACTAAGAATGAGAGAGATAGGTTTGGTTAAGGAGATGAGATTAGATACATATATATATATATATATATATATATATATATATATATATATATATATATATATGTTGGATTAGAGATGAAAATGAAAACAACAAGAAATCAAGAAAACATCAATGTAGAACACATCTTACTTGAAACCCTTCGGCACCATTATTGATGAGAGAGAGAAGAAGAGTGGATAATTCCACTTTGATTGATACACCAAGGGCAAGACCTTCTTTGATTAGAGTTGATCTTCCAAGGTTAGCTTGTTGCAAGAATAGCTAGTCTCCCTCTAGGAGAAAGTGTAGGCTTGGGCTTATGTTAATGGCTAAGTACAATTAGGCATTACTACTCACTCCCTCGAGAATTCCTTTCATCAATTGCTTGAATGCTTGAGTTCCTTCCAAGGAAGAAGAGGTACCCTTTTATAGGTGAAGGGAACCCCCAAGGGTTTACACAAGAAGAGAGGAGCCAGTGTGAACAGGAATTGGAAAAGTTGGAAATGAGCTGCCCCTGCATGATGTGGGCAGACTGGGGTCCAGTATTTTGATCATATCTCCTCAACCGTGGCTCCAAATAAAAAAGTAAAAATATGGGAAATAACTTCTGCTCATTAGCTACGATTTTCATTGTAAAATCGCTTTCCAATTCGGATTGGAACCTTGTGTAAAAAATTAATCAAAATAGGGTCCATTTATGGCAGCAAAAGTCTTCATGTGGTCTCCTTAGCCTAAACTTTCATTTAATTCCAAAGGACACCTCATGCCATATAAAAGCATGACATTGCTCCTTGACAAAGTTTTGTAATCATGCTTGCAATAATGCATTAAAATAAGTGTATCTTTGAAATCATGTCACCTAGTGTCCCACTAGGATTTGATTCTCTCCTAGTAGCTATTTAAAAAGAAATATAAGAAAAGTATAAAAAATACATAGAATATATATATATTGGAGTTTACCCTAGATATAGGATCTAGATAGGGTGTGAGATGATAATGAAATAGTAGAAATAAAGAATCAATGCTTTTTGCTCCAAGTTAAAGAGGCGGAGCTATTGATGCTTTTCTCATAGTATTTTTTGATGGTAAAGTAAGGATATGTTACCCTTGAGAAAAATAATAGGATGAGATAGAAGGCTTATTATTATACTTAAATATGCATATGTACACTATAGGAAATATAATTATGTATCTAAAAAAATACAAGATAGATCTTGTAGCATGCGTTCCCACTATGTACGTGTCACAGCAAGACAACATGCTGACTCGCTCTCTATCTCTCTATCTTCGTGTGCAGTCACGATTATGTGCTATGCGATTCGCAGGTATGCAAATTGTGGTGTTCTTCGCTTGGAGCACGTCGTTCTCGATATTTTACAAGGCTCGCGATGTTTTGGTGTGTAGAAGTGGTATTAGAGCACAAGTTAACACTCATGGTACGACGATACATGAATGTGCAAATATTCGCGACTACTAAAGCTAAGTTCAACTATCTTTGAGATCTATTTGTTTGATGTTTGCCTTGGTACATGATTGCTTTTCTTTTTAATTTTTCTTAAATAGAATCACGCTGTGTGTTAGTTTCAATCAAGGTTTAAAATGAATTCGGTTTATTAAGAGCCTGTAAAGTAGTTGTTTTAAATAAAATCACATATATGATAAAGAGAGTATGCACATGTCAATGTACTTAGTATGTGCAGGAAGGTAAAGTAGTTGTTTTAAATAAAATCTCACACAAATACCCTTTGGAGATGAAAATGAAAGGTCGGATTATGCAAGAGGTAGGTCTAGGTGGGCATGCGTCGAAGAACCAGGCAACATGCGGCAGAGAAGGTGAGTGGATCATGCTATAGGCAAGTGGCGGTAGCAGTTGAACAACAGAATTGGGTGGCACATGCCGAGCGGTAGGCTACCGCGGGTGCCATAAGACATGCAGAAACCTTTGTTTTCCAAACCGTGACTGCCACCCTTCACTTGCAGTTGTAATCGCAACCCCTCTCCCATCCACCAAAGCCCCAATGACTACCCTTGTTTTTCTTTCTCTCCACACATTCTCACCCAAAACGGCGTGTTCCCAACTTGCTTGCCAACCCTACATTTGTGCATGCACGACTACCTCTTCACCTCAGGCTAATAGCCACCGTCTGCAGTTCCGTCTCACAAAGAAAAAAAAAACTTGACTCTTTTGCTTAGACTTACACAATCCTTCCCATTTTTACTTTTTCTTTTCTAGTTTTCATTTGCACACACTTTTTTTTTTTTTTTTGAATTAGAAGCTTGGTAGGCCATCACATAGAGGGCTTTTGTTCTCTTCACTATCTCTAAGCAAGAATACACACACACACACATACACATCGTCATCATCTTTGACATGTCGATGCTACGGACCACATCTCCCTACCCAAGCAGATACACTCGGGACGTGTCAATCTCTCTCGCAAAGTAAGCCGCAACAATAACCATCACCGTTTTCGCTTAGACCGTGCTTGTCGCACCTATCCAACAGGTTGGTAATTCTCGCCGTTCTTCTCCAATCATATGCCTCCTCTGCTATGTCCCATTGACAACCAACAACACGTTGATTGCGCACAGCTACATCATCAACAACCCACTCATTTGCATCGCTTCTACGTCAAAAACCTTGGAATTGCCCTATACCACTGTGAGCTTCAAACTACCTGGCGTTGGGCTTACGAACTCTTTTACTCTATTCAACAACGTGGAATCAGGTTAGTCGAATTTATTAGCCGCAAACCTTCTACCGCAGATCGGGATTTGCAGCAAATCAATGTAATTACCAGTTTTCCCAATCATCATGAAGACAAACGGCGCAAGTAACCCCTCCGATTGGACCAGTCATTCACCTCTCTCGGCACCGACCTTGGAGCAATAAGTCTTCTTGCTACAACAAGAATTATAAGATGTTGCGAATCAACGACTTGCAGCAAATGATCAGAAACGAGCACGTGACGACGTCAACGAAGATGAACGCATGATCAAAATTTTGAAGGCCGCATTTGAAGCTCAACAATCTAGCAAAGAGGCAAAGATAAGTAAAAAATCTTTCACGTTTTTCAAGTTTGATGGCAGCAAAATTGGTAAAACAATGCTATCTTGGCTAAGTCAATTCGATGATTATTTTGCTGGCAAATCTTTCACTGAAAAATATAAAATTAAATGTGCTACTAATCACCTTTGTGGTCAAGCTTCACTCTAGTGGAGCGTGCTTCGCAAAACGGCAGAACGACCATCAACTTGGGACATTTTTCAACAGCGGGTCAAAGATTTCTTCCTACCCCCTCAATTTGGCCTTGACCCTAGTCGTGCTTGGGCCAGATTCTCCTGGATGCAAGACGACACTATCTCTCATTACACCGATCGCTTTTGGGAACGTCTTCTACTCCTTCATATGGTAGAAGAAGTGCCTACAAAGTCTCTCCAATGCAAATATGAAGATGGTCTTCCCAATGGTATACAGTCAAGACTCAATTCTCTTAAACCGCCATCTCTTTATGAAGCCATATACTTGGCCTACGATGCTGAGAAAGAAATCAACTCTATCGTCCATGAAGTGCGTAACACACGTCACCCCAATCGTCCCAATTTCAACCTCGCAATCAGTGGGGTAACAACAACCGCAATCGCAATCGCAACGGTAATAATTTCAACAGGTATACTTCAACTCGCACAAATAATTACACACAAACCCGTACCCACCCCCCTTTCCCCGTAGTCACCAAAATAATCATCGCCAACAACACAATTCCACCACTCCACCCACACACACTGCACCTCAAATTTCAAACACACATTATCACCCCAACCCCCTGCACGTCGCAATGGTGTTTGGTGCTTCAAAAACCGCCAATACCGCCATGTTGAAGCCAACGGCACCAACAACTGTCCACCGGATCCTTGCCAACCTACAGCTTGCATACACAACATCGAAGATACATCAGAACGCCTCGGTGATGCCATGGCTGATTGGACAGCTGTAACACCACCCCACGTACTAGGTAAGCCAATTTCAATTCATGCCTTGCTCCGTAAAACAAGCAAAATTCAAGATTCAAGTGTGTCTATTTTACACGATGATGGTAGTTCACACGATTTTATTTCAAAAAAATTGGTTAGAAAATTAAATTTAACCACCACACCATCTACATACAAAGTTAAATGTTCTTTTCAAGGTACTAGATACAATGGCACACATAAATTAAATCTCTCACAATTACCATTGGTGATTACACATAACAACGTGATTTTTTAATTGCGCCATTGCAATCCACCGATATCATTTTGGGCATGCCTTTTCAACACCAACATTATCCACAAATTAACTATTGCACACACACAATGAATTTCACTTTCAATGGTAAATCTATTTCAATTTCTGCTGATGCATCACTTGTTATGTTTCCCTTGATATCACACACACAAGCAAAACGTGCACTAGGAAAGGATGACAAAGCATACATGATATTTGTTAATGAAGTGGAGCACACACAATCGTCTATCTCTCACACACATAACTATTTCCTCTCATAGTATAATGATTGCTTTGTGGATGATTACCACCCTCATCCCCACCCTCTCGTGGTGAATTAGATCATAAAATGGAAATTTTTCTAGGCTTATAACCTCCACACAGAAAACCATATAGACATAGTCTCTTGCACCAACAAGAAATCCAAAAACAAATCACCAAACTCCTAGATAAGGGCCTCATCCGTCCTAGTGCATCCCCTTTTGGTGCCCCGATTCTCCTAGTCCAAAAGAAAAACAAAACTTTTCGCATGTGCATAGACTACCGTGCATTAAACAAGGTCACTGTCAAAAACCGCTATCCCATCCCACGTATAGACGACCTCCTAGATCGCTTACGAGGAGCGAAATTGTTTAGCAAAATTGACTTGAAATCAGGTTACCATCAGATTCGTATGCACCCTAACTATATTTTTAAAACTGCATTTCGTACCCAGTCTGGTCATTATGAGTTTATTGTCTTACCGTTTGGTCTCACAAATGCACCTGCCACTTTTGCTAGGATGATGAACAAAATATTTCTTGATTATCAAGACTTTGTTATTGTGTTCTTTGATGACACTTTGATTTTCAGCCGTGATGAGCACGAGCCCAAAAATCACCTGCATATTGTCTTTGAGCTATTGCGTCGACTCTCACAAGATTGACACTATTAAAACATGGCCTACCCCCAAATTTGTGCATGACATAAAATCCTTTTTAGGTTTAGCAGGCTTTTATCAAAAATTTGTCAAAAACTTCTCACACATTGCATCACCGATGACCATTCTACTTCATCAAAAAGTGCCATTCAATTGGGGCCCCACACAACAAAAATTACTTGACACTCTCAAATATCTCCTTACACATGTCCCCATCCTACAATTACCTGACTTCACACAACCCTTCTTTGTAGTTGTTACATACGCGAGTGGCTCAGGCATAGGCGCAGGCTTAATGCAAAATGATCACCCACTTGCCTATGAAAGTTGAAAACTCAAACCATCTGAAACCAAATACAACACATACGATAAAGAATCGCTAGCCATGGTCCGTGCTCTAGACATGTGGAAACACTATCTTATGGGCTCCGAAGTTCTAATCAAGACTGACCAACAGGCCATTAAACATCTTCTAACTCAATCCACCATTTCTGACCGTCATATCCAATGGGCCGGTTTCATTCAAAATTTCCATCCTATGATACAATACCAACCAGGTAAAGCGAATGTAGTAGCAAACGCATTAAGTAGAAAACCTGAAGTGAATGTGCTCTCTATTACTCGTTCACGTGTCTTCGATAAATTCAAGCATGTTTATTTGAATCACATTTCTGTGAGTGATGTCCAATAATTTCATTCTATGCCTAACACATATGCTCACGATCAACATTTCTCAGATGCTTGGTTTGAAATAACTCACAATAATGGTCTTCCCTATGAATACTACACCTTGGCAAATGGTTATCTTTATTTTCAGCAAAAGCTATGCATCACAACACCCTTCAAGGAACTAGCAATGACTGAAATGCATGCACCACCATATATGGGTCACCTAGGAATTCAATCCAAAATCACTGCATGTCAAGATCATTTTTTTTGGCCTGTAATGAAGCACGATATCAAAAAAATTGTTTCAGAATGTTTGATATGTCAAAGAGTTAAACGTCATCATGGTAAGTCTTATGGTCTTTTAATGCCTCTCCCTATCCATGCTGGCCCTTGGGAACAAATCTCCATGGATTTTATCACGGGACTCCCCACCACATCCTTACACAATGATATGATATGGACCATAGTTGACCGTTTTAGCAAACAAGCATACTTTGTACCTTGCAAAAAGACATTGTCTGCACCACAGGCTGCAAACATTTTCCTCAAAACCATCTTCCTCTATCACGGCTTCCCCAAGGTCATTCTGTCCGACCGTGATGGACGCTTTTGCAATCATTTTTGGGTCGCCTTAGCCAAAAAGTTAGGCTCTACAATGGACTTCACATCTTCCTTTCACCCTGAAAGTAATGGCCAAACAGAAGCCACGAATAGCACTATTATGGACCTCCTTAGATCTTAAACCACTGAAAATACTGCAAATTGGGACCAACACCTTCCTATGCTTCAATTTTCTTACAATAACACCCCTCACTCCTCCACAAACCGTGAGCCCTTTGAAATTGTCTATGGGAAGAAACTCCCTGTCCTCCTTGTCTCCACTATTATCATTGATGTCCCTGCAGGGCTGACACTTTAGCAAGAGATCACACACACATTTTACAAGAAGCCACAACTTGCATTAAACGAGCACAACAATGGTACACTGCACAAGCCAACAAGAAACGAAGACTTGCACCTTTTCAAGAAAACGACCCTGTTTGGCTTAGAATAGAAAAACGAAGCTTAAAAAGTGTAGAAAAACATCGTAAAGTAAAATTGGCCCCTAGATTTTATGGCCCATTCAAAATACTTCACAAGATAAATGACAATGCGTTCCGCTTGGGCATTCCCTCACATTGGAAAATACACAACTCCTTCCATGTTAGTTTGTTGAGACCACACAACGTACCTATTCTTGATACACCTTCCACAGCTGACCCCCCCTTAATTGAGGACGATGAAGAAATTCTGACTCTTGAAATAATTTTAGATCATGACATGACCACTACCCACAGAGGAAACCAATATAGAAGATATTTGGTAAAATACAAAAACCATTCTTTGGAAGACCACACACCTAGAGACACAGTGGTGGGAGCAAAGCGAACCCCGAACCCCGACGGCCTCTAAAACACCGGGGACCGAATGGCGCGCCTCGAGCCTGTCATGGTAAAGCAAACAGGGGGCACCACCTAGCTTCAGCGGCTAGGACGCAAACAACACACCACCATAACAAAGTTTTCATCTAAGAGAGATGGATGCTTAGGAGTAATGATGAAGAGGAAAGGGAATGAGATCAAGTGAGTGAGAGAGAGAGAGAGAAAGAGAGAGAGAGAGAGAGAGAGAGAGGGAGGGGGTATAGCGTATTAGTACTTAGGCACCACAAAAGGATGGCGAATCCGCACACCCTTCACACATACACAAGCTCACTCCAAACACAAGACTAGGTGGCGATTCCGCACACCTCACATGGGCAAAACATTGCAAGAAAACATACTCACAAAACCTCAAGCTTTATTTAGAGAATAAGGCGATGAAATGGGGAGCATAGGGTAGGGGAATGAGAAGGGAGAGAGTGGTAGAGCACATGGCGGATAGGTGGGAGTTGATGGCGAAGACTCGCACGAGGGTTATGGCCATCATCCTTCATTTAGTTGCCCTTCATCTTCCATAGACCAAGGGTGTAGAGGTCATGCTCAAGACGAGCATGGTGATTGCGGTGATGGTGATGGTGTGGGTGTGTGTGTGTGCACTAGGCACACACAGTGCATAGTGTACTATTTGGTGATGTGTGTATGTTTAGTGTGATGGTGACCCCTCTTTATATAGGGGAGGAGGGGGGAGAAATTCTAGAATTTAGAAATGAATAAATCATTATCTACATAGGCCATGTGACTGTGGGCCTCACTTGTCTGGCTGTGTGTATATGTGCCAGAACAGCAGTCTCATGAGAGAGAGACTAAGAGAGAGATATGGGTTAATGAAAAAAAGTGAGAGGTGATATGGAGAATAAAGTAATTACAAGAGGGACGAGAGGGGAGTGTATTCAGAGGTGAATCTATGTGCAGATGTGTGTGAACACAAGAAAAATCAGGTAACCACCGGGTGGGGATGGGTCTGTGGGCACCTTTTTCAATGAAACTGAGTGTGTGTGAGTGTGGGGGAGGTTATTTAGCTACAAGACAAGATACATGGAACCCTTTAGAGAGAGAGGGGGGTATTTGGGTCATGGGATATGATAGGAGAGAGAAAGGGGGGGTGGGGTATACTATTTTGGAAGATAGGGTAAGTTGCATGTGAGTTAGGGTGCATTATTGGTGAGTTAGAATGAATTATTGGTGAGAGGTGGGGTAGCTTGAGGGGAGAGAGAAAGGAGAAAGGACAAGGGGAAGAGAGAGGGGTTGACCTTTTGAGTGGAGGAGAGGAAAAGGGACACACGGTGGGGCAACAGTGAAGAAAAAGGAGGCAAGGTGGGGATGGGCTGCCCTGCAAGCATGAGGTGGCCTATTTTACCTTTCTCATATATTTACATAATCATACTTTATTTTTTTCTTACTTTTTTCCAATGCCTTTTATCACTCCCTCCCTAAGAGGGAGTTTTCATGGGGTAGGGACGAGAGAAGAGGGGTATGGGAGCTTGCCTTGTGAAAAGCCCCCATCATTAGCCCTCCCCTTTTGGCTAGAGGCATTCATGTCTCTAGCTCATCTATTTGATCACTATCGTCGGAGGTAGCGGTTGATGGTGTGTCCTCATCTGGAATGTAAGGGCCTAGTCAAATCGAAGAAAATAATGTTTAAGTCGCCAACCATTTACCCTGGTTTTATGAAGTTTTCCATCAGCCTCCATAAGCTGGTAGCTTCCATTGGCATACTTTTTCCTGATGATGAAAGGGCCTTCCCATCGGAGTAGGAGTTTCTTATCCTTGCACGTGTAGAAGCGATTGTCGTAGCGGAGCACCAACATTCCTTTCTTCAATTCTTTTTTCCAGAGATGCTCGTTAAAGCTAAGCCGTCTATGCTCTGCTTGTGCTGCATAATAATTTATTGATTCTTCTCTGTCCAGCTGCAGTCTTTCCAAGCTGATGATGTGATCTCTCAAATGCATGTTGGGTTGTTGAAGTTGGCTTGACATTACTCTGAGACTTTGTAGTTGCACTTCAATGGGCAAGATTTCTTCCTTACCAAATACTAGATGATACGGTGTGAATCCCAAGGTTGTACGAAATGAAGTTCTGTAGGCCCATAAAGCTGGTAGTAGATACTTATCCCAGTCTCCAGGATGATTGTTTACCTACTTGGTAATAATTTTAGAAACCATTCCATTTACCTTTCAACTAGGCCATTACATTGAGGGTAATATGGTGAAGAGTGCCTCCTTATAATGCCCAGTTTTTGCATTAATTCTCCTACCAAGTCTGCTCCGAAACCTGGCCCTCTATCAGAGATGATCTCTAAAGGTGTGCCAAACCTACAACATATGTGCTCGTAGATAAATTTAGCTACCTCTACTGCTATGATTCTAGTGGTGTCTGTAGCCTCTGCCCATCTATTCATGTAGTCGACCCCCATGATAATGTAGAATTTTCCTGAGTTGGCCCTAGGTAATGGCCCAATGGCGTCGATACCCCATTTTTCAAATGGGCCATATGAGAGAATAAGTGTCTGTGTTTCAGGCTTAAGTGATCTAGTGCCGGCCTTTTGACACAACTTACATGTTTTGCACCAGTGGTGTACATCACGGTTGAGGCTAGGTCATATGAATCCTGCTTGCAAGATTTTCCTACTTGTTATGTCTAGGGAAAAGTGACCACCACAAACCCTATCGTGACAGCTAGCAAATACTCCCATGAGTTGCTGAGAGAGAGGGACCTTCCTGAGTATTTGGTCCTTACCCTTACAGTATAAACCGTCATTGATGAGTCGATACCTTGTGGCCTTCCGCGTCAGCCATTGCTTCTGTCCCTTTCTTAAATCTGATGGGCATTCTCCTGTTTCCAAAAAATGCATGATGTCAGGCAAGGCATCACTGCCTTGAAATAGAGGGAGCTTTAGATTTATTGCTCCAACCACCACTTCCTGTAGTCTTTCACTTGCTAGGGCATCTGCTTCTTGGTTTTGAGCCCTTGGGATATGGTGTATTTGAACTTCTTCAAACTTATCCAACAAGGTTTTTACACCACTTAAGTGAGTCCTTAAACTAGGATTCTTGCATGTCCATGCTCCATTTACTTGCCTTACCAGAAGTAGAGCATCCCCAAATACATTAAGGCGTTGTACACCTTATGAGACGCACCATTGTAGACCCTTGGTTAGTGTTGCATAATCAGCTTAATTGTTAGAATGTGAATCTAACAATTGGCCCAACGAAAATACCTTTGTCCCTTTGTCATCAAAGACCACTATGCCTGCAACTGCTTTGTCAGACGCTCGCTTGTAGGCTCCATCAAAGTAGAGAGAGTATGCTCCTTCTACCATCGGTGGTATTGGAGGTAATCGGACTTCTCCTCCCTTAGATTGCTTCTCCTTCCCTTCAAAGACTTGGTAGGTCATGAGTCCCCCCAAACTTGCCCTTGTCGTGCTTTCTACCTGTACCGTATAGTCAAACTCTTGCAGACGAACTAGCCATTTAGTAATTCTAGCAGACACATCCATTGAGAGGCGGAAGTGAAAAAATAGACCCCGGGGCCTCTACACCAAGACTATGCACAATGGCCTCATCATGGGGGATACACAATAGGGGCACCACCTAGCAAGATATGCGGCTAGGACGCATACATATACACAATGAAGCATGCCATGGAAACAATTTCAAGATCCACGCCCAAATGTGGAATGGGGTGGTCAGAGAATAAGGTGAGAGGAGTGGTGAACGAGTGAGAATGGGCTTGCTACTAGTGCATGTTAGTAAGGAAGATAATGAGGTAGGGGAAACTTGCGAGTATGCTCACTTATCATACAAGAGGTGGCGAATCCGCACACCTCAAGATGGAAGTACCAAGATGATAGGAATATGAGAGGGAGAGAGAGAGAGTGTGTGTATGGTGGCGAATCCGCACACCTTCACATAAGCAGAAAAAAAAAAGGCAAGGAACAAGCATATACCATACTCACAATGAGATGTATCCAAAGCGACACAACGTATGGCACCAAGATGGAGTGTGTTGATTGCTTGCAAAAGATGAATACAATAGGTAGCGTATGGCAGGAAAAAAGACCATATTAGGTATTTTGGTAAAAATCTCACATTATGGGAATCTCCAAATCGACTAAATTCATGTAATTTGGGAATTTTCCACTTAAAGTGGGAAAAATTGAGGTGTGTGGTTAGTAAATAAAGTGAAAATATCATAGGATTGTGGTGTTGATAAACACCAAAAGTCAAGAGGATGTACAACACATGGATTTTAATAATAACTATAAATTACATAAAACAAAGGCAGATACAAAGAAGATTTTGTTTACAAAATGACTAGTACAGTCACAATAGAAGCTCCACATAATTCTACTCCACATTTGATACCATATCTGAACTTTGATCCAAGTGTGGTTGATGTGCACAAGTGAGGCCTTCTTTGGCTTTTATAGCATGCCTTTTTGGAATCTTTATTCTAGAAAATGGTCCTTCTTTGTTGGGTCTCCAGGACCAAACAATTGCATCTACAGTTTCCCACACTTGTGGGTCCTTATAGTTGAGAGCCCAATAACCCTTCCAACAATTACTGTAAGCTTGAGTATCTGTCATCCCACTTTTTCTCGCGCAAGGTGCCCAATATTGAATCAAGAGTTTTCTGTAGTTTGGTGATGTAGGCTCATTATCAATGTCAGATAAAGCCATTGCAAGCCACACTGGATAGATTTCTGTGTCACTCGGAACAAGCATAAGAAAGTCACCTTGGTGCACATCAGACATAGGGTCAAACTCTTCCCTTGGCCTATCTCGTTGAGGCCCACAAAAATGATCGTTCAACTCTTCAAGGCCTAGGAATCTTTCTGCTCCTTGTTGCAAATTCATTGTAGTGATTTGTAGGTGAGAATATTCTTGAGTTTTTGGCCAAAACATTTCATACAAGACTCCCTCTGATATGATTGCTTTTCCAATCTCTTCAATTACCTTACTCCAATAATCTATCACGGGTCTATAATATCGCGGAATACTTGAACCATTCCCTAAATTTTTCCAAAATTTTATATAGTTCTTTAGCCCCAAAATGACTTCTTCGTGGGCCTTGACATACTCCGCCATTTGTACTAGAGGTGGATCTCCATGTGGTAACATTGGCTTGCCTTCTGTGTCTGTTTTCCAAAGGCGAATACTTCCACTCCAACTTGATACACCTACATGTGCCTTATATTGCATCATTGGTGTCTCATCCTGCATAAAGAACCTGAACTGAAGCGGTTTGGAATGTCCAACAAGTATGTCTTGTCCATCACAAAGATAGCCATCACAATATTGCTTGAAATCGGGGATCTTTGTGAGAAAAAATGGAGCTGGAGATGAAGATGAGCTGTTTCGTAATGTATCCATCAAATGTGGCAAAGTATAGGTTTGTGTAACTCTCAGCTTCTCTGAAAACCTACTAAACATGGCGTCTCTCATGTGTATGCCCAACCATTAAAAATCCCAGCTGGATGGGTTTGAAAACACCCCTTGCAACAAGCATTGACAAATTGGCAAATAAGTATCGATTTTTGTTTTCCCCTGCACAATTATCCAGTTGTAGCAACAAGTTCTCTAGCAATCTGCGAAATGTTGACCCCAATTCCTCTTCTGCAATTTCTGACGACTGCACAATGGGCTCTTTTCCATCACTCAAGTTATGGTAGTCCAAAGCATCCCTTGAGTTCAAAGCATGTAGTTGAAATATTGCTCTTTGGAAGTCCATTTGTTACAAGATCACCAAGAGGATGCTTATCTATCCTCTCTAGGTTATGTAAACAATTAGCAATTGAGCCAATTGTAAGATTTGGATCAGGTGGCACAAATTATTTTTCAAAGTGTCCGTAATGACCTTCTCCATGTCCATGAGTGATCATGCCAATCAATGCCACCTGCAGATTATATCCTGAATCCAAACCCTTGGGAACAATGCGTAATCTAGGAATGGCAGTCTTCTTTTGATCCATCTTATCATGGATTATGCATACATATTTTTGTGGTTGAGTTTCTGAATACGTGCGCCATACATAATATAGGCTTCTGCAACTCTTTTGTTGTGCCATGTGAACTTCTCTCTCCCTCAAGAAAAGAGCTCTCTTTTCAAGAGAAGGTTTAGCTTTTAACCTTGCCTTGATTGATCTACAAATATTGCACTTAGAGAAATCACTCGTCTTTGTTAAAGTGACATGTGGGTACTCTTTGTTCCAAATTCTACCAAAAGAAGATTGGGATAGCTTCTTCTCATAGCCCATTTGGTCAAGTGTCGTGTTGATTTCACATAAAATATCCACTTGTTTGTATGTTATGGAATCACCAATTGAGTCTCTCTTGAGCCATCTAGCAGTGTTCTACTTCTATGTGGCATCTTCTCAGAGTTGTTTTCCACAAACTCATTTAGTAGTGCTCTTGCTAAACTAGTATGTTGAAGTCCCCTTCTCAACGTACATGTGTTCCCATGTACATATTGGCTCACACCATTTTCAAAGTTCTCCTTGTATCGATAAAATGATGTCTTTGGTATTCCATGTAGCTCATACCATGCTCTACAACAAACAATAGAGACATTTAGCCTGAATTGGTATCGTGACTTCTCATCTTTCTGATAACATATAGAAAGAACATCATAAACATAATTAGTGCGTGATTTTTGAGACTCTCCCCAAAACTGTTGTCGTAACCTTGTCACCATATCACGATCTGCAAACTGGCAACATTTTTGTGCACAACAATCAATGCATGATACCATTTGAATTGATTTGTTTGAAAGGTAAAAAGTCGAAGCTGGTGCTGCTTTTGATTTTTGAGTCCTGTTCATGAAAGTGTATCGTCTCTTCCTTGACAACTGGACAACATTACTCCCATCAAGTTTTTTTCCAACATTGTCATCGTTGGATACATCCTCATATGTAGCATGCATGCCATCAACAGGAACAAATCGTTGTAATGGGCTCCCATTCAACATTGTTGTCTGCTTGATGGGCCGCTTTAGCAAAGTGATGCTACCCACTTCAACCACATCATCAATGCTTGCATTTTCTCTTTCAATACCCACACCCACACAATCAAGACCAAGTTCCTGAAAGTTGACATAATCATGTGGAAATACATATAAGATGGTCCCTTCATTCATGGTTTGCATCATTGTGTCATCTTTTAAAAGGACCCTCTTATTTCTCCAAGACTCTCAAATCATTGCTTCAAATTCTGGGTTTGTCATAGGTATTGCATCTGTAACTAGAGGATCAGAATGATCATGTTCCTCATCACCATTGTAGCTTTCCTGTGGATCAATTAAGTTCCCATTTAATACAAAAGATTGCAAAAGAAGCTTTGACCATCGAACAGCACTCCATAATGAGCCTTGGAGAGATGAAGTATCCATTGTAGGAAAAGGTAGGACCACATCCTTCAACCATTCCTCCACTAGTATGGAGACATTACCTTGCCCTATCTTTGTACCACCACAAGTGGAATCTGGATCTGTTCTACACACACAGCCAATACCAACAATTTCATTGTCAAGTATCATATGTACTTTCTCCCCAGATTCAAAGTCCATCCTGTAAGTGAAAAATATTACATTGTTAAATCCATAGTTATAGAAAAATACTCTACAAACAAAAAATCATGCTACAACATGGAAAAGGTTTGCATAGGTTGGACAAGTGGTGAACCTTGAGACCAAATCCTCCTTGCTATATTAATGAAAGCAAGGTTGGAAATTATGGTGGATCTTGAAACCAAAGCATCCTTGCTATATTAGAGCATAGGTTGGACAAGTGGTGGACCTAGTTTTAATACCCACTGCCACCTATCAACTACTATAGGACTATGCTTTCCAATGTCCAAGTATCCCTTGAGGCTTTCAAGGTTGAACACATGGTGGACCTTGAAACGAAAATCCCCTTTCTATATCAGAGCATAGCTTGGACAAGTGGTGGACCTAGTTATAATGCCCAATATCCAAGGTGAAATACCTTAGGACCTTGCTACCTTGCTTGCCAATGTTTACGTAGCCCCTCATTTCTTTAATGGAAGCAAGGTTGGACAAGTGGTGGACCTTGAAACCAAAGCCTCTTTGCTATATGAGAGCATAGGTTGGACCTAGTTGTAATACCCACTGCCACCTATCAACTACTATAGGACTATGCTTTCCAATGTCCAAGTATCCCTTGAGTCTTGCAAGGTTGAACACGGGGTGGACCTTGAAACGAAAATGCCCTTTCTATATCAGAGCATAGCTTTGACAAGTGGTGGACCTAGTTATAATGCCCAATATCCAAGGTGAAATACCTTAGGACCTTTCTACCTTGCTTGCCAATGTTTACGTAGCCCCTCATTTCTTTAATGGAAGCAAGGTTGGACAAGTGGTGGACCTTGAAACCAAAGCCTCTTTGCTATATGAGAGCATAGGTTGGACCTAGTTGTAATACCCACTGCCACCTATCAACTACTATAGGACTATGATTTCCAATGTCCAAGTATCCCTTGAGTCTTGCAAGGTTGAACACGTGGTGGACCTTGAAACAAAAATGCCCTTTCTATATCAGAGCATAGCTTTGACAAATGGTGGACCTAGTTATAATGCCCAATATCCAAGGTGAATACCTTAGGACTTTTCTACCTTGCTTGCCAATGTTTACGTAGCCCCTCATTTCTTTAATGGAAGCAAGGTTGGACAAGTGGTGGACCTTGAAACCAAAGCCTCTTTGCTATATGAGAGCATAGGTTGGACCTAGTTGTTATACCCACTGCCACCTATCAACTACTATAGGACTATGCTTTCCAATGTCCAAGTATCCCTTGAGTCTTGCAAGGTTGAACACGTGGTGGATTATTGAAACCAAAATCCCCTTTCTATATTAGAGCATATCTTGGACAATTGGTGGACCTAGTTATAATGCCCCTCCTTTCTTTAATGGAAGAAAGGTTGGAAAAGTGGTGAATCTTGAAACCCAAACCCTTTGGCTATATATAGAGGATAGCTTGGACAAGTGGTGGGCTTAGTTGTAGTATCTAATGTCCAAGGTCCAAGGTGAACTATGTAAAGACCTTACTTCCAAAAACAAAGTCGTACAAGTGGTTCTCCTTCAAACCAAAACCTCCTTAGTCTATTAGAACATAGCTTGGAGAAGTGGTGGACTTAGTTGTAATGGTGAATGTCCAAAGCAAACTATTATAGGACCTTGCTTCCCAAATCAAGTTTGGACAAGTGGTGGATCTTGAAACCAAAACCCCCTTACTGTATTAGAGCATAGCTTAGATAAGTGGTGGACCTAGCTGCCATGGAAAATGTTCAATGTGAACTGCTACAGGACCTTGCTATTAAATGTCTAAGTAGAGCTAGCTTCTTTAATGGAATCAAGGTTGGGAAAGTGGTGCATCTTGAAACCAAAAGCCCTTTATTGTATTAGAGCATAGCTTGGACAAGTGAGGGACCTAGTTTTAATGTGTGATGTCCAAAGAAAAGTATTACAAGACCTTGCTTTCCAATATTTGAATTGGTCAAGTGGTTAAAACAAAGTATAAAACTTTGACCATTTTCTTCTCGAATTATCAAAAAGCTAGTTTTAGACACCCCTAAATGAAAATGGTTTAGGGTGTCCTTAAACAACGTTTTTTCAAAGACTTGAACAAAAGGGTTGCCGAAGAGTAATGAAAATTTATTATGGCTTGAAGTGCCTGAGTATGTGAAAACAAGCCTAGGTTTTCCACGAGGCAAAAGGTGACATAATAAGAACATTGGAAACTTAGGATTGACCATGTGGCCTAAACTTTGGCAAGTGAAGTGGTGGCCAAGTTTTGTGGCACAGTGTGCACTTGGTCCTATATGTGTTGACCACTTGGCTAAATCTAGGACCATAAGGCCAAACCTTTGGCACCTTAAATATAGTATGGGACATAATCTAGAACTGCTATAGTAAATTAGTAGTATAGTTAATATGTTAATATTTTATTATATTTAAGTATATGCTAAATATAATTTATGTTCAAAATTTCACTAATGAAGAATGTTCCCATTTAGCACTCCAGATGCGGGGTCTTAGGGCAATGCCACAATGGGGTGACAAGGAAGCGCTTCCACGTGAGGTTTGGGGGTAGCGCTCTTGATGGGGATGTGGAATATAGCGCTCTCGATGGCGGGGCTTGGGAGGCTGATTTTGGGATATTGTTCCGGGCGGGGTCCTGGGGAAGCACCCCAGGCGGGGTCCGGGGCATTCATAGTATAGAGTTACGCATGTTTTGCATATTTTCAACCATGATTTCTTTAATTTTGACTGTGTGAATTGGTTAATGTTTTATATTGCTTTTGTTTTTTTTAATCCTATGATAAAACATGGACTTGTAGCATACGTGGCATTCTAATAAACCCTATCAAGATTAGGCACAGAGAGAGCGCACAAGCAACGCACACAGAGAAAGCAGGCGAGCAGCAAACACACAAAAAGCGCACACGGATTGCACACAGTTGGAGTATACGCGCACGTAGAGGAGCAAGCCCGGCATCGTACACAACACACAGGTGGAGCGCACAGGATTGAAAGTTCGCGCACAAGATAAAGAAACAGCAGCGTATGCAACGCTTTCTAGAAGGGCAGGATCAGGCATAGCTTCTTCTCAGGAGACATTGCACACCTCACGAATAGAGAAAAAACAGGTATTTCTCTCTCTCTCACTCTCTGTCTTTCTCCATATAGAGAAGATGGTTCTCTGTAACTCTTCTTGCACACACACTCTCTCGTCAAAAGACAGAGATACGTAGTTTAAAAATATCCCCGCACATATACACATATTCCCACACATCGTCTTCCTCTCTTCCACATACATAACCACAGTGAAATCTGTTATCTTGTTGTCTCTCTCTTGAAAATACATGCACATATTCCCACACATCGTCTTCCTCACTTCCACATACATAACCACAGTGAAATCTGTTATCTTGTTGTCTCTCTCTTGAAAATACGTGCACATATTCCCATACATCGTCTTTATCTCTTCCACATACATAAACATAGTGAAATCTGTTATCTTTCTCTCTCTCCTCTCTCTAGAAAACAGGTATTTTTCTCTCTCTCTCTCTCTATCCTTCTATCTCTGTATCTTGCTATCTCTCTCTTGAAAATACATGCTCATGTATGTGTGCGTCTGTGTTATCTATGTGTATGTATGTATATTTGTGTTATTTCATTGTAATACTCATACATAATGCAGATACACAATTACACTTAATTACGATATGCACACATAGTATATATACATACATAAATATCACAAATAACTAACACATTGTAATACTAGTAAACTTGAATGGAAGACTTACTTGCATGATCTGTTAAAGTCGATTCTTGTAGCGAGTTCTGGATGTATGCTGAGCTGATTTTGCTCTAATCCATTTGTAGATATGATTGTAACTTATGTTTCTCAAAAATAGTAGTGTTGTTTAGTGATACACCTAATGGAAATAAATGGTTGAAACTAGGACATGTAGACCAAAAATACGTGTATTTCTTTGGATGAATATATACACTTTTTGGTGACCCTTACCACAAGTGGTGGACCTTGAGACCAGTGGACTATAAGGACCTCCAAACAATACCTTGTACACTCAATCCTTCTTGGTATCAAGGTTGGACAAGTGGTGGACCTTGTTCAAATTCTCTAACCACTCTCTCTAACATGGTGACATAATTTAGGTGTGGATAAATTCATATCTATGCAAAAATAATATCAGTTTAGGCTTGTAATTTGGAATTTGTTTGAATTTATGTACAATATAGTGTTTTGAGGTTTGCATATTTGATTTTAGGTGGTATTATGATATCTTTTTGTGGTAAACTTGAATTTAAAATCAATTTTGCATGGAATATTTTAAATATAAGTGGTAAATTTTAAAATTTTTTTATAAAAATGTTTGAATGTTACAATTTGGGCGGATATTTTAAAATTTAGGCGGATGGTTAAAATTTGGAGGGATATTTTAAATTGCGATCAGATTTTGAATTTAAAATTTAGGCGGAAGGTTTTGAATTTGTAGCGAGATCTCCCTTTCATAAGAGAGTTTAGGTTGGACAAGTGGTGGACCTTAAAGCTAGAGAATCCATGCTACTGGACATGATAGGTAGGGGAATCTAGTTGATATTGTATGTATAATATATATGTAATAGATCTAGCTTGGACTAGTGGTGGACCTTGGAACAAAACCCATGTAAAACTTATCATGCACATTCCTAAGTGGTGAGAAAAAATATCATTTAAGATATTTAGCCTTATAGGTTGGACAAGTGGGACCTTAACACCAAGATATTCTATATGTAATGACATAGAGTGGAAACTGGTGAATCTTGAGGTCAAAACCATGCTACTAGCGATTAATAGCTTGGACAAGTGGTGGACTTGAAAGTAATCCCCCATCTACGAAAATATCGTGGTTTTAAGGTATTTTGATGGAGCTATGCATCTTGGAGACATGGTGCAGCTCGCTTCTCTTCATGTTTCAATGGAGCCTATCTTGGACAATGGTGGAGCATCCTTCTCTCCATGTTTCAATGGAGCCTAGCTTGGACAAGTGGTGGACCTTTGCTTTCTGTATGATTCAAGTGGTGGAACATCGACAAAACCCCCATGTAAAACCTATCATGGTCACTCCAAGTGGTGGAAAGAATAACGTTTAAGATATAGCCTTATAGGTTGG
This sequence comes from Adiantum capillus-veneris, assembly GCF_014529385.1. Lineage (NCBI taxonomy): Eukaryota > Viridiplantae > Streptophyta > Polypodiopsida > Polypodiales > Pteridaceae > Adiantum > Adiantum capillus-veneris. Next base: position 77,678,803 of record NC_140941.1, on the reverse strand, counting down.
ACAAGTGGGGGACCTTAACACCCAAATATTCTTAATATAATGACATAGAGGTGAAAAAGTGGTGAATCTTGAGACAAACCACTCATGTACTAGCGTTAATAGCTTGGACAATTGGTGGACCTTGAACATAAACCCCCATGTTTCATTAGATTAGCTTCGACAAATGGTGGAGCATCGTTCTTCCATGTTTCAATGGAGCCTAGCTTGGACAAGTGGTGGTCATTGGAACCAAACCCCATGTAAAACCTATCATGGTCACTCCAAGTGGTGAGAAAGAATATCCTTAATGATATATCTTTTTAGGTTGGAAAAGTGGTGGACTTAACACCCAGATATTCTTAATATAATGGATAGAGTAGAAAAGTGGTTGAATCTTGAGATCAAACCACTCAGGCTACTACCAATAATAGCTTGGACAAGTGTTGGACTTGAATGTAAACCCCTCATCTATGACATATCGTGGGTTTTAATGTTTTTCGATGGAGCTTAGTATCTTGGAGACATGGTGCAGGCTTGTTCTCGTCATGTTTAATGGAGTCTATCTTGGACAAATGGTGGAGCATCCTTCTCCTCCATGTTTCAATGGAGCTAGCTTGGACAAGTGGTGGACCTTTTCTTCTCTCTCTATTTCAATAGATTAGCTTGGAAAAGTGGTGGACCTTGAACCAAATCCCCATGTAAAACCTATCATGGTCACTCCAAGTGGTTAAGAAGAATAAACTTTAAGATATAGACTTATATGTTGGACAAGTGGTGGACCTTAAACCCACATATTCTTAATATATTGACATAGAGTGGGAAAAGTGGTGAATCTTGAGACAAAGCCACTATGCTACTAGCGTAATAGCTTGGACAAGTATTGGCCCTTGAATGTAAACCCCCATGTACAAATATCCTGGGTTTAAGGTATTTCGATGAAGCCTAGCATCTTGGAGATGGTGTAGCTTGCTTCTCTTCATTTTTGGATGGAGCCTATCTTGGACAAATGGTGGAGCATCCTTCTCTCCATGTTTCAATGGACCTAGCTTGGACAAGTGGTGGACCTTTGCTTCTCTCTATGATTCAATAGAGTTTGCTTGGACAAGTGGTGGACCTTGGAACCAAAACCCCCATGTAAAACTATCATGGTCATTCCAAGTGGTGAGAAAGAATAACTTTAACACTAGGTTGGTAATGGGACACTTTATGGTCCGTGACACTTTTGTGTCCTGTTAAGTGACACCATTTTCCTTGAATTATGTCAAGAGTTTTCAAATGGATTTTGAGGTGCTATCTATCTAGAAATTGGTCTCATGGGCTGAAAAAAACTCGATTTTTTTGGAATATCAATTCATCTTTAACCTTGTCCTTGCACAACATTTCAAAACCTAAACTGTGTGAAAAACGGGTCCTGTTTTTGGCTTTTTTTTCAACTTTTTGCAACTATACCACTCTTGAAATTCATGTTTGTGAGTCTATAATGCTAGAGAACTATCTTTAGTAGTCCTCAACATGTCCTGATGCTTCTAGGCAGAAATAAATGTTAAGTTATAAGTTATGGCCAAATTACAAAAATTGTCAAAATCCTATTTTTAGCCAATTTTAGCTCTTCTATGATTTTTTGGTGGCTTTAATGTATCTAAATGCAGTTTTGATTTTCTATGTCACATATTGGTAACATAAAGCTAATATTCCTTGGTTTTGGGGCACCTAATACCCTATTTTGCATAGTAGACAACGATGGTTGATTTTTTCATTTATAGAAGAAAACGAATCATTCTAGTATATCAAGTATAGCTTTTTCAATATTGTTAGTTTCTTGTAACAACTACATGCATTTTGTAGGTAGTAACCATATCTAGTCATAAGGATCAAATTTGGGCTAGATATTGAATGTTTCTTTGGGATTCTACAACTCATAATGTTGAACCCAGATTTTTCATGTTTGCTGTATTTAGTACTTCACTTTGTCCCCAAATTCCCCTTGGTAAGAGATGTATTATTATTTTGACATACTCCATGGCTCCTTATGAACCTGAAGGAAAATAGAGAACTAAGAAAAATGCATATAGTATTTGTATGAGCGTGGCTATAGAAACGTTGATGATAGGTTTGCAGAATGGTAAAAATTAACTTTTTTGTACCTATTTCTTTTGAAAAACAAAAATAGTGAGTGAGAAGCAATCATATGTTCTGATCACCAACCCATTGAAGTTAACTAGGGAATTTATCTCAAGTCCTACAAAAATCCGTAATCTTATTTTTATGCAACAAAACGTAAGAAATGACTGTTTTGATGAAAATGTACTGGTCCATCAACTTTGGAGGCTTGGTGTGACCAAAATATAAGAAATTTTACAAGTTTCTTATTTTTTCCATGTGTAGTAGGCCTTGAACTATAACCTCATGAAAGGATTTTACAAAATGAGTGGATCTACTATGGTTTTGGAGGTTTTTTTCAAAACCCTGAAAAGACACTTTTATGTCCTGTTAGGTTACCAACCTAGTGTTAAGATATAGCCTTATAGGTTGGACAAGTGGTGGACCTTAACACCCAAATATTCTTAATATAATGACATACAGTGAAAAAGTGGTGAATCTTGAGACAAAACCACTCATGCTTCTAGTGATAATAGCTTGGACAAGTGGTGGACCTTGAACGTAAACCCCCCATGTTTCAATAGACTTAGCTTCGACAAATGATGGAGCATCGTTCTCTCCATGTTTCAATGGAGCCTAGCTTGGACAAGTGGTGGACCATTGTTTCTCTCTATGTTTCAATAGACTTAGCTTGGACAAGTGGTGGACCTTGGAACCAAACCCCCATGTAAAACCTATCATGGTCACTCCAAGTGGGAAGAAAGAATAACCTTAATGATATATCCTTATAGGTTGGACAAGTGGTGGACCTTAACACCCACATATTCCTAATATAATGGGATAGAGTGGAAAAGTGGTGAATCTTGAGAGCAAACCACTCATGCTACTAGCAATAATAGGTTGGACAAGTGGTGGACCTTAACACCCAGATATTCCTAATATAATGGCATAGAGTGGAAAAGTGGTGAATCTTGAGAGAAAACCACTCATGCTACTAGCGATAATAGGTTGGACAAGTGGTGGACCTTGAATGTAAACCCCCCATGTACGAAATATCATGGGTTTAAGATATTTCAATGGAGCCTAGCATTTTGGTGACATGGTGCAGCTTGTTTCTCTTCATGTTTCAATCGAACCTAGCTTAGACAAATGGTGGAGCATCCTTCTCTCCATGTTTCAATGGAGCCTTGCTTGGACAAGTGGTGGACCTTTGCTTCTCTCTATGTTTCAATAGAGTTAGCTTGGACAAGTGGTGGACCTTCGAACCAAAACCCAATGTAAAACCTATCATGGTCACTCCAAGTCGTGAGAAAGAATAACATTTAAGATATAGTCTTATAGGTTGGACAAGTGGTGGACCGTAACACCCAAATATTCTTAACATAATGACATAGAGTGAAAAAGTGGTGAATCTTGAGACAAAACCACTCATGCTACTAGCGGTAATAGATTGGAAAAGTGGTGAACGTTGAACGTAAACCCCCCATGTTTCAATAGAGTTAGCTTCGACAAATGGTGGAGCATCCTTCTCTCCATGTTTCAATGGAGCCTAGCTTGGACAAGTGGTGGACCTTTGCTTCTCTCTATGACTCAATAGCGTTAGCTTGGACAAGTGGTTGACCTTGGAACCAAACCCCCATGTAAAACCTATCATGGTCACTCCAAGTGGTACGAAAGAATAACCTTTAAGATGTAGCCTTATAGGTTGGACAAGTGGTGGACCTTAACACCCACATATTTTTAATATAATGACATAGAGTGGAAAAGCGGTGAATCTTGAGACCAAACCACTCAGGCTACTACCAATAATAGCTTGGACAAGTGTTGGACCTTGAATGTAAACCCCTCATCTACGACATATCGTGGGTTTAATGTTTTTCGATGGAGCCTAGCATCTTGGAGAGATGGTGCAGCTTCCTTCTCGTCATGTTTCAATGGAGCTTATCTTGGAAAAATGGTGGAGCATCCTTCTCTCCATGTTTCAATGGAGCCTAGCTTGGACAAGTCGTGGACTTTTGCTTCTCTATCTGTTTCAATAGAGTTAGCTTGGACAAGTGGTGGAGTTTGGAACCAAATCCCCATGTAAAACCTATCATGGTCACTCCAAGTGGTAAGAAAGAAAAACCTTTAAGATATAGACTTATAGGTTGGACAAGTGGTGGACCTTAACACCCACATATTCTTAATATAATGACATAGAGTGGAAAAGTGGTGAATCTTGAGATAAAACCACTCATGCTACTAGCGATAATAGCTTGGACAAGTGCTGGCCCTTGAATGTAAACCCCCTAGGTACAAAATATCCTGGGTTTAAGGTATTTCGATGAGCCTAGCATCTTGGAGACATGGTGCAGCTTGCTTCTCTTCATTTTTCGATGGAGCCTATTTTGGACAAATGGTGGAGCATCCTTCTCTCCATGTTTCAATGGACCCTTGCTTGGACAAGTGGTGGACCTTTGCTTCTCTCTATGATTCAATAGAGTTAGCTTGGACAAGTGGTGGACCTTGGAACCAAACCCCCATGTAAAACTTATCATGGTCACTCCAAGTGGTGAGAAAGAATAACCTTTAAGATATAGCCTTATAGGTTGGACAAGTGGTGGACCTTAACACCCAAATATTCTTAATATAATGACATAGAGTGAAAAAGTGGTGAATCTTGAGATAAAACCACTCATGCTACTAGCGATAATAGCTTGGACAAGTGGTGGACCTTGAATGTAAATCCCCCATGTTTCAATAGACTTAGCTTCGACAAATGGTGGAGCATCGTTCTCTCCATGTTTCAATGGAGCCTAGCTTGGACAAGTGGTGGACCTTTGTTTCTCTCTATGTTTCAATAGAGTTAGCTTTGACAAGTGGTGGACCTTAACACCCAGATATTCTTAATATAATGGCATAGAGTGGAAAAGTGGTGAATCTTGAAAGAAAACCACTCATGCTACTAGCGATAATAGGTTGGACAACTGGTGGACCTTGAATGTAAACCCTCCATCTACGAAATATCGTGGGTTTAAGGTATTTAGATGGAGCCTAGCATCTTGGAGGCATGGTGCACGTTGATTCTCTTCATGTTTCAATGGAGCCTATCTTGGACAAATCGTGAAGCATCCTTCTCTCCATGTTTCAATGGACCCTAGCTTGCACAAGTAGTGGACCTTTGCTTTTCTCTATGTTTCAATAGAGTTAGCTTGACAAGTGGTGGACCTTGGAACCAAACCCCAATGTAAAACCTTTAATGGTCACTCCAAGTCGTGAGAAAGAATAACCTTTAAGATATAGCCTTATAGGTTGGACAAGTGGTGGACCTTAACAGCCAAATATCCTTAATATAATGACATAGAGTGATAAAGTGGTGAATCTTGAGACAAAACCACTCATGCTTCTAGCGGTAATAGCTTGGACAAGTGGTGGATCTTGAACGTAAACCCCCCATGTTTCAATAGAGTTAGCTTCGACAAATGATGGAGCATCCTTGTCTCCATGTTTCAATGGATCCTAGCTTAGACAAGTGGTGGACCTTTGCTTCTTTCTATAATTCAATAGAGTTAGCTTGGACAAGTGGTGGACCTTGGAACCAAACCCCCATGTAAAACCTATCATGGTCACTCCAAGTGGTAAGAAAGAATAACCTATAAGATGTAGCCTTATAGGTTGTACAAGTGGTGGACCTTAACACCCACATATTCTTAATATAATGACATAGAGTGAAAATGTGGTGAATCTTGAGACCAAACCACTCAGGCTACTACCAATAATAGCTTGGACAAGTGTTGGACCTTGAATGTAAACCCCTCATCTATGACATATCATGGGTTTAATGTTTTTTGATGGAGCCTAGCATCTTGAAGACATGGTGCAACTTGCTTCTCGTCATGTTTCAATGGAGCCTATCTTGGACAAATGGTGGAGCATCCTTCTCTCCATGTTTCAATGGATCTTAGCCTTAACAAGTGGTGGACCTTTGCTTCTCTCTCTGTTTCAATAGAGTTAGCTTGGACAAGTGGTGGAGCTTGGAACCAAACCCCCATATAAAACCTATCATGGTCACTCCAAGTGGTAAGAAAGAATAACCTTTAAGATATAGACTTATAGGTTGGACAAGTGGTGGACCTTAACACCCACATATTCTTAATATAATGACATAGAGTGGAAAAGTGGTGAATCTTGAGACAAAACCACTCATGCTACTAGCGATAATAGCTTGGACAAGTGGTGGCCCTTGAATGTAAACCCCCCATGTACAAAATATCCTGGGTTTAAGGTATTTTGATGAAGCCTAGCATCTTGGAGACATGGTGGAGCTTGCTTCTCTTCATGTTTCAATGGAGCCTATCTTCCACCAATGGGGGATCATCCTTCTCTAAATGTCTCAATGGAGCCTAGCTTGGACAAGTCGTGGACCTTTGATTCTCTCTATGTTTCCATAGAGTTAGCTTGGAGAAGTGGTGGACCTTGGAACAAAACCCCCATGTAAAACATATCATGGTCATTCCAAGTGGTGAGAAATAATACCCTTTAAGATCTAGCCTTATAGGTTGGACAAGTGGTTGACCTTAAAACCTATATCTTCTTAATATAATGACATAGAGTGGAAAAGTGGTGAATCTTGAGACCAAACCACTCATGCTACTAAGGATAATAGGTTGAACAAGTGGTGGACCTTGAATGTATACCCCCCATGTACGAAATTTCATGGGTTTAAGGTATTTCAATGGAGCCTAGCATCTTGGAGACATGGTGCAGCTTGCTTCTCTTCATGTTTCAATGGAGCCTATCTTTGAAAAATGGTGGAGCATCCTTCTCTCCACGTTTCAATGGAGCCTAGCTTGGACAAGTGGTGGACCTTTGCGTCTCTCTATGTTTCAATAGAGTTAGCTTGGACAAGTGATGGGCCTTGTAACCAAAGTCCCATGTAAAACCTATCAGGTAACTCAAAGTGGTGAGAAAGAATAAAGTTTAAGATATATCTTTATAGGTTGGACAAGTGGTGGACCTTAGCACCCATATATTCTTAATATAATGACATAGAGTGGAAAAGTGGTGAATCTTGAGACCAAACCACTCATGCTACTAGAGATAATAGGTTGGACAAGTGGTGGACCTTGAATGTAAACCCCCCATGTACAAAATATCATGGGTTTAAGGTATTTCAATGGAGCTTAGCATCTTGGAGACATGGTGTAGCTTGCTTCTCTTCATGTTTCAATGGAGCGTATCTTGGACAAATGGTGGAGCATCCTTCTCTCCATGTTTCAATGGACCCTAGCTTGGACAAGTGGTGGACCTTTGCTTCTCTCTATGTTTCAATAGAGTTATCTTGGACAAGTGGTGGACCTTGGAACCAAACCCCCATGTAAAACCTATCATGGTCACTCCAAGTGGTGAGAAAGAATAACCCTAAGATATAGCCTTATAGGTTGGACAAGTGGTGGACCTTAACACCCAGATATTCTTAATATAATGACATAGAGTGAAAAAGTGGTGAATCTTGAGACCAAACTACTCATGCTGCTAGCGTTAATAGGTTGGACAAGTGGTGGACCTTGAATGTAAACCCCCCATGTTTCAATAGAGTTAGCTTCGACAAATGGTAGAGCATCCTTCTCTCCACACTTCAACCGTGCCTAGCTTGGACAAGTGGTGGACCTTTGTTTCTCTCTATGTTTCAATAGAGTTAGCTTGGACAAGTGGTGGACCTTGGAACCAAACCCCCATGTAAAACCTATCATGGTCACTCCAAGTGGTACGAAAGAATAATCTTTAAGATGTAGCCTTATAGGTTGGACAAGTGGTGGACCTTAACATCCAGATCTTCTTAACGTAATGACATAGAGTGGAAAAGTGGTGAATCTTGAGACCAAACCACTCATGCTACTAGAGATAATAGATTGGACAAGTGGTGGACCTTGGATGTAAACTCCTCATGTACAAAATATCGTGGGTGTAAGGTATTTCAATGGATCTTAGCATTTTGGAGACATGGTGCAGCTTGCTTCTCTTCATGTTTCAATGGAGCCTATCTTGGACAAATGGTGGAGCATCCTTCTCTCCATGTTTCAATGGACCCTAGCTTGGACAAGTGGTGGACCTTTGCTTCTCTCTATGTTTCAATAGAGTTATCTTGGACAAGTGGTGGACCTTGGAACCAAACCCCCATGTAAAACCTATCATGGTCATTCCAAGTGGTCAGAAAGAATACCCGTTAAGATATAGCCTTATAGGTTGGACAAGTGGTGGACCTTAACACCCAGATCTTCTTAATATAATGACATAGAGTGGAAAAGTGGTGAATCTTGAGACCAAACCACTCATGCTACTAGTGATAATAGGTTGGACAAGTGGTGGACCTTGAATGTAAACCCCCCATGTACGAAATATCATGGGTTTAAGATATTTCAATGGAGCCTAGCATTTTGGAGACATGGTGCAGCTTGCTTCTCTTCATGTTTCAATCGAACCTGGCTTGGACAAATGGTGGAGCATCCTTCTCTCCATGTTTCAATGGAGCCTAGCTTGGACAAGTGTGGACCTTTGATTCTCTCTATGTTTCAATAGAGTTAGCTTGGACAAGTGGTGGACCTTGGAACCAGACCCCTATGTAAAACCTATCATGTGCATTCCAAGTGGTGGTAAATAATACCATTTAGATATAGCCTTATAGGTTGGACAAGTGGTGGACCTTAACACCCAGATCTTCTTAATATAATGACATAGAGTGGAAAAGTGGTGAATCTTGAGACCAAACCACTCATGCTACTAGGGAGAATAGGTTAGACAAGTGGTGGACCTTGAATTTAAACCCCACATATACAAAAGATCGTGGGTTTAAGGTATTTCAATGGAGTTTAGCATCTCGAAGACATGGTGCATATTGCTTCTCTTCATGTTTCAATGGAGCCTATTTTGGACAAATGGTGGAGCATCCTTCTCTCCATGTTTCAATGGACCCTAGATTGGACAAGTGGTGGACCTTTGCTTCTCTCTATGTTTCAATATAGTTAGCCTATATTAGACAATTAGTAGACCTCGAATCTCTCCATGTTGTCCAGAGCTGAGCTTGGACAAGTGGTGGACCTTACTTCTCCCTTCCCTTAGTTTACTAGCTTAAAAGATTACTATGTGTACTTGCTTAGATCTAACTTGAACAAGTGGTGGACCTTGTATTCACAAAAACATAATTCATTACAAAAAAGTATATGCTAAAATAACATTTGGTTTTTTTTGTTTCAGGAAAGATGGCTCCAAAAAAACAAGTTGCAAGGGTTGCTGTCTTAGTTGACTATACTTGCAATGATCTTAGGAAATGGTATTTGGACATACATGGTATAGAGGGTGCACAATTTCATAAGGTGCATCTATTTATTGCCAAAAAGGAGAATGACAGCTTGTTTGAAGATGTTGGACAAGTTGGGGAAGCATCTGTCTCTGTAGTTGATAGTCATCTGGAGGTGGAATGCATTGACATTCTAGTTCCAATGAACTCCAGGAGCATATGCATTGGAGTGCGTGTCTAGAAACAAAGAAGAGACAATGTTTTCTCGAGGATGGAAGTTTACAGAATCAAATCCAAACATCACAGCAGATCAACTTCAAAGCTCCATCATTGCCACACTACAACGAAAAAAGGTGAAAGCTTCACGACCACCATCCACAAAGAAGCAAGAAAAAGTGCAAAAAGTAGCAGCTAAGCGAACTAGTTCCATTTTGGATGTAGACAAGGCATCTTTGGCATCCTCATCAACAGAGGGTTCAATGTCAAAGATGAGAATTGTGGATCCAGATGTTTTAGAAGCTGAGGCCATGAAAGGACAAGAAAAAGATAGAGGTGGAATGAATAAGTACATAAATTATTTTCCTTTCCAATATAGGGAATTTGATATCCCTATTCAAAATTGTTGGCTTGCTCCTGATCACTATAATGCACGTATTATGGATAAAAAACACGCTGAAAGTGTGTTATTTAGATTTTCGCGGAGTATGACCAAGCCTGCAGCATGTGCATATTTGATGCTTGTTCGAAATGCAAAATCAAAGAAGGGGACTCCTTTGGCAGTAGAAGAGGTAGAGGAGCAAAAAATTAAAGATTATCATTATTGGATTCTTGATGGGCAGCATTCAATCTATGCTGCAAAAGTTTTGCTTCACAATGAACAAAACAACAAAGAGATATTTGAAAGACTGATTAGCGTGTATAAATTTAGAAAGGCTCGCATTGTTGTGAATGCTCCTCCATTTGTTGCAACTGCTATATCTACCATTGCAAATGAGGAGGCTCAGGCATTGTATGTCAAGCAACCTTACAGCCAAATATTGAGACATTTACGGAGTCAATGGATCTTCTCAGGACGACCACCAAAGGCAGCAAGTGGAATTGCAGAGGGACATGCATCTCGTGCCGGATGGGATGTAAGTTATTTTCTTTGTCTTTTTGATAGTGTTTAATTAACAAATCTTTCTCAATATTTTAATTATTTCTCTATTTATTTTTAGGCTTTTCTTCGATTGGCAAGAATGAGTGCAGCAGCAAGTTGGATTGCTAAACAGGCACACATGGTCACGTACTCTGATTTAGTTTATGATTGCTGGATAGAAATCATTGAAAAGCTAGAAGAGAAGAATAAGAAACCCCCAACAACTGTATTTAGATACCTTTGTGGCCTTGAGGAATCAGAGGTAAATCATTGAAAAGCTAGAAGAGAAGAATAAGAAACCCCCAACAACTGTATTTAGATACCTTTGTGGACTTGAGGAATCAGAGGTAAAGACTATTCAAGAAGAGATTAGAGATGAGAAGATTTTACTGTCAAAGAGTGCAAAGGATGGTGATGCAACTGACATGTATGATCGAATCAAGCAGTTGAAGCAAGACAAAATGATTCAAGATGCACTTCTTGAAGGCTCCAACAATTTGAATGAGTCTTCACCATGTAAAGACTGGGAGGAGGTGGTCAAAATGTATAACATCAATGATGTTGTTTATAAAACAATTTTAATGCTATGCGAGGAATGGATCAAATCTAGTTTGACGCGTGGAACAAAGAAAATGGCTTTTCCAGATGGAGCAATAAAATACATGCAATGGGCAATTCACCTTCAAAAGGAGAAAACTGAGCCTAGAGATTTGCCATGGTCAATCTATGTGGTGAGCCTACAAATGGAAGGCAATCTCTACTAGATGCATCACTTCAATAATAAAGTGCCTATTGGCTTATGTGTTTTAGATATGACAAAAAACGTTGGAGGCAATTTGAAGTGGAGTGAGGAGACATTTAACAATGCTTTGGATGGGATCTTGGCTATTGCTGGAGGGTCAACAGATCCTGGATTTGTCTTTCTTGCATTTGTGGATTTCACTAACTTCACAAAATTGCAATGTGCCTTTCACGCCATGGGAGATAATCTGAGCTACCATTGTTGTGGTGCATTGCATCACTTTCCATCAGCTCCTTGCAAAGGAGCAATTCAATTCCTAACAGTTATTGCCTTCTTGGGACAAGGCAATGCATTTGAAGACCTGAGAAGAAGATCAGAGGAACATCCCATGCCAATTGATTGTTCTCTTCTTCAAGTAGCAGATAACGATATGTCAGATTTGCAATATTTGGAGGCCAAAAAAAGAGCTTTGGTCAAGCACTACATTCGTACATATTGTTTTGAAGACCGCAAGCTTGTTGATGTTTTTGGTGATGGCTCCTTGGTTGCACAAGAAGGAATACAACAGAAAAAAGAAGTTATATGATTAATTGATAGTGTGGAGGAGGCAAAAAACGTGGAGACCATGCTGCTAGACTTTGCTAAGTCTCATGAAGATATAGAAAAATGGGCTGGACTTCAACAATCCACTTCGCAATCAGATGACATTGTGCCTGTTACAGAGGAGTGCTCTCCACAAAGAGAAGAAGAAGAACAACAACAACATCCTCTGTCAATGGAGGACTTTTTGGAAATGGAGACACGTATGTTTTGAGTTTCTTGTGTATGTTAGTGTTTCTTGTTACTCTTGATGTTAGATTTTGCTTTATATAGTATTGATTGAGTTTGTATTTTTTATCTCAAGCATTCAAGGTTTGAATGTAAATAATAAATTACTTGAGTTTTTGAATGGTGGATCTTTAGACTAAAACTATAACATTTAATACTCACAAAGACTTAATTACTTAAGAGCTTGAACTCAATAAGTTTTGGACCTTTTATCAATACCCCCTTGATATGATACATTAGATCGTAGCATGGTTAAATGGTGATGCTTCATAAATTGAACCTAGCTTAGACAGGTGCTGGAGCCTAAATTTAAACTAACGTTGCTAGAAGGGAGCTTATGTTTGGACTTTGAGAACTAGAATAAGTAATCAATTAGAGCATAGATTAGACATGTGGTGGTGGCCTTAGAGACCAAAATTTTAATGAGCTTGGAAAGGTATTTAAGTACTGCAATTTACTTAGTTTTAGTACTCACTAAAGGCATAGCTTGACAAAAGGTGGACCTTACATGGATCCTAATTTCAAGAGGTGTGGTAGACCTTCAAACCAAGATCATATAGCTTGGACATGTGGTGGACCTTGCATGGAGACTAGTTTAGACAAGTGTGGTACACCTTGTAACCAACACCCATTTGTTATATTAGTTTGGACAAGTGGTGGACCTTGCTTTTATGTTTCAATGGAGCATATTTTGGACAGGTGGTAGACCTTGTTTCTCTCCATGCTTCAATGGAGAGAAAAATTAGCTTGGAAAAGTGGTGGACCTTGCTTTTATGTTTTAAAGGAGCATATTTCGGACAAGTGGTAGACATTGTTTCTCTCCATGGTTCAATGGAACCCACCTTAGACAAGTGAAGTACCTTGAAACTAAACCCCCATAATACAACCTACTAAATAGGTTGGAAAATTGGTGGTATATGAAACCATCCATGATAGAGCATAGTATAGGTGAAAACGTAGTGGTCCTTATATCAATTACCCATGCATAGCTTGAAACTCTTTTATGTCCCTAGCTTAGAGAAGCATTGCACTCTTTATTATCTCCATACATGAAGGCAAGGTTGAACAAGTGGTGGACCTTCAAACCAGAATCTCTATGCCATAATAGGCAAGTGGTGGAGCTTGTTTTCTCCATATTCCAATGGAGCCTAGCTTAGACAAACAATGGAGCTTGCTTCTCTCCATGTTTCAATGGATCCTAGCTTAGAAAAGTGGTGGAGCTTTGATTCTCTCCATGTTCCAATGGACCATAGCTTAGACAAGTGGTAGACCGTGCAAAAACCCCCCGTATACAACATATTATGGGGTTTTCATGTTTCAATGGCACCTAGCTTGGACAAATGGTAGAGCTTGCTTCTCTTTATGTTTCAATGGATCCAACCTTAGCCAAGTGGTGGACCTTGAAACAAGAATCCCCCCCCCCCCCCATGTACAACGTATTATGGGTTTTGAAAGCACTGGGAGAAAATAATAGCTTTGATAAGTGGTGGACCTTGCTTCTCTCCTGCTTCAATGGAGCCGAGGTTGGACACATGTTGGAGAGAAGATGGTTGCCCATGCAATAAGACCATGCATGCTATAATCAATCATATTTTGTACACATGGTGGACCTTGCAATTGTTTTATATGCCTAACTTGGACAAGTGGAGGACCCTTGATTACCTCCAGATATCAACAACAAGCCAAGTTTGGACAAGTGTAGTACCACCAAACCAGAATCTCTATGCTACAATAGAGTATAGGTAGGACACGCAGTGAACCTTGATATCAAACCATCCATGCTACTAGAGATGATAGGTTTCACATGTGGTGGAACCTTGTATCAATGTTCTATGTGTAGTTTTTGACTAGTGATAGACCTTGAAACTAATCCCTCTAGGCTACAAGAAAAAAGAGATGGATGAGGAGGCTAGACTACTTTTGTTGCATCAATGCATCCCATGTTACCACATATACTATAGGGTTCTTGGATAAGTGTTGGATCTTGTGTCAATGCTCCATGTCTAGCTTGGACAAGTGGTGGACCTTGGTTCTCTCTATGCTTCAAATGGGCAATAGATTGGAGACACAGTGGCCTTTTTTTTCCAATGATTTTATTTTTTGGAAACCTTGGAGGCACCATGTAAGAGGCACTCTAAGTCTTCCATACAATGGACCTATTGGACTATAAAATAATGATATCTTTCTTTGATATTGTCATTATTTTATGCATAATATTTTCTTCTTTTTGCAGACACAAAGGAGTTAAGTGATATAAAAACTAGATGTATTTCACACTATGATTGGCATGAAGATCCTTTTGGGACACCAACTTTTCCTATTCCCAAAGATGTAATTTTCCATATTAACGGTGTGGATTTTGAAGTGCGACTTTCATGTATTGAAGGAGCTGGTTATGGGCTATTTGTGCATACTACCCTGGAAAGTGGTTTGACTATTCTAAACTATGGAGGGCATAAGTATAGATTTCAAGACTGGAAAAAGATATGCAAAATATTTCCAAGAGCTTATAAATATTCTCTTCTAGAGGATCCAAACATAGAAGAAGAGGAAGATCAATCATACATTATTGGTTGTGTAGAAGAAGGAAACGTGTCGGGCTATATAAATAGTTCTCACAGTACAAATGTCTGTCCCAACGTACGCTATACATTTGATCCAAATTTTCCACCTTGGCATAAATGCACCTCTTCACACATCAAGTCAGAAGAATATGGCCATGTATGCATTGAGACTATTTGTCAAGTTGAAGCAGGAGAAGAGTTGTTTGCTGACTATAACTTTACTTGACATTGTAAAGTATTGTACATGGATGGAAATCTCAAGTACATGCATCATTTTCATTTTTCATGGATGAAATCTCAAGTGAATATAACATTTGATTATTGTTTAGTTTATGCTCAACGAGAATCTAGAGTGCTCTTATGCTTTGTGTGTTGTCTAACTTATTTGACTACCTTGGCCATAGAATCTTGATTCTACTCTAGATTTGTGATAAATCTTACCAAAATTTAATCAATGTCTAGGTTGGACAAGTGGTGGGGCTTCAAACATTACTGTCTTAAACAAGTGGAGTTATCTTACTTGAATAAGTGGTGGCCTTTGAATCCAAATCTAAGCCAAATCTCTAATTGTTTTCTTGTAGTCTAGGTTGGACATTTGGTGGACCTTGTATCCATGTTTCCTCAACAAGGGTGGCTTTTAGTTTTCACTTTAAGTACTCATCTTTAATAAAGTGTAGGATGGAAAATGTTGAGTTAGTAGATTGTATTTTAGACAAGTGGTGTTTGGTGTACGAATGCTGAAAATGGTTGCAAGGATTCTAACAACGACTTTACCTTAAATAAATTTCTTACTAGGAGTTCTACATATAAATATGGTGAATAAAATTCTAGTGTTTTTGAGATACCATTTGTGTGTGTGTTTTCTTAGATTCACAAACTGGGATGGATAATGCTCCTATGGTTCAGTCAACAACTATAGAATCCATAGATTCTATGGTTTCTAAAGTGCCCAAGATGGATGATATTTCTATACTAGAGTCTAGTGTTGTGCAACTTGAGCAAGCTTCCAATAATGAGAACCAAGAAATCGATGCTTCAAAAATGCAACATACATCAAAAGAGACTGAAAAGTCCACTCACGAGCTATTGCCAATTGGTACTACGTCATGTAGCGTAGATGTTGAGAAATCCATGCTTACAATTATATTGGATTTAAATGGTCTATTGTTGAAACGTTCCCCTCAACCATCCTCACACCACAACTCAGTGCAAATGGATTCAAAAAGATATATTATACTCAGGCCAGGTTGCATCCAATTCTTGAAGACTATTTTACAGAGGTTTAATGTTGCAATTTGGTCGACAGCTACTAGGAATAATGTGTATCAAATCCTTGCAGCACTAAACAACTTAGCTGAGGATACATTGCCTTTCTTTGCAATTTGGTCGCAAGATGTTTGCTACACCGCTCAAACTCAAAAATTGTTTAGACCCGACAATCCAAACGTTGAGGCAATGTTCAAGCCTCTAGCCAAAATTGCCATGGGGTTTGAATGTGATCCACAAAGAACAATGCTTATTGATGACTCTCCTTACAAGGGATGTATTTCACCAGCAAACAATTGCATTTTTCCACCACAATTTGATGCTGAGAAGATGGTTGACAATATGCTCTTGGAGGAGCTACTGCCATACTTGATTCAGCTTGATGAGAGAAGGGATGTGCGTGATTTAATTGCTTCTAATCGTTATGGACAACCTATAGTGACAAATGATAGTGAATACAAACAAATCATGGAGTATTGGAAGCAAAAAATGATGTTTGGTCAGCTAAGGTGTTCTTTACAAGAAGAATACCACCTGCAAAAGGTGACAGGGATGAAACTATCATTGAAAATGCAAGTGACACAAGCCACCGCAATGAAATGAGAAGAGCCCAAATACAAGAGATCTTAGAAAGGAGCGTACACCCATTGAAAGCATGAAGGCGTCACAATTGACCACTTTAGCTAGGCAATTGGGTTGTAACACAAAAGGAGTTTTGAAGGCAACCACAGCAAAGGCTTATATAAATAAGGTGAAAGCTGAGAACAATCTTCTAAGGCTGGATAGAAAGCAACCCTAAGGTACTAGTGACATGTCATATATTCTTGATACACATACTTGAACACTCATGTGCATGGTATCTAACAAATCTTTCTTTTTATTCCTTCCTGCAGGATCTTACAAAGGATACTACTAGATGGAGCTCAATCAATAGAGATTTTGATATGTTTGCTCAAAATAATGAAGCAGTCACCTACATTTTTTGTTTATCAATTTCTTGAGAGACTTTCTTTTAGTTTGTAATCATCAAATGAAATGAAAAGTATCCTTCTTATAAGATTGCTGATCTTTTTCTCGTTCAAAACTTTCAATTGTGATTTCTAGTTTTGTTAGCATGAGATTGTGCTTTTTTAGTTTGAAAAAAACTGTCAAAGATCCAAGTCTTTTTGGCTTTACTTAAGTTATTAATTGTGAAAGATCCAAGTCTTTTTGCTTTACTTAAGTTATTGATTGTCTATGTAATAGTCCTTAAAACAATATCGGATGGCTTTCTTGCTCCCATGTCTCACATTGGTCTTTAGGTAAGACAAGTGGTGACCTTGAAAGTATGGTCTCATATCTCGATCAAGTGAAGAGACATGAAGCTTAAATATCACTACTATGTATCTAGTGTTAAACTCCATCAAGACAAAGATACTAGAGTGCCAAATTGCAGTCTAGTTTAAGTGAAAATCCATTTGAGCTAAGGTAAAACTTATAGTGCCTCATTTTTCTAGGATTCTACCCCATCAAGGAAGTTAGAATGTAGCAAAAACCAATTAAGACTCTTTTGGAGCCTAGATAGGACAATTCGTGGAACTTAAGAGACTTATTGTTGAGTTAGAGTCTAGTTTAGATAAGCAAAAGATCTTCAAACCAGCACTTGACTTTCTTACTATTCAATATTCAAAGTCCCTTGAGGCTAACAAATTACATACCTACTTGTAACCTAACTAATGAGTAATTATATAGATCTAAGCAAGTATATATAATGAGTCTTCAAACTAATAAACCAAGGGAAGAGAGTAGCAAGGTCCACTACTTGTCCAAGCTCAGCTCTAGACAACATAGAAAGATGCTAGTTCTACTAATTGTCTAATTATAGGCATGGAGAAATGATAGAAGGTTGACCACTTGTCCAACCTATCATCTCTAGTAAGATGGGAGGTTTGGCCTTAAGATTCACCATGTAACCAACCTATACATCATTGTATTATGAAGAGTAGAAAAGCAAAGCTCCACCACTTGTCCAAGCTAGTTCTAAAATCCACATGGAGATAAGCAAGCTCCACCATTTGTCAAATCTCTCTTCCATTGAAACATGAAAAAAGTCAGCTATGTTGTACAGGGGGGACTTTTTTCCAAGGTCCACCACTTGTCCAAGCTAGGATCCATTAAAACATGGAAATAAACAAAGCTCCACCACTCGTCCAACCTTTAGAGTTGCAAAGTGTATGGGTTGTCTAAACTAGGTATGGGAAAATAATTGAAGGTCCACCACTTGAAACATGGAGCGAAGCAAGCTCCACTATGTCTCCAATATGCTAGACTCCATTGAAACACCCTAAACCCATGATATTTCGTACATAGGGGATGTACATTCAAGATCCACCACTTGTCCAACCTAGTATCCCTAGTAGCTTGATAGCTTTGGTCTCAAGATTCACCACTTGTCCACTCTATGTTATTGTATTAATAAGGATTGGGTGTAAAGGTCCACCACTTGTCCAACCTATAAGGTTATATTTTAAATGGTTTTTTTTCTCACAACTTGAACTACCCATGATATGTTTTACATGGGAGTTTTGTTTCAATGTCCGCCACTTGTCCAAGCTAACTCTATTGAAACATAGAGAGAACCAAAGATCCACCACTTGTCCAAGCTAAGCTATATTGAAACATGGAGAGAAGGATGCTCCACCATTTCTCCAAGATAGGCTTCATTGAAACATGGAGAGAAGAAATCTCCACCATGTCTCCAAGCTAGGATCCATTTAAATGTCCTAAACCCATTTTATTTTGTATATGGGGGGTTTGATTTCAAGGCCCACCACTTGTCTAACCTATTATCCCTAGTAGCACGAGTGGTTTGGTCTCAAGATACACCACTTGTACACTCTATGTCATTATATTAGGAAGAACTATGTATTAAGGTCCACCACTTGTCCAACCTATAAGGTTATATCTTAAATGGTATCCTTTCTCACCACTTGAAATGCCCATGATATGTTTTACATGGGGGTTTCATTCCAAGGTCCACCACTTGTCCAAGCTAGCTCTATTCAAACATAGAGAGAAGCAAAGGTCCACCACTTGTCCAAGCGAACTCTATTCAAACATAGAGAGAAGTAAAGGTTCACCACTTGTCAAAGCTAGGCTCCATTGAAGCATGGAGAGAAGTAACCTCCATCATTTTTCCAAGATAGGTGCCATTCAAACATGGAAAGAATCAAGATCTACCATGTCTCCAAGATTCTAGGCTCCATTGAAACACCCTAAAACCATGATATTTTGTACATGGGGTGTTTACATTCAAGGTCTACCACTTCTCTAACGTATTATACTTAGTAGAATGAGTGGTTTGGTCTTAAGATTCACCACTTATCCACTCTATGTCATTATATTAAGAATAACTCGGTGTTAAGGTCCACCAATTGTCCAACCTATAAGGGTATATCTTAAATGGTATCCTTCACCACTTGTCAAGGTCCATCACCACTTTTCCAACCTGTAAGGTTATCTCTTGAATGATATTTTTTCTCATCACTTGTAATGTCCATGCTATGTTTTACAAAGGGGTTTTGTTCCAAGACCCACCATTTGTCCAAGCTAACTCTATTGAAATATAGAGAGAAGCAAAGGTCCACCACTTGTCCAAGGTAGGCTCCATTGAAACATGGAGAGAAGGATGATACACCATTACTCCAAGATAGGTTCCATTGAAACATTGAGAGAAGCAATCTCCACCATGTCTCCAAGCTAGGATCCATTGAAATACCCTAAACCCATAATTTTGTACATGATGGGTTTACATTCAAGGTCCACCACTTGTCCAACCTATTATCCCTAGTAGCATGAGTGGTTTGGTCTCAAGATTCACCACTTGTACACTCTATGTCATTATATTAAGAAGAACTATGTGTTAAGGTCCACCACTTGTCCAACCTATAAGGTTATATTTTAAATGGTATCCTTTCTCACCACTGGAAATGCCCATGATATGTTTTACATGGGGGTTTCATTCCACGGTCCACCACTTGTCCAAGCTAACTCTCTTAAAATATATAGAGAAAGAAAGGTCCACCACTTGTCCAAGCTAGGTTCATTCAAACATGGAGAGAAGGAACCTCCAATGTTTCTCCTAGATAGGCTCCATTGAAACATGGAGAGAAATAAGCTCCACCATGTCTCCAAGTTGCTAGGCTCCATTAAAATACCCAATACCCATAATATTTTGTACATGGGGGGTTTACATTCAAGGTTCACCACTTGTCCAACCTATTATCCCTAGTAGGTTTGGTCTCATGATTCACCACTTGTCCACTCTATGTCATTATATTAAGAGGAATTAGGTGTTAAGTTCCACCACTTGTCCAACCTATAATGTTATAGCTTGAATGGTATTTTTTCTCACCACTTGTAATGCCCATGACATGATTTACATGGGGGTTTTGTTCCAAGGTCCACCACTTGTCCAAGCTAAATCTATTGAAACATAGAGAGAAACAAAGGCCCACCACTTTTCCAAGCTAGGTTGCATTGAAACATGGACCTTAATACCAAATTATTTCTAGTAGCATGAGTGATATTTTGTACATGGGGGGTTTACATTCAAGGTCCACCACTTGTCGAACCTATTTCCCTAGTAGGTTTGGTCCCAAGTTCACCACTTATCCACTCTATGTCATTATATTAAGAATAATTGGGTGTTAAGGTCCACCACTTGTCCAACCTATAAGGTTATATATTAAATGGTATTTTTTCTCACCACTTGTAATGCCCATGATATGTTTTACATGGGGGTTTTGTTCCAAGGTCCACCACTTTTCCAAGATAACTTTATTCAAACATAGAGAGAAATAAAGGTCCACCACTTGTCCAAGCTAGGCTCCATTGAAACATGGAGAGAATGATGCTCCACCATTTATCCAAGATAGGCTGCATTGAAACATGGAGAGAAGCAAGCTTTACCATGTTTCCAAGCTAGGCTTCATTGAAACACTCTAGGGGGTTTTATTTCAAGGTCCACCACTTGTTTAACCTATTATCCCTAGTAGCATGAGTGGTTTGGTTTCAAGATTCACCACTTGTACACTCTAGGTCATTATATTGTGTTAAGGTCCACCACTTGTCCAACCTATAAGGTTATATCTTAAATGGTATCCTTTCTCGCCACTTGAAATGCCCATGATATGTTTTACACGGGAGTTTCATTCCAAGATCCACCACTTGTCCAAGCTAACCATATTTAAACATAGAGAGAAACAAAGGTCCACGACTTGTCCAAGCTAGGCTCCATTGAAACATGGAGAGAAGAAACCTTCACCATTTCTCCTAGATAGGCTCCATTAAAACATGGACATAAGTAAGTTCCACCATGTCTCCTAGATGCTAGGCTCCATTGAAATACGCAAAACCCATGATAATTTGTACATGGGTGATTTACATTCAAGGTCAACCATTTGTCCACCCTATTATCCCTAGTAGGTTTGGTCTCACAATTCACCACTTTTCCACTCCATGTCATTATAATAAGAGGAATTGGGTGCTAAGGTCCACCACTTGTCCAGCCTATAAGGTTATACCTTGAATGGTATTTTTTCTCACCACTTGTAATGCCCATGACATGCGTTACATGGGGGTTTTGTTCCAAGGTCCACCACTTTTCCAAGCTAGGATCCATTGAAACATGGACCTTAATACCAAATTATTCCTAGTAGCATGAGTGATATTTTGTACATGGGGGGTTTGCATTCAAGGTCCACCACTTGTCCAACCTACTTTTCCTAGTAGGTTTGGTCGCAAGATTCACCACTTGTCCACTCTATGTCATTATATTAATAATAATTGGGTGTTAAGGTCCACCACTTGTCCAACCTATAAGGTTATATATTGAATGGTATTTTTTCTCACCACTTGTAATTTCCATGATATGTTTTACATGGGGATTTTGTTCCAAGGTCCACCACTTGTCCAAGCTAAATCTGTTCAAACATAGAGAGAAACAAACGTCCCCCACTTGTCCAAGCTAGGCTCCATTGAAACATGGAGAGAATGATGCTCCACCATTTATCCAAGATAGACTCCATTGAAACATGGAGAGAAGTAAGCTCCACCATGTCTCGAAGATGCTAGAGTCGATTGAAATACCCAAAACCCCTGATACTTTGTACATGGGGGGTTTACATTCAAGGTCCACCACTTGTCCAACCTATTATCCCTAGTAGCATGAGTGGTTTGGTCTCAGGGTTCACCACTTGTCCACTCTATATCATTATATTAAGAAAAATTGGGTTTCCATATCTAAATGGATCTTTTCTTGGATAAGTGGTAGACCTTGAGACCTAAATACCCATTCTACACTAGAGCATTGGTTAAGCTTTATGCACTTCAAGCATACCTTTAACAACAAGTAGTAGTTATTAGTTGACTTAAGTCTAGTTGAACTCCATGGTATTGAGACTAAGAGAGAGTGTAGCATAAAAAAGAGTCAGGATTTTAATTTGACTTTCTTTCTATTAATGAGTAGATCATAGATGGATTTTGGTATCTAATAAAACCTTAGGGTAGACAATGTAAAACTCATGTCTATTGTTGTGCTTGCATTAAGTGTTCTTGTTCTTTAATTTTGGAACCATTATAGAAAAATGGATTGGCTTTATGCTGGCATAAATTGAAGAAAACTATTGAATTACCCATCCAACCTCCTCCAAGACCTTGTCCAAGGAATGAATCACCTCCTTATCACCTACCACTTGCTTTCAAGGACATCAAAAGAGTACTTATCTTGGATCTAGAGGGGTTACTTCTCAAGACAATTGAAATGAAACATGGAGATTCTATGCCATCTTGGGCTCAACACATGCGACTTGTGGAGGATAAAGATGAAGTTTATCGTGTGGTGCGACCAGACGCACAAAGTTTTTTGGATTTTTGTGTTGATTACTTTGAGCTATGGATATGGAGTTGCTATAACTTAACAAGGGTGCAACGCATCACACAAAAATGTTTTCCTGAGCAGTATACCAAGTTCAAGGTGTTTATGAGTAACAAAAATTGCCAAAATCCAAATATCATGTTAGGATTTACAAGGGTTTATCACAAAAATTCGAGTGATATTTGGAAGATATTTGAGGATTTGGATGCAAACAATACCTTAATTTTTATGACACTCCATATAGGGTGATGTGGAACATGCCAGGGACATATCTTATATTTCCAAAGATGTGGAGGCAAACTTCCGAGCAACTTCAAAACTTCTTGCAGAGAACCATAATTCCATGGTTGGTAGGATGGTTGTATGCAAGAGATAAGAGAGTCTATACATACAACACAATTGTAAATCAGTATAGTGATTCTGAGACAAATTATGTCCTTGGTGTGTACTTGTCAACACGAAAGCATTGAATAAATATGGCCATAAGATGCTTTTTTTATTCTAGTGTGTATCTTTCAACATTTGTATAATTTGATATAGTCTTTTTTATAAAAAAACAAATGTGTGTCAATTTTATGAACACTTGAATGGAGTGCACCCTACTCTAAGGGGACTTCAATGTACTATTGGAGTGCATCCTATTGTAAGGGGACTCTGATGTATTGCTAGAGTGCACCCAAATTTTTGGGGACTCATTTTTTATTTGATTGGGGCCTATGTTGGGTCATATAGTAAAAGAAATTCATTTTTTGTCAATTCATATCGAGGTTGCATTTATTTGTAACTATGAGAGAATTGATGTTTGATGTCAAAATAAAACTTGTAAGTATGGATCAGAGAATTCCTGGACTTTAAATATGTGAGAGGGATCTTTTTCTTGGGCACAAATGTTTTCTTCAAGAATTTTGCCATTACATACTTTATGTGAAAGAGTTTTAGAGCCTAAAAGACTTTGAAAACAAAAGTATGGAATCTAAGTGCATGTATTCTTGAATGGCTTGAAAGTTGATGTATACATGCATGTCGCCTTGATGAAGATTTAGATCTGACAAGATGCAAAGCTAGAATTCTTGGATGTTACCTTTGTCAATTTGGTAATAACATATTTAAATTTCTTTTCTTATGGGTGGAAAATATATTATTATGTGGATTTGGAACCTAATTGCTTGACCTTCAAACCAAGATTCCTATGTTATTTTTTCATATACTTTTTTGTAATGAATTAAGATTGTGGATACAAGGTCCACCACTTGTTCAAGCTAGATCTAAGAAAGTATATATACTAAGTCTTCAAACTAGTAAACCAAGGGAAGAGAGAAGCAGGGTCCATCACTTGTCCAAGCGTATCTCTAGACAACATAGAGAGATGTTAGGTCTACTAATTGTCCAATATAGTCATGGAGAAATGATAGAAGGTTGATCCACTTGTACAACCTATCATCTCTAGTAAAATGGGAGGTTTGGCCTTAAGATTCACCATGTAACCAACCTATACTTCATTGTATTATGAAGAGTAGAAAATAAAAGCTCCACCACTTGTCTAAGGTAGTTCCAAAATCAACATGGAGAGAAGCAAGCTTCACCATTTGTCCAAGATAGGTTCCATTAAGACATGGAAAACCTCATATATGTTGTACATGGAAGATTTTTTCCAAGGTCCACCACTTGTCCAAGCTAGGATCCATTAAAACATGGATAGAAACAAGGCTCCACAACTCATCCAACCTTTATAGCTGCAAAGTGTACCGGTAGTCTAAACTAGGCATGGGAAAATAATAGAAGGTCCACCACTTATCCAATATATTATCTCTAATAGCATGGGAGGTTTGGTCTCAAGATTTAGGAATTGGATAATCTGTATTTCATTGTATTATGATGAATTTGGTTTTAAAGTCAACTACTTATCCAAGCTATAAGTTTATATCTTGAATGGTATTCCTTCCCATCACTTAGAAAACCAATGATATGTTGTACATGGGGGGGTTTGTTACAAGGTCCACCACTTGTCCAAGCTAGTCTCATTGAAACATGGATGAAGACAAGCTCCACCATTTGTTAAATCTAGACTCCATTGAAATCTAGAAAATCCATTCTATGTTGTACATGGGGTTTTTGTTTTAAGGTCCAACACTTGTCCAAGCTAAGATCCATTGAAACATGGAGTAGAGAAACACTCCACCACTTGTCCAAGCTAGGAAACATTGATAGTAGTTGGCTTAGTTTGAAGATCCACCACGTGTCTAAGCTAACTCTATTGAAACATAGAGAGAAGAAAAGGTCACCAACTGTTCAAGCTAGGCTCCATTGAAACATGGACAGAAGCAAGCTCCACCATTTCTCCAAGATAGGATCCATTGAAACATGGAGAGAATCAAAGGTCCACCATTTCTCCAAGCCAAGCTCCATTTGTCCAACCTATAAGGTTATATCTTAAATGGTAATCTTTCTAATCACTTGGAATACCCATGATATGGTTTACATGGGGTTTTGTTCCAAGATCACCACTTGTCCAAGCTAACTCTATTGAAACATAGAGAGAAGCAAAGGTCCACCACTTGTCCAAGCTAGTCTCCATTGAAACAAGGAGAGAAGCAAGCTCCATCATTTCTCCAAGATAGGCTAGCATGGATAAGTGCACCTTGAAACCAACCTTCCTATGAGGCAATAGAGCATATGATACATATTTTATGTATGCCCCATGCCTCAAATTAAGAAGTTATAGATTAGAAGTGGACCTTGCTTGAATGTCACATGCAATAAATTAAGGAGAAATAGCCAAGTGGATTGTATTCCTCAATGGATCCTTGCTTTCACAAGTTGTGAACCTTGAGTCACTTTTACATTAACTTGGACAAGTGGTGGACCTAGAAACCAAGCTCTCCATGTTGAGATAAGTTGTAGGTAGGACAGTAGAACATGGACAACGATAATGGATGCAATATACTCGTCTCCTAATAATCCAATTGATTGAAACCATGGTATTTTAGTTGTTTTCATTGTGTATTGTATGTGCATAAAGTGGAATGAGACCTTAAGAAAACTCAAATTTTTGACAAAATCTCTATATTCTGTACATGATATATTGAAACTTGTCCAACCTGAGAATTGGGATTTTCCCACTTTACCTAATATGGTCTTAAAATGAGAAGGGGACAAGATCGTAGGAGGCATAATGGAGAGATGGGAGTTGATGGCGAGGAATATCATGAGTGTGTCCACCCTTCTTCTTCTTGAAATTGTGCCTTCAACCATTAATTACAAGTGGTGTGGAGGTGTGGTGCTCATCTTTTGTGCATGTTGATGGTGATGATGATGGTGTTGTGATTATGTGATTAGGGTTCATGCTACAAGCATGTAGCACAAGAGTGTATATGGATAGGTGTGTGTGTGTGTATGTGTTTGTGTTCTCCCCCTTAGTGAGCTCTCATGGCCTCCTTATATAGGGAAGGAGGGGAGGATTTAGCAATATTTCTATTTGAGGTGAGTGTCCCACTTTGGTGACTAGGAAAATGGGGTGCATGTGACTGTGGCTCCCATCTTCTCTCCTCATTATTTAAAATACCAGAGTCAATAGAGAGAGAAGATGAGAGAATGTGGGTAGGGTATAGAGGATAGGAGATATTTACAATAGTCTAGATTTGGCTAGACATAAGCTTATTAGGGAGAGAAGAGAGAGGTAAGAAATTTACAAGAGAGATTTTCAAAGGTGGATAGTTGTTGATGAGGATGGATCCTCCAAAAATGGTGATAGAATCACTCTAGACTTGCCAAGACCTCATTAAAAGAGCTTTGTCTCTTGTAATCATGCTTGATGACTTGTAGAACCATAGCCATTCTAGAGGGAAGAAAATTGGGGATGGCTTGTGTCACCATTACACGAGAAAACTGGGGTCCACTACAAAAATCATATCTCCGTGTTCATAACTCCAAAAATTCTGAAAAACATTGAGCTAAAAGTTGAGATCACGAGCTACATCTTTCATGTTGAACGCTCCTTCAGATTCGGGGTTCTTCTTTACTTAAAAAATTCAGCCAAATAATGTATTATTTGTGGCTGCAAAGGTCTTTTGGTGGTCCCCTTTGAGTGGACTTCTCTCTTGCCTTCAAGTGTAAGCTCCTTCATGTGTATGAAAACATGACCTAGAGTTTTGAAAAGATTGGCAATCATCTAGATGGAGGTATTATTGAAATTTGAAAGTGGGGTTGAGGTTTGAAAATGAAAACTAATTAATAAAATATTTGGTAGGGTGGAATAATATATATACATGAAAAATATATTAGAAAATACTAAAATATATAATCTAATTTAGAATATATATATTTAATATTTAAGGTCAAAAGAGAGATCAACAAAGAAAGCTTACTTATTTATGCTACATCGTGATTGATTAGCATAAGTCTAACTTATTTAATAAAGGCTGAAACGTTTGTGAAAAAGGAAGTAAAAATAAAAAGTAACTTATATAATAGGAAATATTTTGGTAAAAGGGCAAAGATATATGGGGGGGTTCCCATGCATGGAAAAGCTTGCCTCATTAGCCCTCCCCCGAATGCTAGAGGTATTCATGCCTCTAGCGTTGTACTTGATTCTTCTTCAATTGAGGTGGAGGAGTCTCCCTCCTCGGGGATTTCCATCATAGGTGTTTGATCAAATCTCAAAAAGTATTGCTTCAACCTCCATCCATTGACACGTGTTTGTGGAGCCTACCATCTGCATCCATCAATCGGTAACTGCCATTGGCGTAGCGCTTTCTAATGACAAATGGCCCCTCCGATCTGGGTGAAAACTTTTTATCCTTCCTAGTGTCAAATCTGTTATCATACCATAGTACCAACATACCTTTCTTGAGACCTTTTGCCCTAAGTCCCTTGTTGAAGGTAAGTCGATGTTGCTCTGACTGTGCTGCATAATAGTTGATAGCATCTTCTCTGTCTAGTTGAAGCCTCTCTAGATCAAGAATGTGGTTGTGGAGATGAGCATTAGGACGTTCCACCTGCCCAGCTAGCACCCTGAGACTAGCCAATTGTACTTCAATGGGTAAAATGGCTTCCTTACCAAACACCAAGTGATATGGTGTGAACCCAAGGGATGTGCGAAATGAAGTGCGATAAGCCCAAAGCGCAGCCATAAGATGCTTGTCCCAATCACTTTTGTGATTGTTTACATGTTTAGTGATGATCTTGCATATCATACCATTTACCTTTTCCACCAAACCATTGCATTGTGGGTGGTAGGGAGTTGAGTGTTGTCGTGAGATACCTAACTTCTCCATTAGCTCTCCTACAAGGTCTCCTCTAAAACCTGGTCTCCTGTCAGAAATTATTTCAAGAGGAGTGCCAAAACGGCAACAAATGTTTTCAAATACGAACTTAGCCACTTCCTTAGCTGTAATCCGGGTGGTGGCAACTGCTTCAGTCCACCTGGTCATGTAGTCCACACCCATGATGATATAAAATTTACCTGATTGGCTCCTTGGCAAAGGCCCAATAGCATCAATTCCCCATTTCTCAAATGGTCCATATGAGATTATAGGAGTTTGTGGCTCATATGTGAGCCTCCTATCCCCTGCCTTTTGACATTCCTTGCATGTTTTACACCAATGATGCACATCCCTATGTAGACTAGGCCATACAAACCCGGCTTGTAGAATATTTCTACTAGTGACGTCAAGTGCAAAGTGTCCTCTGCAAACACCACCATGGCAACTTGAAATGATTTCAGTGATTTCTCTAGAGAGAGGCCGTACCCGCCTAAGAATTTGATCCTTACCCTTGCAGTAGAGGTCGTCATTGATAAGGCGGTATTTTGTTGCCTTGCGCACAAGCCACTGCTTTTGGCCCTTAGTAAGATCCTTAGGACACTCTTCTGTGTCCAAGAAACTCATGATTTCAGGCATAGCATCGCTACCTTGGAAGAGAGGCAGCTTCAATTTGATAGCACCCACCACTGAAACATCTTGCAGCTTCTCTCTAGCTAGAGCATCTGCTTCTTGATTTTCTGCTCGAGGGACATGATGTAATTGTACAACTTGAAATTTCCCTAAAAGTTCCTTGACTTTGCGCAAATGGCCTAGCAGGCTATGATTTTTACAAGCCCAAGTTCCTTGTATTTGTTTTATTAAAAGCATGGCATCACCAAATACATTTAACTGTTGAATGCCCTGTGTCACACACCACTCTAACCCAAGAGTTAAGGCTGCATATTCTGCCTCATTGTTAGAGTGAGAATCCAAGAGATTCCCAATGGATAAAACCTTATCCCCTTGCTCGTTGAAGATGACAATGCCTGCTGCAGCTTTGTCCACTTTCCTCTTGTAGGCTCCATCAAAGAAAAGAGAGTGATCCTCCTCTACCTTAGGGACTTCCAGCACAGGTGTAATATCTTGATCATTTGGCTTTATCTTTAGCTTCTTTTCATAGTGGCGATGAGTGAGAATACCTCCTAGACTGGCCCTTGTGGAGTTCTCCACTTGCATTGTGTAGTCAAACTCTTGTAGCCTTGTGAGCCATTTGGAAATCCTAGAAGAGAGTCTGACATCCATGTGCTGCATTACATAAGGAAATACTTCCTTCATTGTTAAGATTATGAATGGTCTAGACAATAAATAAGAGCGAAATTTGGTGGTAGCAAACATTAATGCAAGCACCATGTGCTCCAGTGCCGTGTATCGCTTTTCTGATGGAGTCATCATTCGACTAGAGAAGTAGATAGGATGCATGAACGAAGTTTGAGGATCCTTTTGCATCAATACAGCCCCAAGTGTGTCATTGCCCACACTAGGGTTTACATAAAATGGATCGTCCCACTTTGGAGGTGCTATGGTGGGAAGTGAAGCTAGAATTTGTTTTACCTCATTGAATTGTTGTTCATTTTCTTCACTCCAAGTGAAGATCTCTTGATGGGTAACTTGTTGTAAAGGGAGAACCACTTGGGAGAGCAAGTGAATGAACCTACTCAAATACCTCACCTTTTGAAGAAAAGAGACCAACTGCTTTGTTGTGGTGGGAGAGGTTAAAGCCAGCAAGGCTTGAACCTTGCTTGGGTCAGCTTCAATGCCATTGGCCGAGATCACATGGCCAAGAAGAGTAACCTTGCTTTCACCAATGTGGCATTTCTCCACATTGAGTTGGCCCCCCAAAGCTTCTGGCCTAGCTAGACCTTCATAAACTTTCTCCAAATGAAGAGAGCGAGAGCTATAGATACAAAATTCATCAATAAAGACACGGATTGATTTTCCAAAGAATGGTTGAAAAACAAATGTCACATATCGCTGAAAAGTGGCTAGAGCATTAGTGAGACCAAAAGGCATAACTCTGTAAGCAAAACATCCCCATGGTGTGATGAAGGTTGTCTTCTTTTGATCTTCTTTAGCGATACTAATTTGTAAGTAGCCTGAGTAGCCATCACATACCGTGTAGCGCTCATGTCCTGCTACCTCATTGAGTATTTCGTCTTGAAAAGGAAGAGGAAAATGGTCCCTCTTTGTGGCTGCATTAAGAGGCTTGTAATCAACACGGACCCTCCACTTACCATTCTTCTTTGGTGTGACTACCACTGGAGAAACCCACTCTGAGTCTTCAACGGGATAGATAAAACCGGCTTCTAGCAATTTCCTCACCTCTTTGAGCAGGGCATCTTGTTGAATTACTCCTAGCCGCCTGAGCTTCTGCACTACAGGTTTACTTCCCTCCTTGAGCTTAATGTGATGTTGAACTACTGTGATGCCAGTGATTTTATCATATTCATCAATGAACAATGTGGTAAAATTACTTAGCATCAAAATATAATCTTCACGCTCCTTCCCACACAACTCACTAGAGAGCATTTGATGTAGCTTACGTGCTTCTACCAGAGGTTGTATACCTGGTGTCTCCCCTTGGCTTGATGATGAGGCATCAGGTTGCTCCATCTTCTTAGGGTCCTTGAGAATGATCCCCATCACCTCAATGCTACTGTCACTTTCTTCACTCACTGTTGACTCCTCGTCTGAAGTGGTTGAAGAGTCAACACTAGAAAACTCATCCATAGAGGTTTCTAGATCCATGTCGCATTGCCGACCTGTCTTCATGTCGTAAAGTATTGGCCTCCCTTTTGCATCCTTCATCTCGATTATGCCGGTGTCCCAGTCCTGCTTAGCTCTCATAGCCATAAGCCAAGGCCTCCCTAGAATGATAGGATAGCCCTCCCCTTTGTGTGGCATGACAAAGATGTCCACATCTACCTCGGTGTTGAATGCCTTTATCCTAATTGCATTTATGACACCAACACATTGAACTTTTAAATTATTTGCCATTTTGGCTCGGCATGGTGCCGGCCGACTCACCTCTAAACCCAAACGGTACATCATTTTTTCACTCATGACGCATATTTGTGCACCACCATCAATGTAGATATTGGAGATGTGTTTCCGTTTGATGTACGCATCCATCACTGGTAGTATGTCATCTAAATTCCTCCCAGAGATAGCCCCAGCTATCTTTGGCTTTGATCGTCTCGTGCTAACCATCTTTGTCCGTTGTCTCCTCACCCTAGGTGCTAGGTGGAGTAATTGCGGCCAGGTGATTTTTGGGCCCTACACAGACTCTGAACCAAATCATATGGTTTAGAACATTCACCCAAAGAGAAATCTACAATGTCAATTTTACGTCGTGACTTGGACAGCTTTTTGCTAGATTCTCTTTTAGTCTTCATCTTTTCTTCCTTTTGGGAAGATTCACCATGCCTAGAGCGTTTTACCCCTATGGCATCTACTCCTTTAAACTTGATCTTACCTTTTGCTACTCCCTTGATATCCTCCTCCACTTTCTCCTTTCCTTTACCTTCAAGACTGATGACGCTTACTGTTTGATTGCCAACTAGTGGTGGGGGTAAGGGTGGAATGAGAGGTTGTGGTGGTGGTGGTGGTTGTGGTTGAATGGGTGGTTGTAGGATTTGCATGGGTGGTGCTTGTTGTGGTGCCCTCGGTGGTGGTGGTCTTGCTCTCGGTGGTGAAACCTGGTTTTGCCTGGCTCCTCTTTTGAAATTCTGCCTCCTTGGGTGTGGACAGTAGTACATGCCATGACCATCCTCCCCACAATTGTAGCAGTGGTATTCTTGGTTTTGCCTTCGTTGTCCTCTCCCTTGCTCTTGGTTGCGATTGTGTGCATGCCCTTGTTGTATCAAATGGACTGAGAGATTCTCAAGTTGATTGGTGATTCGATTGAGCAGGTCTTGCTGATCTTCAATTGGTTCTTGTGGTTGAATCCTCTAGGCGGCTATTGTAGGTGGTGCTAGAGGTGGTCGGGTCCTAACGGCTTCCTCTTCATCGATATTCCTGGCTTGTAGGCGCAACTTCTTGTCTTTAAGGCGGGCCACTTCAACTGCTAGCTCATACGTAGCAGGAAACCTTCCCTTCACCTTCTCTTTAAGAGTTGGCCATAACCCAGCCACAAACCGATCCTTCTTTAGGAAATCAGGTGCCCCCTCATCCTCTCTTAGCGATGCAACCCATCGCCCCCATAAATCTACAAACTTTGACTCATATGATGCGTATTCCAGCATACTGCCCTGCTTCAACTCTGTCAACAATTGCCATAGCTTCTCTGATGTTGTGCCCTCTCCAAAACGCTTGACAAAGGCTGCTCTTAATAAGTCCCACCGTTCCTTGGTTTCTTGTGCCAAGGCATTGTACCATGATCTTGCCTCCACCTTCATTAGAAGTGGGAAGATGCACAAGTGCGAAGCATCATCATCTCTCGCAGAGATGACACATGCTATTTCCAAGTTGTCTAGAAAGTCTGCAGCATCCTCACCCACCTTACCACTAAATGTTGGAAATGCTACACTTGCCATTGTGAGAGTGAGAAAATTAACTCGACTTAGAAATCTTTTATTTATTTTATTTTATAGAGATTCAATACATGGGTGCTCGGTGGATGGAAAACATACTATACAAGGATAAAAATAACTACATCAAAAGACACTTCATGATTAATCATAGGGAGGATAAAGGGTAGAGAAGAGGTGTTTATCTCTTGCAGTCGTTCTCTACCAAACATGGTTGTAATGATCTTCTGATAAAACATCTTGCGGTCCAAGATTACTTTGATTCATTGAATTCGTTGTGGTGCATAAGTTTGGTTCCTTGCAAAAGGCTGATGCACTGGGTCCATCACATGATAATTCGGAAAGGCTCTCTCCTTCGTGGTGGAAGGTTATAGTCGGAGGTGTAGAGCTCTTGGTAGTCGAGGTCAAATTTATAGTACCACAGGACAAGGTTGTCTTCGTCTTCTAGCTCTAGGACTGCCCCTCTAGCAAGCTCTTGGAAAAGCTTGAACTCTCTCTCTTTGAGCAACTTCACTTTCCTGCAAGATAGAGTGCCATCTAGTGTATACACAGGTGTGATGAGGTAGGTGGTGAGTCTTACCACTTGTATTAATCCAAGTTGGATGGATACATAGCAAGCTGTAAAGTCGTCATCATAGCCTTGATTCACAAGAAACACCCCTTGAAGGTGGAGGGTCTTGTCTTTCCGCCAAGCAAAACCTGTGTCAAAGACCTTGTCGATAACACGCTCCACCACTTCACTCGGTAGACGATGTAGAATCCATGCTGCTGTTTCTAGTTCCTGGCTCATGAGATGAGAGTGAGGTATAGAAAGACTTTGGAGGATTTACCCTTTTGTTTTGGAGACGGGTTGATTGTCGGCGCTGGAAAACCCTTGAATCTTTTGGTGCAAGGGAGAGGGAGGGACCACGCATTCGTAGTAGCTTCTTCAAGTTGTGAAGGCTTGTTGTGGATGTAGGTGGAATAGGTGTCAAAGATGGGGACGTAGATGTAGAGGAGCCTGCTGCTACTTGAAAGCCTACCGTTGTGAGAACGCCTGTGCGGATGTCGAGGGAGAAAATAATGGCCTTTTCTTCACTTTGGGTTGCACTCATGTCGAAGGTGCGGTTTTTGCATACAATGTGAGCATGATGCAGCTTGTGCCTTGCTTTTACGCTTGCGGGGATGATGAGAAATGTAAACAATATGAGTAGGGAAAGAGGGTCTTACCACTTCTTCTATGCTAACAATACAACACCCTGGCAAGAGTGTCTTGATGACTTGTGTCAAACCTGCTTGAAGCTCCTCCTCTTCAGTGGTCCAATTAGAGAATTCAAGAAGCCACTCATCCATGAAGAGAAGTAAACATGTCAGCCTTGTAAACTGAAGGTTTCAAGAGCCCTCCTCTGTGGGGGAACCAAATGAGAGGCGGAAGTGAAAAAATAGACCCAGTGGCCTCCACACCAAGACTATGCACAATGGCCTCATCATGGGCGATACACAATAGGGGCACCACCTAGCAAGATATCCGGCTAGGACGCATACATATACACAATGAAGCATGCCATGGAAACAATTTCAAGATCCACGCCCAAATGTGGAACGGGGTGGTTGGAGAATAAGGTGAGAGGAGTGGTGAACGAGTGAGAATGGGCTCGCTACTCGTGCATGTTAGTAAGGAAGATAATGAGGTAGGGGAAACTTGCGAGTATGCTCACTTATCATACAAGAGGTGGCGAATCCGCACACCTCAAGATGGAAGTAGCAAGATGATAGGAATATGAGAGGGAGAGAGAGAGTGTATGTGTATGGTGGCGAATCCGCACACCTTTACATAAGCAGAAAAAAAAAGGCAAGAAACAAGCATATACCATACTCACAATGAGATGTATCCAAAGCGACACAAAGTATGGCACCAAGATGGAGTGTGTTGATTGCTTGCAAAAGATGAATACAATAGGTAGCGTATGGCAAGAAAATGAGAAGGGGACAAGATCGTAGGAGGCATAATGGAGAGATGGGAGTTGATGGCGAGGAATATCATGAGTGTGTCCACCCTTCTTCTTTTTGAAATTGTGCCTTCAACCCTTAATTACAAGTGGTGTGGAGGTGAGGTGCTCATCTTTTGTGCATGTTGATGGTGATGATGATGGTGTTGTGATTATGTGATTAGGGTTCATGCTACAAGCATGTAGCACAAGAGTGTGTATGGATAGGTGTGTGTGTGTGTGTGTGTGTGTTTGTGTTCTCCCCCTTAGTGAGCTCTCATGGCCTCCTTATATAGGGAAGGAGGGGAGGATTTAGCAATATTTCTATTTGAGGTGAGTGTCCCACTTTGGTGACTAGGAAAATGGGGTGCATGTGACTGTGGCTCCCATCTTCTCTCCTCATTATTTAAAATACCAGAGTCAATAGAGAGAGAAGACGAGAGAATGTGGGTAGGGTATAGAGGATAGGAGATATTTACAATAGTCTAGATTTGGCTAGACATAAGCTTATTAGGGAGAGAAAAGAGAGGTAAGAAATTTACAAGAGAGATTGTCAAAGGTGGATAGTTGTTGATGAGGATGGATCCTCCAAAAATGGTGATAGAATCACTATAGACTTGCCAAGACCTCATTAAAAGAGCTTTGTCTCTTGTAATCATGCTTGATGACTTGTAGAACCATAGCCATTCTAGAGGGAAGAAAATTGGGGATGGCCTGTGTCACCATTACACGAGAAAACTGGGGACCACTACAAAAATCATATCTCCGTGTTCATAACTCCAAAAATTCTGAAAAACATTGAGCTAAAAGTTAAGATCAAGAGCTACATCTTTCATGTTGAACGCTCCTTCAGATTCGGGGTTCTTCTTTACTTAAAAAATTCAGCCAAATAATGTATTATTTGTGGCTGCAAAGGTCTTTTGGTGGTCCCCTTTGAGTGGACTTCTCTCTTGCCTTCAAGTGTAAGCTCCTTCATGTGTATGAAAACATGACCTAGAGTTTTGAAAAGATTGGCAATCATTTAGATGGAGGTATTATTGAAATTTGAAAGTGGGGTTGAGGTTTGAAAATGAAAACTAGTTTATAAAATATTTGGTAGGGTGGAATAATATATATACATGAAAAATATATTAGAAAATACTAAAATATATAATCTAATTTAGAATATATATATTTAATATTTAAGGTCAAAAGAGAGATCAACAAAGAAAGCTTACTTACTTATGCTACATCGTGATTGATTAGCATAAGTCTAATTTATTTAATAAAGGCTGAAACGTTTGTGAAAAAGGAAGTAAAAATCAAAAGTAACTTATATAATAGGAAATCATTTGGTAAAAGGGCAAAGATATATGGGGGGGGTTCCCATACATGGAAAAGCTTGCCTCACCATGTGTTGTACAACATAGGGAAATATTTCATCCGTGGTTTGAATCACAAATTTCTTAGGCAACAAATATGACCTAAACTTTGTAGGTGCAAATCTAAGAGCTAGGACTAAGTGTTCCACATGGGTGAAACCTTTCTCTCGTGCTGTCATCATTCGACTAGAGAAGTAGATTGGCCTCATGAAAGATGTCGTCGTATCCTTTTGGAGTAGCACAGCCCCCAATGAGTCATCACCAACACTTGAGGTGATATAGAATTTTTCATCCCACTTAGGTGGTGAGATAGTTGGCAGAGTGGCTAAGACCTCCTTTACCTTGTTGTAGTGATGTTCGCTTTCCTCGTCCCAAGTGAAAGTTGATCTTTGAGTGAGTTGTTGCAATGGTAGAACAAGTTGTGATAGTAGATGTATGAATCTACTTAAGTACCTCACCTTCTGTAGAAAAGAGACCAGTTGACGTGCGATCGTTGGTGAAGGTAGGGCTATGAGTACGGGCACCTTACTTGGGTCGGCGTTGATACCTTTTGCTGAAATTTCATGGCCTAGTAGAATGACTTTACTCTCCCCAATGTGGCATTTATCCACATTTAATTGCCCGTCTAGGCTCTGCAACCTGGCCAAACCTTCAGTTACCTTTTCTAAATGTGAAATACAGGAGCTATATATACAAAAATTATCAATGAACACTCTTATGGATGTTCCAAAGAACGGTTGAAAAACATATGTGACATATCTTTGGAATGTGGCAGGTGCATTTGTGAGACCAAATGGCATAGCCCTGTATGCAAAACAACCCCATGGCATGATAAAAGTGGTTTTTAGCTGATCTTCCAAGGCTATGCGTATTTGAAAGTATCTTGAATAACCATCACAGACGGTATAGCATTCAAAACCCGCTACTTCATTCAGAATTTCATCCAAGAAAGGGAGAGGAAAGTGGTCTCTCTTTGTAGCTGCATTTAGTGGTTTGTAGTCAACACAGACCCTCCACTTACCATTATTTTTAGGCGTCACCACTACGGGTGACACCCATTCTGCATTTTCTACAGGATAGATGAATCCCGCCTCTAGCAGTTTCCTTACCTCGGCCAAGAGTGCCTTTTCTTGTATGACCCCCAGTCGTCATAGCTTTTGCACAACTGGTTTTACCCCTTCCTTCAGCTTAATATGATGTTCCACCATTGTAATGCTTGTGATTCTTTCATAGTTGTCAATGAACATGTTAGGAAATCCCATCAAAATTTGCAAAAAACTATCTTTCTCCTCAAGTGTTAATTCCGTAGACAACATACCCTTCAACCTACTTCCTCCTAGGCTAGGTGATTTGCTCTCCTCTTCATTGGGTTTCCCTTTTGGTGATGGATCACCAGTTGTGCTTACCCTTTGTGGATCCTTCATAATGATACCCATCACATCAATGGAACTGTCACTTTCGTCGGTGGATGTGGTCTCCTCCTCAGAACTGGAAGATTTGCTAGTGGTTTCATCTGTCGATGTTTCCAGATTCATTTGCTTCTGCTTGCCAATCCTCATGTCCTAGTAAATTGTCTCCCCTTTCTTACCGGTCATGCGTAGAAGGCCAATACCCTAGTCCTGTTTTGCCTTCATGGCCATCAACCATGGCCTTCCCAAAATTAGTGGATAGCCCTCCCCCTTAGTAGGCATTACAAAAACATCTACCTCTACCTCAGTGTTGAAAGCTATTATTTTCACGGCACTTACCACACCCACACACTTTACTTTTGCGTTGTTTGCCATCTTTGCCTTGCATGGAGAAGGCCTATCAACCTCGAGCCCTAATCGAAGCATCATAGCTTCGCTCATTACACAGATTTGTGCACCTCCATCAATGTAGGTGTTTCCAACCCTCTTTCCTTTTATGTTTACGTTGACAATTGGAAGGATGTCATCCATGTTGCATCCCGAAATTGTTCCGGATCCCTTTGTTTCGGAGCGTCTTGTACTTAACATTTTAGACCATTGTCGCCTTACTTTAGGTACAAGATGTAGCAGCTGTGGCCATGTAATATTCAGTCCTTGCTCTGCCACATCCAATGTTAGATCATAGGGCTTAGAACTTTCCCCTAGCTGGAAGTCGGTGATGCCCAATTTTCATCGTGGCCTGGATGGCCTCTTGCTAGTTTCTCCTCTCATGCTTCTCTCATCATCTGATTGTGTAGCTTTCTCCCTCCTAGCTCTATTCACAGTCATGGCTTCAAGTTGTTCTAAAAAGGTTACCTTCTCCTTACCCTTGTCCCTCTCCTTTGCTTTGGGTGGATCCACTACTACGGCTTTTCCTCTCTCTTCTAGCCTTATGATGTTTACAGGGCGATCAGGTGGTGGGGCTGGTGGAAGAGGTGGGATGGATGCTTGTAGTGGTGTCTGGGGTGGACGTAGAATTTGTGTTGGTGGGGCTGGTGCTCGGGGTGGGGGTGTTCTTTCTCTAGGGGGTGACAATTGGTTCCTCCTACCTCCTCTATTATAGTTTTGTCGTGGTTTGGGACAGTAGTACATACCGTGACCGTCTTCTCCACAGTTGTAGCAATGATACTCCCTGTTTTGTCGTCGTTCTCTTCCAGGGTCTTGATCTCTTTCTTGACTCCTCCCTTGCTGTATTAAGTGGATAGACAAATTCTGCAGTTGGTCAGTAATATGGGCCAACATATCTTGTTGGTCATCTCTTACCCCAAGAGCCGGTGGTGGTGGTGGAATGGTGGTTGTCTTAGTTGCTGGTCGACGTGATGTTGTTGTTTCTGTTGACTCGGTTTCTTTGGATTTCATTCGCATCTTCTTGTCCTTAAGGCGAGCAATCTCAATGGCTAACTTGTACGTAGTCGGGAATCTACCTTTCACCTTCTCCTTGAGAAGCGGCCATAAGCCATGCGTGACTCAACCCACCGTTCCCACAAATCCACAAATTTGGACTCATAGGTGGCATATTCTAAAAGACCCTCCTGCTTCAAATCTCTCAACTTGTCCCACAACTTTCTTGAAGTGGTACCTCCCCCAAAGCGCCTCTTAAAAGCGGTTTTAAGGGTTCCCGGTCATCCTTGGTTTCTTGTGGAAGTGCATTGTACCATGATCTAGCTTCTAGCTTCATGAGATGCTTAAAGATTCTAACCCGGGATTCATCCGTATCTTTGTTGCTCACTACACATGCTACTTCAAAGTCATCTAGGAAGTCTGTTACCAAATCCTCCCCCTTCTTTCCTTTAAATGTTGGAAATGTTACACTTGCCATGATTACTGAGAGAGAGCTAGAAAGACACACTGCTTAACTTGCAAAAAAAAATTTCTTCTTTACAAGGAGGCGTGTATACCCTCTCATACTAGGACATAGATTAAAACTTCAAACGGTACATTGCCTTGTATCAAAGGTAAGACAAATGGCTGATCTGATGCCAGAACCTCAAAAAACAGCTCCCCACCCAGCATGGTGTCAATGACGTGCTGTTAGTGAGCCTTCAAGTCCAGTATTACCTTGATTGAGCGTACACGTGTTGGTATGTGTGATCTATCTTGAGGTAGGTTGTACTGATTCATGTGAAGCTTAGAGGTTCTTAGTCATTGTCCAAGCTTGTGGGAGAGGGTGGTGTTCTTTCCTGAAACAAACTCAGTAGATCCGTAGTTTCTCTAGTAAGAGTGTGAGCCAATGATTCCGTTATCTGTGCTGCATCATCAGGTGCGACTTGAAAACTCACTGTGATAATTACCTCGGTGACTTGAGTTACCCGATTCTCAAAGTAGAATAGTGTTGATTCTCTATTGTGCAGAGCTCCTTCCATTTTGTTGTTGTGGGTTGGTTGTAGGTTGCGGACATGGTTTCGATCTTCTCCTTCTTCTTCTTGGCACTTGGCCTATGTATATCCACTGGGTTTGGCGTGTTGGTTGACTCTCCCATTGCAAATCGATTACCGTTACGCCTGGCACTCGAGCTTCGATGGAGATGCAGAGTTCGTCTAGTTGTGCTTGGAGCTCTTCTTCTTCTGTCGTCCAGTTAGCAAATCCTGCTAGACATTCATCCATTCACAATAGTTTAGGGATTTTAGTCTTGTAAACTGAAGGGTTTCATGAAAAGATCCTCAGTGGGGGCACCAAATGACGGGAGCAAAGCGAACCCCGAACCCCGACGGCCTCTAAAACACCGGGGACCGAATGGCGCGCCCCGAGCTTGTCATGGTAAAGCAAACAGGGGGCACCACCTAGCTTCAGCGGCTAGGACGCAAACAACACACCACCGTAACAAAGTTTTCATCCAAGAGAGATGGATGCTTGGGAGTAATGATAAAGAGGAAAGGGAATGAGATCAAGTGAGAGAGAGAGAGAGAGAGAGAGAGAGAGAGAGAGAGAGAGAGAGAGAGAGGGAGGGGATATAGCGGCTTAGTACTTAGGCACCACAAAAGGATGGCGAATCCGCACACCCTTCACACATACACAAGCTCACTCCAAACACAAGACTAGGTGGCAATTCCGCACACCTCACATGGGCAAAACATTGCAAGAAAACATACTCACAAAACCTCAAGCTTTGTTTAGAGAATAAGGCGATGAAATGGGGAGCATAGGGTGGGGGAATGAGAAGGGAGAGAGTGGTAGAGCACATGGCGGATAGGTGGGAGTTGATGGCGAAGACTCGCACGAGGGTTATGGCCATCATCCTTCATTTAGTTGCCCTTCATCTTCCATAGCCCAAGGGTGTAGAGATCATGCTCAAGACGAGCATGGTGATTGCGGTGATGGTGATGGTGTGGGTGTGTGTGTGTGTGCACTAGGCACACACAGTGCATAGTGTACTCTTTGGTGATGTTGTGTGTATGTTTAGTGTGATGGTGACCCCTATTTATATAGGGGAGGAGGGGGGAGAAATTCTAGAATTTAGAAATGAAGAAATCATTATCTACATAGGCCATGTGACTGTGGGCCCCACTTGTCTGGCTGTGTGTATATGTGCCAGAACAGTAGTCTCATGAGAGAGAGACTAAGAGAGAGAGATGGGTTGATGAAAAAAAGTGAGAGGTGACATGGAGAATAAAGTAATTACAAGAGGGGAGAGAGGGGAGTGTGTTCAGAGGTGAATCTGTGTGCAGATGTGTGTGAACACAAGAAAAATCAGGTAACCACCAGGTGGGGATGGGTCTGTGGGCACCTTTTTCAATGAAACTGAGTGTGTGTGAGTGTGGGGGAGGTTATTTAGCTACAAGACAAGAGACATGGCGCCCTTTAGAGAGAGAGGGGGGTATTTGGGTCATGGGATATGATAGGAGAGAGAAAGGGGGGGTGGGGTATACTATTTTGGAAGATAGGGTAAGTTGCATGTGAGTTAGGGTGCATTATTGGTGAGTTAGAATGCATTATTGGTGAGAGGTGGGGTAGTTTGAGGGGAGAGAAAGGAGAAAGGACCAGGGGAAGAGAGAGGGGTTGACCTTTTGAGTGGAGGAGAGAAAAAGGGACACATGGCGGGGCAACAGTGAAGAAAAAGGAGGCAAGGTGGGGATGGGCTGCCCCGCAGGCATGAGGGGGCCTATTTTATGTTTCTCATATATT
Source organism: Adiantum capillus-veneris (assembly GCF_014529385.1). Taxonomy (NCBI): domain Eukaryota; kingdom Viridiplantae; phylum Streptophyta; class Polypodiopsida; order Polypodiales; family Pteridaceae; genus Adiantum; species Adiantum capillus-veneris. The sequence continues at coordinate 77,637,270 of NC_140941.1, read as the reverse complement.
TACATAATCATACTTTTTTTTTTCTTACTTTTTTCCAATGCCTTTTATCACTCCCTCCCTAAGAGGGAGTTTTCATGGGGTGGGGACGAGAGAAGAGGGGTATGGGAGCTTGGCTTGTGAAAAGCCCCCATCAACAGATTCGCCGATTTAGGCAGTGCCTCTCTTCTAGTGTAGATTCGCCGATTTAGAAAACACAAATTTTAAAAGTGCAGATCCACCGGTTTCGGCAGCACTAGTGTAGATTCGTCGATTTCAGCAACACAAATTCAAAATGCAAATCCGTCGATTTAGGCAACATTAGTGCAGATCTGCCGATTTAGGCAGCACGACCATTGGTGTAGATCCACCGATCTAGGCAACACCAAATTACTAGACCACTCTACCAGCGGTTGGCCACCACTGTTGCTAGTTTGGTTTTGGTAACAATTGAGGACAATTGTCTTTCAACCCCGGGGTATGTAATGGAATTGATATTTTGATGAAGTAGTGCAATGTTGATTTGAATTGTGGAATATGATCACTTGTTCAGTGTTGTGTTAGCAGATCAGTGATTGGCACGTGCTGGACAATAAGGCGATAGTAGCAATTAGTCAAAATAAAACTGCCTGGATTTCGTGGCAAGCCCATTTTATGGTTTAGTTATAAATTAAGATGTAGACAGCTATTAATTCTTACATTAAGCTCTTTATGAGCAATGACTATTTAATGCCCAAGTTTGAACTCGATGTAACTCATTCTTGAGCATGAACTTTTCTATAAATTAAATACGTGCAAGAGGGACATACTCACTCTTGCACGGGGGGAGATTTCACCCAACGCTCATGTCTTTGTTCTCTTCTTTCTTCTCTCTCGACGTGCCGACATAGCACTCCACTCTAGGGGGTACACCTACACGTGCTCACTCGCTCTCTGTCTCTCTATGTTTGTGTGCAGTCATGATTATGTGCTATGCGATTCGTCAGGTATGCAAATCATGGTTTTCTTCGCTTGGAGCACGTCGTTCTCGATATTTTGCAGGGCTCATGATGTTTCCGTGTGTAGCATCCTTAGCAGGATGCCTATGATAAATAAATTTAGTCTTACTCGACTCAATAGTGATCTAATTAAATCATAAAGAGAGAAATGTCAAGTTGATCCGGCATATTCCAAGATATGGGAAACCATCCAAAAAGGGGATCTAGACATGAGGTTTACAACGAGAAGAAAGCATTGATGGGTGCTTTAGAAGGATTCAAGTGGAAGAATTTTTCCATAAATGATGGCTTTTACTATACGAAGGTAGAGTTTGTGCCCCAAAAGATGAAGAGCTTAGGCACCAAATACTCTATGAGTGTCATGATAGTCCAAGTGTGAGACACACAAATCTAAACAAGACTTGTAGTCTTATTACGAAGCAATTTCCTTGGTCTAGAATGTATAAGGACATCCTACAATATGTAGTTAAATGTAGTAAATGCCAGATCAATAAGGCTAAAAGGCTTAAGATGTTAGGAATACTCCATCCATTATACATTCTTTCAGGGAAATGTGAGAACCTCTTGCATGATTTTACAGTTGGATTACCTAGAATTCAGAGGGGGCATGAATCAATCTCGGTAATCGTGGATCGATTAACCAAAATGGCTAGGTTTATCCCAACCAAATATGATATTTAAACTAATGAACTTGCTAGATTGTTTATAGAAAATATGTATAGACTATATAATTAACTAGCAGACAAACATTGTGTCACATAGAGACATGAAGTTTAAGCTCCATTTCTGGAGAGTTGTCTTTAAGAGGTTGGACATTAAACTAAGCATGAACTTAGCTAAGCATCCTCGAATGGTTGGTCAAAGTAAAACGCCCGTTAATCAAATCCTAAAAGATATGCTATCAATATATATGAGTAAATTGAAAACTAATTAAGAAGAGTACATACCTATAGTAGAGTTTGCATATAATAGTGAGAAGCACTTTTAATCCAATGGATATAGTCCATTCATGTTAATGTATGGGTTTCAACCTAGAGCTCCTTATGTAGTGGGATTGCAAAAGAAAAAAGTTCAGGAAACTTCTAAAGACTTTCTACAAGATAAGAATATAATGTTTAAACTTTCTAAAAGGAAGGTATTAACAGGGCTCAAGAGAGGCCAAACACATATACTAATTTGCATAGAAGGCCTCTTTCTTTGCAGGAAGGGGACCAATTTTATTTCAAAGTGCCTAAAAATTGTGAAACCATGAAGAGAGGACCATGTCCAAAATTATCATCTACAAGATAAGAATATAATGTTTAAACTTGCTAAAGAAGGTATTAACAGGGCTCAAAAGAGACCAAACACATATACTAATTTGCATAGAAGACCTCTTGCTTTGTAGGAAGGGGACCAAGTTTATTTCAAAGTGCTTAAAAATTGTGAAACCATGAAGAGAGGACCATGTCCAAAATTATCACCAAGGTATTGTGGACCTTTCACATCACTAAAAAGAGTCAGAGATATGGCTTACAAACTCCAACTACCCAAGAATAGTTTCATGCATCCAATACTCCACATCACGCAAAAAGAAGTTAGGTCAATGTGATCATCTTATTCAAGGTGATCAGATAGTGGAACTCATAGATACTCAATCTCTTCCACATGAACCAAAAAAATTTACTAGACACTAGAAAAAAACAAAATAGAAATACAATTTTTAAAGAGTGTTTAGTTAACCGGAAAGTTTATGCTAAAGAGAGTTCAACATGGGAGTGAGTAAGCACTCTCCAAAAAGGCTCCCCAACTTTGGGATTGCCCCTTCTCAATGAGATTTTTTAGAACAAAATTTATTTTAAAGGGGGCAGTATCCTATATGGGGAAGCATGCACATTGTTGAACTAGGGGTAATGGTCGAGTGAACCACATCTTAGATATTAGCAGTTGACTGATTAACAGATAAGAAGAGTCAAGTGTTAGGTAGCCTATGCCTTGTCCATGCAAGAGGTGGCTGCCATTGGTCATTAAGAGAGAGGCGGTGCTCCTTACAATTTCAGATTGCCTCATGTTAATACTAACAAGGGATTTTCTTATTCAGAAGGCTCTTACAACTCTAAATTTCCTTCTTTCACTCAACAAGACCACTTAGTTGTAGAGTGTCCTGTCCACTCTACAACTAAGTGGAAACCTTTCCACTCTCAAAAATCCACTTAGTTGAAACTTGTCCACTCTCAAAAATCCATGCTTTTTCCAAAACAAAAAAGACTAATTTAAATGGTACAAAAGTATTCTACTTGGCATCAATTTGACTTTGACACCATTCATACTTTCCAATTTTTTTTCCAGTTCCTACTTTAAACCTTGAAAGAGAGAAAACAAATCACTTTTCATGTAAAATGTGCCCATACTTTTCTTGTATGATCGTCAATCAATTCAAGATGAAACCTACATCCACCCAGAAATGAGGTCTTTCTAGAAGCCCATACATCAAAATGTATCAACTCATGTATGTTTCTAGTTATCTATTATGAGGAAAGGAGGCTTTTGCTTTCTTTCCAAACTCTCACATTCAATGCATTTTAAACGATCCATGTGAAATACTTGCAAACCTACAACAAGCACTTGAATTTTCCTTATTTTCAACCTTTTACATTTGAATGTCCATTGCAATTATGCTAGATATCAGGTTATGATTTCCTTACACTATTCACTATAATTGGTCATGTGAGCTGATGCACTTGAATCAACCTACGATACACTCACAAAATTTAATGACTTGTATAAACATGCACCTATGCCAACATAATAATCTCTTTTTGTGGATTGTCATGTTGCCTACTACCATAGTAGTAGAACAATATTCTCTTCTTTGTGGACAACCATGTTTCCTAGGTCATACATCTCCTTCTATTGTTACTAGCACTAGAGAGGAGAAATGAGGAATACGCACATAGTTTCCTCTATGCACCTCATGGTATCCACAATATCCCTATCCTCTCATAAACACCTTAAAAGAACTTGCTTTTCCAATACCAAACTCTTGATTGCACATAATCCAATGCACACACGTTTTGCAAGATCACAAATTGAATACACACACCAACACAATCTGCTTTCCAACATTTTTACCACACACAATCTCTCTCTCTCTCTCTCTCTCTCTCTCTCTCTCTCTCTCTTCATGTGTGTGTGTGTGTGTGCACACGTGAATGCAAAACACAGATGGCCTGAGGTGTACACACACACACACACACACTACCGGCACCATTGTGCACACAAGGAGCATACAATCTTCTCTTTGCACATAATGGATTCTTTCTTCTCAAAATAGTCCACAAAGCCCCTCCAATGGGAGCCCAAAATGTTATTTAAAAATAATTTTTCCATTTTTAGTAACTTCTTTGGAACTGTTACTTGTCCCACTTTCCTTTAGTAACTTTGTATGTGCATGGGAACCACCTCTTTGGTAAGTTTTTGGCTCAATTCTTTGGTTTTCGTGGGACACGACTCCCCCTCCCTTGAGGACTAGCGCCAACACTAGTGGGGGAGTGGAAATGCCCCCTTCCCAGCAAAAGGGGAGGGCCATTTCCCCCTGTGTGAAACTAAGCTTAACCAGGCCACCAATGAGCACCATTGCTGCTAGCCCTGCCAACTACAACCACCAACACACTGCCAAAGCTTCTGAATGCCCACATGCACCCATGATGGCACCACAATAGTGCCACATGGTGGAAAGGGGAGGGATCCATAGCCACAAGCTCCTCCTCTCCTCTTTGATACCCATATGAGGGTCATAGTTTACTATATGGGTGAAAGCATGTTAACCTGTCATGCTTTTTCATGTCCCGGACAATGCTAACTAGCACAATTTTGACATATGCTAACTAGTACAATAACTTGAGCTACATCTCCAAGATCTATGACATATGAGATATCAATAGAAAGCACTTGAAACAAGGAATCCAAATGCACAACCTTTGACAAATTTTGATATTATTTGTAAAAATTTTGCCGGAGGCCTAACTTTTCAAAGATGTGCTAACTTGAAACTGCTAACTAGCACAAAAAGCGCGACAGGTTAACATGCTTTCACCCATATATACCCTTCTCTTCCGGCACCCCATTGTGCATATGGGATTTTATGAGCCACAAGGCCTACCCATAGAAATACCACCTCTTAAGTTTTTCAAAAAAACTTCAAAGTACATCAAAAAGCCTTTATTTGGGCCAATTTTGAACCTTTGCTATTTCTTTCTTCCTCGACCAATAATCAATATGTAAAAAGACCCTATAATTTTATGTACCGGGATTTGACCCCTTACTTCTACTCCACAAATTGGCCTCCGCTTAACCTTGAACCAAGGGATCCAAAATCAAGAAAATTCATCAAGTCTCCTACCATCAGTGTAGTCTGTCAAGAAAATTCATTTGGTATCCCACCGTCAATGCAGTCTGTCAACTTCGACGTGCCATAACCTAGTGTTTAAAATGTTGATTGAAGAAATATAATTTCTAGCTTGCTCCATATATTTTCCACTAGCTTTGAAACCTCTTGCAAGCCTGATAAAACCACTGGTGGCATGGTTTTCAAAGAAATCAAACTAGTGCAGAAGTGGCTCTTGGAAAACCTTTTTTTGGCTCATAACTTGATCATTCGGGCTCTGATTTACAGATCTAAAAATACTAGAATTATCCATAAATCAAGCACTTGAGTCCTATCAACTCACATATGCTTCAATGCATAGCCGCCCTTGATATCCCGTCTGCAAAGCACCTTTCCCTTATCTTTACAGCTCTGATTGACAAGCAACCTAGACTTATCTGGAGAACACTTTAAAGAGATTATTTTGCACCACAGTTTTACACTTTTAAAAAATTGTCAATCTCCTTCAAAGTCTCCCTACCTGCATATGTGGCAGGGGCTACATACATCCCTGCTACAACACTTGCATGTGACCAGTAGCCAGTTGGTCAACCACTTGATTACGCTTCCACTTGAAATGCTTAAAATGAACTACTTCAAAAAAAATCAAAAACTTCTTTATCGAAAAACACCAATCCTTAACAGAGTCCCTATTTACTTGCCACTGCCCCAAAAGTTGCTTGATGACCAAGGACACACTGGAAAATAAGCACCCTTGTTAACCAAAATGTCTCTTACATGAGACCTACTAGTGTGTTCACTATTGAACTCAAACTTGAACTCCTACCTCCAAAACCCACTTCATGATATGCTTCTTGGCTTTAGATAAAGCACCACTTTGGACACCAAATCAATATTGTTAAATGTGAGCAGATAAAATTTGTGCATTGTCAAATACACCTTAAACTTCGTGCATGCAAACATCTGGGTCATCACCCATTGCTCCACTTTCATATAAGTCATCTCTCTTGGACTAACCACTCGGCTATTGATGTAGATGGGTTTGTAGCATCTACCCACTTTATATATCAAAATAGCTCAAATGGAAACTATACCTACCATGATGGCAACATACCAATCATCCTCATGTTTGAGAGGACAAACCGTCGGCAACTAGCAAAGGATCTTCTTCACGCTATCAAAAGCTACATGTGAGTCCTCAATCCACTAAAAACCATGAACATGTTGAATCATGTTTTGAAGAGGATACACATATTGTGAAAGCATACAAAATAACCTTGATAGATACTTCAACTTGTACAAAAATGAATCGAAATTTGTAGCATTTGTCAAAGGTTTCATATACACTAGTGACTTCACCTTTTTAGGATCGGCCTCTATACCATTCTACGAGACTACATGACCACCTTCATCCTCGATCCTTTGAAAACATAGCTTTAGCTTTGACAAATGATCAACTCTAAAAATGTAGCAACCTATGACATCTATAAAGATCCTAATAAACTTACCCAAATAAGGCCCAAACACCTATTCATCCAATGATAAAAATTTGCATAAGCATTCACCAAACCAAAGGCCATCTTGCAATATGCAAAGAAACCCCATGGAGAAGTAAAGGTAGCCTTCAATTGGTCTTCAAGAGAAATACCAATTTGAAAATACCCAGAGGAGCCATCCATGATCAAATACCACTCATAATCTACTACCTAGTTCAAAATTTTGTTTTGAAATGGAAAAGGATAGGCATTTTGCATCATAGTAACATTCAATGGTTTATAATTGAAGCACACTCTCCATTTTCCATTCTTCTTTGATGTAATGATAACTGGAGAACCCCCCACTCAAATTCTTGCACATGGTAGATAGTACTTGTGTCAAGTAGCTTGTTGATCTCCTACCATAAAGCTTCCTTTGGATCTCTCCTAGCCTTTGTAGCTTCTATGCCCTTGGCTTATATCCCTTGTTAAGAAAAAATTGATGTTCCATCCCTTTAGCTCCTCATAGGTCTTTGTACTCCATAGCAAACACATTAGGATAGGATGTGAATAGCTTCACATAACCCTCTTCCTCTTTCGTAGTCAGATCTTCTCCTAAGATACCCTTCACCTCTACAACATCTACACTAAAAATTTGAGACTATGTACCTTCTTCGGCTCAAGGAGTGTATATGGTAACTCCAAGCATACTTGCATCAATCTTCAGAAGGTTGTTGTGGTCTTGACTCTTCATCATATGTCAATTGGATTGCACACTCATAGCTTGTCATTGAATCATCTCCATATTCTCCTACCATAGGATGTAAATGGATCTCCCTCGTATTCAAATCCAAGGATGCTACTAGCCTGTCGTTCTCTTTCTCAGGTAGATCCTGAGAACCTTGCTTTCCTAATTCTATTTTGCTCCTACTGCAAGTAGCCATGGCCTTCATAGAAAAATAGGATAGGCATTACCATCTGGTTTCATCACAAAATACTTATGAGGCATTCAATGCCCATCACCTTTACCTTCACATTCTAAACTACACCCAAACATCTCACCTTGTCATGATTGGCCATCCTCATCTGCACATTTGATTTGACCATAGCTTTAACTATTGCATCCCTCGTAGAAGCCTCTATCATAACACATATTTGGGCACCACCATCAATGTATGCATGCATATGCATATTTTTCTCATTAAGTGAATCAATGAGAAGAATGACATCCACTGGATTTCCTACCCTTAAGAACAAATTCTATATAGCATGCATATATTCCCTGACTAGTGGAAGCCTACTACTGACACTCATAGACCATTGTCTCCTCAACTTAGGATTCAATACCAACAAATACCCAAATATGATGTTAGCCTTCTAATTTTTAACATCACTCACTAGATCATATTGAGGATGACCACGCACAAGTTGGAAATCCATCTCTTTGATTCTATGGTGCATTCTCCTCTTGCTAGTCTTTGGATAGTCTTTGCCTTCATCCATCCCCTCTTTGACTTTGCAGGATTTGGTTTCACATTTTCTCTCTGCCTCCCTTTCTCCAAGTGCCTCTTATTGTCCAAAACAGCGACATCATATTTATCTACTACAATATTGTCAAATCTATGAATTTACTCATTACTTGGTCGAGCATGTAGTGCAAAATTATCGATTGGTAACTCCCTCTAACCATTGAGTGGCCCTTTCCCTTGATCTCTACCAAACAATGGAAACATACCTGCGATTTCCCTTGAAATATATAACCAATCTAGAGTATAATTTCCTTTCTCCTCCCTGCAACTGTAACACCGGCTAGTCAATGGCCTACGTGTGCCTCTACCTACCCTTGACCGCCCTCTGCCCAGCATGCTCAAACATGCTCTTGTATTTTCTTTGACAAGTCTTGAACAATACGTACCCAATGTTGTGGAACCCTTTCCATGCCTTAATTTTTTTAATTCTCTACTTGAACTTCATCCCTTGGACTCTAGGGTGGAAAAAGAGACACCGCTTCATATCCCAAGTGCGTTGTGCACGATCTTCTTCCTGGTTTTCCTACTCTATACCCCATGAGGTTGCTATAGCACCATTGTAATTTTGTGGAATGTCAAAATTTACTTTTTCTCACACCTTGGGGTGCAATCATAACGTGAAGTTTTCCAATTCAAAATATTTACCCACTTGCATCATCATCACTAACTCTTCCCAACATTTTGATGAGTGAATGCCCCAAGTGCTATGTATAGTTGACACAAAGAGAGCATGATGCATTGATCATGATGGATCTAGATATTACACACAACTTCCTATCTGTAGATTTAGCTATTAGGGTTTGGACTCATGCTCCTAAGATAGGTCCTTCCGTACAAGTTGATGGAGCTTTCAAAGGCCAAAAAGTTATAGCTGCTCCACTAATTGGTAAGCTTAGGCTCCATATTCATGGATATGTGGATAGAGAAGGCTTATTTATCTCTCCACTTTAGATTGCAGATGTTTTTCTAGTAGCTTCATGGTTTGACCATGTGGCTACGTCTTTAAAGTTCCTCAAAGGAGCTGTTAAATTCAAGTTGAGCTATAGTGATGTGTCTCTAAGTTAATAAGAAGAAGAATACAAATCTTGATGTTTCTCATGATCTTGTCTCTTCTAATGTCCTAAGATAATTGAAAAGGGAATTCAATTTAAGTCAATTTCATGATCAAATTTATGATCTATGTCTTAGTGACACCCCACAAGAATTGCCTCCAAAAGGGGAAATAATTCACATAAGGTTGAACTTGGTCAAGAAGGTTTCCTTAACAAGTTCGGCAAATGTCACTCGCTGAAGAAAAGGAAATCACAACACAAGTTGTTTAGTTTGTAGAATGATATGGAAAACTCTTTATCCTATTTTCATCCTTATAAGAGCACAAAGATATCCTGAAATTAGTGTCTTAGACATTGAGGGATGACAAGTTTTAGAATCAATTGCAAGAAAAGTGAATTCTTTTTAGATCGATTCAAAATATTCATGCTATTTTGTCTCAAAAAGAGGTATCCCTATGGATTCCAAAAGTGGAGGTAATAATTGATGACCTAAACCAAGGAATCAACATAAGCTAAAAAATAGTTTATTGAGAAGTCCTCGGCTATTGTAGGTCCACACTGTGAATTAAACAAGAGGAACATTATGCTTGGACTACTAAAGAGTAAGAAATTGGTTTACTTGACTAAAAAAGGAGACTCTTATCACGAGTATTCTTGATGTTTTTGATCTCACAAATCTATTTCAGGTTAGTTGTGAAGGTGTCGCGGGAAGCGTGTGCGAGTGCAAGTGCGAGAGCAGAGAGAGAGAGACCTGCTTTGGATGGAGCACATAGAAACATTATCCTGGTGCAACTCCTTATTCTGTTGTATTAAAGAATAAGTGTACTCAAGAATTATTTCTGTTATACATCAATAACCATTTTCTTAACTCAACAAAGGGAGCCGATTTAGGACTTATAGAAATGTCTGCTACATGATAGAAATCATGGGTTCGAGATTTAATATTGGCTTGAGGGCCTGCTATTTTATTTTAATACATACTTTTAATAAACAAATATAATCGTCTATTTTTTATTTAATTTAAAGTTCTTACTTACAAAATTAGCAAAAAGAGAGAGAGAGAGAGAGAGAGAGAGTTGTTTACCATAATTCATCTTGAAGCCGAAATTGTAAATTTATATTGCTTACGTACGCACCGGTCCGATCAACGTCCGCACTACTATGCAAAATGCCAACAAATATATGAGCAACGAAAGCAATCACAAATGCAAGAACACCGGCATGAGAGAGAGAGTTAGAGTTTGTGGGTGTGTGTGTTCCACTCGAGAGCTAGAGTTTGTATGTGTCTGTAGAATATCTAGAGAGAGAGAGAGAGAGCACTAGAGCTAGATTGTTGTATGTACTATGTGTGTGAGAGAGAGAGGGAGCGGAGAGAGATCACTTATGAAACCTGCACGTCATATAGTCGTTGCGTGTTCAAAGAGTCACTGATGCGGTCTTTAAAAAAAAAAACAATTCGTCGCTTAAGCATCTCACTGCTTATGCTACGCGTCCCTTATTCCACCCATTTTGCCACGCGTTGCTTATGCTACGCGCCTCTTGTGCGACGATAACTCATCGCTATAGCCCTCTTTACATGCCTCGTTTATGCGACGTACAGTAGCGATGGCTACAGCGACGCCTTTTTCCCTCGTTAATGCGACGATAATTCGTTGTTGTAGCCGTCACTATAGGGGGGCAAATGTAGTAGTGTTCTGTGCTAAAAGGGGTATTAAAAGGTAGTTTACTGCACCATACACACCAACTCATAATGGAGTTGTTGAGTGCATGAATCCTACAATTCAGGAAAGAGTCACAGTCATGCTTTCTAGAGAAAATCTCACACAAGGCTTTTGGGCAAAAGCCATCTTGACCGCAGTGCACATTCTAAATCGATCGCCTAGTATGCCATTGAATTATGAGATTCCATAAGATTTATGGTCTAAACGTAAGCCCCACTATAACCATCTACGCGTTTTTGGTTGTGAAGCTTATGGTCACGTGCCTTAACAACTTCGACAAAAGTTAGAGCCAGAGTCACAAAAATGTATTTTCATTGGATATGATTCAGATGGAGAGATGGGATATTGTCTCTAGCACCCAGAATCTGGTCGACTCATCCATAGTTCATATGTGATCTTCAATGAGTCGAAGATGCATAATCAACCTATCAAGGAAATAGAGATTCGGAGAGTCACTTTTGAAAATGTTGCCTCAGAGACAGTGAAATCAACTCAACGGGCTAGTGATGTACCTTCCACTAGCAATGCTCCAGAGGGAGCGGATAGCAATGGTCAAGGCGTGAGACGGTCTACTAGAGTCTCTCGTCCACCTGCACGTTTCGAGCTAGGTCTTGATTACATCATGTTGACCGATTGCGGTAAGCCAAGCTGCTACCAAGAAGCCATGATGACAGATGATGTGGTGAAGTGGGAGCAGGCTATAGAATGTGAGTATAGCTTGATTCTGTCTAATGACACTTAGGACTTGGTAGAACTGCCAATGATGCAAAAGTTTTACCTTGCAAATGGGTTTACAAGAAGAAATTTACCTCAAGTGATCCAAATCCAAAGTACAAGGCTAGACTTGTAGCCAAAGGGTTCAAACAGCAAAAGGGAGTCGATTTTGATGAAATCTTCTCGCCTGTGGTCAAGATGACAATGCCTAGAACCGTACTTGGTCTTGTAGCGATTGAGGACATGGAACTTGTCCAAATGGATGTGAAGACAACATTTCTTCACGGGGATCTTGATGAGGATATTTACATGCAGTAGCCTGAAGGGTTTGTTCAGGAGAACGCATCTCGTGAGGAGCTAGTATGTAAGCTCAAAAAGGCACTTTATGGCTTAAAGCAGGGTTTACGACAGTGGTATCATAAATTTGATGCATGTATGAGGTCTCAAGGATATAAAAGGAGCGAAGAGGCTCAAAAAGGCACTTTATGGCTTAAAGCAGGGCTCACGGCAGTGGTATCATAAATTTGATGCATGTATGAGGTCTCAAGGATATCAAAGGAGCGAAGAGGATCACTACTTGTACACAAGGAAGCTGGATGATGGCTCGATGATCATTCTAGTTTTGTATGTTGATGACATGCTTATAGCTGGGAAATCCATTGCAGAAATTGCCAACTTGAAGAAAACACTTAGCAATAATTTTGCAATGAAAGATTTGGGAAATGCTACACACTTTCTTGCCATGCGAATCAAAAGAGATCACAAACGTTGTATTCTTGAGTTATCTTAGGAAACATCCATTGAGAAAGTTTTGTAGCATTTCAATATGCGGGGGGGGAAAGCATTCAGTACCCCAATGCAGGCATTCTTGAAACTCAGCAGGAAGATGTACCCAAATCTGATGCTGAGCGAGCTAAAATGGCTAAGGTACCATATTCTTCGGCAATGGGCAGTCTCATGTATGCTATGGTGGCCACAAGACGATATATGGAGTGGTGAGCCGATATATGGAAAATCTTGGCAGAAAGCATTGGGAAGCAGTGAAGCACATTCTTAGGTAACTCAAAGGTACGGTCGGCAGGTGTTACGCTTCGGAAACAATGATGCATCCATCGTGGGTTATGCGGATGCAGACTATGCGGGTTGTGTCGACAATAGGAGATCGACATCTGGCTATGTCTTTATATTTGCTGGAGCAGCCGTATCTTGGAGGTCATGTCCTCAAGATTGTACGTTGTCTTCCACTACGGAAGCAAAGTACGTTGCATTGCCGGATGCAAGTAAAGAGGCTACATGGTTATCTCTCTTAGTCAGAAATCTTGGCATTGATGAGACTCCATTGATATATTGTGATAGTCAGAGTGCTCTTGCATTGTCAAGGAATCCCGTGTTTCACTCCAAATCGAAACACATTGAAGTCAGGTATCATCTCGTGAGAGATTTCTTGGCCAAAATGCTCATTGATTTGGTCAAGGTACACACTGACGACAACCCAACAGATGCTTTGACGAAAGGCTTAGCTTTGGAGCGGTTTACACATTGCAGTGAGTTGATGGGTATAGGTTGAAGCCACTAGATTGCTTCGCGGTTGTACATACCAGGTCACTTAAGCTGCGTTGGCCTTCAAGTGGGAGTTTGTTGGGATTCAGGCCAACTGGCCGGACATCTCACTTACTACTAACCCATCTACTAGCTTAAGCTCGCCGATCGACCATTTTTGACGTCCACGACCAAAAAAGCGCTCGTGGACTACTTTGGACGGGGACTACTTTGGAAACGGCCCATTGGCGAACCATTTAAGATTTTGCGAGCCGACATAGCTTTTCCGCATGCCAAAGAGGCATGTGGGCAAGCTATAGGACTCGCCGAGATCTCAAACAGTTAACCGATGTATTATTTCTGAGCGTTTTTTGCTCAAGGACTTTGAGAAAAATCCATATATCGACGAGTTGTTTAAGCTCTTAGCGAGCCGTATAGCTTGCCCATATGCCTCATTGGTACATGGACATTCCATGTGGGCTCACAAGAGCTCAAACCGCTCACCGATGGACCGTTTCTAGAGTCCACAATTAAAAAAAAAAAACTTGTCCCTATTTCATACAACTCGGCACATGTGGGTTTAACATGAAAATAAAGAAAACTTGGTACATGTCGGTACTTAGTACATGTTGATACTTGGTACTTGGTACATGTCGGTACTTGGTACTTGGTCCTTACTTTAATTTGGTTGTAGATTCCATAATGAAACTTCGTACTTGCATTTGGTACATGGTCCATGGTACTAATTGGTTGGTGGAACTTTGTGGTACTATAATAAATTAACATGAAAACAATAAAACCTCTTTAGTGTTAGATTTGGTATAAGGTACTTGGTACTTGGTACTTGGTACTTGATTTGGTACTTAGTACTTACAACTTGAAACTTGGTACTTGATTTGATACAAGATATGTTGATAGAAGATATGTAGAATCTGACACTTAGCGTAAAATCTACTACTTTACAAAAAATATGAAAATCAAAAGCTTGTTAATACTAGGGCCTGACATAGAAACCAAAAAAACTTGTTAGTGTTAGATTTGTCAGTTTATTTAGGGTTTGGTATCAGGTTCCATAATGAAACTTGATAGTTGTAGTTGGTGCATGGTACATGGTACATAACTTGAAACTTGAAGCGTATGATGCTTGGTACTTTGAAACGTCATAGTTCAAATATTTATCTTCAAAAAAACATTAGAAGCCTTTTTAACAATGTGTAAACCGACCGGGCGAAAAGTCACAGGAGGTGACCCAAAACCAGGACAACAACAACTGAACAGAAAGATTAGCGTCCCTAGCGATATTTCTTTTATATTCTTAAAGACTTGCACAAGAGTGCTATAAGATCAAAATGCCATAATTTTGAGAAGTAGAGCAACTAACAGAAAACTTAGGACTAGGTTTCACATGCCACATCATCATTTGATAACACAATGACCATGATTTCAATCCATGTTTAAAAAATATATATATATATAAAGACAAATAAATAACATTGAGATGGTTACTTAGGTTAATTATCTTATCGACAAATAATTAATTGTTTGACAATAGACAAATTCAGTGATGCAACAAACACATGTCAGTATATATCATCAGTAAGTTTATGTACATGTGTCCAAAATGTGTGGTGATCAATCCTCACATATACAAAACAAATCTCATCATCACATACGATGTAGTAATGCAAACTGAAAAATACATATATAACGATCCCAAATATGCAAAAGAAATCTCTACGCAGGATCACTATGTAATCCATCACTACTGGAAGAATCACTATCATCGGTCTCATGATCGCTAGGGCCACCACCACTGGTCCGAACCGTGGGACTATGACTGTCCCCATCTCCGTGATCATCACCATCATGGCCAGTGATTGGACCGCTGCTCCTCTCAGCCTCTCGATGTCGCCCCTTGGCCTCCTGTCGAGCCACCTCTGTCATATCAGCCTCCCCATGCTGCTCATGTATTAGTCAGTGAAATAAAAAAATAACATATTACAGTTACCATGAAAAAAACTACAAAGCAAAACAAAGATACGTACAAGTGGATCTGGAGTGTCAGTATTTGTCTGACACAAAGCACGATAGCCACAGTATGTGGCGTACTCTATCTCCTGTGCCGTCAGTGCACGACCATAGTCTTTCGTCTACATTAAGAAACAACCAAAGACTTATTAATTTTTGCATTCAATAATACTACCTTTAAAAGTTAAAATGTGAATGGTCTATACTCACAAATGTGGCCACAAATCCATCCCGTCCCATCCACCCTAGTCTAGATGTGTGACGTAAAGCTACTCTCTTTCTTGCTGCCTCCTAAGCAAATTTGAATAAACAAAATAACATAGATTAGAGAAAATTTAGAATCAATCTAGGAAAGTTTATATTAATTCTAATATATATTACCAAAGGCACACACCTTTTGTTGAAGAAAATTAATGCGTAGGCGCATCTCCTTGCGGAAGAATTTCCATGTCTCCATGCAAATGGTTGCCTTTCTCTTGTTCCTGTTTATTTTTTAAATTACAATAAGCGTCAAAATATACCATATAACTATTAGACTTCAATGTTTTTTTACTTTTATTGAATTCTTTATTTTGGTCATTTGATAAATGTCTCATGTTTTTATGGTAATTGAAATCCAGATTCGGATCAATCAGAGGGTACACCACCACCTCCTACTAGTGGTAGCCAGGGTGCACATTGTTCTGATACTGCACATGAACCCGTTTACGATGATTTCTACTATGATGAGCCTATTATATGCTGGTGTGCTCGTTGTTGTGGCACGTATCGCAGGCCACAACGGGAATGCTTTTCACATCAGATGACTTATGGTACTTTTGAGCAAGCACCACCACCTGAGGAGCGACATCGACCTATGGTATATTTCTGATCTCCCTTTGTTTGATATTGGAGTTTTAAAAATCAAAGATTGATATATATAATGTAGCTAGATTATATATGTAGGTATCTTCTTGATGACGAGGATGACTTTACTACCAGTGGTGCACATGTCTCTCGTACACGGCACGTACAGGTCATTTGTCAGTTGTGCAGCTCGCGGTTTCTCGACATCCTCTACCTCCTCCATTGGAGGCTGAGATGGGTGGAGATCATCCGTTGCCTACTCATTTACACGATCTAGTACAGAGCTACGATCGTAGACAATACGAAGGCTCGCAAGGAGAACCACTTCCTTCAGATGGAGTGGTTTTTGGCTTTTGGGGAAATCGCTACATGATTGCTCCGTCCACCATCAGTGGAGCGGGACGATGCGTCTTTATTGCACAGTATTTGCATGTGCCCCCTCATTCAGAGGTCACCCTTATGTCTTTTTGTGGACCTATATATAGATGGGGTCTATGGCATCAACTCACTCGCTACATCCAGAGCATGACTACTTATGGATTATGTCTCAATGCAGCCTCTCTTTCTACTAGAGGGATTACCCATGCCAAAGACTCTATGTTGATGGAAGACCTTACTCTCAAGGAAACATAGCAGGTTTAATCAATAGTAGTCGAGGGAGAAGTGCAAGAACCAATTGCACATTTGTGGAGTGTGAGAATAGTCATGAACCAAGACACATGAGTAGGGATGTACCAAGATATATAGTTGTTTATGCTATTAAACCATTACGTGTTGGTGATGAATTGCCAGTCAATAATGGATGGCATAGACCTC
Source organism: Adiantum capillus-veneris (assembly GCF_014529385.1). Lineage (NCBI taxonomy): Eukaryota > Viridiplantae > Streptophyta > Polypodiopsida > Polypodiales > Pteridaceae > Adiantum > Adiantum capillus-veneris. Next base: position 77,620,210 of record NC_140941.1, on the reverse strand, counting down.
CACAAGCACACTTAACAGATGAGGGTTAACAGCTCATTGTATACAATTTCTAATGTTATTTTGAACTCTTGTACCCTAATTCTACACTTTAATTTGCATTACATTTTGTACTGTCGCTAATTTATTTTGATATGTTTTTTTGTTGTCTCCAAATGTTATTAAATTCCATGCACATCTCTCTGTCCTTTTATATATAAGCATGCTATTGATACAATCTTCTTTACCTTCAAATATGCAAATTCCAGATTATGACATCGATAATGTCACAAATCAACATTCACATGACGTATCTCAAATGTCAATAGAGTGCATGAGGATCCTACGCAGGAGTGATGCTAATACATATGCAAGACTAAAGGAACAATATTCTAAGGACTTTAATGGACATGATGATATCTTTGATAATGAGATGGCATGGCTAATTTTATTGAGGATTGGCATCAAAATGATAGTGCGAGCGATATTCCTAACAACGAGAAGTATCTTCGAGAAGAAGCTCTAAAGCATATCTACGAAGGAAGCCAACTGACACGACTAAGTGCAAGCTTACTTATTCTTGATCTTCAAAACCGTTTTGGATGGAGTAATGTATCCGTTTCAGCACTATTGAAGTATGTATACATCTAACATATCTTTTTGTTACACTCTAAACATTGGTGCTTGTTATTGATCATATTTTTAATCAACTTGCACGCTAGTCTCTCAAAAGTTCTTGCCGACAAGCAATTCCCTTCATGCATCACACGATGAGGTGAAGAAGATGATACGTAGTCTTGGACTTGACTATTCTTCTATACATGCATGTCCCAACGATTGTATTTTATATAGACATCATTACGAGGACAATGTGACGTGCCCAAAATGTCAAACGCCTCATTATAAAGATGAGAAAGGTAGGGTCCCTAGAAAGGTATTGAGACATTTTCCCTTGGCTCCGCGTATAAAATATATGTTTCAAAGTCCCGAATTAGCTAAGCTTATGACATGGGGAGCGGAGCACAAGAGCAAAGATGGAGTAATGCGAATTCCGCAGGATAGTCCTGCATTTGAGCATATTGATTCGCTATGACTAGATTTCGCAAAAGAATCACGCAATATAAAGATGGGTGTAGCATTAGATGGTGTGAATCCATTTTCTATAAAATCAAGTAAATGGTTTACATGGCCGGTGGTAGTTATTAACTATAATCTACCTCCGTATCTTAGTATTAAGAAAGAGCATTTAGTGCTCTCACTCTTAATCCCAGGAAAGCGACAAGTTAAAGACCTGAATGTATATTTGGCTCCTCTCATTGACGATCTTCAAGATTTGTGGAGAGGGATGGATGTCGTGGATATGTCAAGAAGCATTGGTGAAAGACAGCTCATTGTTCGTGGGATTTTAGCATGGACTATCCACGATCTTCTAGGATATGGTTTTTGCTAAAGTAAAAGGTTTAGATATATACATTTTCTCATATGTTTTTTGTATATTTATTGCGCTAATAATCTTTGTTATGTTTTTCAAGCAGGAATATGTACCAACGGTTATAAAGCTTGTCCTGTGTGTGGTGATTGGTTGAGATCAACTTATAGTAAAAACCTCAACAAAAATATATTTCTTCGACACAGACGATTTTTACCTGAAGAGCATCATCTACGAAATAGAAGGCAAGCCATACAGTTCAACGGGAAGGTAGAAGAAGGACAATGTCCAATACCAAACACACCAAAGGATTGGTATCTAAAGTGGACTGTTGGACCCGCTATCGATCCGGAGTCGGAGATCATAAGCAGTGATGATGATGACGCTGTGAAGGTGCGAGCCAGAGGAAAACGTTCGCCGGCTCAAAGTCCTTCGATATGGTACACTTTGGAATATTGGAAGGATTTTTGAAGATATGCCATCTTCTTGATCCTATGCATATATTTAAGAACGTTGGTCATTCGTTATGGCAACACCTTGTTGGCTTGAAAGACACAGTGGCAGCAAGAAATGACTTAAAGGATCGAAACTCAAAGCCTAATCTATGACCACTTTCTGATGAAACTGGACGTGACACAACCTATGAGCGTGCCCCATGGGTACTCAGCACAGAAGAGGTGTAGACTATCAACAAGAGGATTCAATTGATTCGTACGCCTACAGGATATGGAGCATCTTGTCGAAACATGTTCACTTTAGATGACAAGATCTTGTCTAGTTTAAAAACACATGATTGGCACAATTTTATGAAGGTAATGTTTTATCAATCTTCGTAAGTATTTATTTTCTTGCATGTTTTGTTGATTGGATTAATCATGTATACAGCATGTTCTACCCCTTGTTATTGATGGATGTACTACCCAAGGAGTCGGAGACGTAATATATTGTTTTGGATCGCTTGCAAGGTATTTATCGCTCATTAAATTTTAGTGTAAAATTTTACTTGATAAGTTATTAATTCAAATATAACTTTAATATTTTCTTTCTTTTATTTCTACTTTCATTGTCTATAATAGCGAATGCATGCAACAATTTTTTGAGGAGTACGAGGAGAAACTTGCGAACCAACGAGTTGGCAGACGTAAAAACAGGAGATCCAGACATCAAACCAACGTAAATAACATCGAAGACGTACCTACTTTCATGGATTGGTTATACACCCGTATGCAATGGGCGGATAGAGATCATGAGACAATCTCAAGGGAGTAGAGAGAGATCGGATGTGAAAGAAGGTAACTTTTGGGTTTTGAAAACTTTAAACTAAACAAGCAATATTCTTTTTTTTTAATATCATTTATATATTGATCTAGGCTCGAATGTATACAAACATGTGGGCTTATGGTCAACATCTTTGAATAAAAGCTGTTGACGACTTATGTCCAACTCAAGATTCTTCCGTTGTTGCCTCTTTCAAGAAATTATCACATGCAAGTTCAAGAGATACAAATCTTGTTGATAGTGAACTGGGTTATGTGGGAACCATAGTCGGCATTTATAAAATATCGTATTGGATCTTCAAACAGGTGAATGAAATCCCTCTTCATACAACAATGACATGTAGATTTCTTGAAGTTATACATAATTCTAAAGTTTTGATTCATACATTTTGACAGGTGATTCTGAAGGTGGATTGGTTTCGAACCGAGTATAAAGGCAATAGTGCCACAATGAGAAGAGAACCGTCCAAATTTTGGTCCGTCGACTCCTCATAGTTAATGCGTGTAACAAGAGAGCCTTACATTCTGCCAACTCATGTTGAGCAAGCGTTCTTTTACAAGAACCCAAATTCTCATCCATGGTGGAAAGTTGTGCATGTCCAACCTAGAGGTCATCAGTTGTTTGATAGCGTTGACCCTGAGGAAGCAAATCAGGAAGAATTGGTAACATCCTCGAATCTAGACACATCCATGTTAGAGACATGTAGAATTTCCCTTGCCGATCATGATGACATTCTAGATGATGAGAACGACAACCATCCGTACTCTAAGAATTAAACAAAGATAATGAAGATGAGATTTTATTGACGGTTAATCTCAGAGATGACGATGAGGACTATTAGCTGTACGTATCAACTCACAAATCAACCTTTATTGGGTTAGATTTAATCTCATAGTAATTCATTTTGTTAAGTAATGATTTTTATTCTTTTGAAATCTTACTAATAGGGGTGGGTGGTGGGGAGTCTCGTGGTGATAGGCTCATATGCCTAGTGTCAAGGTTCGATTCCCTTCAGACTCGTTTTTCTTTTTGTAGCTGTGTACAAGGTAATCAAAACACGCCGCTGCCCAAGATACGAGGAGGCTGCCACCGACAGTGAAGCCCATCTAAAAAGCCTAGCATTTTTGCATGACAAATTAGCCCTGGCATTTTTGCACTGCAGATCAGCCCCGACAGTAGCAGCAGAAGATAGATCAGCCCTTGCGTTAGCAGATTCCACAGCAAGATAGCAGATCAGACCTAGCGTTTTTGCATCAGTATAACCATCCAACATTTTGCAGATCTATCGCGACGAAACCCAGATCTAGACCAACGTTTTCAGTTTTCAGCAATCAGACTCCGCCGTAGAATCATCGAACCTCACAGACCTCACCTTCCTGCAGCAGTTTCTCGCCGCATGGTCAGATCCACGAGCGTTTGTAGTTTCAACCCAAAAAACGTAGATTTCAGCATCTTCGTTTTCAACGCGTCATTGTTGCATCGTCGTCATCGACATAGAGTCAAAATTCAGTGTGGATAAAGATTCGCAGATTTCAGCCATAGCATTTTTTAGATTCCGGTCCATCTCATTGTCGTCCTCATCGTCGTCGACGTTGTCGGCAAGTGCATAGCATATGATTGTTTGCGCTATGCTCAAGATGACGGCTCCGAACTGTGCTCAAGGTTCCTTTTAGTTTTATGGAAGGGAGAGCCTTCCGTTCTTAATGGAAAGTGCTATGATCACAAACAAAGTGAATGGACACTGTGCGTGCAAGTGTACGAGACTGAGAGATGGAGAGAGAAGAGAGATACGACACCAGAGACTTTGTAAAACCCTCCTCCAAAGGCCCCAATCTTGTCGGCGAGAGTGGTCTACTATTGATTGCACAAAGTGGTACAATGCGGATGCAATGGACTGATGCAACTTGGGACTATGCCGGTGACGACGACGGTGATGACGATGACGACTTTAGGGCTGAAATTTGTGGTCTTCTATCTGCTGAATTTCGGGATTGTTTTGGTGGCCGAAAATGACTGTTTTGGCTGTGTTTTCGAGGGTTGAAATTGGAGATCTTCTGCAACCAACTAGGGCTGATTTGGGGCTGTTAAAAACGATGATCTGCTGCGTTTCTATACTGCTGAATTTGCGTTTTTCTACTGCTGCAATCTGATGTTGTTTGGATGAAAATACAAAATGGTGATGGATAAACAACATACTTCCCTCAGTATGCCCAGCTGGAGACTAAATTCATTCAACCTTAGCATACCACCACTTGTCAAGGGTTGAACCACTTGTCAAGGGTTGGGCGTTATAATTGTAACGTCCAAGCTCTGTAAATAAATTTGTTTCTAGTCCTTTCAAGTTCACACCTCAGTAGATAATAGTAGTAGAAGGTCTCCAAACAAAGCTCGTGGCTCCCGTTCTCGGGTAGCCGCTCTCAAGTAGGCTCACGGCCAATGGCAACCCTGCAGGGTGCGCACTGCCCGCCTCTGAGCAGGCGTGAAAGATGATGGCCCAGCGCGCGAGCTCGCGGCCGAGGCAATGGAGTTGGACTTGTCTTTGTGTAACGGCCTTGAACCCGAAGGTTCGTTAATGCCCATTGCATGCCCGCATCCTCCTATATTCTCTGGAGCACCCCCAGCGGCCAATGCCCTTTAATGCCATCGAGCAGAGGTTCCCACGCAACCTCTCAGGAGACCCTTTTAACCTTCTCAGTGGGATGTTCCCGCGAGGCCTCTCCAATGTGGCTTGTATAGCTTCCCTCCGCAAGGGTGATCACCCGAGGTAGAGACCTCTCTCGTCCAAGGGCCCTCAAGGTCGCGTCTCACGAAGTCGACTCAAGAGGACGAGTGACTGTGGAGGGTCTCCGAACCCACCTATGCATAGAGACCCATAACACTCTCCCCGCCTATGAGAGAGTTTGATGTCCTCATCGAGTATATTCGATTTGAGCAAAATTGTAGCCTTGTCCCTATTGTCTGCTTTAACCGAGCAGGCTGCTCACTCTTTCCAAGCAACCATCCAAGGAACTTTCGTTGTCCCCTATTTGAGCTGACTGACCCTATCTGCTATCTTTGGATTGTCCGAACCATGCGTCCTCATCATACTTTTACCCATCTCCAAACATTCACAGTGCTTGCAAAGTGGAGGGATCCATCGTGTATCTATGGCTGATGACAGCGCCAACCCCTACGCATTCATCACGCCCTTGGGTATGTCCTGAGTGATTCTCTGCAGCATTTTCTCCGCGTTGGAATTCCTCTCTTTGCATCGCCCTTGACTGTAACCTCCATGAAGTGCCAACCATACCAGTAGCATAACCGTCATTAGTGTGCCCCCACTACTTACTTGGGGACCCCACGCCCGTAGGCCTGCTAGTAATCTCATCCAAAATTGCTTGGCATACAGCCCGCTGCCCAGTGTCGAATAACCCCATTCGGGCCAGTACCGGTTAAGGTATAATAGCATGTGTCTAATCACTCGCACAACACAGCTCCCAAAATGAAAGGCGGGTCGGTGCTCATCAGAGCTCGCCCTCTTGCAATGCATAGTCGTGTTGCATTCGCACTCAGTGGCTCGCCCATCTCTTCGAGGGGAAACACATCGTCCATACATAACCTGCCCCAACATGTTGTTCTTCTTGTACCTGCATATCTCACCCTGCACCTTAGTTGTTTGCTGGCCCTCCGACTCAGCCCGATACCTCCCGGTTGTGGTACATACCCGATTATGCGATCTAGTCCCTGGCTTCCTGGTATGATGTCAAGTCCACCTGACTCGCTCTGCATCCTCTTGCAACCTGCCTTGTCGCGGTGGGATCCAACGGTCATCTATGGCCTGCATTCGTGCCATCACTCGTCTTGCTACATTCCGTCTGTCAGAACCAGCAAACGGCTCTAAACCTTCGGGCTTAATCCCGCATCGGCCAAGTATATTCCAGCGTGCTGTCAGCTCAGCACCTCTACGCATTCGGATCATTCCATAAACAAATGCATCCTCGCATGGGTAACCTTCTCCCGGGCCCCATATGCATATCTTCACCATCAGTAGGTCACTATCCACAACCCCAAGCAACCCTTCTTGCCACACATGACTCTGGCAGTCGCATTTTTTAACACCCATCATGGAACCACGCGGCAAACTGTAACCACGCGGCAATTAATCCCACTGGGTTTTCCTCAGCTAGCTTATGGCTCGCGTACAGTCTATAAGGTCCCTTCAGGGACATTCCCAATCGGGTCTCCATGACCTCCTTCGTGACCCAATGACCTTGCACCACTGTCAATTCATAACCTCAGTCACACCTTGCTATACCTCGCACCTCAATGACCACTCGCATCACTGTCGCACTCATCACTACCGGCATATCTCTGCTCATTTCCCCGAGTTGCGAGAAATTTGACCACCTTTTCCGGGTAATCCCACAATCATCCTTCCCATGCATGCTCCAAGCCAGTAGGCTTGTTGCTGACCTTCCTGTTTTCTCGACCGCCATCTGGTCCAAGCTATTCACAGCCATACTGTGAACACCATTTGCTGAGGGGTTCGGCCTCATGCACACACCCCAACTCAGGGTATACCGTAGGTTATACGCATATCAACAGACCCTGCCTGGCTCAAATCCTTTATCTTCACTTCACAATCAAGCATCATGACCACAGTGCGACATTCCAGGTTCGCCACATCTCCTCTCAATTCGTCGCATACGAATGGATTATCGCCACGGATTTCCACAATCCCCTTCTCAGGCAATTCGAAGGTAGCAGCCTGTAGGTCGCTCCGTGTCGCATGCTCCAGCTCTCCCCTCTTGTGTGGGGGATACGAGTCCCCAGGGTTCACCTAGTGCTCCTCCTCAATTTCTTCACTGGTACAATACCCACCATTTAAGTATGGCTCGCAAGCCAACAACTCCCCATCCAACAGGGTATGACTAGCACTACTTCCGGTTTCATGCAATAGTTTTTCCTCATAATGGGCATCAACATAGCCGGGAAACATCGCATCCAATTTCTTCGTCAACTCTTCCTCGCTCATGCATTCTTCTCCTTCGTCCACACATGGGACATCCATACATTCTTCTCCTTCGTCCATACACGGGGCATCTGTCTCCTTCTCTTCTTTTGCTTGTTTTTCCTCTTCGCTCAGCTTGGCATGCATCATCGACACCTTTTCAAAACACCAGGTAAGCACTTGCTCTTGCCGACGAAGCTCGGCATCCATAAGCATTTTCTTTCTCTCGAGCTCTTTTCTCGTTCTTCTACTTTCAACCGCATCGCCTCTACATCCTTGTAGTAACTCTCAGCTGTCCTCGAGAGTGTCTGAGTCAAGGTCTACATAGCCTTTTGCACCGCATCCCAGTCATATCCTGGTTTTCCTTCGTTCCGTCCATCAAAGCATTCCCTCACATGTCCTATCGCTCTTTCAAAGCATAAGAGGGCAACCTCCACGTTGAACCATGCCTTTAGTGAGGCCATATCCAAAAGCTTGAAAAAATAGATTGGCCCTTAAAACAGTAGAATCAATCACGCCACTTCTCCTACGCAATTGCAGCTATGAAGTCACTTAGTGTAGATGCATATCCACCAACAGTAGAAGCTCAGCAACCATCGACAGCAGAAGCTCAGCAGCCTAGCGTTTTTGGAGACCCATCACCTAGCGTTTTTGACAGTTTTCAGCATGGCGTTTTTCAGCAATGAAAGACCAGGAAATTGAGTCCCTAAAGAGTAGCACATTCAGCCCCAAGAAACCTCAGTTTTCAGCCCTAAACCTGCAGATTTTCAATGTCAAAGACCTACAGAACAATCCCAGAATCAGCGTTTTTGGACATAGTCATAGATTTCAGCCCATAACGTTTTTGGACAGCAGATACGAGATTGTAGATTTCAGCCCTTAGGAAGGTATTGTCATCCTCTTCGTCATTGCTGACATAGCCTAGACTTGATCAGTTCCATGCATTCAGCTTGATCCAGTTGGTGCTCTCCTACGCGATTGCAGCTATTGAGGGCGAGCTTTTTGAAATTGGGCCTCTAAACCCAAACCAATGGGCCTACCCTCACAAAATGTTCGTAAAGAGGTACGCACACTACTTGGGGCACCACCTTCTTTTGGGAGTGGAGAAGGAAACCAATCAAAATAACACTTGCACTCACCCACTCAAGCAACACACTTTGAAAACCCCCTTACTCTATATACACTTTGGACACTTGAACACCATCAACGATTATGCAACCCAATGCCGTGCATCAAAATGAAATATGCAATTTGTGGAATAGCATTCACCTTCTCCCCATAAGAATACCCATAATACATCCAAACTCTTCCTCTCTCAAGCACTCATCAAAAAAATCATGCGCACAAGACTCGCCTCTCAAAACACACAAGAGAATCACTTACATCAAACTAACACACTTTGCATAGAGAGCTCATCTCCATCTATGCAATGCCGTGACACAAATAAAATCACCATGAGAGGTAGCCACATGCATATGTAATGAAGCAAAAGAGAGTTGGAGTGAGAAATTTCTTTAGACCAATTGAATAAGTGTGGAGAAACAAACCAATGGTAAATTGAGAATAGAACACTTACTTGATTTCTCGCACACCTTTTAAGGGGAGGACAGACGCTGGCTAACCATCACGAATTGCGACACTTGAAAGTTTTGAAGATGATTTCATGATCATTAACATAACCATGAGAGAGATCATGATGTATTTACATGTTATTGAGGTGCTACAAATGATTTATTGGGTTGATGGAGTAAGAGATTGTAGAATGGAAAGAGTGGAGAATAGAGTTTGCACTTCCTCCAAAGAGGAGGGTTAGGAGGGAGGATGTGAAAGAGAGAGAGTTGGGGTTTTCTCTACTATTGATCAAGAAACAACATGAAGTTAAAAATATAGGTGTGTGTCCTTGAGTCTCTCCAAGGGGGGCTATTTATAGTTGTGTAGGAGTGGGATTATGCTACACTTAATTAGAGTAAGTGATTAGACCTAATTAAGTGTCCTTTGACCACTCATTGAATATTGGACATAAAAGGGACTATTTATTCACCAAAAATATCATTTTAGACCGTGAAGGCACCATAGGGGTGCATAATGTAGGTGGGCCTCACCATGAGGCCCTACGGGTGGCTCCTGCGGGGTATCTCAACTTGTCTGTCTTGGCATTTAGAAAGCATCTTTAGGTTGGTCCCATCACATGCAAGTGACCTTGAACACTCATTGCTCTTCTAGAAGATGAGTAGGGGAAAAATAAGATCTCACCCTCTTGATTTACTTGATTTACAGTTCCCTTTTGTTGCGAATCTGACAGATTTACACTATTTTGACCATAACGTTTTACCTGTAGCTCGGAATGACATGCTTCAAAAGGCAAAATTGACCTTCTCAACATGTTTGATATGAATTTGGACTATTCTTCACGCCCATGCACCAAAGAATTCGGTTTGGAAGGTCCACACTAGGCTAGGGAACCTTTTGCTTCCAAGTCTTCTTGTATGGGCCCTTTGCTTGTATGCATCCAAGGGGAATCATGCTTTTTCAAAAGGCTATGATGCTTAAACAAATAGAGGAGGGCCCAATATTATTTACATGTGAAAAGAATATACAATTGGAGTCTTTTTGAAAGGAGAGAAACTATATGTATATTCTTAAGAGATATTGGGCCACCTATGTAGGGGGCATAGAAGACTTGTAGAGAGGGACCATAATCTTTGGTAAAGACAAGTGGAGAGTTGATTTCCATGGGAATTTATCTATATGGGGTGGAAGATGGATATATTATTTTTCTACTACTAATTCACAAGAGGTAAGAAAGTTTGGGGGTATATAGTTGGTTATTGTATGCTTATTCTATTTACAAAAGCAAAGAAGAAAAGGGTGGTAATATATGACTAAGGTGACATTTTTGGGAAGAGTATAATGTATGTGTCGCCACAAAGGTTAAACGAAGAGGGGGAATTTACTCTAGATAACTTAATAGCGTAGAAAAATATATACACATATGAGGAAGAGGACGTTGAGTAGGCTGACAAATGTTGCAAAAAGATGGTTACCATTTTATGCCACTCATATTAGCCCTCCCCCAAGCCTAGAGATATTCATATCTTTAGGAGGACGGTGTTGCTTCTTTTTCTTCTTCTTTTTTCTCTTTTTTTTTGTCATTTTTTCTTTTCCACTTTTTTTTTCCAATAGGAGGAGTGTCATGCACTCTTTTACTCCATTAGACCTGCTTTTCATTACCTCAATCCCATAAATCGGAGATGGGAGGGCTGCTTTGGGTATGTTCAGATTCCAAGGCTGGTTCTTCTTTGCACATCAAAGCTTTAAAAATAGGTGGAGCATTTGCCAAGCCGAAGGGAGCCATGTCAATTTGGAGCTTAGACGATGTAGGCAGATGACTGCCTATCAACGGATTGATACGTTGAAAGTAGGGCTTTAATCTCCATCCATTGACTCTGGTCTTGTGGAGTTTTCCTGATAAATCTGCTAATCTGTAACTACCATTCCCAAACTTTGTTTTTATCATGAAAGGTCCCTCCCATCTTTGCAAAAACTTTTTGTCAAGTCGAGTATCAAGTCGGTTATCATAGCGAAGAACCAACATACCTTCCTTCAATCCTTTCCCCTTGAGCTTCTTGTTGATTTTATCCCTTTGGCTTGTCGCTTTGGTGATGTAGTGATCAATGGACTCTTCTCTATCTAGCTCAAGTCGTTGGAGATCTATGATCCTTTCATGTAGAACCTCTTTTGGTTTTTTTGCCACTCTTGCAAGAACGCGCAAGCTTGAGAGCTCTACCTCAATGGGGAGAAGTGCTTCCTGTCCATAAACTAGATGAAAAAGGGTGAATTGGGTAGATACCTTGAAAGATGTCCTATACGCCCAAAGAGCAGCCATCAAATGGCGATCCCAATCATTAGGCCGGTCCACAACCTGCTTAGAAATGATCTTACATATCATTCCATTCACTTTTTCCACCAATCCATTGCATTGAGGATAGTAGGGTGTGGAATGTAGGTGTTTCACTTTTAACCTCCTCAAGAGATCATTCAGAAGGTCAGCCCTAAAACCCGGGCCTCGATCTGATAAGATTTCTAGGGGTGTTCCAAAACTACTACAAATATGATCAAAAATAAACTTTGATACCTCTTCAGCTGTGATTCGGGTTGTGCTTGTTGCTTTCGCCCATCGTGTCATATAGTCAACACCCATGATGATGAAAACCTTCTCTGTAGAAGTACGAGGTAGGGGACCTATTGCATCCACACCCCACTTTTCAAAAGGGCCATAAGATATTATTGGGACTCGAGGCTCATATGTTAGTCGTCTATCCCCAGCAACCAATATTGGACATCACGATGTAAGCTCGGCCAAATAAACCCTGCTTGTTAAATCTTCCTACTTGTAATATCTTGAGAAAAGTGACCACCACAGACATCATCATGACATGAAAGAAGAATTTTCTCTATCTCTTGCACACCTGGTACTCTCCTCAAGACCAAATCTTTCCCTTTGTGATATAAATCATCCCTGATCAACTGGTAAGGTGTGGCCTTCTTAACTAGTCTATGTCTTTGCACCTTGTCTAAGTGTTTGGGACACTCACCTGCTTGTAGAAAGAAGATAATGTCTTTTAGCTCCTCTTGACCTTGATATTTGGGTTCATATAGTTTCACACCTCCTACCGCCATTTGAAGCTTTTCATTTGCGAGTAAGTCTGCTTCCTTGTTATGAGTTCTCACAATGTGTTGTACCTGTGTTGCTTTAAAACCCTTCATCAAAGCTCTTACACTACTAAGCCACTCAAACAATGTACGATTCTTGCACCTCCAAGTCCCTTGGATTTTCCTGACCACTAGCAAAGAATCACCGTTTATAATAAGTCTTTGTATGCCTAATTCTTTGCATTCTTCTAACCCAAGGGTTAGAGCAGCATACTCAGCCTCATTGTTAGAGTGAACACTGGGTAGAGTGATACCTTTTCTAACCATTACCTCCTTTTGTGGGTTCAAAATGATGATTCCCCCTGCTGCTTTGTCTTGTTGGCGTTGATAAGCTCCGTCAAAGCATAAAGTATGGGCATTATCAATCTCCTTTACTTTGAACTGTTTTGAGCCTTCCTCTCTTTGTAGTTGTGATCCTTCCCTTTCTCTCACTTTGTAGGTGAGAATGTCTGCAAGTCCTGCTCTTGTGCTATCTTCTACAAGGAAAGTGTATTCAAATTCTTGGAGTTCAAGCACCCACTTTGCTATTCTAGATGAGAGGCTCATGTGTTGTACTACATATGGTAGATTGTGCTCTAAGGTGAGAAAAACAAATGGCACAGGGAGAAGATACGATCGAAACTTCCTTACCGCAAACAAGATTGCAAAGACCACTTTCTCCATTTCAGTGTATCTCTTCTCGGCCGGAGTCATCACCTTGCTTGCAAAATAGATCGGCCTCATGTATGATGTTTTAGGATCTTTTTGCATCAAAACAACACCAATTGCTTCGAAACCTACACTTGGAGTGACATAGTAGGTCTCCTTTGGATCTGGTGGCATTAGGATTGGGAGAGAGCTAAGAATGCCCTTCACTTCCTCAAAACATTTTGCATGTTCCCTCCCCCATTCAAATGTAGATTGGCTTGCCAACCTATGCAAAGGGGCGATGGCTTCTGCTAGGAGATGGATGAAGCGAGACATGTACCTCACTTTGTGGTTGAAGGTCATTAGCTCCTTAGTTGTTGTTGGTGGAGATAATGACAAAAGGGCCTCTACTTTAGAGGGATCCACTTGAATTCCTTGTGAAGAAACCACATGACCTAGCAAAACCACCTGAGATTCACCGATATGACACTTCTCTGGGTTGAGTTGTCCCCCAAATTGATGGAGCCTCTTAAGCCCCTCTTCAACCTTTTGGCAATGAAGTGATCTACAACTATAAATACAGAAATCATCCATAAAGACTCTTATAGATTTTCCAAAGAATGGCTGAAATACAAATATTGTGAATCTCATGAAGGTTCTAGGAGCATTGGTGAGCCCAAAAGGCATTACTCTGAATGCAAAACATCCCCAAGGTGTGATGAAGGTGGTTTTTGGTTGATCTTCTTCTGCTATTCTAATTTGAAAATATCCTGAATACCCATCACACACCGTGTAGCATTCGTGACCTGCTACTTCATTCAAAATTTCAGCTTGGAAAGGGAGAGGGAAGTGGTCCCTCTTTGTCGTAGCGTTGAGGGGTTTGTAATCCACGCAGACCCTCCACTTACCATTCTTCTTGGGAGTGACTACAATAGGTGATACCCATTCGGAGTTGGATATTGGATAGATGAAGCCAGCCTTCAAGAGTCGATTCACTTCTTGTAGGAGAGCCTTTTGTTGTACAGATCCTAGTCGTCTTAACTTTTGAGCCACAGGTTTGGTCCCTGGTTTCAATTCAATTCGATGCTCTATTACATCTACACCTCTTATTTGTGAGTAGTCAGTGATAAACAAATTGGGATACCTCCTTAACATATTGATGTAGGACCTCTTCTCCTCACAAGTAAGATCTTTTGCAAGAATCTTCTCAAATCCTTCTTCAAGGTGGTGGCATCTTTCATCCCCTCGTGTGTGATTGTCTGTTGGCTTTTCTTCTACTGGAACATCTTGAGTGTTGGCGTTGAATACAATTCCCATTACCTCCAAAGAAGACTCCTCTTCACTGGTTGATGCACTGGTTGATGCTTCCTCATCACTTGAGTAAGGACTCTCCTCCTCGCTCTCTTCATCTGCCGTGGTTTCATAGTTGATATCTAGTTGCTTTCCTTCTCGCCAATCATACACCACCGGTTGACCCTTCTTAAGAATCAAACGACCACTTCCCCATTTTTGATCTGCATTCATAGCAATGAGCCAAGGCCTCCCTAGGATGATGGGATAGCCCTCCCCCTTAGCTGGCATGACATACATATCCACTCGTGCATCTATGTTACATACAGAGACTTTTACATTTTCAATGATCCCCAAACACTTCACACTTGAGTTGTTGGCTAGCCTAGCTTGACAATTAGAGGACTTTGTAATTTCAAGCCCTAACCTGTTCATTGATTTTTCCGTGATCACACACATTTGAGCTCCACCATCAACATATACATTAGACACCTTTTTACCCCTTATGTAAGCATCCACAATGGGTTCCACATCTTTTTGTAGCTTTGAGGCCACAACCTTAATGGAAAGATTTGCTTTCTTTTTTGGAATTCTTGTACTTACCAACTTTGGCCATTGCCTTCTTACTTTGGCTGATAGGTGTAGAAGTTGAGGCCATGAAATGTTTGGCTTTTGGGTTTGTAAATCCTCCAGGATGTTGTAGGGCTCTAGCTCATTTCCCAATGGGAAGTCGTTAATACCAATTTCCCTTCGCCTTGATCTTTTCTTCCTGCTACTTTCAGCTTCTTCCATCTTTGACTTCTTCTTCTTGTCCCTTTTGGCTGAATTTGTTCCTTCACTTCTCATGTCTTCATCCTTATCATGTGCTCTTGTGCGTTTTTCTGTCGGCATAACATCAAAGTTTAGAGTATTCTCATCTATTACCTCTTCTAGCTTGATGATGTTGACTCCTCTTTCTTCCTCCTCATGTGGGACAGGAGGTATATTTGCTGGTGGTGGTGGTCAACGAAGGATTTGTGAGCCTTGAGCTTGTTCTTGCTGCACAGTGAGAGGAGGTGGTGTGGGGGGATATATGTCTCCCGGAAGTCGCCTTGGATGTGGAAAATTGTACATGCCATGGCCCATTTCATTGCAATTCCAACATCGCAACTCTTGAGCTTGTCTTCGTTGATTGCGATTCCCTTCTCTTGGTTGTCGTTGTTGAGGTAGGCCTTGTACTAGATTCAGAGTGAGGTTCTCAAGCTGTTGAGTTAGCCTTTGTAAAACCTCTTGTTGAGAGTTATCTCCTATTTGTGAAGATTGTGCAAGAGGGGCCCTAATTGGTGCTTCCATGGTTTGTGAAGACTCCCTCTCACTCACTTCATTCAAACCCCTTGCTCTATGTGCTTGGAAGTGTAGTTTTCTAAACATGATGATGGCTACCTCACGTGCTTCTTCGAAGGTGGATGGGAATTTTAGCTCTACTTTAGCCTTTAAAAGTGGATACAAGCCAACCATGAATCTCTCTTTTTTTAGAAAGTTAGGTGCACCACCATGATTTTCTAATGTAGCCTCCCACCTACCCCATAGATTGACAAAGGTTGCTTCATAAGAGGGATAGTCTTCAAGTGATACCTGCTTATGTCCAATAAGACATTTCCATAGTCCTTCAGAAGTATCACCTTGCCCGAACTTGGAGAGGAAGCTTGCTCGCAGTCTCTCCCAATTGGACTTGATTTGGGGTTGCAAGGTCTCATACCATGCTTTAGCTTCTGCTTTTAGAACCAACGGGAAGGTTCGTAGCTTTACTTCCTCTTCATCTCTCCCGGATATGAGATGTGCTATCTCCAAGTTGTCAAGAAACTCTTGCGCATCTTCCCCACTTCTTGCATAGAACGTGGGAAAAGAACTTGACATTTTGTTTAGACTTTTTGAAATCTCTTTTTTTTAAAGAAACTTTTCTCTTACGGGCCGCACAAGATTATTGACACTATAAATTTGATTACATTAAAATGAAGATGTACACATCCATTGTTAATTCATACTTTATCATAGGTAGAATAAATGGATTAATTGTTGGTTTGAAGACCTCGTTCCTTCATATGGCCCTTGAGCACCCCTTCACCACTCCTTGTTCCTGCCTTTAAAACAAAATGAAAACGTGAACATCAAAAGAAGTTTCATAATTGGTAATTGGAAGTATAATTGGATTGGGTGATGCCAGTATTTCTCTAAGTCTTTCTACACCAAACATAAAAACAATGCGTTGCTGGAAAAAGACTTTTCTATCTATGTGAACATTTACTCTAATGTGTTGTGCAAAATGAAATGGATAGATGGGAACTCCATTGTTCATCACTAAAAAATTTGAAGGTAACTTGGAAATATGTTCCTCAGTGGGGGCACCACTTTATGAGGGCGAGCTTTTTGAAATGGGGCCTCTAAACCCAAACCAATGGGCCTACCCTCACAAAATGTTCGTAAAGAGGTACGCACACTACTTGGGGCACCACCTTCTTTTGGGAGTGGAGAAGGAAACCAATCAAAATAACACTTGCACTCACCCACTCAAGCAACACACTTTGAAAACCCCCTTACTCTATATACACTTTGGACACTTGAACACCATCAACGATTATGCAACCCAATGCCGTGCATCAAAATGAAATATGCAATTTGTGGAATAGCATTCACCTTCTCCCCATAAGAATACCCATAATACATCCAAACTCTTCCTCTCTCAAGCACTCATCAAAAAAATCATACGCACAAGACTCGCCTCTCAAAACACACAAGAGAATCACTTACATCAAACTAACACACTTTGCATAGAGAGCTCATCTCCATCTATGCAATGCCGTGACACAAATAAAATCACCATGAGAGGTATCCACATGCATATGTAATGAAGCAAAAGAGAGTTGGAGTGAGAAATTTCTTTAGACCAATTGAATAAGTGTAAAGAAACAAACCAATGGTAAATTGAGAATAGAACACTTACTTGATTTCTCGCACACCTTTTAAGGGGAGGACAGACGCTGGCTAACCATCACGAATTGCGACACTTGAAAGTTTTGAAGATGATTTCATGATCATTAACATAACCATGAGAGAGATCATGATGTATTTATATGTTATTGAGGTGCTACAAATGATTTATTGGGTTGATGGAGTAAGAGATTGTAGAATGGAAAGAGTGGAGAATAGAGTTTGCACTTCCTCCAAAGAGGAGGGTTAGGAGGGAGGATGTGAAAGAGGGAGAGTTGGGGTTTTCTCTACTATTGATCAAGAAACAACATGAAGTTGAAAATATAGGTGTGTGTCCTTGAGTCTCTCCAAGGGGGGCTATTTATAGTTGTGTAGGAGTGGGATTATGCTACACTTAATTAGAGTAAGTGATTAGACTTAATTAAGTGTCCTTTGACCACTCATTGAATATTGGACATAAAAAGGACTATTTATTCACCAAAAATATCATTTTAGACCGTGAAGGCACCATAGGGGTGCATAGTGTAGGTGGGCCCCACCATGAGGCCCTACGGGTGGCTCCTGCGGGGTATCTCAACTTGTCTGTCTTGGCATTTAGAGAGCATCTTTAGGTTGGTCCCATCACATGCAAGTGACCTTGAACACTCATTTCTCTTCTAGAAGATGAGTAGGGAAAAAATAAGATCTCACCCTCTTGATTTACTTGATTTACAGTTCCCTTTTGCTGCGAATCTGACAGATTTACACTATTTTGACCATAACTTTTTACCTGTAGCTCGGAATGACATGCTTCAAAAGGCAAAATTGACCTTCTCAACATGTTTGATATGAATTTGGACTATTCTTCACGCCCATGCACCAAGGAATTCGGTTTGGAAGGTCCACACTAGGCTAGGGAACCTTTTGCTTCCAAGTCTTCTTGTATGGGCCCTTTGCTTGTATGCATCCAAGGGGAATCATGCTTTTTCAAAAGGCTATGATGCTTAAACAAATAGAGGAGGGCCCAATATTATTTTCTTGTGAAAAGAATATACAATTGGAGTCTTTTTGAAAGGAGAGAAACTATATGTATATTCTTAAGAGATATTGGGCCACCTATGTAGGGGGCATAGAAGACTTGTAGAGAGGGACCATAATCTTTGGTAAAGACAAGTGGAGAGTTGATTTCCATGGGAATTTATCTATATGGGGTGGAAGATGGATATATTATTTTTCTACTACTAATTCACAAGAGGTAAGAAAGTTTGGGGGTATATAGTTGGTTATTGTATGCTTATTCTATTTACAAAGCAAAAAAGAAAAGGGTGGTAATATATGACTAAGGTGACATTTTTGGGAAGAGTATAATGTATGTGTCGCCACAAAGGTTAAACAAAGAGGGGGAATTTACTCTAGATAACTTAATAGCGTAGAAAAATATATACACATATGAGGAAGAGGACGTTGAGTAGGCTGACAAATGTTGCAAAAAGATGGTTACCATTTTATGCCACTCACTATGAAGTTACACCTGCCTCCAATGGGTTACTAGCATGGGAGCTTTTGATGGACCGGAAAAACCAAGTCGATCTTGTTCTGACGGAGGTCGTGACGCCCTGTTTATCAGGCTTAGGTCTATTGGGGTGAATTATGAACCATGGGGCCCTCAAGCACATTCCGGTTATCATGATGTCCTCTCATGACTCCATGAATTCCATTTTCAAATGCTTGTCAAAGGGAGCTGTGGACTTTCTTGTGAAACAAGTGAGGAAAAATGAACTGAAGAAGCACTTGCAGCATCTTTGGAGGAGGTGCCATAGTTCAAGGACCTGAGCATTGGGAAGATAAAGATTTTGATCTAAGAGGAGTGGCTACTACAACGAATGAACCTTTTCTAGACCTTGTACCATCAACACACGAAAATTCTGGGACAGCTGGAAGTGTTGAGGATGTTCATTTGGCTGGACACCATGTAAATTTGATTTGTCTCATATGGTCCCAAGCAGCGAGCATGGTAGAAGAGAGGAAAAATCATGCACCCCAACAGTGCATAGTGCACCCTTGCGAGAGTTGCCTACATCATGCCTCTACTATACGCTACACCTACTCAGAGAGCAGCTCCGACCGATTTCCACCTTGATAGATCGAGAGTCGAGAGACGAGAGAGAGAGAGAGAGAGAGAGAGAGAGAGATGTTAAAAATATTTCTTTCTTCTTACCGTGCTGCGTCGCGTTGATGACCCATGAGTTTGCACATTTGCTTGACCATCCACTTGTAACTCCATCCTGTCCCATACTCCGTCTCTAGTGTGTTGATAACATATTTCTTGTCATCCTCATGCTAATCACTACAGTGCAAAATAAAGTCGATTAGTAATTCAACTAACAAACTAAAATTTATATTTTTTATGTTAATTAATACCTACTCCCATGGCATATGAACCTACTTTAGATAAGACGAGCAGAAGTCTCCCATCCCACGTTTGAGGGCGATGCCGACTCAGAGCTGGAGGATAGCCCCATTAGGCAAGATGTCGCATGTGACACCCAAGCTGCCAATGCACGTGCGCATTGGTGGAGGTGGAGGCATTGATGGGGGAGCTAGCGGCTGAGGCGGTGTCTCACGAGTCGATCGGCCTGGTGGCGTGCTACTCTGTCGGTGATGCCTACATGCAATATAAACATACGGTAGATTAGATGAGAGTTCTTAAAAACTACTTGATATTTAATCCATAATCACCATAATAGATATACCTCCGAAACTGACAGCCAATAGCCTGTGAATCAGGTGTCAACTGAGTACTAGGAGGTACATTAGGAGTAAGCCGCTGACTCTCATGATGTGATATACCTGGAATAGGAGTCCTAAGCAAACAAAGGCATCAAGGGAATACATATATTAAGATTTCTATATTAAAAAAAGAATGACATTACTACTTTATCAATCAAGAAGATTACCAATGTGCTATGGTCTGATCCGCATGAGAGGAAGTCTCCACTCCTGTGTGTGGATGGGAGGATGTACCCTCTCCAGGACGTACATCCTGTGTGTGGCTGGGAGGATGTACCCTCTCCAGGACGTACGGGCAAACTGAATCGCCCAAGAAACTCGATGGAGCTATCTAAACTGGCGTCGTCCATCTCCATATAACCTGACATAGCCTCCGTCAAATCCTCTTCTGATAGTCCAGTGGTACGTAGCAAAGTCTTGATGAACGTCAACTTCACTCTATGACCCTGGTCACTCATTGTATCTGTATATTTAAAACAAACCATATGTCAGACTAACATAAACATCGTATCTGCATGTAACATCAATGCAAGTAAAAATATTAATAGATCAAGAATCTACAGATGAGGTCGAAGCAGCCATGAATGTCAGACTAACATAAACATCGTATCTGCATGTAACATCAATGCAAGTAAAAATATCAATAGATCAAGAATCTACAGATGAGGTCGAAGCAGCCATGAATGGAGTGGAGTACAACAAAATAGATCAAACAAAAATGCTACAGATGCTTCAAAAGGTTATGAATCAAATGCAATATTAGGTAGCAAAACTAAAAGAGAAACATGCTCAGTAACAAATTCAATGCAAGAGTAAGCTACATGAGAGATTTGATGGTTTGTGGTGGAATGCAGCACGAGCTTATAACCATATGGCAGATGTGGACAAAATGAAGCAGAACTGGATGTATTGCTGGAAAGGACTCAACCTGAGCTATATGCTGTTGTTGGCAGCACTTCTCCTTTCGCTTTCGCTGCCTACTCTCACATGGTATCAAACGTTGAGGTTCTTCTCCTAAGCCTACGATCCCCCGCTGATTGCTTCAGTCACGAAAAACTCCCTCAAAACTGAGATCGCTCCCCCTTGGTGGCTGTGTTTTCTACAAACAACAACGTTTTCACCTCTCAGACTGCGTTTTCTGTGCTATGGAGCTAGATCATCCATCGCTACTCCCTTCTCTCTCAGCCCTGAAGGGATTACCCCATCCATTGCTACTCCCTTCTCTCTCACCCCTGAAGGGATTACCCTAGATCAGCCGTTGATGAAGCACTTGCAGCAGTGTTTTCAGCATTAGACAGAATAGTCGCAAATATACCCCTTGAAGCATTGCAGAGAACCCCCATTTTTAGCCATAAAAACGCAGCCAAAACAGTCATTTTCAGCCACTCGAAACAGCCCAAAGATTTGCAGAATTTCAGCAGTTAGAAGACCACAGATTTCAGCCCTAAAGTCGTCATCGTCATCACCTTCGTCGTCATCGGCATAGTCCCAGGTTGCATCAGTCCATTGCATACGCATTGTACCACTTTGTGCATTTAAAAAGTAGACCACTCTCGCCAACGAGAGTGGGTCCTTTGGAGGAGGGTTTTACAACGTCTCTAGTGTTGTATCTCTCTTCTCTCTATCTCTCAGTCTCATTCACTTGCACGCATAGTGTCCATTCACTTTGTTTGTGATCATAGCATTTTCTCATTAAGAACGGAATGCTCTACCTTCCATAAAAACAAAAGGAATCTTGAGCACAGTTCGGAGCACTCATCTTTAGCAAAGCGCAAACAATCATTCCACTGCACCTAACAAGAGATTTATGTCCGAGATGTCTCTTAAAATGTAGTGACTGCAAGATATGCCCAACGTGGGCAGGGCCAAGGAGCTCTGGTCATTTTTCACTAGACGAAGCGAGGATATCTCTCTAGACGTAGTCACATATGAGCAACAGCAATCAAAGGCCATCGAGTAGATCCACTTGAGATTTTAGGACAAGTGGCTAGGCCGTCTCCCTCGATGTCTCACCTACGACTGCCAGCTTATGATAGCCTACGCTCTTGCTCTCTTCCAGATGCAATCACATATGCTCTAGAATGTTTTCAGTTGATGCAGAAATGCAATGTTATCTCAAGGAGTGCATTAATTGCAGTAGTGTCAGGTCAAGAAGGGAGAGATTTGTTTTCAACAAATGCAGAGAGAGGGCATCTCTCTTCAATAACAGATCTTGAGTTTAACTCTCGTCGGATAGATCTTTGGAGTCTCTTGGGATAGTTTCCTGCGACGTTAAAATCCTCTTCTTCTTTTTCTTCTTCTCTAAATGCAATCAAGTACACTTGCACCTTGAAGGCATATGGTATTGCACAAGATGCTGATATAGAGAAAAGAATTCATTTTGATATTGTTAGTCAGTGGTTGTGCTTGGCACTACCTTGGTCGACATGTATGCCTAATGTGATGCAGTCGATAAATCACAAAAAGTATACTTAAAGTAAGAGGTCAAGACAAGGGTTCAAGATACTTCGCCTACAGGCTCGTTCTACTCGTTTTTTCCACTAAGAGTTGGGAAGGCTCACTGGGGTGGGTTGACGGACGGCACGTGGGCTTGCAGTGGAGGCAGCGTGGATTGTGGGTTGAGGTCAAGACAAGGGTTCAAGAGCCTTCGCCTACAGGCTCGTTCTACTCGTTTCGCCCACTAAGAGCAGGGAAGGCTCGCTAGGGTCGGTTGACGGACGGCACGTGGGCTTGCAGTGGAGGCAAGGTGGATTGTGGGCTGAGTCCGATGCGGAGCACCGCCCTGGGTGGGGGCACCTGGCTGCAGAATCCTCTTCGACTGCCCTGGCTCTTCATTTTCTGACAGCAGGAGGTGGCTTGCGCTCCTTTCTCCTTCGGAGATCAACATGTAAGCCTCGGTTCTTGGGTTTGGGAGGGGGTGTGGCTCCAGTGTGGCAGGGGAGCCCCATTCGAGTGGCACTCTCAGATCCATGCTGTGGTTTGAAGATGGGATTGGCTCCTTAGCATCCAAGAGGTTCTTATAGCGGCTCAGATCGAGAGGGTTTGTGCGTGACAGCCGTACATTTCAAATCAGTGCATTTCAAAAGAGGACATCCTGGACAAGAGCTCATCAGGCACTTTTTCCGCTTTATGAAGTGCACCACATTTGGCATACATGTCGACCAAGGTAGTGCCAAGCACAATGTTTTCTTTCAACAACCACTCACTAACAATATCATCATACTTTTGCCCATATCGGCATCTTGTGTACTGCCACATGCCCTCAAGGTGCCACTGTACATGATTGAATTTGGAGAGATGCAGTCTCTCTGCATCTGCTTAAAAATCTCTCTCTCTCTCTCTCTCTCTCTCTCTCTCTCTCTCTCTCTCTCTCTCTCTCTCTCTCTCTCTCTCTCTCTCTCTCTCTCTCTCTCTCTCTCTCTCTCTCTCTTCCTGACCTAACCTTGTAGCAATCAATGAACTTCTTGAAATAACATTACATCTAGAGAGAGACCCTCACTTCGCATTAGTTGAAAATAGGCTAGAGCATATGCGATTGTTTCTAGAGAGACACCCTCACTTCATCTACTAAAAAACGACCAGAGCTCCTTGTCCCTGCCCAAGTTGGGCATATCCCCCAATCAGTGCATCTCAAGAGACGACATTTCAGATAGAAAGCTCCTCAAACACTTCGTGTGCTTCATGAAGTGCACTACATATGGCATACATGTTGACCAAGGCAGTGGCAAGCACGACGTCCCATTCCATTGAAAACAGCCTAGAGCTCCTGAGCCTTGTCCAAGTTAGGAATATCCCACAATCAGGGGACATCCGCGACAGTAAGCTCTTAAAGTACTTTTTGTGATCAATGAAGTGCCCCACATTAGGCATACATATCGATCAAGGTAGTTCCAAGCACAACCATTGACTAACAATATCAAGTGAATTCTTTTGTCCATATCAGCATCTTGTGCAATACCATATGCCTTCAAGGTCGACTCTGTAGATGAGCTCGCCGATGAGTTTCGACTCTTTGTCAACCAAATGAGAGGCTACAAGCTCTCACTGACTCTCGCACCAGGAACCAATGCCTAATTCTCATGGACTCCCACCATGTCCTTGATGATGGTCGCGGACTTTCGCCCAACAACACGTACTGAGATCTCTCTCTCTCTCTCTCTCTCTCTCTCTCTCTCTCTCTCTCTCTCTCTCTCTCTCACACACACACACACACACACACACACACACACACACACACACACACACACAGGCACAAGCACTCTGCTATCACATGAGAGGCTTCCAAATGAGAGGATGCAGCGCAGTTGGCCAGGGTAGCCATGGAGCTAGCAAATGAGGAGGTGATGAAAGGCAAGAAACACTCGCGCAACTCATGCAAAGAAAACACATCATCTAGCTCTTCTATCTTCACCCCTTCTCCTTCAAAGCTCACTACGAGACTTGATGGTGGTGAAGATGATGATGGCTCTTGCATGCGCTTGCGTTGTTGACGTTGTTGATCGATGACTGCAACTCCATCTTCGACTGGTGCGTCTCGTTTCACTCTCTTCTTTTTCTCTGTCTCCACCTCTTTCTCTAGCATTGGAGCCACGACATTGACGGAAAAGTTCAGCAATGCGCGCACCCTGCGCATCTTCAATGCCGTTCGATCATATGCCAAAGCTGCCTCCTCAGCCATGTCAAAGGTCCCTAGCCAAACACAGGCCCCTTGCCTTGCAGAGTCTCGGATCTCGGTTGCATATTTTCCCCACAGCCGACGCCGTACTCCTCGCTAATGCTTCTTGTTGGAGCTCTTGGCAAGCTCTGTGGGTGTTAATGATGAGCTTGAAGGGGCAGAGCACAATGTAGAGGCAACACCATTTTTTATGCCTTTCTTTGGAGGAGTTGTATTTTGCGGTGTTGATGATCTGGGTGCAAGGTGACTCTCCATTGATGCATCTTCGCATTTTGGGGTGCGCGGAACCCAGCCTGTCTTGTTCACAGCTTCTTTAAGAATTCCATACACCATCATGTCATCTGAGTCATTTTCATTCAATGGCAAACCAGATCTTGTGGCCAAGCATGATCTCAAGCAAGTTGGGGTGACTTGAACAATCTGTACGAGCAAACGAGAGTGGGTCGAGGGGCCGGACTCGGCGATACCCGTTTGAAGGATGTTTCTTACGCACTAGTGCCCCTTCATTTGCATCACAATCTCGCGCAATGTACGACATAAACCTCGTCTATGCGACGCATTCGTCATCGGTTAAACGACGTCCGTCAATTATTAGTCCCTCGCAAACCCCCCCTATGGCTAGTTAAGAGAGCCCTAAATTTTTGGGGGATCATGTTTACCTTGAGATTTGGGCTAGCCCCTCTCCATCATTGATCACCTTACTCCACCCCATGTGCGGACTCGTTTCACTTAGTGCCATGTGGTCCCTCCCTCGTATTGTTACTAATGTAAATTAACTTTACCAAAATGGAAGAGCGTGAGCATCTTCCGAATTGAAGTGTGCTTGTAATGAGTAATGTTGCATAGGTCAGTTTCATGTGTAAAAATCGGCTCTAGCAAGGTTCCCCATCAATAATTATTAAACGCTAGGGTAAATTGTAGTGTAACTAATCGCCTTCCAAGCCTGCAGCTTAGTTCTTAGGAAGCTTGACTGATCTTTTGAGCTTGTGCTTAAGAATATTATTATTACTGCTGACTCCTGCTATACTACTGGGCGAGCTTATAAGCACCGAAGCAGCAGCAGCAGCGCCGCACCAACACTCACAGCATAATGACAGCTTGAGGGAATGGCTGATCTGCTGAGCTTGTGCTTAAGAATATTATTATTACTGCTGACTCCTGCTATACTATTGGGCGAGCTTATAAGCACCGAAGCAGCAGCAGCAGCGCCGCACCAACACTCACAGCATAATGACAGCTTGTCGAGCACCTCCTTCATGCATCTCCCTGTTGGATTCAACCTCAGCAACCGCCACATGAAGCTTGGGATGTACACGCGCAGTCTCGAGGGAGGTGTGTTCTTGCCATTCCTCAGCTCTCCCACCTTCAACGTTAACTCCTCCAATTCCATGAGAGTCCTAGCATGGAAAGGTTCAGCTAACCTTCTCTACATTGCCTTAGTGGGCCTTTATTATGTGACCACCAAATACGCGTCATGTATGAGAAGAAAGTCAAGGACATGAAGAGATCAATTTATCTCAATTGGAAGAAGACATCAAGGGAAATAGATAACATAATGTGCAATGGTAAACTCTCTGCCACAAGCGAAGAAAGCTCAAGTGACATCGGTGGTCTTTATGACTCCGACTCACTTGATGATCACGAGGAGGATAAAGTCTCAGTTGGAGAAGACAAGATGATCTTACAAAGCTATCATGGGTCCCTTGCAGGTGTCAATCTCTTTGTTAAAGGGGCACTTCCTCAATTGACAGATAATAGACATGGTAGGTTTCTAAGAAAAAAAAATTGGCAATCTCAATGTCGTAGTTCACTATTCTTTTCTAAGTTTAATGGATTTTCATGTGGTATGGAGGCTTCTCTCTGTCTATCAGAGTGAAGCCATTGAAATCTTCAGTCCACGTGTTTCCTTCCCTTTAAAAGGCTTCTAGCTATAAAGTAACCTTGGAACTTCCCGAGCTCTCTCTCACGTACTATTTGACAATCAATCACTTTTGAAAGTCTTGTTTCTGCTCATTTCTTGGTATCCTTTGAACTACTTAAAACATTCAAACCACTGAGGTAAGGCAATAGTGATAGAACAATCTCAAAAACTTTTTGTCAATAAGGAGTATTTTACTCACAACAGAGAATAAGATGTTAAGACTGAAATTATGAGTTCTTTTATTAAGAAAATGACAAGGAAACAAATAAAATCACCTCTGTTCTTGCAGGCATAATAGGCTTCCCTGTAAGTAACCCTGCTAGTGATGAAGATGGGGGGGGGTAAGGGGTAAGTACCTGCCCCTCGTTTTGCTGTAGCGCTGCCGTGGAGAGGCCGTTGTTGTGTAATTTCCGGCGAGTTACATTTCAAAGGATTTGCAAAAATATTCTAAAAGTGCCTCGCACGAGAGTAGGGGTAGTGGGCAGGCGTCGCTACGAGCCTTGTTGCACAGCGTCGTTGAAGCAAGGCTAATTTTAAGCGTCGATTATGCGATGGCATCAAATTCAAGTGTTCAATTATGAAACGGCAATGGTTGTTTATACGACGGCCGATTTTTTTTTTTTAATACATCCTTGCTTGTACGATTGAAACCTCCTCTAAGCGACGCATTCGTCATCGGTTAAACGACGCCCGTCAATTATTAGTCCCTTGCAAACCCCCCCTATGGATAGGAGTGGAAATTGTCAAACTCCTTGGAGACATACTCTCCACCGTTGTTAGTTCGCAACCTCTTGAGTTTCTTGCCAAAGTGATTCTCAACAAGTGTCAAAAATTTCTCGAACACATGAAGAACTTTATCCTTATGTTTCAAAGGATATGCCCACACCTTTCGAGTAGAGTCATCTATGAATGTCACAAAATAGCTGCCCCCCCCTAGAGATTTGGTTGACATAGGACCACAAACATCACTATGTACTAAATCTAGAGGTTCACCTCGCTTTTGACCCGATGGTAAGTGCACGTACCTAGTCTGTTTTCCATAGATACAGTGCTCACAAATAGGAAAGTCAACATCAGATAAGACAGGTAAGTAGCCAAAACGATTCTGAGTTCTCATTCCTTTTTGGCTAATATGACCTAGCCGGCAATGCCACAACTCAGTAGATGGCAGCTCGGCTATAGATATGTAATCATGACCAACATCTGACACATGCATGGAATACAAGGTACCATGCTTCTGACCTCTGAGTACAACAAGATTACCTTTGCGTACTATCCACGAACCATTGCCAAATGTGGTGTTGTGGCCCAAATCATCAAGCTGACCAACAGAAATCAAGCTTTTAGTCAACTTTGACACATGTCTGACATTACATAAAGTAAAGTGCGTGCCATTCCTTAGATGCATTGACGTTTCCGACACCCTCAATGTCTAGTTCATAAGCATCACCGAGTCTTACTTTTCCACAAGAGTGAGAATAAGTAGAGAACCACTCTCTATGTGGTGTCACATGGAGACTCGCACCAGAATCTACTATCCAATTCTGTGCATACTGCGCATCTTCTGTAACAAGAGACTCGACACGTAGATCTGCTGTGAAGACTGAAGGGGATCGGGGAGCACCACAAACGGAGAGTAAGCGAGAGAAAGAGACACATGACACACAGATATGGGTGGGGAGACTCAAAAAGTGAGCAGCCCCCTATACACTTATGCTATGTATAAGGTATACAAGTCAGTGGGCCCCCAGACTCTGGGCGGCCGGGCAAGGCACAGGCGCCTATACCCCAACAACCTCCCACTTAATGGCGACTGTGCCTTTAAGCAAGAGAACCTAGTCTAAAGACTACAAAAGGTGAGAGAAAACCGCTCTCAACCGATGCCCACTGGTTGGCTGTGATCGTGTGCATCCGGCTGTCCTGCTCCCGTGTAAGTCCATACACCACCAGACGTACCGCACACGTACTGCAAGTATGTACGCAATACCTACATATCTCTCTCGTGCACTATGACATCATCAGTCAAAAAATGACTGACAACCCCAAGTGCAAATGCTCCCACTGCAGCTGCGATATCCGATCTCAAGATCAGCATCTCATACATGAGACCACCGAATGCAGATGCAATGCTAGCGGGCCTTGTTAGCTCTACGGAGCATGCATCAACATATATATCCCTAGCAATAGGCATCTCTGACTGACAAGGCGTGTCAGCCACATGCATCTCCTGACTGTCCACAAAAGACGCATCAACCTGTCGTGCAACCTCAGAGCAAACCACCTGCTCTAGGTGTCTGTTGGAAGACATATCCTGCATAACTATATCCCTATGCTCACTGTCGAGCATAGAAAGGAATGACTGCATAATCGCTGACATCTCAACCTCCTCTACAATCATCCACTGCAAACATGACCACTCAATCTGTTGTGACTCACTAAAGCTCTCATGCTCTAAGTCCATATGCATAGACTCTTGCACAACGTCCTCCTGTCGTGACTCACTAGAGCAAGACCGCTCTACCTGTCTATCCTGCATAGAAGTATCTCGCACAACTGACTCTATGCTTTGCTCAGCCACTAGCAAAGCATGCATGTCTGACTCTGTCACCTCTCTGTGTGACTGCTCAAGTCATGCCCCAACTGTGTGCACAACGAGCTCACTACTCTACACTCCATGCAAAGTACCCTGCAACCCATGACCAAAAGAGACTCACCTGCTCTCTCGCTCTCTACCTGGATGCATGATCACAGAGACAACACCGTCTCTCTCGTGATCCACATGCAATGGGTAACCTGCACCACTCCTGGCACCTCTTGCAATCACTAGCGAGCCCAAATGCATCACAAAATCTCGCTCTCGTAGCGAGATCTAACATCCACTATCCTGTAACTGTCTGGCTGAGATCAAATCCCGTCTCAGATCTGGCACATAACGCACATGACGCAGGATAAATCTCATACCAATGGGCAAGGACAAACATACGTCTCCTGCACCCTCAATGTCATACACAACACCATCAGCCATGTGCACACAACCAAGTCTCCCACTAGAAAACGTGCTAAACCACTCACGATGCGACGTGACATGGAAAGTAGCATCTAAATCTAGTAACCAATGTGAAGACAATGTGCAATCCGATATGCAATCCATAGACATAAGATCGTCTGAAGACAAGCTAGATGTAAATGTGACATCGCCGTCACAATCGTACTCAGTAACCACCGTACTGATCTCACTAGCATCTGTCATGCCCAAATCTGCATCACGCATCTGTCGCCTCCGTTGTCTCAAACGCCTGAAACATCGACGCCTAATGTGCCCTCTATGTCCACAATGCCAACATGTCAAGTCTCTATGCCGTCGAGACTTGCGTGTGGGACCAATCTCTCCCATGGACATAGAAGTGGGACTAGACTCCCCTGTAGACATGGATGTCGCATACATAGCATGTAAACTCTGCCATAAAGCATGAGTTGTAGTCTCCCTCGAGACCTGCCAGTAAAGAGACTCAACCAGATGCAAACGAATCGTAGACATGGCTAATTCATCAAGATACTGCCAATCATCATCACGCATAGACTTGGGCTTAGCCGATAAACCACGCAAGGGTTTATCCTGCCCCAAATCCGCCAATGCAACAAGCATATGCTCCTTCCAAGCAACAAAATCTTCACCATCAAACTGTGTCAAGCCATAACGCTGGAAGTCAAATGAAAAATCAGCCATAATGCTTGCAAAAGAGCAACCAACAATGAGTAGAAAATGTCAACCAAATCAGCCCTAAATTGGCTCGAATCGCATCAACAAAAGTCTGCAAATATGGCTGCAAAACAGTCCCAAAATTCAGCTCTTAAACAGCTGCATAAACAAGTCACAAACGTGTCCCAGATCAGCCTACAACTGAGCCATACATTGACACCTGCTCTGATACCAATTGAAGGGGATCGGGGAGCACCATAGACGGAGAGTGAGCGAGAGAAAGAGACACACGACACACAGATATGGGTGGGGAGACTCAAAGAGTGAGCAACCCCTTATACACTTATGCTATGTATAAGGTATACATGTCAGTGGGCGCCCAGACTCTGGGCGGCCGGGCAAGGCACAAGAGCCTATACCCCAACAAAGACCAATACCTCGGAGGTAAGTGGCATAACAACCGCTG
This sequence comes from Adiantum capillus-veneris, assembly GCF_014529385.1. Classification (NCBI taxonomy): domain Eukaryota; kingdom Viridiplantae; phylum Streptophyta; class Polypodiopsida; order Polypodiales; family Pteridaceae; genus Adiantum; species Adiantum capillus-veneris. The sequence continues at coordinate 77,589,409 of NC_140941.1, read as the reverse complement.
GAAGAGTCTCTACAATCGAAGCATTTGAGGACTCTAGCACATTGATCTCCTCTAACTTTGCTTTTCCCATGATTGAATCAACAGACTTAGAAGTGTCACTCGATTGTTTATCCTTCTTGCTTTGCTGCCATTTCCTGTAATCCTTCTTCGCATGCCCTTTTTTATGGCAGTGATAGCACTCCACATTATGCATAGAACCCCGAGACTTATTGCGTGAGCCCCCACGTTCCTTGCTTTTGGCACGACTTTAAGGGCAACCCCTCTGTCTATCACTAGCAACATACGCATCACCATCCTTCTTGCCTTCGAGAGATTTCCTGCGAATCTCCTCGATAAACAGACTCCCAAGGACGTCATTGTACAGTAGACTGGTACCAGGTGCTGAGTTGCTAATTGTAGTATAGAACGTATCCCAAGACGAGGGTAAACTGCATAGCAAGAAGATACATTTGATTTCCTCATCGAAGACCAAACCTTGAGTGGTCAACTGAGTGAAAATGATATTGAACTCATTAATGTGAGTAGAAATAGTGCCCTCTTCCTTCATACGAAGGTCAAACAGTTTCTTCATGAAGAAAACCTTATCAGTGGCACTTTTGTTCTCATAACTGGAACACAACTTATCCCATACATCTTTAGCAGTCCTTTCTCCAACTATAGTAAAGTACACAGATTTTCCCAAATGCAAACGGAGGGTAGATTTGGCCTTAGCATGAAGTTTCTCCCACTCAACATATGTATACTTTCCCTCTTGACGCTCCATGATAGGATCTAACTAGCCTTTTTGTATAAGAACATCTTGAATCTGCTCTTTCTAGATAGCAAAATTTGTCCCATCAAATTTCCGGATATTGTAAATATCCTTTTCACGACTAGATGACATGGCTGCAAGCTAAAGATAATATGGCAATAAACACTGGTAATTCTGGGAAAATTTTGGCAGAGTTTCCCTAGAAAAACTGACAGAATATTGATCCAAAATTGTCACAAGAAATCAGTAATGCATTAAAGTAATGCTCTCAAAGCATAAGACAGGCGCATCAACCACTAATTGTGCATAAAAAGTCAAAAGCTGACCCAAGACTACCAACACGGCGTCAAATGCACCTAGCCCTCTCTATACATGTCCTATGGCGAGGCCACGAAAAAGGGGTACTTGAGCAACCTATATCACCAAAAGGATCTCAACATTCGAGAATCCCCCAGCTCAAGAAAAACCTCACACTATCGACCCTCACAAAAGGTTATGCAGACAAGAAACTAGCCCAGTCTCAGAAAGGGCCTCCGAACCGAGTCTCAAAAACGGTCGGGACTGCCAGAAACAAGCCAAATCGGCTCCACAAAAGGTACATATGGCAGTTTGTGCAACTCAACGTACATCCACTGTCAACAATACTGCAAGCTGTAGTATATGCGCTCAGACAGGCGCCAAACAAAATGTACATGCAGTAAATAAATCCCTGCGGGTAGTAAAACCTCTCTCAAAAGTGCCAAAAACAATGCATATGCGTATCAAGTACTCCCATTGAAATCTCTGCTGATGCAAAACACTACAACCTATAAGAAACCTAGATGTCCTGTATGTATGCAGGAACCTGTGAGGAGATGGATACCTGAAAAACCCGAGACAATGTTGATGCCGAAAAGTGCTCCTAATCAGCCCATAAACAGCGTCTCAATAGTACATAATAGCCATAAAACGTCTATATACAATCCCAAAATAGTCTCTGAACAACCTGAACCTGTGTCTTGTACCTGTACCTATAGCTCTAGCAAAAGTGGAGTTGAAAAAAGCAACTCCTGAAGCGTAGCTCGGATGAAGCTTTCGACTGCATGAACAACTTCAGAAAGGGATAAAACGCCAAGATAACTAGTGGAAACACTCTTGGAATGTTGAATTTACCGATGCCAAAATCGGAAACCTGTTTGCACTTTTGAAAGTGCACGTGCGCAAACGTGAAAACGACAAGCACAAACCTTGCTCTGATACCAGCTGAAGGTGTCGCGAGAAGCGTGTGCGAGTGCAAGTGCGAGAGCAGAGAGAGAGACCTGCTTTGGGTGGAGCGCACAACAACGTTATCCTATTGTGCAGCTCCTTATTCTGTTGTATTAAAGAATAAGTGTACTTAAGTTAATAGATGGGTTAGTAGTAAGTGGAATGTCCGGCCAGTTGGCCCGAATCCCAACAAGTTGTAAAACATGTGGTGATGGCATTCAATATATTTACCTCAAAGAATGGTGTGCCCTTGCAAATGAAAAGTTAGCATCAACACTCAAAAGAAATGATTCTAAAAAACTATCTGCATGCCTTAAAGATGTGAATACATGAAATAACTCCTCAATGTGCCCTTCACAAATTGAACAAGACTATTATAGCCTATGCCTCTATGACTCAAAATGAGGTTATCCAACAAGCACACTAGGTATCCACATTCCTTCTTGCAATAAAAAGGTTCTTGTTGGGCTCAAAGGTCCCAATCACAAGTGGATAAGGTATGTCCCTCTAATATTTTTCCCATTTCTTTTTATAGGAATCAGTGGAGATACTTTTGTTTCAAGAATATAAAAGTAAAGCTTTAGCTTGAATAGGTAATCCGGTAGCCCTCCACGTGCATGCTTGGAGGGGGTATTTTGGGAATTTTCTGGAATTAGAGGGATGTTTTAGTATGGATGGCAGATGCCGCTTGAGGTGGCAAAGCACGAGCAAAATGCGGTTGACTTAGGAGCGTAGAGGATAGCGGTTGAGATTGTGAATGTTGGGAGCAGCCTCACATAAGCTTCGGATTGGGACGAATTCATTATGGCAAGAGTGTGTCTCTCTGTCGGCTGACCGCACATAGGTAGCTCTCTTTGTGGTGCATACTAAACTTGGTGTGATGGTTGCTTGCTATCTCCGAGGCGTTGCAGGGTGGACGAAAGTCAGAGGGTTGCGAAGAGGAGAGACCTCACGCATCGGCCGAGTGCTATGTAGGATCTCTCTCTCTCTCTCTCTCTCTCTCTCTCTCTCTCTCTCTCTCTCTCTCTCTCCGTGTGCAGTAGTAGGCAAGTACGACTGTCTACAGCTCTCGAAGGTGGAGCTACGATGAGGGAGGTAAGCAGGCTCCATCTGTGCGTGGGAACAAAGGAGAGATATTGGATTATGCTTTTGCCAAGCTAGCGAAGAGAATCTCGGCGTCCAATTAATGTGAAAGTTAACAAAAGTGCATGAGTATGGTACATTCCTAAATTTTCAAAGGTGGTATGCCCATCTTGGATTAGAAGAGCTCTAAATAAGAACCAAATACACTATGTAAACTTTATCTTCTTAATTTATCAATTTGTTGTCAGAATGAAAAACCAAGAAATTATCACCAAAGCTTTCTTAAAGGGTCTGCTTGAAATTAAGTCACAAGAATGAATTTCTCATTGACGTATCATTATTTGTTTTAAAGGGTAGTTAGAGTAAGATAGGAAGCTCCGTAATGTTTGATCTTTTTAAGGCGGACAACTTGGAAATTAGAGTATGGTCCCATATGCAAACCAAATGGAAGAGGAAAGATCAAAAGTCCTCTTGGTTTCAAAATAAATCATGGGAAGATCTTTGTAATTAGGGAACATAGTGGTAACGCTAAAAAGATGCACACCAAAAGCAAAAGATATTTTTTTTGGCAAGTATAAGTGCAATTTCTAATTCAAAGGAGAATGATTGGATTTGTTTTAGATTCCTAGAGCATCATCACAAGTTCTATTTCAAGATGGCAAAAAGGTAATTCGATCGTTTCAAGGTTCAAGGTTGATCGTTGAAACATCTTACAAGCTTAAATTGATTAATTATTAGATGCAATGTTCCATGAAAGTCTATTGGAAGCCTTTTAAAGTAAAACTAGTAAAACGGCGCCCCTTTGGCGGCGGCATAGCCCCTCTTATCCTCAAGCTCCTCACTCTTGACAAATTTCATAAAAAAAGATCATCTCTCTCTCTTTCTCTCTCTCTCTCTCTCTTCTCTTTTTGTTTTTCTCTACCTGAAACTCTCTCGATATTTTTATCTCTCCCTCTCTCTCTCTCTCTCTATCTTAAGATTAGGAATGGCTATACATGTTTATCTCTCTCTCTCTCTCTCTCTCTCCGCGCGCGAATGGACGTTCTAAAAGTATCATTCCATTTCTGTCTCTCGTTGGGGGAGGGCGCCAGAATTCCTCCCCGCTTTATATATAGTTTATATTTAGATATATAGATAGATCAAAACCACCACCATCATCATCCATATTGATGTCAATTCCTCCGACTCCGCCACAATAGCACGGGCAACGTCCATCAGCAATATCAGCTTTGGGTTGCTAAGTTATCCCCTGCAAGCCAGTGTTTTGACTCAAAAATCTTAACATGGATTAAAAGGCAGTAGAAAAATCATACCTCAAAGATCTCACAGAGATAGTCATCAGGTAGTTGGTCATGCTTGCGCTCATTATGCATTTCAAGGTACATCGAAAAAACTTGGGCAGTACACTCAAGAGCTGCACATATTGCTTCTACGTCCTTGCTATCTTGAACTGGCCCTGAAATTGATGTCTACTCTAAAGCCCTCTTGCTTCTTTGATGCCCCTTTCCATCCATCACAATGTAAGAGTTAGCACTATCACCATAGTCAAACATCATTAAAATGTAGGCTCAGGACTTGTCCCTAACATTCAAACCAATTAACATAAAAGATCCATCGACAATTGGATACAGAACCCCACCACAATATGTCAAAAGTAATATGTAAGCTGACATATATGGATAAAGTCTATGCAAGAACAACCATACAGTTGCATACGGATTTCAATTGTATATGCAAATGGCAGGTAGGACACAAATGTATGATTCCAGCAAGACTCACAAATTGCTACATTGCAGTTCTCCCACCATAAACAGTTTCATAACTGAACAATCTCAGCCTACAGGTCAAAGCTCCAATATCATCATCAAGATCACCACAACCATCATTCACAGCCATTGAAATTGATGTTAATTTCTCCGACTCCACCTCAATCGCACATCACACAACCACCAACAACGGTAGCTCTGGGTTGTGCTAGTCAGGTCTAGCAAAAAGCAGTAGAAAAATCATACCTCATCACGAAATTGGGCATGCTTGAGCTTATGATGCATTGGGAAAATCCAAACAACCTTGGATGCTGAAATTGATGTCTACTCTTGCTTCTTTGATGCCCCCTTTCCATCCATCACAATGTCAATGTACTCATAGTCCCGTGTGGGCATAACAACAATGTCAAAGTCAACACTATCAAAGTCAAATTTATGTGCACTGTTTCTATTGCTGTTGTGAAGCAAATACTCAAGTATTGTGTTTTTCCTTGAAATGCTCCAACAGTAGCAGCACACACGCTCTTTCTCTCTTTGTTGGAAGTAGCATGCACGGACGCTCCAGTCCCTCTTGTCCTGCTCTTTATCGTTACTATCTTTCCACTTTCAGTTCTCCTTCTCCAAACCTCCTCTACAAAAAGGGGGCCATTGCTGATCTTTCATCAAAATGGCATAGCCGATGCTACAACAGATTTGGAAAAAAAATCGTACATCTTTAACTCATTGGCATACTTGTAGCCCATTGATAGTGGCAACCTGCATTGCAACGACCCAATGCCAAATGGCCACCATTGTGCTGTGATGGACTCTTGATGAGACTAAGTAAGATTTTGTGCTCCGCATTCAAAGGTGCGCTGACGGATTCGACTATGTAAGGATTATGTGAGGAGGCGTCATTGGCAGAAATCCACTCGTGCTTGTGGACCTGTCTGCAAGAATGTTCGGTGCTTCAGGCTTGTTTAGTGCATGAGATATTTAACAAAGCTTGGAATTGGGTTGCACACCGTCTTCTGAATCTTTGTCCTTGTTCTGTTTGCCGAGATCTTCTACACTTTCTGCTAATGGAGCTATCTGCAATAAGATTTTGTGTTGAGCTCTTCTACACTTTCTGCTAATGGAGCTATCTGCAAGAAGATTTTGGACTCTTGATGAGACTACGTAAGATTTTGTGCTCTGCATTCAAAGGTGCGCTGACGGATTTGACTATGTAAGGATTATGTGAGGAGGCGTCATTGGCAAAAATCCACTCGTGCTTATGGAGCTATCTGCCAGAATGTTCGTTGCTTCAGGCTTGTTTAGTGCATGAGATATTTAACAGAGCTTGGAATTGGGTTGCACACCGTCTTCTGAATCTTTGTCCTTGTTCTGTTTGCTGAGCTCTTCTACACTTTCTCCTAATGGAGCTATCTGCAAGAATGTTCAATGCTTCAGGCTTGTTCAGTGCATGAGATATGTAGCAGAGCTTGGAATTGGGTTGCGCACTGTCTTGTGAATCTGTGCCGAGCTCTTCTACACTTTCTATTGGAGGCAAGTGATTCCTCACATCAGTTGGAGCTACAATTGCAAGCTTTCTATGAGCATATTTGTGCACGTGGTGGAGCTTTTCCTCTCCATCAACCTTCACCTTTGCGACAACAACAATAGTAGTAGCATGCGTCTCCATCTCGTCATCAGCCTCACCACCATCAGAAACAACAATAGCACCAACAATGTCAACAACATCAACAACTTGCCCATCACCTTCACCGTCTTCATCACCTTGATCATTTTCAACAGGAACATTGGGAGATCAGAAAAGCAGGGCAGGTGGCCCACAACTACCTGCTTCATTGAAATGGAAGTCACATAATCAGAGGTGCAACTCGCATGCACTAGAACTGGGAGAGAAAGAGAGTGTACGACTGCGCAATGATATTAGGAGCACCTCTCTCCTCAACAACTTGCAAGAACCAACATGAACGACAGTTGCAAGAAAACACAAACTCTTTCAACCTTTCTATGATGCACAACCCTGCTCCATTGCAACAGATGAGTCCGAGCCCTACTTCAATCTTGGATCGGGCCCAAATCTCAACCCTAGCCCTTTAAACAGGAAGGAGAGAGAGAGAGAGAGAGAGAGAGAGAAAATCGCATGCAAATCTGGTGAATGCCGCAGTCCAAAAGGGTGGGTAGGCTCCGTCACACCGACTCACCAAGCAGTCATGTCGGCTGAAGAGGCCTCGCATTTTGAGCTGCCTTCATTTATGGGCTCTTCTGTTATTGACACCATGGAGCAATGCAATGGGAGAGAAAAGCAATGCCGGGTATGAGGTAGGACCGTAGGAGCACCTCTCTCTCTCTCTCTCCAAAGTGCACTTGCTCTGAGGTAGGAGCTTCTGCCACGTGTCTGGGGGAGGGGGATTCCCCCTTTTATAATAGTATAGATTACCTCAAGGCTGAATAGTAGATGCTCCTCCTAAACAAAAGAGGAGATACCACCACGAAAACAAAACATTCCGTACGGATAAGCTCTTTCACATTTAAATTTAAAATTTTTCTTTCAAAGTTGCTAAAAGGATGCATAAGCCCTAGTTAAAGGAATAAATGTCTTATTTACTGCTTATAATGAATTGCAGTAATTATAAACATCAACGTAGAAGTTTCAAAATGATATAATGAAGTAAAAGTGAGACACTTATGTGTAGATATTCTCAATTAATAAATATTATAAATTTTTCAAATGTGCTTGCATACAAAAGAACATACACTTGTGGTAGCTTCACCTCCCAAGTACTAAAAGTAGACTTGCTATCTATTGTAGAGATGGGTGCAACTAAAATGCTTAGACACACTTGCGATGGTTTAGCTCCCAAGCACCAAGTAGATTGGTCATCTACTATAAAATGGTGTAGAGTGAAAAAAGGGATCCTTTGCAAAATGCCAACGGATCAAGGTTTGATCTCTCAAGTTGTAAGAAGCATAGTTGAGGATGACTATGATCTCAAGGGAAAGGTAATGAACTTTGGACTACTTAAAATATTTTCTCTTGTTAAAATTTATGTTTTAAGTGAGAAAATATAAAGGGTAAAATGGACAAGGATACAATGATGGCAAAAGGTACACCATAGGACCCTAGGATGTCAACAACGATCATGCTACCTGTAGAACCTCCTATGAGAAGTCAAAGATGACGATGATTGTTCAAGCAAGGACTAGCTTTGGTCTACTTTAATGATTTTCTCTTTGGAGAAAATTAAAAGAGAAAAAGGGCCACAATTATAGTGATAGTAGAAACATACATCAAGAAATCATAGGGTGGCAACTTGGATGATGCTCCCTTTAGAATATCCTAGGGAATCCTCCACTAATAGGAAGCGTAGATGAGGAAAATTATTATGTTAAGAGCAAAATAAGTCAAAAAATTTAAGTTTTGGGATCATTTTTGGCTACTCAAATCAAAAGCAATGTGTAGCCACAAAGTGCACAAAGCTTTACGCAAAGGGGTACAAATTCAATTCTTGTGCAACCATCAATTTTGGGATTTACTCCGCATATGGAGAATAAATGTACCCATGAATGTAGACAATGGGTGATAAACTTTGGTTATGTGTCACACAGAAGTCCAAATGCTAATTAATATGCACTAGTAGGAAGGCATTCCAATTTTGCAAAAGATTTGTTGGACAAGTATGAGTAATAAGTACTTGATAATTTATTCAAGTAACTTGTGCCTTTTTTTTAGGCCCCTATGTGGACAAGCATGCCATTCTCATCCACATTTTTTACAAAATTTATCACCCATGAGCATTATTTATAAACTAACTTATTGAGCTATGTATAAAATAAATTATTGGGGTGGTGGACATAGTGGGCAATTGTGACCAAATTTGAGACTACTTCACAAACCTACTTCTTTAATCTAATCTAGAAATCATTAATTCACACATAAGTTAAAGTACAAAAAAAAATTATACTCACTTCTGGAGTGAGCCGTATGGCTACACACCACGAAGTGGCCTAAAGCCTGCAAGCCAACTCTGTGGTGAGAGAGGAGCTACTACACCACACTAGTTTGGAGGCACAACTCAAAAAAAAAAAAAAAAACTTATAAAACCAAAGTGAAGAATTATCCCTAAATAGTTCTCTATCTGTGGATGGTCGTACTGTAGCTAAGTGATTTGTCCTCATGGTAGTCTCTCAATATCTCACAATGCAAGAGGCAGTCACAGTTTCAATCAAAATTAGCGAGACAATTTTTTTAATAAGTCCTTCGATCAAACGATCCTTCGATCAAAAACAAAATATTCAGGTGTTCAAAGATTACTTGGGATTACGATGCATAATGGTGTTTTATACGTATAATTTTTAAGAAACAAGGGTATAAATGCAACCAATTTAACATAATCATGGAAATAGGGATAGCTAAATTTAGTGTGGTGCAATAGTTTATCTCTCACCACAGAGTTGAGGTAGAATTTAGTAGTCGACTCATGGAGTGCAATAGGCATGATGGTACACCTCTCACTTCAGAGTGACCTATAGGATTCTCAATTTTAGATCAAGATACATTATCGTTTTACTATTTTACTACAAAGAAACGTAGGAGTGACTCTTTCCAAACATGGAGTGGAGAGATTCATACTTCATTCCCTATTCATCTTTATGTGACGCACCAGTTACCCTTGTGCTTCAAACTCCATAGAAACACCATTTTTCATCACTAGATGACTTGGTGTTGTCTTGGATGTAGATACATATAATGTTTGGCCTGCATCAGAGATTGCTAAACTAATTACTGATGGTTTTACTGTGAGTTCAACACACTTAATCAGGGTTAGATTTATTAAACTATTAATCAACATTACAACAACATCTATGAATTGTGTTGATCGTACCTCATAAAAGTTGGGTTGTTCACATGTATGCTCCATTGACCGTTGATAGACCGCTTTTTGTGTGTACAAAGTAGCGTTTATATGCATGGTCATATGCACAAAAAGATGTAATTACATGCATTTGGGAGATTTGCAAAGTGGTTTTAAGTTCGAAAAAAGGTGCAACGTGTGCACATTGTAAATATGTGTGCTTGCGTGTCAGCAGTCGAACACATGTATACGCCCGTATAGGGTATCGGGGCCTTGGATATGGTTCTAGGTGTCTTATTTTGGCTCTAGATAATGTTTCGGAGCTTTGTAGAATGTAAATAATGCAAGTGACAAGTGTGGGTACTCTCATCCCGCTCGAGAAGTTTGACACATGCCGTAACTGTTTATTTGTGGCGCCTAATCTGCGGTGATACGTGCATCGCCCTAGAAGTGGTCAAAAATGGAATGTGGGAATGTGGAAATGTGCTTTGGGTATCGAGGATCAAGCGTGCAAAATTTGGTGAATTTTGGAGTCTGTTTGGGGTTTTTCTTGCGAAAAATGCCCGCAGAGGGTCAAAACTGGGCCAAAAAGGGTCAAAAAATGGTCAAAAAAGGTGTGAAATGGCTTCAAATTGCCAGATCACTCAAGGTGGTGTGAGTGTTCCAGATGAGGGAGGACATTTGAAGAGGAATATCAACACTTTCACCCCTCTGTGTGTGGGAGGAAGCACGGTTCCTACAGGTGGTCTAGTGCAGTCCCGTTGCGTTCCCGTTCTGTTTTCAAGTGTATGGAGGAGTGAATGAGAGCTTTCTCTCTTCAATTTTACACTTGGGAGAGTATGGAAGTTCTGAGGCGCATGGATGTGTGTGTGCAAGGAATTGAGGGAAGAAGGTGCGGCTTTCTGCAAGACTATGTGACCCTGTACCGGTGCCATTAGGGTTGGCGCTACTCCAAAGAGTCCAACAGAGTGGAGTTTGGTGAAGCTTTTGCAAGGGTTTGAGAGTGGCCTTTTGTGGCTGGATTTTTTGGTTTTTTGATGGTTTTTCCTGTATATTTTGGTCACCATCAAGCGTGATTTCAAGTGTTGATCACCTCGACTCACCTTGTAGTGTGGCTGGAGTTTTTGGTTTTTTGATGGTTTTTCCTGTATATTCTAGTCACCACCAAGCATGATTTCAAGTTTTGATCACCTCGACTCACCTTGTAGTGTCTGCAGGCAGGCAAGGGCTTGTAGGTCGAGGCGTTTGGAGTTTGAATTGAGCTTGTGGGTAGATTTTTTAGGGAGCTTTTGAGTGGTAGTGAGTGAGGTGAGGAATTCAAGTAAATTCCTTGTGTTGCGTTGAGTTGTCTGGGTGTGTGAGTGTGCGGACGACATCTTTTGCTTCATCATCCTTTGGCGATCTCGTTGGGGAGCGGAAATTTTCCAATTGTGCACCCAAGTGGAGCGGTTTTGTTGTAAGGTTCGAGCTTCATTGAAGAAAAGTGGTGGTTTGGTTGAGGTGCAAGACTTCAAATCTTGTGGAATTACTCACGCAAGGGAGAAGCAACTTCAAAGGGATGGCGTATAGTCGGCCAGTGTTTAACAGGGAAGGAGTATGTGAAGGATTGGATTGCGAACTTCGACTAGTGGTATACGCTTGGTATGCACATTGTCAATGACGAAGCCAAGCTTCATGTATTTTCTCTTGCGCTGAAAGGAGAAGCTCGCGAGTGGTTTGAAGGTTTAGAGGAAGAAAAAAAACAAACATGGGAGCAGGTGAAGTTGGCAATTTTTGACAGGTTTGGGAAGAAACTAACCGCAACAGAAGCGACGATAAAATTGAGAGGTTTGCAGCAAGATGTTCATGCTAACTTTAAAGAGTTTTTTCAACACTTCAAAGGACTTTGGGTTCAATTAGAGGCAGAATCCCAAGTACCTCCAGGGGGTTTCTTTAAAGTACGTCAATTTATGGATTGTCTCCATCCAAGTGTAAGGGAGAAGGTCGATCAAGATGAGCCTGCTACATTTGAAAGAGCTGTGGAAATTGCCGAGGCCAAGAGCAAGAAGATCAAGACAAGGTGGGAGAAAGGCCTGACACATACTGATCCAGTTGTGGTGCAACCAATGGTCCCTTTGACAATGGATGATAGAGTGGAGCGAGTGGTTCAAGGTCCAGATCTTTTTACGGCCCGAGTTTTGCATGATCTTGCTGGTCAATTGCAAGAATTAAGAATTAACATAATGAATAGGAACCAAAGAGAGGAGCGGCCAACTGGGAGAGACAGGGAACGAAGGCTACAAGGTAGATGCTATGATTGTGATGAAGAGGGTCATTACGCCCCTGATTGTCCTGAACCACCAATGGAGAGAGGAGGGATATACCCCCTATATGGACGTGGTCGAAGAAGAATAGAAGAGAATCATCAAGAATGGGCACTAGAAGCACCGCCGCCGCAACAACAACTACAACCGTTGCCTGCAAATGGAGAAGGTAGGGCTATTAACATCATTACCCTTGAGCATCAAGATGTGGATGTTTTGGCCAGTAAGAGAGCTAGGCATGATAGGGAGAAAGAGACAGAAGAAGAGAGGGAAACAAGAGAAAGGAAAGGAAAGGATAAGGTAGAAGACAAACCAAAAAGTAGCAAGAGGCGGTGAAGAAGGAAAATTGGTCCAAAGGACTACCTCCTTGTCCAAGGTGTTGAAGACTATGATATTGTCGACGACATACGAAATCAAAAGTCAAATATATCTTTTGGTTAGTTGGTGGCTTTGAATGCTAAATTGAGGAGGAAATGGACCAAGTGTCTGAGTACGCGGCTTCCTTCCAAGAAGGAAAAGCGTCAAAGCATGGTGTCATCTTTGAGGGTTGGTCACCGAGTGGATATGGTGCGAATAGTTGAAGCTATGCTGGGAAAAAAGACGGAAGTGCAACCATATGTGGATGGTGGTGCCTAGGTGTGTGTCATGACCGAGACTATCATGAAGGAATCAGGCGTTAAGATGTCAGTGAATGCTTCGATCCGTATGAGGATGGCCAACCACAAAAAGGCAAGGTGTCTTGGAATAGCTGAAGATGTGAAGATAAAAGTCTTGGGGATTGAGTGCTTGGTTGATTGCTATGTTATGCAAGCGGGTGAGAATGCATATCCAATCATACTAGGGAGGCCATGGCTTATAGCCCTTGGTGCAAAGCAGGATTGGGGCACGGGCTTGATCACCATGCCCGAAAAAGAGAAAGGAAGGACCATTGTCTACAACATGAAGACACACGAGATCCGTACACAGCCCCTAGTGGAAACGCAAGATACGGATTCGACAGAAACCACATAATACGATAGTGATGCTTCGTCTACATCATCAGAAGAAAGTGTAGAGGAAGGCTTGATGCAATTATTTCTTGATCTTTTTGGGATAAGTGTTGAAAAGGAAGCATCGATGCATGATGTGAAGGTCAAGGAGGAGAATGATAGTCCAAAAGCAATTGTAGAGCCTGCCAAAGTGAATGTAAGGAGCATGCTAGGAGAGGACTTGACAGAAAAAGAAAAAAGGAGTATGAAGATATGTTCAAGGAATTTCCAAAGCTATTCGCCACTGAATATACAGAGTTGCAAGGAGCTAAAGGAGTCGAGCATAGAATCAATCTAAAAGAAGGTGCCAAGCCAAAGGTTCAAAAGCTTAGGAGATTGGGGGTCATTCATGCAAAGGCACTTCATGAAGAGGTGACGAAGCTTTTGGAAGCAGATTTCATCTTTCGAGTGGAGGAGTCTGAATGGGTCTCTCCTGTTGTTATTGTGCCCAAGAAGAACGGAAGATTTAGGATATGTGTCGATTTCAAACCTTTGAATGCTGCCACAAAAAGGAATCATTATCCACTACCCTTTCTAGATGAAATCCTCAATCAGGTTGCAGGTCATGAACGTTACTCAATAATGGATGGATTTTCTGGCTACTTTCAGATCTTGATAGCGATTGAAGATCGATTGAAGATGACCTTCATTACTCCTTGGGGTTGTTTTTCCTACAAAAGAATGCCTTTTGGGCTGGTTAATGCATATGCTACCTTCCAAGGATGGATGAATAGAGTGTTTGGTCCCTACTTGGGTAAGTTCATTCGCGTTTTCATGGATGACATTGGATGTTATAGCTCAAGGGTCACACATTTGGAGAAGTTGAGGTTGAGTTTTGAAAGGCTTCAACAAGAGGGTGGGCAACTCAACCCAAAGAAGTGTAAGTTTGCTCATGCCAGAGTCCATTTGCTAGGACATGTGGTTTCCCAAAATGGAATAGAAGCTGACCCAGAGAAAGTTAAGGCTTTATTGCTTATGGATCCGCCCAGCAACATAAAGGATTTGGCATCATTTGTGCATAAGCTCAGGTCCTTATCACATTTTTTCTGGATGCTATGTCAGTATGTGTATCCTCTCGAGAAATTGAGTCAAAGAGTTCAAGGGTTTGAATGGAATGAAGACATGCAACAGGTGATGGCATCAAGGAGGTATTGTGTGCTTTACCAATAGTGAGTCCCCCTGACTTGCAGTCGATTTTCTATGTATCTATTAGTGTGGGGTCAGTAGATTTTGGGTCGGTTCGCTTACAAAAGCAAGGAAGGAACTTCAAGCTAGTTTATTTTGACAGCAAGATGAAGAATGTAAGCGAGTTCTCCTATACGGAAACGCCTTCAACCCATAGGCGGCTGCCTCAACCATTGAGATGACATGGCTAGTAGCCATGTCCTCAACTAGCTTCTTCATTCCGCCCATTCCAAAGTTTGTTCCCAAGAGCGTACCTGTTTCACTTGAGTTAATTTTTCCATCTTTAAAGAAAACAAGGTCCTTTGTCAAAGCGTCTTTAAAACTTTCACAATTCCTCCTTCCATGGTCAGTACTATCGCACCATATGCATCTATGTACAAAGCCTTCTCTGTTTTTGAGGTCTTTGCCCTGTAGATTGTCCTGATGGTTGCCCCATTTCTTCTAGCCTTGTAAGCTTTAGCTTGATCTTGCATTCCTTTGACAATATCATCTAGGATGGATTTTTCACTCTTTGGAACGACAATCACAGGCTTTATAGGACTCTCGGGAACACTTGGGACTTGAGTAGGGTTAACTATCATCTTGTCTCTTTGTCGTTGTCACTTACATAACAGTGAAATGGCATCTTTGACCTCGTTCCAATTGGTCTTGAAGCCCTATTCCACATCCTTATCCTCAAGTAATAGCTCTAACTTCTCTTGAATCTCTGTACCTGCAGCCTACAAACAGAGCTTTGTCTTCTCCGAGTTTAGGGTAGCCTTTTCAGTCCTTGAAAGTTGATCATAACGGCGTTCAAATTCCCTTAGCAGTTCGGTAGGCAAGAGCCCCTCTTTTAGCCGAACTACCCACTCTAAAAAAGTCCTCTTTGTTACCCTTTCAGAGTCCTCCATGAAATACTCTTCCTTCAAGGATAATTTGAATGCTTCCCAAGTTGCCCCATGCTCATTTCTAATTCCCCTTACATGCTCTCTGTTCTCAGGAACCAAAGTAAGTTCAAAACTTTGCACCATCTCTGCTTCGGGCACTTAATGAATCTCCATCTCCTTTACATATCCACAAAGATACTTTGTTGCATCTTTACCTTTGAATCGGTCCATTTTCTTCACCACAGATTGAAGCGCTTTGGTTGAGGAGAGCTCCCTTCTGTGTCTGCAGCTTGTTGCTGCTACAGAAACACTCCAAAAGCTTGAAACATTTGCATTGTGACTGGATCAAACCAAAATCCCTGATGCTCTTGTTTCTCCATAGCTTTAAACCTTTTTTTTGAGACCTTCAATGAAGCTTTCGAACCCTCACCCTAGCCTACTTTGCATTGGGTTCACCTAAAATGTATCAAGAAGTGTGCAGTGCGACTAGGAAAGCACCGAGCGTAGATGCTTTGAAGCTAAAATCACACTAAAAAAAGAACAAAACTCCAGCCATGAAAGGTCCACTTTGAAAAAGAACCAATACTAACTTAAAAATCTTGTGTGTGTGAAGATTAGGTATAGCCTCGCTCCCAATTGCACAGATGCAGTGCTCATTCGACCTGTTAAAAACCCTAAATATACGCTTCAATTCTTCATAGTGACCGTTTCATGGAAGCTTCAGTGCTTCATTGGAGAAGCCCAAGTAGTTATTTGAGGGGGGGAAACCCTAATTGGAGGCCTCACAACCTCAACCATGTAGTGGAAGCAGCACGGGACTGCACTAGCACCGTGTAAAGGAACGGTTGTATCTCCTTGCTCATATGATCAAACGAGCTCAATCTTGGCTCTAAAACTTCACACACAACTTGAGCAACAATGGCACCGTCATTGATGTGGAATTTTGAGCCATTTTCAGCTATTGTTAGGCTATTTTTTTGTATTTTTGACATTTTTTGCTCAAAAATGCCCTTTTTTATTTGTAAAAACCCCAAACGAGCTCGGAAAAATCCCTAGAATTGTGGGAAAATCCATTGGGCTTAAATTTCATGTTGAACCTCATTTTTTCACTTGGTAAGCACTTTGGACACGTCTTTTACGCCAGCGAATGAAACCTGCTATTTTTGGCCGAGATTGCCCGCATTGAACTTTCTAGGCAAAACGAGCGTGCCACTTTGAAACACTTGACATCTGTACATTCCTAAAGAATACTATGCATATATTTATGTGAAAAATAATTCCATAGCGCCATGTGTAGGTCCTCGTCTGCCTGACAAGGTATGTTCACGACTGCAACCGTGGCATTCATTTTCGCATATATCACACTATGTACATTATAGCATTTGGTCCCACACATCATAAACATTAAGAATGAGGTAGATATTTTAATTTCACATTATGAACGTTGTCGAGAAATTTGCGGTCTTTCCAGGCAAGCACCGGGATTTTGGCTGTGAGAGTTTATGAGAGAACTCCAAAACTATATGAAGGAGTTAAACCATAGATGCCATGAAGACTAGGGTTTGGAAAGAAGTGCAATCAAAGAAGCCCCACTCTTTCTCTCTTGCACTCACACACACAAAGAAAGAACACAAAAGAGAGTGTCAAAACAACACAAAGATGAAAACATGAAGCCTATGGTCATATCGTATCATAGGTAATATGAAAGGGTTAATAGATGAGTTAATGCATTCAATCTTGGCTGACCGAATAGGCTACGAATTGTTCTTTGGAATTGTGGTTTTGTGCTTACCATAATATATATATTTTGTCTAGTGATTGGGATTAATTGTGTGTGCAAATCCTCTTTGTTCATAGCAAGATAACTACGTTTACATCAAAAGAAAAGTTATAGTCTATGAGAGGTAGTATGATGAGATACGGTGATAGAAGTATTTCATTGAGCCTTTTTGGGCCAAAGAGAAATACTATACGTTGTTGAAAGTGTATTTTACGGCTAATCCATACGTTAATTCTAATAGATCGTACAGAGTGAAAGCGATAGAAATTATCATCATGTGGATTATTCATCTAGGATAACTCTAGCATGTGAAGAAAGAGAGAAGAGAGGGGAAGAGAAGAGAAGAGAGTTTCCCTCAAGCCCTATTCTTGCACGTAGGCAATAGGGATACTGCGGGGAGAGATGTACCTGTAGAGCAAGGAGAACCTAAAATTTGTAGAGAGGATGAATTACTAAGAGTGAGAGAGATAGGTTTGGTTAAGGAGATGAGATTAGATATATATATATATATATATATATATATATGTTGGATTAGAGATGAAAAAGAAAACATCAATGTCGAACACATCTTACTTGACAAACCCTTCGGCACCATTATTGATGGAGAGAGACGAAGAGGGGAGAATTCAACGTTCATTGATACGCAAAGTCCAAGACCTTCTTTGATTAGAGTTGATCTTCCAAGGATAGTGTGCAAGAATGGCTAGTCTTCCTCTAGGAGAAAGTGTAGGTTTAGGCTTATGTTAATGGCTAAGTACAATTTGACATTACTACTCACTCCCTCATCAATGGCTTGAATGCTTGAGTGATTTTCAAGGAAGAAGAGGTCCCCTTTTATAGGTGGAGGGAACCCCCAAGTGTTTACACAAGAAGATAAGAGCCAGTGTGAACAGAAACTGAAAAAGTTGGAAATGAGCTTTCCCTGCATGATGTGGACAGACTGGGGTCCGATATTTTGATCATATCTCCTCAACCGTTGCTCCAAATAAAAAAGTAAAAATATGGACAAAAACTTCAGCTCATTGCCTACGACTTCCTATTTATATGAATTTTCCATTTCGGATTGGAACCTTGTGTAAAAAAATCATCAAAATAGGGTACAGTTTTGGCAGCAAAAGTCTTCTTGCGGTCCCCTTAGCCTAGACTTTTATTTGATTCCAATGGACACGTCATGCCATATGAAAGAATGACATTGCTCCTTGAGAAAGTTTTGTAATCATGCTTACAATAATGCATTAAAATAAGTGTATCTTTGAAATCATGCCACCTAGTGTCCCACTAGGATTTGATTCCATCCTAGTAGCTATTAAAAAGAAATATAAGAAAATTTTTAAAAATACATAGAATATATATAGATTGGAAATTACCCTAGATATAGGATCTAGATAGGGTGTGAGATAATAATGAGATGGTAGAAAGAAATAATCAATGATTTTTGCCCCAAGTTAAAGAGGCGGAGCTATTGATATTTTTCCCATAGTACTTTTTAATGGTAAAGTAAGAATATGTTGCCCTTGAGATAAATAATAGGATGAGATAGAAACCATATTATTATACTTAAATATGTATATGTACATTATATGAAATATAAGTATGTATCTAAAAAGTTAAAAGGTAAAATCTTGTAGCATGCGTTCCCACCATGTACATGTCACATCACGACATCCACCCCCTCTAAACTTGCACATCCTCCGGTATGTGCCACACTGTCTCTTTGTAAGAGTAGCCCTCTTGTACATCTTCCTTGCTTTCTTCTTCACTGAAGGATTCCAAAGATTCATCTTCACATGTGTTTTGCTCTTCCTTCTCGTCAACATTTTCGGGATCATTGTCGTCTCTTCTCTTTACTTCTGTACCATCTAGTTCAAACAAGCTGTAAGTAGCATTTTCATGCACATGCTTTACAACATATGGTCCAAACCATCTTTTTGAGAACTTACGCATGACTGTGTGCTGGTTATGAAGGCTACTATCATACACTAAAACCCAGTCACCTTTGTCAATTGCTTTGCTCCTGAGCCGATGTCGCTTTTTATCAAAGTAGTCCTTGTTTTTCAATCTTGCATTTTTTAGTCGTTCTTTTGCAGCCTCAATGTCTCCATGTCTTCTCTCTAGCTGCCTTATGCGCAATGCAAGGAGATCTTCCCTGCTAAGCCCCTCTTGCCAAGGTAGTACATTCCATGTGGGAATTGTATCTTCAATCGCATCACTGGATTTTGACCATACATTAGCTCTGCAAGCATGTAGCCAGCTATTGAGCTATGTATTGTACGATTAGCCCATAAAGCATATGGTAACAGTTTTGGCCACTCACCAACTCTTCCTTCGTAAGCCTTGGCCAAAGCTTTGATGATAGGAGGATGCCCTCTTTCACTCTTTCCATTGCCTTCAAGGTTGTAAGCTGTAGTAAGAGAAAGCTTGATTCCCAATCTGGAAAAGAAGTCCCTTGCTTCCTTAACATCCAGTTCACCTTTGTCTGCAGTGATCTTTCCCACACATCCATAACGGCAAATCACCTCATCAAGAAGGAATTTGCACATAGCTTTTGTGGTTTTAGCTCTTAATGCTCTTCCTTCAACCTGATTAGTTAGGTCCTCTCGTGCAAGAACCAAGTACCTCATCTGCCAGATTCCTAAAGGCATTGTGACTAGATCCACAACCCATTTATAGTGCATGGCTAGTGGATATGTAGGGTGCAATCCATCACGATGTCGAACATTTGAATACATTTGACAAGTTACACATGACTCTACAAATTGAGACACATCTTTATACATACCCTTCCACCAGTATTTTTCTTTCAACTTTGAGAAGGTTGCCTACACACCCCTATGTCCAGCCAATAGACTCTCATGAAACTCTTGCATGAGCTTTACTTGAGTCTCTTTTTTACATACAACCCTTTTTGGTGTAGCACCCTTTTGTTTAGGATGCTTCCGCAAGTAACCATACCTCAAAAAGTACCCATATGCTTTCCTGCATATCCTCTTGAATTCATGCTCAGACCAATCATCATGTTTTGTTAGAGTACTCAAATAGATTCCAATAAGAAGCCAATCACCTTCATAAAGCTCTTTCAAGAATGATTCAAGTAGATTAGTCATGCAGACATTGTTACCTTTGACATGAGAGATAGAATAGAACTTTGTGCCTACATCATCTCCCTCATGAATCATTTGTGACTCATCTTCATACCTTGCCCTTGATAGCATATCTGCCATTGTATTGTCTTTACCTGCAATGTGCTTAAACTCGGGATTTAAGGACTTAATGTAGGCAATCCACCGCAACATATCAATGTCTGGCGTTGTGCAGCTTGTAATCATCCCAAGAAGTGGTAGACAATCTGTTTCTACAACCACACATGCACCAATTAGGTACTCTTTCCCACTTTTCAAGGCTATAACCATACCCCATAACTCTCTCTTTATCTATGGATAGTTTCTTTGGCAAGCACTTAGTACCTTTGCTCCAAATCTTACCACATACCTGTGTCCTTCCTCGTCATCTTGCCCTATTGCCCATCCAATCCCTGTAGGACTGGTGTCTACTGTCACAATTACTGGCCTTTGACACTCATAGTCTACCTTTCTCAAAGTCATTGCTGACTGAAGAAAATCCTTTAGCTTTTTCATGGATTTTACATGTGCTTCTGTCCATTTAAACTTTTGATTATTTCTAAGCAACTGATAAAGAGGATCAGCTACATGTGCATAATGTGGAATCCATATAACATAGAAGACACATGCTCCCAGAAACCTTCTAACCTCAGTGATGTTAGTGTGCGTTTCTTTCATTCTTTGGATGGCATCTACCTTTGTTGGACAAGTTTTCCTACCATATGGCCCGCACATGTGCCCCACAATGAGCACTTCATTGACACCAAACATATACTTTTTCCCTGACAATGCAAGATTCACTTCTTCCAACCTAGACAAAATTTTATCACAATTTTTTATGTGATTTACCACAAACCTGCGACATCCCTTGAGATCCAAAGCTTCATCTTTGTCACTTTCTTCACATCCTTTGATAGGCAAATCATCAATGAAAGGCATTGTGGTTTGAGGAATAAAGTCACGTAAGACCTTATTCATCCCATTCATCATATGTGCAACCGATTTGGTTGCTCTCTGTGGCAAGGTACACATCCTTACCAAATCCAAAGGTGTCCTCATGGTTGTCAAGTCTCTGCTTTCGATTGCAAGCTGAAATTGATCATACCCTGAGTAGAGATCCCCCATTGAGTAGATTCCCCTTCCTGCAAATGCCTCTGCAAACTCATCCACAATTGGACATGTACCTACATTTCTAATTGTCACCTTGTTCAATGCTTGCATATCTTGGATGAAGCATAGAGAAACATTCTTCTTTGGAACTGTGAACCACCTATTTGAGTATGGAGCACAAGATCCAAGATTCCCATTTTGATTTTCTCATTCAGTAGCTCTACTAACTTTGGCAAATGAGCCTTTGGAACCGGAATAGGCCGCAGATTCCAAGGCACATGAGGTATTTTGAAAATTACCATAGGAGCTACAATAGAAGGATCAACACATCCTATCTCATGTGGCTCAAATGCAAAAGCCTTACCATGCTTTGAAAGCATTTCTTTGAAGCACTTTGGCTCCTCCTGTGTTAGAAACTCCTCGCGACCAATCTGCAACTCTTGGAAAGACTCCTTTGTGAAGGTATGCCCAATCTTTTTAGGATTCCTCAAACTTGGTTGTAAAGAAGCCTGCTCAATCTTTTCCCTATTGTTGGGTGGTAAGGGTGAAGCTACTGGTTTCACCATCTTTGCTACACTCTTGTATTTAGTTTCAACATGGACTTCTGGGCCAACTGTTTGGTTTTCTTTAAAGGATTCTATTACTTGATACATTTCCGTAGAGCAAACTTCCACAACTTGATTTTCAAGATGCAAACTAGACCCCATTATAGCATCAAGCTCACCCATAGTATCTACAAAAGAAACTTGTTCACACAAACCCAAAACATTTTCAGTAGGCTCTAGCAACCCACTCTTTTTCATGCCTATTTGTACATTATGCACATATTGCCTCTCACATCTCTTCAAATCTTTAAGTTTTGTAAAACATACGGATCCATTCCCTGTTACCAAGGAGCTTGTTGAAAAAGTTTCACCTATTTTTGGATCAGGCGAGACCCTTTCTCTTTATGTACCACTACAATCTCGCTTTACAATGGTACTTGGCCAAAACCCATCATTTCTCTATGATCATGAAACTCTTTGATCACCTTTGGTAGAGGATGTTCTTTGAGGTTGTCACGATTTCTTTCATGGTTAACACAAACTGTGAGAAATTGGATAGCTCTTTTACCATCTTTGCTACGTATCCTAGCATATGTTGAACCATCATCCATTACCTTTGTTTCCAGTCGAACTCCCACAATGTAGGGTTGTCCAAGGATGAGATGATATGAAGATGTATCTTGTACAAAGAAGTTTTGGTCAATCTTTACATCACCTATTGTCACCTTCACACCTGGACATACTGCATACAATTCACCGGATGAATTGTTTGCCACTTTCACCATCCAACCATGATCTGTGTCCATCGGCCATTTGCACTTGTTGTAGAGACTCTTTGACATTATGTTTATTTCTGAACCATGGTCAATCAAGGCAACAAATGGCTCTTCAAGGTCACCGACCTTGACCAAAGTTTCCGTAGTAGCCCTTGCCCAGTGACTTCGTGAATAGTAGCTCCTAGGAATATCTTCAACTTCTTCATCATCATTTGAGAAATGCACTTGCTTCACTCTCCCACTAGATTGGTAGCATCCTACCACAGCTCCATCATCCTCCTTATTTTGCAACTGCATCCCTTGTGTCTTCAAGGTTTCTCCGTCAACCTGTGGACGAGCAACCTCAGCAAGAGTTTGCCTCTTTCTCTTGATGATGTCAATGATCTCCTTGTGGAATTCACGCTTTGCAATGCCAAGAAATTCTCCCAAAGTAAACTCAATCTTGCTATTCAAGATTCTTTCCTCCAAGACTTTCTTTAAATTTGTAGCAACCTCAATATCAGATTGTAGTTTATAAGTTGGGCCTTTTGTCTTACCTTTTGTTGGCTCTTTCTTCTTTCCTGTTGTAGACTCCTCCATGAGTACTTCAGGTGGAGACGCTCCTTGTGTTGAGGGTGTTTGAGAAGGCATTGATTCGCTTCTTCCCCCACTTCTAGAAGCTCTTTTTGATGGTCCTTCATCAGCATTCTCACGTGTGCGCTTCTCTTCTACAATTACCTCATTTTGTTGGCATTTTGTAATGTAGGCATGCACTGACAATGAGTCCACTGGATCATTCCATCGTGTTTCTAGAAGTATGCAATCACCTTCTTCATGTAGAAACTCTTTTGTAAGCTTTCCCTTTTTGACTAATTGCATGACATTTGGCCAAATTTGACCATGATGGTCACTCACCTGTTCATCACTAACAGCTCAATTTTTACTCCATAAGTAGCTGCCTCAACTGAAGAGATGGCATGCTTAGTTGCCATATCTTCAACTAAGGTTTGCATTCCCCCCTTCCCAAAGTTAGTTCTCAAGGGTAGACATGTCTCTCTTAAGTGGATTTTACCATCCTTAAAAAAGACATCTTTTGACAAAGCATCACTAAAATCATCACAATCCCTTCTTACATGGTCTATACTATCACACCAAATACATCTATTAAGAAACCCTTCTTTGGGCTATTGTCTTTGCCTAGAAAGTGGTCCTGACGGTTGGCCTTTCTCTTCAAGCTTTGCAAGCTTCACCTTCAAGTCACGCATTCCCTTCACAAGCTCATCTAGCATGGACTCATCAAACTTCGGAGCGATAAAAGTAGGCTTTACCATTTTGTCAGGAGTTGAGGTGGAAGGACTTGTAGTGTTTACTACCATCTTGTCCCTTCTTCTTTGTTGTTTGGCAAGCAGTTTGGCAAGCAGTGAAACAGCACCTTCAACCTCATTCCATCCGGTCTTTAGTCCTTTCTCAGCATCTTTATCTTCAAGAAGAAGCTCCAAATTTTCTTGAAACTCTTTACCTGCAGCTTGTAAGAAAATAAATGTCTTCTTTGCATCTAGTGTGGCCCTTTCTGTCCTGGTGAGTTGTGCATAGCGCCGCTCAAATTCCCTAAGTAGCTCTCTCATTGATAGTCCTTGCTTTGTCTTGACTACCCATTCTAAGAATGTCCTTTTGGTCACTCTCTCAGAGTACTCAATGAAATATTCCTTCTTTAAAGTTACTTAAGTTCTTCCTAATTTCTCCCATGTCCATCTTTAATTCCCCTAACATGTTCTCTAATTTCTAGAGCAACAACTAGCTCAAAGCTTTGAATCATCTCACCTTCTGACACGCGATGCAGCTCCATCTCCTTCACATACTCGCGTAAGTACTTGGTTATATCTTTGCCATTGAATTGATCCATTCTATTGATGACTGCTTATATGGCCTTTGTTGCTGAAATCTCCCTTCTCTCGGTGGCATGTTGTTGTTGCATGAACATTGCAAATGCTTGAAACATTTGCATTGTTGCTGGGTCAAAATGCATACCTTGTTGCTCAACATGATCACCCATGGTTACCCACAAACTCTCACCTTGGCAGATTTGCGTCGGGCTCACCAAAAATATGTCGAGAAATTTGCGGTCTTGCCAGGCAAGCACCGGGATTTTGGCTGTGAGAGTTTGTGAGAGAACTCCAAAACTATATGAAGGAGTTAAACCATAGATGCCATGAAGACTAGGGTTTGGAAAGAAGTGCAATCAAAGAAGCCCCACTCTTTCTCTCTTGCACTCACACACACAAAGAAAGAACACAAAAGAGAGTGTCAAAACAACACAAAGATGAAAACATCAAGGCTATGGTCATATCGTATCATGGGTAATATGAAAGGGTTAATAGATGAGTTAATGCATTCAATCTTGGCTGACCGAATAGGCTACGAATTGTTCTTTGAAATTGTAGTTTTGTGCTTACCATAATATATATATTTTTGTCTAGTGATTGGGATTAATTGTGTGTACAAATCCTCTTGGTTCATAGCAAGATAACTACGCTTACATCAAAAGAAAAGTTATAGTCTATGAGAGGTAGTATGATGGGATCCGGTGATAGAAGTATTTCATTGAGCCTTTCTAGGCCAAAGAGAAACACTATACGTTGTTGAAAGTGTATTTTACGACTAATCCATACGTTAATTCTAATAGATCGTACAGAGTGAAAGCGAGAGAAATTATCATCATGTGGATTATTCATCTAGGATAACTCTAGCATGTGAAAAAAGAGAGAAGAGAGGGGAAGAGAAGAGAAGAGAGTTTCCCTCAAGCCCTATTCTTGCCCGTAGGCAATAAGGATACTGCGGGGAGAGATGTACCTGTAGAGCAAGGAGAACCTAAAATTTGTAGAGAGGATGAATTACTAAGAGTGAGAGAGATAGGTTTGGTTAAGGAGATGAGATTAGATATATATATATATATATATATATATATATATGTTGGATTAGCGATGAAAAAGAAAACATCAAGAAATCAAGAAAACATCAATGTCGAACACATCTTACTTGACAGACCCTTCGGCACCATTATTGATGGAGAGAGACGAAGAGGGGAGAATTCAACGTTCATTGATACGCCAAGTCCAAGACCTTCTTTGATTAGAGTTGATCTTCCAAGGATAGTGTGCAAGAATGGCTAGTCTTCCTCTAGGAGAAAGTGTAGGTTTAGGCTTATGTTAATGGCTAAGTACAATTTGACATTACTACTCACTCCCTCATGAATTCCTCTCATCAATGGCTTCAATGCTTGAGTGATTTTCAAAGAAGAAGAGGTCCCCTTTTATAGGTGGAGGGAACCCCCAAGTGTTTACACAAGAAGATAAGAGCCAGTGTGAACGGAAACTGGAAAAGTTGGAAATGAGCTTTCCCTGCATGATGTGGGCAGACTGGGTCCGGTATTTTGATCATATCTCCTCAACCGATGCTCCAAATAAAAAAGTAAAAATATGGACAAAAACTTCAGCTCATTGCCTACGACTTCCTATTTATATGCATTTTTCAGTTCGGATTGGAACCTTGTGTAAAAAAATCATCAAAATAGGGTACAGTTTTGGCAGCAAAAGTCTTCCTGCAATCCCCTTAGCCTAGACTTTTATTTGATTCCAATGGACACCTAATGCCATATGAAAGCATGACATTGCTCCTTGACAAAGTTTTGTAATCATGTTTAGAATAATGCATTAATATAAGCGTATCTTTGAAATCATGTCACCTAGTGTCCCACTAGGATTTGATTCCATCCTAGTAGCTATTAAAAAGAAATATAAGAAATTTGAAAAATACATAGAATATATATGGATTGGAAATTACCATAGATATAGGATCTAGACAGGGTGTGAGATAATAATGAGATGGCAGAAAGAAATAATTGATTCTTTTTGTCCCAAGTTAAAGAGGCGGAGCTATTGACGTTTTTCCCATAGTACTTTTTAATGGTAAAGTAAGAATACGTTACCCTTGAGATAAATAATAGGATGAGATCGAAAGCATATTATTATACTTAAATATGTATATGTACATTATAGGAAATATAACTATGTATCTAAAAAGGTAAAAGATAACTCTTGTAGCATGCGTTCCCACTATGTACGTGTCACAGCACGACAACGTGCCATGGCACGAAAACGTGCAGAGGATGATGACTATACGCAAGCTCAGTGGGAGAATTTAGATGCGAGAGCCATGGCTACGATACGTCTACATCTAGCCGAGTCGGTTTCTTCACTATCATAGGGAAGACAACAACCAAGGAACTTTGGGATAGCCTATGTTCAACATGGGAGAGAAAAAGACATCCAATAAATTTTTTCTCATAAAAAAGCTTATGAAGCTCAACATGAAAGAAGGTAGCACAGTTTCTGGTCACTTAAATGAGTTCAACTCCTTGTTCACCCAGTTGACATCTCAGGTCTATAAGGAGTTTGACGACGAACTCAAGTCTATATTCTTGTTATGCTCTCTACCCAGTTCAAGGGACATTTTTTGCACAACCATTAGCAATTTGGCTCCGAATGGCACGTTAGTGTTCAATGCTGTCACAAATGTGTTGCGCATTGAAGAAATTCAACGTCAATCTCTCGACGGTGCTAGTTATGGAGATGCATGTATGGCTGGCAGTTTAACAAAGTCAAGAGGTCATGACGGGAACAAATACAAAAGAAAAAGTAGAGAGCGAAATCCTTGTAGTCCTAGCAGACACAGAAACTCAAGTAGAGACGGGAGTGACAGAAATGTCGAGTGTTACTATTGCCACAAGAAGGGCCATTACAAAAAGGATTGTCGCAGTTTCCTAAGAAATAAAAAAAACATGCAAAAGGATAATTCTGGCAAAGGTAAAATTATGGTAAAGATTGATGATCTTAATGTGGTTGAGTCTCCTATACCAACCACTATAGTAGAAGATGCTCCTCCTCTAGTGATGATCATTCTGCCAACATAGATTCATGTAGAGGTGACTATAGATCCCTCAGATGTTCTCATTTCCACTTCAGATCTCACTCTAGATTCTTTGGTTGCACATGATGAGGGTTATGCACAAAATTGGATTCTTGATTCTGGTGCAAGTTTTCATGTCACACCGTGCATAGAGAGTGTTTTTTCTCTTATGCATTCATGCATGGCATAGTCAAGCTTGGTGATTCCTATGAGCTTGACATATGGGCATTGGTGATGTAAAGCTTCAGATGCATAATGGCACTACTTTTGTGTTGCACAATGTCAGACATGTGCCCAATCTTACAAAGAGCTTGCTGTCTATAGGGCAATTGGATGATCTTGGCTACATTATGGTTTTTGGTAATCGTTCTTGGGATGATCCGCAAGAGCAACCTAGTCATGATGAAAGGTCATAAAAACAGATCCCTGTACTCTATGTTTGTTTTGAGGTCGATGAACACTCTATCTATGTTGCTGACTTGCTGTCTACTGAGTAGTGGCATAGCCGGATGGGGCATATTAGCCAAAAGGAAATGAAACACTTTAGCGTCTCGGCTACTTACCTATGTTAGATTACACTGAATTTCCATTGTGTGAGCATTGTCTTTATGGAAAACAGGCTAGGTTGACATCTTCGCCATCAAACAAGAAACTAGGCAAACCCCTAGACTTAGTGCACGGTGATTTGTGTGGTCCAATGCCACATAAAACTCTAGGGGGGCAACTACTTTCTCACGTTCATAGATGATTCTACTAGAAAGGTGTGGGTGTATCTCCTTAAGCGTAAGGAAGAGGTATTTTCTACACTCCAAAAATTCCTTGCCATGGTTGATAACCAATCAAGAAAAAATCTAAAAGCTTTTTGCACGAACAATGGTGGAGAATATGTCTCCATGGAGTTCAAGGATTTTTGCAATCGAAGAGGCATCCGTCGATAGTTTATTGCTCCATACACACGTGCACAAAATGAAACAGCTGAAAAAATGAATCGCACGATTCAAGAGTGATTTATCTCTATGATGTCTATGGTGATGCTTACTCCAGAGTTTTGGGGGGAAGCTGTTCTGACAGCAGTGCGCATCATCAACAGGTCACCTAGTTCTCCTTTGAATTTCAAAATTCGAGAGGACAATTGGATTGGGAAAACGCCAAGCTATAAGCATTTACGTGTTTTTAGATGTGAATCATATGCACATGTGCCCAAAGAACTTCATTGCAAGTTACATCCCAAGTCACAGAAATGTGTTTTTATCGGCTATGGTGCAAAAGGAGAGATGGGTTATCATCTCTAGCACCCAGAATCCAACAAAGTCATTCATAGCTCACACATGATTTTCAATGAATTAAAAACGCACAAGAATCCCATTAAAGAAGTTTAGTACAAACGCTTTTGTTTTGAGGATGTAGCCTCCGAACCAACTCAATTCAGTAGTGTTGCACCGAATCCACAAGTGCAAGATACTACTATTGCTTCGGAGAGAGTAGAGTCCAGTAGTCACAGGCACTGAGAAACTCTGTAAGAGTATCACGTATGCTCGAGCGGTTTGAGCCAGGTATACACCACATTTTAATCACTGACAGTGGAGAGCGAACTTGCTACAAAGAAGATATAAAAATAGATGATAGTGTTAAGTGCGAGCAGGCTATGCTGTCATAATACAGTTTGATTGTGTACCAAAAGGCAAAAATGATTTACCTTGCAAGTGGGTATACAAGAAAAAGTATACAGTGGAAGATCCCGAGCCTAAGTACAAGGCTCGTCTAGTTGCCAAGGGTTTCAAGCAGCAAAAAGGTGTGGATTTTGATGAGATTTTCTCTCTAGTAGTCAAGATGACTACACTTCACACTGTGCTTGGCTTGGTTTCTATCCAAGACATGGAACTTGTCCAGATGGACGTGAACACATCATTTCTTCACGGGGATCTAGGTGAAGATGTCTGTACATGAAACAACCAGAGGGTTTCATATGTGAAACCAAAAGCCAACCAGGGCAGAATTGGTTGGTAGACTCAAAAAGGCACTCTATGGCCTCAAGCAAGGTTCAAGGCAGTGGTATCAAAAACTTGACAAATTCATGCAGTCTCAGGGTTACATAAAAAGTCAAGAGGATCACGTCTTATACACAAAGAGGTTGAACGATGGTTCTTTAATAATCTTCATCTTGTATGTAGATGATATGATTTTTGTAGGCAAATCAATTGATGAGATCAATCAATTGAAAAAGATGCTAAGCAATCAGTTTTCCATGAAAGATTGGGAAATGCCAATCACTTTCTTGGTATGAAAATCAAGAGAGACATGCAACGTGCAATTATTGAATTATCTCAAGAAAAGTACATCCACAAAGTCTTGCAACATTTTAGTATGCAGGGTGGGAAGTCACTGAGTACCCCAATGCAAGCATACTCCAAACTTAGCAAGGAAGATTCTCCCAAGACAGTTTTGCTGAGAAAGAGGAAATGGTGAAAGTGGCATATTCTTCAGTAGTTTAGGTAGTTTGATGTACGCTATGGTAGCCACAAAACCAGACATTGCACATGCAGTGGAAGTGGTTTGTAGGTACATGGAAAACCTTGGAAAAAATAATTGGGAAGCATTGAAGAAAATCCTCAGATGCTTGAAGGGTACAACTAGCAAGTGTTTACACTTTGAAAACAGTGATGCATCTATTGTAGGTTACACGGATGTAGATTAATTGTAGAAGATCCACATCTGGCTATGTGTTCATGTTTGCAAGAGCAGCTATCTCTTGGAGATCGTGTCTCCAAGACTGCACGTCTTCATCTACCACTGAGGCAAAATATGTTGTTACGTCTGAGACGCAAGCAAGGAATCCATATGGTTAGCTCGTCTAGTGGGAGATTTGGGCATTCACGAGGTTCCAGTATTGCATTGTGATAGTAAGAGTGCCATTTCTTTGGTAAAGAATCCGGTGTTTCACTCAAAATCAAAACACATATAGGTCAGATACCATGTCAATGTACGAGATACATTGGCTGGCAAGTGCATTGAGCTTGTCAAGGTTCACACTGATGACAACCCTGCAGATGCTCTCACTAAGAGCATAGCCTCGGAGCAATTTACACATTGCATAGAATTTATGGGTGTAGGATGAAATCTAGGCAATGCTTCATCAACTTTGTATATACTAACTGTACTAATGCCACTATTGGCCACCATGACCTTCAAGTGGGAGGTTGTTGGGGTGTAGGCCAGGTGGCCGTGGGAAACCACCGTTACTTAATTTTTCCCCTAATCAATATAGGAAGAGAAAGTGAGAGAGTTGACTTACTCTCTCACTTTCCTCTCCACTAACCCACTATGTTTGTGCTTAATTCCCTTACCCCTTCTTGTTCCCTCTCTTGTACACTCCTTCCCTCTCCTGCACACTCCGTAGTGCCTATCAATTGGTATCGACCAAATTCTTCATAGAATTTCAGGATGATCTGAAGGTACGAGTCACATGATTGGCTAACCAATCCATCACTAAAGGGTCGTTGGATGCAAGTGTGAAGAAATGGCTTATCAAACCCATCCCCAAATACGTATGTTGCTCTCAACCAAAACATTGACACCCTTTTACTATGATTTCAGTAGCTTAAAAATTTATTTCCATGGCAGTTGTCGTCAAACTAGCCCCCCTTCTCAATAGGATCATCTCTCCCATTGGCATGGGTTAATTAAAGGTAGATCCATTTATGGACAACATCTTGGTAGCAATGGTAGGCATCAAATACATAGCCTTCACCAAGCAAGAGTGTATTTTTCTTCAGCTTGATCTTGACAAGGCTTATGACAGAATAACATGGTCATATATAGAAGTTTTCATGGAAGCTCTGGGCTTTGGGCCTCATCTGTGTCACCTCTTCACACACTGGCACTGGAAGCCACTCAAAGCTCCTGTTTAATGATAGAATTGTGGGCTCTTTTGAGGTCAACATGTATAATAAACAGGGATGCCCCCTCGCTCCCTTGCTTTTTTCCATATGATCGCATCTTCTCATCATGATGCTCTAAGCCAGTGTTGTGCGAGGGGAGCCTCAAAGCTTGAAATTACAGAGTAATGATCACCTCCTAGTAAAACTATTTATAGATAACTCGCTCCTCTTCTTGAAGGCATTCCCCCAGGCTGTGAGGAGAGCTTTGGAGATTGTGCAAACATTTTCCATGGCCTCCTGTTCCAGATGTAATATAGAAAAGTTGACATTGATCTCCTTGTCGAAAAACAACTCCTTTGACCCTTTTGACCAGATAGGGAATATTGTCTCAAAAGGAAATATTTCCATGCCCAATATAGGAGCCCCCTTGGGGGTGGATGTCACTCACAAACAAATATCTCATTGGGTTCTTGGAAAAGTTAGAACAAAAATGAGAAGGTGGAAGTATGTTGTTCTCCCATTCCCGAGCCGGGTTAAAGTGATAAATTTATTTATGCCCCCTTATATATTGCCTTCACTAGCCCACCTTCTCAAGATGATTAAATGTCACTGGAAAAATTTCTTAAAACTAGTAAATGATTTTTATGGAAAAACAACACGAAAACCTCCAAGCCATGGAAATGGGCCAAATGGGAGTTAGTCGCTCACCCAGTGGAGCAAGGAGGTCTGAAAATTTCTTAACGTAGCTACCCATGCTGAGGCCATGTGCACCAAATTTATGGTCTCAATTGCTAAACAAGACGAAGCTAAACAGGACCAAGCTTTGGCCCAAGGATATATTAGATGTAGGTAAACTTGGTTCAAAAGGTGGTAAGTGGAAATGGGTAGATTTTCACGACAACATTTTAGCCCCGGGGTAGTCTAGCCTAAGCCTGAGTGGCATCTCAGGGAAACTATTGAGGAAGTGCAAAAGAGAAGCAAGGATCTTGGAGTGGGGAGGAAGAAACCAGTTACTTCAAGAATTCTATTTTTCATTGGTCCCTCTAGCTCTCTAAAGTTTTAGGACCACCACAAATCCCCCTTTGGATTGAAATTGCTAGGAAATTGAATAATAAGGGTCTGAATAGGCTTGGTCCATTTTGGGACGGTAACCGTGTAAGAGTTGGAAAACCATTGACTTTTTGGCAACCCAGTACCAACTAAATAGATATGAGATATTGTTAGTCCACAAAGAGATAAAAGATCTTGAAAATGTGGTAATGCCAACCTATGAATCTGGGACTGAGTGGAATGCCTAGAGATGGCCCGAAAGTAGTCTTTTCTAGAAACCGCATTCTAAAGGTATACATCATGCATTGATGCATGAGAATAATTGATCTAGCTCCCTAACAAAATATGGAAGAGAAATGGCCGGAAGAACGGTGGGAGTAAGTCATGGACAATATCTGGAAGCCAAAGAGACCGTAATTTATGAAGATATTTCTATGGAAGGTGATGTGGGGTACTCTATCAATGAGCATAGAGATCCAAGAAAGAGGAATCGGATCGATAGATGCTTGGGGTGCAGGATTGATAGTGAAGGTATATCCCACCTATTCATGGAATGCCAGGCAATCAGAGGCATGGCTGGAAAAATATGCAAGTGGGTCCAAAGGACATGGTATATAAGGTTCTTCAAGGCTGATCTGTTCCTTGGTGGCAAGAAGATGGGAAGTCCCGCTCTTTCTTATCTCCACTCAAACTATTAGATACTTCTTCTTTCACTATATTTGGTGGGCAAGGAACCTTCGTGTGTTAGTTTAGGAGATCTTGATGTGGCAAGCTTCTCAGACATTATACAAGACATCATAGTAATGATCTATATGCTCGAAAGCAAGAAAGACTCAAAAGATTGGTCTAGGGCTACCCATGCCGTGTTGTCTACTTGCGATAAGTAAAATCCTTGAACTATAGTTCACCTACTTTGTAAACCAAATATGATTAGCCTCAATGAGAAGCTATAGACATTCAATTTGTAATCTTCAGCACCTCAAGGCTCAACCTGAGGTTGAGGTTGTTTAGTAATTTTGTTGCTGTGAATAATACAATTCACTCCCAAATTGTGAGTTTTGTAAAATAAAATAAAAATTACAAGGATTGGGGACCTTGTCTTCTTTATTCTCTTGAATTCGCCTTATCTAGGTGTGATGATGAATTTGCATAATATACTTAATGTCACTAATCTTGCCTAGTGCTAGGTGTGAATCAACTCTTAGATCTTCTTTTGAATGCCAAGCCCCACCACCCAAGAGCTAGTTCACATGTAGGGATGGCTAGGCACAAATGCCCATCATGCTCAACCAATGGCAGTCGGGTTCATGTAAGACTTCCAAAGGAAATTAAACCACTCTGCTTTTCCACTCTTCCAGCTCACACATCATGGATTTGATTTGCCAAAAAAGCACTCGCCCTCCTTAAATTTCTTGTCTTTTGTGTGGTTGCGTTTCTGCTCCCAAGTGAAGCACAACGAAACTTATAGCCCACAAGTTCACAACTATTTCCTTAAAACCCCTCATGTGAAATAAAATGGTTAGCAACTTATTGTAAACTAGTTGCAAACTAGTTGCACACAAGGAGGAAGGATAATTGTTATGGATTATCCCTCCCTGCCGGTGCAATTAGAAATGGGCAAGTTATCTCCTCCCTTTTTTGGCAGTCTATCTTGTCATATCACTGCTTGTCAATCGAATCCTACAAATTACCCCCTCCCATGGAGGCCCCCTCTTTGGAAAAATTTGGATCTCTGAATGACCCAAAGACTCTACATTGCTCAACGAAGCTAGTAATCATCCCCCAGGTCGCCATGTATGATATGAGAGTCAAAGTAAGGTTTTTGGTCAATAGGCTTTTCAATTTGAATTAATTTTCATACCGCCAACTTCTCCCACTTCAGCCCCTAGACACTAAGTAACACCATGCATTTAATGAGGGGGAGTGAAGGGATCAAGGGTTGGGGTTCACGGGCGACATTTCAAGGCAAACTAAACTCAGACATCGTGAAAATCAAGACAGCATGGAGACTCCACCATGCCCCCACGACTCGGATTTCACTCCACAAGCTCATGCCCCCGGTTTTGTGTCACATGGACTAACCACCTCACCTTGGCGTACATCATGCACCCTACCACCCCATTTTCATGATACTATATTGTGAGCCAACATTGATTGCCCAAGTTTTTGGGGTTAAATTCACGTGCGGATTTAGTTTTGACATGACCCTTGCGGTTGCGATTGCCTCGGTTTCACAAGAAGTTTTGGACAAATTCTCACAATAATTCCCACATTGTGACTTACCTCAACATCATGAGCTTCTGTGAGGGAGGCACCGTATACCTAGCTAGGGAGGGCCGGCAGTCCCCTACCTCCAATTGTACCTAGCTAGGTATGGGGGCCGGCGGTCCCTTGCTCCCAATCGTACCTAGCTATGTATGTAGTGCCTCTCAAGCAAAAGCTTATGCTCTTATGCATTGTATGAAAAACACTAAAAAAGACCCCGTTTTCCTACGTGAGAAAATTTCTAAATCTTCTTGTGAATTTTTCTTGCGTGGACCTCGAAGCCGTGGATCCCCTCACCCCCTGTGTGACCTCCTTCAACACCCCTTTCTCTCTCTCGCACAATGTGGCAGGCATGTGCTCCGGAGTTCCAGTCATACAATCAAATATTCCTGTCAGCAGCGTGCCGCCACGGCGCCACTACCTCTCTCAACGTGACGCACACGTGCTCCGGAGTCCCAGACGTCTATAGTGCATGCCGTGCAATCGAGCAGCGTGCCAGTGCACCACCAGAGAGAGACAAACAGTTGACTGCCCTCATCGGATTGATAAGAACACGAGAGAGAGAGAGAGAGAGAGAGAGAGAGAGAGAGAGAGGATGTGGGTGTCGACGGTCTGCTGTATGTGTGCCATGTGTATAGTGGTGGTATTGGAGGGCGCGATGAGCGCGGACGATTACGGCATTGAGAAGAAGCTGGTGATTTTAGTGCCGCGCAAGGTGGGCTTCAGGCAGTTTGCCACTGCCAGCTGCGAGCAGGGAGGTCACAACTGCAGTTTCTCGGGTTTCGCAGTTGAGGTGTTCCAAACGTGCATCACCCGCCTTAGTCGTGAACAACGTGTGAGATTCAAATTTCGAGCTTACGGAGATGGCACCACCGACCCGAGCTACGATGGCATGGTAGAGGCTCTAAAAGCCAAGGTAGCTCCCTGTCTCTCTGTCTCTCTCTCCCCTTCTCTCTCACACGGTTCAAGACCCGTCGAGCGCTCGACATTGTTTTACAGAAAAATGTTATGTTACTTTTCCATCTTTGTTTGTGTTCACTATGTTTTTAAGATTTGAACCATGGTCTTCGTTTATACTAAAATGTGGTAAAAGATGCATTGCTTGCGTTGTGTGGCTATGGTGAAGGTATCGGGGAGGTGCCAAAAGGGGAGCTCTCACAGAGAAAGCCATCGGTCCTATCAATGGGACACTTTACATGAAAGACATACCTGTCCTTTGTGAAAAATTCTATCTGACAACATATGTGGCCAACTCCTAGGGTGAGTATCTCTACCTTGCACAAGGATCTCTAAAATTTGGTAGGATTGGAAGCTCGATGGCCTCACTTGGCCTCAATTGATGGAGGACCATGCTTGTTTCTACAAAAGTGAAATCATTATGAAATGAGTTGTATGCTATGGCAACATGTACGTGGAGGTGGCCGACGGAGCATGTCACCTCACTTTTTGGGGTTGCAACATGTAGTTTAGCAATATGAATATTAGTAGGCTACACTAAACATGCAAGCACATGCACTTAGCGTGGGGTAATGCATGAGCTCCTTACTGTCGAGGTCAGGAGTTCAAGACGCATTTATGGAATGCGTGTTGACCTTTCTAGTCAACTACTGTTAGCCGATTGCAATTGATTAGCAACCGATTCA
Source organism: Adiantum capillus-veneris (assembly GCF_014529385.1). Taxonomy (NCBI): domain Eukaryota; kingdom Viridiplantae; phylum Streptophyta; class Polypodiopsida; order Polypodiales; family Pteridaceae; genus Adiantum; species Adiantum capillus-veneris. The sequence continues at coordinate 77,553,228 of NC_140941.1, read as the reverse complement.
CACTGCTTTGCCACGAGCTAGCTGATATATAACTAAAATCGTATGCTTTGCTACCCCATATATGAAATTAGTACAATTTTCAAACAACCTCAATAGTGTCTGGTTGTGGGTCTGTAGGTGGAGTTATTCTTTTGCACATTGACTATACTTCCGCTGCCTCTCTTGTAAACGGTTGGTCTCCATAAGGTCCCAAATGATCGTATATCTATTGGCCATCTACATGGAAGCATACAAATATCTATACTCTCTATCTATTTTCTCACTCACATGCACGTGTGCGTACATGCGCATGTGCACACACACACACAACCTCTCTCTCTCTCTCTCTCTCTCTCTCTCTCTCTCTCTCTCTCTCTCTCTCTCTCTCTCTCTCTCTCTCTATTTAATTTGTTTATCGACCTCTCTCTCTCTCTCTCTTTCCTCTCAATATTTATTTCCTCTCTCTAGTGATCAATCTTTCTCTTTCTCTACCTATCATCCCTCTCTATTTCTACATTGTTCTCTTTCCTATATCTCTTTTGCACATTACGAGTGGTTCCTATCTCAAGAGGGCTATGAAAGATCAAGCGCTACGTTGAGGACCTCATCAAAGAGGCTACGTGTAGAGCTTGTTGCTCCTTGTGCAAGATGCTATGAACTTTTGCGTTTGAGGAGCAACTAGGAGATATCACTATGCAGAGGCTACCATTTGGGGGGTTTTCTTGTCAAGTCTCTCGTCTCTTGTGAAATTTTTAATAAATCTCTTCATTTCAAGAGGGCAATGAAATATCACACATTGAGACTCTTATTGGGGAGAAGGCCACATTTGAGGTTTCTTGTTTCTTATACAAAAAGCTCCGAACTTCTTCATTCCAAGGGATCTAGGAAAGATTATCAAAAAGAGGCCCTCTAATTATTGTGTTTCCTCTCTCTCTCTCTCTCTCTCTCTCTCTCTCTCTCTCTCTCTCATAACAGGTCTTGAGTTCAACTCTCCTAGCTAGATAGATCTTTAAGGTCTCTTGGGATAGTTTCCTCCGATGTTAAAATTATCTTCTTCTCGGGTGTGTGTTTGCTAATAAAAAGAGGAAAATGGTAGTGTAGTAGATTGGTTATGCCATTTCCCTCTTGAATAACAGTTCTTGAGTTCAACTCTCCTCATTGGATAGATCTTTAAGGTCTCTTGGGATAGTTTCCTACAACGTTAAAATTATCGTCCTCTTCTTCTTCTTCTTCTTCTTCTCTCTCTCTCTCTCTCTCTCTCTCTCTCTCTCTCTCTCTCACACACACACACACACACACACACACACACAATTGTCCTCTAAAGAATGTTTCAAAGAGAAGGTGTTGTACGATGCTCCTTGTTGTGCATCTCTTCTTGGTAAGAGTGCTTGTTGTCCTCCTTGTTGTTGTATTGTGCTCCTTCTTCGTGGTAAGAGAGCTTGCCTTCATCTCTTCATCAAGACAAATCTTTTGCTTTAAGTTGATCCGTCATAGGAACAACAATTTTGGAATAATCACGAATATACTGTCGATAAAATCCAGCCATGCCTAAAAATATTTGAAGCTCCTCAACCGTGTTGGGATGTGGCCATCGAAGAATGGCAGCAGTGACCTTGTCAGTGTCCATTTTGATGCTAGAATAAGAGATCACATGACCGAGGTAATGTATCTCTATTTTAAAGAAATCGCACTTGCTTTGCTTAGCATACAACACATGAGCTCATAGCCATTCGAACACTAATCGTAAGTGTTCTATGTGTTCATCTTCAATCTTACTGTAAATGAGAATGTCATCAAGGAAAACCACAATAAATTTTCCAAGATAGAGACATAAGACACTATCTATGAGTGTCATAAATGTAGCTGGAGCATTGGTTAAACCAAAAGGCATAAGAAAAAATTCAAAATGCCCGAACCGTGTTCTAAAGGCAGTTTTAGAGATATCTTGCAAAAGGATACGCACCTGGTGGCATCTTGAGCAAAGATATATCTTTGTATAGTATATTTTCCCATGGAGGTGATCAAACAACTCATCCACTCTTGGTAGAGGATACTTGTTCTTGATGGTTATGGCGTTAAATCCGCCATAACCTACGCACATCCACATAGTACCAGCTTTCTTTTTTACCAATAGAATTGGTGATGCCCAAGGCAAAGTGCTAGGTCTAATGAAACCACAGGCGAGGTAGTCAACCAACTGACTTTCAACCTCCTTGGCTTTTTTAGGACTCATACAATAAGGTGGTTTACTCACCGGTTTAGTGCTCGTCAAGACATCTATGCCATGCTGCATATCACGCATAGGAGGTAAACCCGGCGTTAAATCACTTGAGAATGCATCCCTATACTCCTTGAGTAAGTGAGTCAGCTTTTTCCGTGCAAAAGAAGAAAGTAAACTAGAGCTATGCTAGGATGGAAAATCTTGTAATTCTTGTAATGTTTGTTTTACAACAGTTGCACGTTGCTCTATAGAATTAAAATTGAGTGCACTTTGCTCGTTAGATTTGTTAACACTTTGTTTATCATTAGAACTCGTTGCATTTTGCATACCATTACTAGAATTCACCGCACTTTGCTCTTGAGAATTCATAAGACTTGGTGACAAGCAATAACACAAAAATACTTCATCTATTAAGTCTGCTTTCTACAAAATAGAAAGATCGACTGTGCATATAAGTGGTGCAGATGGTATATATTGTTTCTCACCAAGCAAAATCACATGTTTACCATTGTCCATAAAGGATAAGGAGTTGTGTTCATAACTAGTGTGCAATGTGTTTCCTAAACCATGCAGCCACTCCCGTCCTAAAACTACATTAACACGGTCCATGTTCATAACTTGAAAGTCAAGGGTCATCATATGATTTTGAACAATAATCTCAACCCCTTGAACTATCGTGTCCCATACTTATTTATCATTGCCAGACATCTGTTTGACCCCATACTTGTGAGAGTAGGAAGTCTGCGTAAGCTTCAATTTCTTGACTAGCTTATAGTTTAGGAAGTTATGAGTTGCACCATCATCCACTAAACTATGAACATTTTGTCCCTTAATAGTGCCATGCATGCGAATCAAATCATGGGGGCCAAAGGTGGGCTGCCACATTGAAGCAGGCACACAACACTTGTGCTTTTCTTCCATATGAAGAACCTCTACAACACAATATTTAGGAGATGAATCTAATGTGAGGCGTTGCACCGTGTGCACGGACTTTTCTTTGCCTTGCAAAAGAGGACGATATTTCTTGTTATGTTGGTCCAAAAGACATCTAAAACACAAATTGTGTTTCTTTGCACTCTCAAAATTAGTAGTACTGAGAGACCCACGTGGAGTATCGCGTAATTTCTTAGGCTTCTTAGCCTCTTGTGGACATGGAGAGGTAGATTGTCTCTTATTTCTCTTGGAACGTGTGGGAGATCTACCTCGCCATTGGCTCTTAGCCACATTGCTCTTAGAAAAACTATTCTTAGAGTAGGGAGAATTTTCTTTCCTCTCTTCATCATCATCATAGCTTTGGGCATGACTTTGGGCATGACTGATGGCTTCTTCCAAAGTTTTTGGATGTTGGTTCTTGACATGAAGACGATAGTCTTTGTCAAGGCCCTATTAAAATCCTGTATCTCTTAAAATTCATCTATACGTTCTAATTTTAATATGATTTTCCGATACTTTGAAAGGTGCTGTGTGAGAGAGAGGCCAGACATGCGGCATGCATCCCATGCTCCAATTCTTATCTTGTTCATTGGAGTCCAAAAACTCCTTGGAGAAAGAAGCTTGAAACGCAGCCCAAGACGGAGGACGAGTATCTATTGGAAATGTCATCCACCACTTATAGGCCTTGCCTTTAAGAGATAGACTTGTTTCCATAGCCGTCTTTATATCCGGGGTGTGTCTCAATCTATGAATATAACTCCATTTGTGTAAGAACGTATTGACCGCATCCTTGTTGCGATCACGCTCTACCCCGTGAAACTCAAGAATGGTGAGATTCTTAAGTAATGCATTGCTACTTTCTGCATCTTCTTCTGAAGCACTTGTCTCTTGGACTCCTTGAGTCGTGCAATCTTGATTCCCTTGAACCGTGCCACTTATGGCTCCTTGAGCCGTCTGTGAGTTCATAAGTTTCACAAGTAACTCCGTAAGATTGGTAACATTTGCATTGAGTGCAGAGAGTTTGCATTCAAGTATGCTTTGACCATGTTCCAAATTCTTGAAAGCAGCCATATCTACAAGCCCATGATCTCCTAGATCATCATCGTCATGCATATTAGTGTCAACAGCACCCGTGGTGCCCCGATTTTGATCTACATACTTAAAATCAAAAGTGTGTGTAGGTGGGATATCCTCATTGGCCATGGTAAACACACACTAATGTAAAGAGAGAAAAACCGTCAACTTGTACCTTGTGAAATTGAAGTTTGTATTTTGTATGCTCCGTGATTTGCGTTGCACGCGAACCTCGTCTTGCAGGAATTGTAGTGCTTCACGTATCGTTCGTCTCGTAAGAACACCTTTATTGATTCTTCACAAAAACTCATCACTTTTGTGAAGGCTTTCATTCACTTAGAAGCTATCTCATTGAGAAAAAAAAAAATTTGGAGGAAAACTTGCTTTACTCCTAGAAGTGAAAAGGAAGAGTAAAACTACTTCCTTAAAGTTTGAAGCTTTCCCTTTCCTTCTAGCTTTCCCATCAACACAAGTATGCTATCTTTCTAAAGGGTCAATAGCTTTATGGTAAAGTGTTTGCCTCTTACCCTCATGGGGTGGGTTCAACCCTCCTTCACCCAAGGGTTAAGCAGGCCTTCCTACGCCCGCAACCAACGACGACAATGGAAGCCTTCGGAACCTCGGTGTCGTGGAGTTGCCGATCGAATTTGCCTTCTTCGCCCGTTGTGGAGGGCAGTCGCTGTCAATCCGCGCTGTCGTGCAGCTCTGCTGCCATATAGAGAAAAAGAGCAAAGAAATGCAAGCTAAGATTCTTTGAAGCCTACACATTAAGTGAGCAGTGATCAAGGCTTGTTAACAGGCCAAGTCTAATGATTAATGTATGTCAGATGCGGCTTTAAAGGGCCAATTGATGTCTTAATGATGTCAAAAAGGGAGTATGCTTGAACTGAGTATAGATGAGAGATTATGATCTAGAACTGCAGTGCTTGAAGTGCTGTACCGGCATGTCTTTACGGCTCGTCGATTGGAGCTACGGTGAAGAAGTTATGGCAGTTTGAAGTTTAAGTCGATTGCAGATTCGTACCGGATTGGGCAACTACAGCTGAGGTGACAGAAATAAAATGAATGCATGGGCCTGAAGTGCTCACTTTGTGGAGCGCGTCGGTCCTTTCAGATCAGCGATCAGAGTCACGGTTGCCAAGCTATCGGCCATTAAAGATTCACCGGGGGCCGGCTCCGTACTAGTCCGTCGATCGGCTTGGTTGGAGTGCCATCTGGGAATTTTACAGCCTCGACAGGGTTTGTATGCATTTTATGCAGTTTAAGAAGTTTAATGGGATTTACGGCTTGGCAGGCAGAGTCCGGTGTTAGTTGTTGGCACGCTGAGCTAGGTAATTTTTGCATTATTCGGGATGCATTTATGGGCAATAAGATTCTCGAAGATAATTGTTAGTCAAGGCTTACTGAAGAAAAATGTCGTGCTTGACATTGCTTGGCCGACATGTTACCATATATGATGCCTTCTATTGCTTAACATTGCCTGGCCGAATTGCATGTTAAATGAAGTGCTCTTTGAGAATTGACCGGAGATGTTGTGCTTGGCGATGCTTTAGTTGAATATGTATGCCAAATGGGATGCCCTTTAAGGGCCGTCCACAACAACCGCCCAAAGGCCAAGGGCCCATAGCCCAAAGGCCCAAGGGCCCACAAATATTATCAAGGGCCGCCCAAAAGCATAGGCCAGTGGCCGTCCGCCTGCATAATAAGGCCGCCCAAAGGGGTTAATTAAAGTGAGAAGGTGGGAAAACAAAAGGGGAATGGAGGAGATGGCGTGCAGGCAGAAACGCTCGCAGGGGAGAAGGAGAAATCCGCTCGCGCAGGCTTGTTGACTGCTCGGATGAGCTCGGGGCGAAGAGACGAATTCTCTTCAGCAGGCCTAGGCGCCCCCTTTTGGTCTATCTCCCGGCGGGTTTCGCGCTGTCGAGAATCGAGGCTGCCACGTCAGCAGGGGAAGGTTTTTACGCCTCCCTAGCAACGACGGCGCCGTCGTTGCTAAGGGAGGGGTAACCTATTAATAGAGAGCACGTCTTTTGCATGAGAAGGGCAAGCCAACGAAAGAGGAGGGGCCTTTGCATGAAGAGAAGCGAGGAAGGGAAGCTCCCTCTCTCTAGCTCTCATCCTTGGCTACTAGCAAACAAGAAAAGCCGCTCTCTCTCTCGGCCATGATCAAGAGAGGGCATGCAAGATCTTGAGAAGCAAAGGAAGGGAGAAGAGGGCATGCAAGATCTTGAGAAGCAAAGGAAGGGAGAAGAGGACAGGAGAATGAAGTTGAACGAGGGCAAGAAGGATTCAAAGCAAGAAACGAAGAAGAAAAAGGGCCAACGAGGAAGAACTTCATAGAAGCTTGCTCGAAGGCAAGAAGAGAAGGCAAAAGGAGAAGCTTGCTCGAAGGCAAGAAGAGGAGGTGAGGGAAGCTCGAAGGCAAGGGAGGAGGAAGCCAAGGCGGATAGGCTTTCTCTTCTTGAGGAAGGAGCCAAGGGCGAGGTCTCTCTCTCTCTCTCTCTCTCTCTCTCTCTCTCTCTCTCCAATCAAAGCAAGAGAGGATTCTCTATCTCTCTCTCTCGGCTTAAGGGAACAAGCTCGAAGAAAGGCAAAGCTTCTCTCTCTCTCTCTCTCTCTCTCTCTCTCTCTCTCTCTCTCTCTCTCGATCGCCATCGAAGCTAAGCAAGAGGTAAGAAGCATTTCTCTCTGGAACTCCATCGAACCAAGGGGCAAGTTAAGGAAGGGAAGCAATAGAAGAACCATAAGAGCAGGCTTAGGAAGGCACTCGGAGAAGCAAGGGATACACCTTCGGATAACAATTAAAGAGCAGGAGGGAACTAAAGTGCAGAGCATGAGGGAGTTAAAGTGCAGACCATGAGGAAGTTAAAGTGCATAACATAAAGAGCAGGATAATCGATAATGATTGAGGCTTGATGATTGAGGAAGAGAATTGAATTGAAGCTTGCAGAATTTAATGGAACTTGAAGCAGATAAAGCGATAAAGGGAAAATACCATCATCGTCATCCGTTAAAGATTGAATTAACATTCTTTTAAGTCCGGTGTCGTTAACGGCCCGGTTAATTCTATAAAGCGGGAGCCTAAACTCCTCGTTAGCAGATGATCCAAGTGACGGTGTTGTTAACAGCCCGCCTTGGCGTAAGGACTAAGTTGTACTCAAAGTAATATTCAATTAATTGATGATTGCGGTGATTGGCAGAGTTGTCATTGTCTCTTGTTCTCTCTCTTTCACACCTCCCACAGCCAGAGGCCCGGCGCCTGCCCAACTCACGTAGCGAACACAGATCCCCCGACAGCGCGATAGGAAATTGTGCCTGCCTTCTTTTTGCTGCACAGCGTAGACGTCGTTGTTTACGGTGTGAGTGGGATGGAAACACACAGAACGCCTCTATAATGACCCGACACACACTCTTGGAATGATACACACACACACTATGGGGCACCACTCGGCTTACACAATCCACTTGGTCGAGACAGGAAACACACCGATGGAGTGAGGGGAAAGAGACTATGTGTTTACACACTCGACACACAGAGAGAGAGACACACACACACACACCCAGAAAACTCAGCTCAAAAGAGGAGAATTTCTGATGTTTAGATACAATTGAGCTTGGGCCAACACCAATGGGGCAAATAGCTCACACAATATGGGTAAAATATGCCACATAGAATCAGAAATTGGAGCAGAAGCTTCGCTCATAGAAGAAACTTATATAGCCAAAACAGCAGAAAAACAGTGAGGAATTTGGCAAAATGGATAGCGCCGTCGTGTTCGGAATGGCCCAAAACCCCAGTCTACAATGTCAAAGTGCTCAAATCCGACCTCGGATGAGCAGTTTAGGGTCAAAACAGACTCCAAAAACCCCAAAAACACAGTTGCGGCTGTTCCTCCTCTCTTCTCCATGTTTTTTCTGTTCTTCTCTTGGTTTTATCAGTTCCTACACTTAGATTTATTAGTTGGCACCCTTGGCCTTTTAGATGATCTCAAACGGACCCCGAACAGGCCAAAAACTGACCTCGCAGTGCATAGTTGTCACCCTGCTGCATCCATCCGCACACCTGGCACTCAACTTTTTCCAATAATGCATCCCGTCACCACATGAAGTGGCCTCAAAAGATGGTCCTCATAATGACCTTTCTGCATAATTATCACAAGAAAACACCCACGTTGTGTCCGTACTTATCCACATGCAAGTATTGACCCCATTCGACCTCTCGACGCCACTAGATGCCATCTGACGCACCTGATTACTTCATGTCGTCGGCCCTCAGATAGCTTCCTCAAGAATTTTTACGTGCTACCAACTCCTCATTATTATAAAAAAAACCACACTGGTACTGGTAATAGTGAAAATCGATGCACTATGTACATGTTGTCCTACCTGTACACATGTGGGCCCCACGTAACCACCTGGATTTGGAAAATGAGCAATCCTTTATTCGATGCACCATGCATGTGTATATACGTATGCGCAATCCCTTGCTCCAGAAAACTCTTGACAACGGAACGTGGGAGAGAGCCACCGCGTTGCATGCACATGGAACCCGCTTTTCTTCTCCTCCAAAAATAGCTCTGATATCAGTGAAAGGGTGGTGGTAATGCATGTTCCAGTCTCCACCCAACCATGCTATCTTATAGCCTCCCCCTAGCGTACACACTTTCCGGCCGTGCCGGTGGCCTTGTCCATAGGACCCATGTCCTTACAATGCAAATCAAAGAGACAAAGAGATCCATTTGATCTTAGAAGGGTTAAGATACAAATTATGGGGGAAGGTGTTTCATCCCACAGCTAAAGGTTACAACATCTATATAGCTCTGATACCAGTGAAAGGGCGGTGGTAATGCATGTGTTAGTCTCCATCCAACCGTGCTATCGTATAGCTTCCCCCTAGCGTACACACGGTCCGGTCGTGCCGATGGCCTTGCCCATAGGACCCATGTCCTTACAATGCAAATCAGAGAGACAAAGGGATCTATTTCTTAGAAGGGTTAAGATACAAATTATGGGGGTAGGTGTTCCATCCCATAGCTAAGGTTACAACATCTGTAGAAGCATTTTAAGGTAAGGGTTTCTCTTATTATACCTTTCACCATCACAACCAGCAATAAGAAGGATGTTAGTCAGTGGAAGACATGTGCTAAAAACGAAGCCCACATGTTATAGATGTCCACCCTAAAAATCTTCAGATAGTCATGCACCTTAGTTGAAGAAGGAACCTGCGCAGAATTCTCCATAGCTAGCTTGAGTTGTATGTAGCTCCTTAGTGAATCCATGAGTCCTATGCAGCAAGACCACCCATGAATAGTATATCTCTCTTTGCATCAATTCAATAAATAGGATCTCTTTTCAAGACATAGTTTATGCATGCATAGGGAGGTGTTGGGGTGGTGCCTCCTAACCGAAAACCTTTACTACAAGGCACAGGTGAGGTGCGGTTTGGTAGAGGCGTAAGAGTCATCGACCAAGTAGTAGTGGCTGAGCGGGGGGTAGCACCCTTATTTACTTCTATGTTTCATATATGATTATCCTCACACGTAGTGTCCACAAAAAAACAAAAAAAAAACATCAAACCTCTATTCAAGAGGTGTTCCCACTCCTATGTTTCACTTAGGATTTATGAGGGGGATCATATGGCTAAGAGAGTTCAGGGTAGATGCATAAGCGATTGTGTGTAAGCATGTAAGCTTATTTTGTGTGTGTGTGTGTGTGTGTGTGTGTGTGTGTGTTTTTTCCCCCCCAATATACACTCAAGGAGGTCATCTAAAATACATGTAGCTCACAGGGGTTCAATAGAAAGGTAATTTTAATTCCAGAGAATTGTCAAACTTTATAAAAGCTACTTCTAATCGAGTATCTTTCAAAAAGACAAATTTCAAAGTTTTTATATAAACTAGCAAACACTTTAGATAGAGGAGGCATATATTTGTGAATTATCTCAAATTTTCTAAATACTATCAAGAGTTGATGAGCTAGCTCCAAATATTTTTTCTTAAAAGGTTTGTGTTCCAAGCTTACTACAACTTTGGCTTGCAAAAATTTCAATATTTTTGACCAGATTACTCTAAGAAAATTTTACTATGAAAGTCGATCGTGAGCGAATCACACTCATATACCTTTTAATAATACTAGGTGATTAAAGACTACTTCAAAATCTATAGGAAAGTGTATGATTTTTTGTTTCAATAACAGTCTTTGTAACCAACATGCATTAGGTTGTCGAAGGTATTGTCGGGGATCTCACAATAACAGCGCAGAGAATGGAAGACATTGATTTTACACATCCCTACATTCAGTCCACATTAGTGGCATTGGTCCCTTACCAGTATGCTCCAAGGTCACAAAATCTATGGATATTTTTGCAACCCTTTTCACGAAAGCTATGGATTAGTGTTGTACTGTCATTTGTGGTTACTGGGATCGTTATCTTTATTTTGGAGCACACAAATGAACACTTTCATAAAGAAGGACTTGGATGGAGAACTCAACTTGCAAATGTCTTTTGGTAAGCGTCTTGTGGAACATCTTGGTAGTATTTGATATATCATGCATATTTGTGAACATATTCAAACATCTTTTTGCTAGGATTCAAATATATCTCCTGTTTGGTTATTAATGTTGAGATAAGGATAGTACTTTTTACAAACTTTAAATTTCAATATGAAAGACAGCTAGAACATAACTTGGATTAATAACAGTGTCGTTCTAAGAACATAACTAGATCAAGATAATCATATGTTGCATTTCTTGTTTCTACATCACTTATCGCAAGTAAAGTGAGAAAATATTTAAAACCTCAGACCTAACCTAGCATCGCTCATGCATATGCACAACAAAGTCAAAAGAAGATAGTAGATGTTGTAAACCCTAAACCTAATCTCCAAGGCCAATGTAACCCTTATGGAGAACACTAACAAAAACAGACCCAATTTTGTGACATTGATTTTTTAGGTTAAAAAATTTGAGACAGCGTGATTTATGGATCTTATATGTGAGTAGTATGACTAATAACCATTCATACAATGGTGTGTTATGCTTGAATCATGTTTTAATTGTTTTCAATAATGTATTAAAATTATTTACAAAAAGATAAAAGATCCAATTTATTTTTTTCCTTTACTTTCTACAAGAAATGTATAAAAAAATAGGATTTTATAGCTAGGAGAGTACAGACAGATACAATGCAAAGTACACTAGTGGAAAATCAAAATTTGGAATAGGTGACTATTACAAAGTGATGGCGTTGGTACAACCAAATGCTGTCGATGATAGAAATGGGCACAAGTGGGGCTATGTGGTCGAGCAGATGCAGGCCCAGGTGATAATGCAGCTGTGAAGTGCCACTGTGGTTAGGTGGATCGGGAAATGTATGCACATGATGGTTTTTTTGGCCAAGGGTGTGCTGCTAGACGCCAAGCTGGATGATGGCCTTATATGCCCAAAGTGGTGGTTTTGTGTGCCAGGTGTGGTGTTCGAAGGGCTTTCCGAGCAGGTCCAGACGGTGATGGAGCAAAAGATGTCATGCGCACACTCACACACCCAGACAACTCAACACAACACAAGGAATTTACTTGAATTCCTCACCTCACTCACTACCACTCAAAAGCTCCCTAAAAACTCTACCCACAAGCTCAATTCAAACTCCAAACGCCTCGACCTACAAGCCCTTGCCTGCCCGCAAACACTACAAGGTGAGTCGAGGTGATCAACACTTGAAATCACGCTTGATGGTGACCAAAATATACAAGAAAAACCATCAAAAGACCAAAAACTCCAGCCACAAAAGGCCACTCTCAAACCATTGCAAAAGCTTCACCAAACTCCACTCTGTTGGAGTCTTTGGAGTAGCGACAACCCTAATGGCACCGATACAGGGTCACATAGTCTTGCAGAAAGCTGCGCCTTCTTCTCTCAATTTCTTGCACACACACATCCATGGAAACCTCAGAACTTCGATAGACTCTCCCAAGTGCAAAATTGAAGGGAGAAAGCTCTCATTCACTCACCCACACACTCGAAAACAGGACGGGAACGCAACGGGACTGCACTAGACCACCTGTAAGAACCCTGCTTCCTCCCACACACAGAGGGGTGAAAGTGTTGATATTTCTCTTCAAAAGTACTCCCTCAGCTGGAACCATCATGGCACCGTGAGTGATGCGGAAATTTGAAGCCATTTCACACCTTTTTTGACCATTTTTTGACCTTTTTTGGCCCAGTTTTGGCCAGTTTTGACCCCCGGCGGGCATTTTTCGCAGGAAAACCCCCAAACGCACTCCAAAATTCATCAAATTTCTCATGCTTGATCCTCGATACCCAAAGCACATTTCCACATCCCCACATTCCATTTTTGACCACTTCCAGGGCGATGCACGTATCACCGCAGATCAGGCGCCGCAAATAGACATTTACCGCATGTGTCAAACTTCTCGAGCGGGATGAGAGTACCCACACTTGTCACTTGCATTATTTACATTCTAGAAAGATCAAAAACATTATCTAGAACCAAAATAAGCCACCTAAAACCATATCCAAGGCCGCGATACCCTATACGGGCATGTACATGTGTTCGACTGCTAGCGCACGAACCTGACTATTCACAATGTGTACACGTTGCATCTTTTTTTGAACTTGAAACCACTTTGCAAAGCTCCCAAATGCATGTATTTACATATTTTTGTACATATGACCATGCATATAAACGCCACTTTGTACACGCCAAAAGCGGTCTATCATCATTGCCCACCCTCTAGGTAGAGCATTTATGCTCAACCAAGAGACTATTTGCATCTGGAACCACATCTCTCGCAAAATATTTCTTCAATCGATACCCATTTATTCTGTAGCGCAAACGTTCACCAGACAATTTCTCCAACTCATAGGTGCCATTAGGAAATATATGCTTCACTCTGTATGGACCCCACCATTTGTCCCTCAACTTCTTTTGAAAAGTAAAATCCAAGCGAGAATCATACTTCATCACCAGATCTCCCTCTTTGATTTCTTTCTCTGGCAGCTTCTTATTCATTTTCTCCATCCTTGTCTCTGCTTGCTGAAGATAATAATCACTGGCTTTCTCTCTATTCATTCGCAACAACTCTAGATAAAGAATTCTTTCTTGAGCTTGTCACTATGCTCACCTTGCATTCTGCACAACAACTTCAAGGCATCCAACTGCACTTGTATGGGCATAAGAGCTTCTTTTCCATAAACAAGTTCATATGGTGTAAACTGTGTTGACACTCTATACGCAGTTCTATAAGCCCACAAACACTTTTCCAAGTCCAAGTCCCACTCTTTAGGATGCTCTCTAGCATACTTTGATAGCATCCTTACAATTTGACCATTGCAGTTCTCAACCAACCCATTGCATTGTGGGTAGTAAGGAGAAGAATGCCTATGCTGAATTTTCAATTTATCCATGAGAGCAGCAACAAGTTTTCCCCTAAACCCTGGTCCACGATCATAAATAATAACCATAGGAGCTCCAAACCTACAACACACCTGTTCATATAAAAAAGAGGCCACTCTTCCTGCTGTTACATCTTTTACTGCTCTTGCCTCCACCCATTTTGTCAAATAGTCCACAGCCACAAGGATATACCTTTTACCATTGTTGGTCCTTGGCATTGGACCTACAACATCTACTCCCCATTTTGCAAATGCATCAAAAGACATTATAGCTTTCTGAGGCTCAGCCAAAAGCTTCGGATTTGCAAACACTTGGTATTCATGGCATGACTTGCACCAAAAATAAGCACGAAAACACGAAAGACAACCTGATCCTTGCCTTGATGGCCTGTTTCTTCATGGCAGTGCTCCAAAATCAAGCCTATCTCTTCTTTGTACGGCACTTTTCTCAAAATGCTATCCTTGCCATAAAGCATGAGATCCTCACCTACCAATGTGTAGTTTCTTGCTTTTGCAACTATTCTCTTACGCCGAACCTTTGACATGCCCTCTGGACATTGCCCTTTACCAAGAAATACTTCTACATCTTGCAATGATTCCCTTCCTCCATACAAGGCTTCCTTGACCTTTAAAGGAGCTACCAAGGCATCCAACTTGTCCCTAGCCAACTCATCAGCTTCTTTATTCTGCTCACGAGGAATGTGCTTAAACTGTATCTTCTCAAACTCATGCAAAAGCTTCTTGATGCCATAGAACCACTTCTTTAAATTTTCTTTCTTAACATTCCACAAACCAAGCAAGTGATTCATGACTAGCAATGCATCCCCTTTTGCAATGACCCTCTTCAGTCCAAACTCAACACACTGCTTCAACCCAAGGAAAAGCGTGAGGCACCAGGCCTCATTGTTACTTTCAGCTTCATCAAGATCCTAAGCTCTAGAAAAGATTACATCGCCTTTTGGGTTCTTAATGACTACCCCACCACTTGCATTTTGAAGAACTTTCATGTATGCACCATCAAACATCAATGTATACGCATATGTAATATCTACTTCCTCTTCATGATCACCCTTGTCAACCCTTTGGGTAAGATGGAAGCTCGCCCCCCTTATGTACCACTATGTCTGCCAAGTGAGCTTTAACAGAATGATCCACTTTAAACTCAAACTCATACTCTTGAAGCTCCAAAGTCCACTTTAAGATGCGCTTGCTAGGCTTCAAATGTTGGACTACATCCGGCAAAAGATTCGATGTGGTGAGCACATAGAACTTTTGGGGAAACAAATAGGTTTTAAACCTTCGACATGCAAGAACCAAGGCAAATACCCACTGTTCCATTTCCGTATAGGATAACTCTCTTACATTCTTCATCTTGCTGTCAAAATAAACTGGCCTGAAGTTCCTTCCTTGCTTTTATAAGAGAACCGACCCAAAAGCTACTGACCCCACACTAATAGACACATAGAAAATCGACTGCAAGTCGGGAGGACTCACTGTCGGTAAAGCACACAATACCTCCTTGATGCCATCAAAATCCTGTTGCATGTCTTCATTCCATTCAAACCCTTGAACTCTTTGACTCAATTTCTCGAGAGGATACACATACTGACATAGCATCCAAAAAAAACGTGACAAGTACATGAGCTTATGCACAAATGATGCCAAATCCTTTCTGTTGCTGGGCGGATCCATAAGCAATAAAGCCTTAACTTTCTCTGGGTCAGCTTCTATTCCATTTTGCGAAACCACATGTCCTAGCAAATGGACTCTGGCATGAGCAAACTTACACTTCTTTGGGTTGAGTTTCCCACCCTCTTGTTGAAGCCTTTCAAAACTCAACCTCAACTTCTCCAAATGTGTGATCCTTGAGCTATAACACCCAATTTCATCCATGAAAACACGAATGAACTTACCCAAGTAGGGACCAAACACTCTATTCATCCATCCTTGGAAGGTAGCATATGCATTAACGAGCCCAAAAGGCATTATTTTGTAGGCAAAACAACCCCAAGGAGTAATGAAGGTGGTCTTCAATCGATCTTCAATTGCTATCAAGATCTGAAAGTATCCAGAAAATCCATCCATGATTGAGTAACGTTCATGACCCGCAACCTGATTGAGGATTTCATCTAGAAAGGGTAGTGGGTAATGATTCCTTTTTGTGCCAGCATTCAAAGGTTTGAAATCAACACATATCCTAAATCTTCCGTTCTTCTTAGGCACAATAACAACTAGAGAGACCCATTCGGACTCCTCCACTCGAAAGATGAAATTTGCTTCCAAAAGCTTCGTCACCTCTTCATGAAGTGCCTTCTCATGAATGACCCCCAACCTCCTAAGCTTTTGAACCTTTGGCTTGGCACCTTCTTTTAGATTGATCTTATGCTCGACTCCTTTAGCTCCTTGCAACTCTGTATATTCAGTGGCGAATAGCTTTGGAAACTTTGTAAACATGTCTTCGTACTCCTTTTTTTCTTTTTCTGTCAAGTCCTCTCCTAGCATGCTCCTTACATTCACTTTGGCAGGCTCTACAATTGCTTTTGGACTATCCTTCTCCTCCTTGACCTTCACATCATGCATCGATGCTTCCTTTTTAACACTTATCCCAAAAAGATCAGGACATAATTGCATCAAGCCTTCCTCTACACTTTCTTCTGATGATGTAGACGAAGCATCACTATCGTATGATGTGGTTTCCGTCGAATCCGTATCTTGCATCTCTACTATGGGCTGTGTATGTCTCTCGTGTGTCTTCATGTTGTAGACAATGGTCCTTCCTTTCTCTTTGTCGGGGATGGTGATCAAGCCCGTGCCCCAATCCTGCTTAGCACCAAGGGTTATAAGCCATGGCCTCCCTAAAATGATTGGATACGCATTCTCACCTGCTTGCATCACGTAGAAATCAACCAAGCACTCAATCCCCAAGACTTTTATCTTCACATCTTCAGCCATTCCAAGACACCTTGCCTTGTTGTGGTTGGCCATCCTCATACAGATTGAAGCATTCACTAACATCTTAACGCCTACTTCCTTCATGATAGCCTCGGTCATGACACACACCTGGGCACCACCATCCACATATGCTTGCACTTTCGTCTTCTTTCCCAGCATAGATTCAACTATTGGCACCATATCCACTGGGTGACCAACCCCCAAAGATGACACCATGCTTTGACGCTTTTCCTTCTTGGAAGGGAGCCGCGTACTCACACACTTGGTCCATTGCCTCCTCAATTTAGCATTCAAGGCCACCAACTGACCAAAAGATATATTTGAATTTTGATTTCGTATGTCGTCGACAATATCATAGTCTTCAACACCTTGGCCAAGGAGGTAGTCCTTTGGACCAATTTTCCTTCTTCGTCGCCTCTTGCTACTTTCTGGTTTGTCTTCTACCTTAGCCTTTCCTTTCCTTGCTCTTGTTTCCCTCTCTTCTTCTGTCTCTTTCTCCCTATCATGCCTAGCTCTTATATTGGCCAAAACATCCACATCTTGATGCTCAAGGGTAATGATGTTGATAGCCCTACCTTCTCCATTTGCAGGCAACAGTTGAGGTTGTTGTTGCGGCGGCGGTGCTTCTAGTGCCCGTTCTTGATGATTTTCTTCTATTCTTCCTCGACCAAGTCCATATAGGGGGTATATCCCTCCTCTCTCTCTTGGTGGTTCAGGACAATCAGGGGTGTAATGACCCTCTTCATCACAATTGTAGCATCTTCCTTGTAGCCTTTGTCCCCTGCCTCTCCCAGCTGGCCGCTCCTCTCTCTGGTTCCTATTCATTATGTTAATTCTTAATTCTTGCAACTGACCAGCAAGATCATGCAAAACCCGGGCCGTAACGGGATCAGGACCTTGAACCACTCGCTCCACTCTATCATCCGTTGTCACAGGGACCATTGGTTGCACCACAACTGGCTCAGCGTGTGTCAGGCCTTGGTCCCACCTCCTCTTGATCTTCTTGCTCTTGGCCTCGGCAATTTCCGCAGCTCTTTCAAATGTAGCAGGCTCATCTTGATCGACCTTCTCCCTTACACTTGGATGGAGACAATCCATAAACTGACGCACTTTAAAGAAATCCCCTGGAGGTACTTGGGATTACGTCTCTAATTGAACCCAAAGCCCTTTGAAGTGTTGCAAAAACTCTTTAAAGCTAGCATGAACATCTTGTTGCAAACCTCTCAATTTTGTGGTCGCTTCTGTTGTGGTTAGTTTCTTTCCAAACCTGTCAAAAATTGCCAGCTTCACCTGCTCCCATGTTTGCTTTTTGCCTTCCTCTAAACCTTCAAACCACGCCCGAGCTTCTCCTTTGAGCGCAAGAGGAAATACATGAAGCTTGGCTTCGTCATTCACAATGTGCATACCAAGCGTATGCCATTCAAAGTCCGCATCCAGTCATTCACATCCTCCTTCCCTGTAAACACTGGCCGACTATACGCCATCCCTTTGAAGTTGCTTCTCCCTTGCGTGAGTAATTCCACAAGATTTGAAGTCTTTCACCTCAACCAAACCACCACTTTTCTTCAATGAAGCTCTAACTTCACAGCAAAACCGCTTCACCTGGGTGCACAACCGGCAAATTTTCGCTCCCCAGTGGGATCGCCAAATGATGATGGAGCAAAAGATGTCGTGCGCACACTCACACACCCAGAAAACTCAACACAACACAAGGAATTTACTTGAATTCCTCACCTCACTCACTACCACTCAAAAGCTCCCTAAAAACTCTACCCACAAGCTCAATTCAAACTCCAACGCCTCGACCTACAAGCCCTTGCCCGCCCGCAGACACTACAAGGTGAGTCAAGGTGATCAACACTTGAAATCACGCTTGATGGTGACCAAAATATACAAGAAAAACCATCAAAAAACCAAAAACTCCAGCCACAAAAGGCCACCCTCAAACCATTGCAAAAGCTTCACCAAACTCCACTCTGTTCGACTCTTTGGAGTAGCGCCAACCCTAATGGCACCGATACAGGGTCACATAGTCTTGCAGAAAGCCGCACCTTCTTCCCTCAATTCCTTGCACACACACATCCATGGAAACTTCAGAACTTCCATAGACTCTCCCAAGTGCAAAATTGAAGAGAGAAAGCTCTCATTCACTCCTCCACACACTCGAAAACAGGACGGAAACGCAACGGGACTGCACTAGACCACCTGTAGGAACCGTGCTTCCTCCCACACACAGAGGGGTGAAAGTGTTGATATTTCTCTTCAAAAGTACTCCCTCATCTGGAACCATCACAGCACCGTGAGTGATGTGGAAATTTGAAGCCATTTCACACCTTTTTTGACCATGTTTTGACCTTTTTTGGCCCAGTTTTGGCCAGTTTTGACCCTCGGCGGGCATTTTTCGCAGGAAAACCCCCAAACGGACTCCAAAATTCACCAAATTTCTCACGCTTGATCCTCGATACCCAAATCACATTTCCACATCCCCACATTCCATTTTTGACCACTTCCAGGGCGATGCACGTATCACCGCAGATCAAGCGCCGCAAATAGGCAGTTACCGCATGTGTCAAACTTCTTGAAAGGGATGAGAGTACCCACACTTGTCACTTGCATTATTGAAATTCTAGAAAGATCAAACACATTATCTAGAACCAAAATAAGCCACCTAAAACCATATCCAAGGCCCCGATACCCTATACGGGCATGTACATGTGTTCGACTGCTAGCGCACGAACCTGACTATTCACAATGTGTACACCTTGCATCTTTTTTTGAACTTGAAGCCACTTTGCAAAGCTCCCAAATGCATGTATTTACATATTTTTGTACATATGACCATGCATATAAACGCTACTTTGTACACGCCAAAAGCGGTCTATCAACGGCTCTCAAATGGAGCCACGGTGTACGAGATACTAAATTTCGAGGTGGGAAGGAGTTGCACATCCCCGACGGACATGGCAGATGGGGGCGGGTGGCTAGTATCGATGTCAGCGGACATGGTTGAAGGGCTCAAAGTATGGTGCATGCCGGTGTTTTTGGATTGTGAATCGGAGCCTGAATAAGCAAGTTATGGCCTATGGAAGATTTTTCGGGGATCGAGTGTGTGCCAACTTGGCCGCCTCAGTAGGTGCACTGGCAATGTTTATTTTCTGAGCTCGCTAAGGTTCTTGAAGATTTTGTGGGATGTGGGGAGCTAGCCAAAATTTGCGGCTTACTAATCGACGATGAGGGCATCAAGGTTCACCTAGTTCAAGTCGACGGGCAATCACGACAAAAAGGGATCGAGTGGTCTTTTCCTATTTTTTGAGCGTGTTGTTCGAGGGAATGTGATGGTCGAAATGAACAGAGTTCTTGGGGTTCGGTAGTAGCAAGTACAGCTCCAATGTGGCATCATTGGATAGGTGCCCAACAAGTCCGAGCACGTGCCAGCACGATCAGAAACGAATTGGGGGTTAAAAAGCCATTAGTTGAGGATGTAAAAGAAAGTGGTTGTTGGGGGTTAATACTCAAAAGAATTTGTGAGGGCAAATACAGCGGGTACAGGCCATCCAGTTTTTTTTTAAAGTGGAAAGGGACCTTTCCTTTTTAGGATAAAAAAAAGGAAGTTAAAAGACAAGGGTGCCCGTCAATGCCCCTTTGAGATAGAATTAAAAAAGGAGTATAAGAAGGGGAGAAAAAAAATAAGGGAGGGGTGGTTTTTAGGCATTTTTTGGGGTGCTCGCTCCTTTGAAGGCGAAGAGGAGATTGCAAGGAGTAGGAGCCATGGAGAACTCCGTGTAGGGCTTGAGTGGGGCTCGCCCTTTTGTGATTTTTGATGAACGTCGATGAGCAGCGGTGGTTTTGTATAAGCGCTTTTATGCGAATGAAAAAAGAGTCCCTCCCATATGAGCAATTGTGTCGTGCTTTCCCCTTTCTTCTCTACTCTATTGAGAGTGTGTGCGGTTGTGTGTGGCCGTGTGCCCCCCAACATAGCGTCTGCAAAGAGGGAGAGAGTATGTGTGTGGTCTACGAGAGATGGCGATTGGCGTCATTATGTGGGTGTGGATTGTGTGATGGTCGTGTGAGTTCATGTGCGTCTGTGTTAGTACGTGTGTGTGTGCGGTTTGGTAAGAAGTGCGAGTAGAAGGAGCTCGCCAAGTGGATTGGGGTGATGTGTGTGCCTTGGGCTATAGGAGCCAGCCGTGTTAGCGTGCTGGACGTGCTCCCCATTCCCCCTCTCCATCTTCTGGTGCCCCCACGGAGGAGCACACTGATAGCTCCTCGGTCATGTGATTGGAAGCAAGGATGTGGCAAAGCAGTGGCCCAATCTTCAGTGGAAGCGAGGATGCGGATGACTGGCTGACAGATTTTGAGTTGTTCCTGCTATCATTGCAGATGACAGGTGATGATGACAAGATGCGTACGGTGCCCCTGGTGCTATGAGGAAAAGCGAAGGCTTGGTTTGATGGTCTCCAGGCAACAGACAAACATATATGGACAGGTTTTAAAGAGCGGTTTCTGTTGCAGTTTCGCATGGTCGTGTCGGTGAATGAAGTGGAAGCGCAGATTAAAGACTTGCAGCAAGATATAAGTGCCACTTTTGAGTTTTTTGTGGCTGAGTTTGAAGCTTGCTGGAGGCAGTTGGTGGTTGTTACGCATGTGGTTAATCGCGATTGCTTCAAGATGGAAAAGTTTCTTGCATGTCTGCATCCTGTGGTTCGTGGGAGTGTTGATGATGAAGAGCCGCGAAATTATGGTGAAGCGGTCCAAGTGGCCAAGGTCAAGAGCAAGAAAATGAAAAGAAAGATGCAGCTCGGCTTGCTTAAGCCGGCAGAGTATGCGCCTATTGTAGCAGCAGGGTGTTCTTTGGGCCCGTCGAGGATGGTGCCAATGATGCAAAGTATGCAGCCTGTTGAGGTAAGGCCAATGGTGAATTTTGCTTGTTCGGAGGTGCCTGTTTGCAGGATGCTAGTGCCAATGGTGGATGTGCTTGCCAACGAGGGCAAGCCATGTGTTCAAGAGAGTCTGTATGCAACGAAGATGGTAGATGCCAAGTGTCAAATGAAGCTTGAAGAGGCAGTAGAGCCTGTTCTTGTGGAGTCTTTGCTCGAGAAGATGGCAGATTATGGCCAGGTTGTAGGTACCAAGAGCTTGGATTTGGAAGATGAGAGTGTGCTAGAGCCAAGCTTTTTTGGAGCTGCTAAAGGATGTGAATACAGGTGCCGAGTCGGCCTATGGCAGTGATGGTGATGGGAGTTTGAGCTCGAGTTTGTGGGATACAGATGAAGAGGACGGGTCCACATCCTATGGCGAAGAGACGGACTCTAGTGAGCCTGAGATGGTACAGGTAGAGCTGCCTGGTTTGGTATATAAAGATGTGATGGTTGCCAATGTGGCTGAAGAGCAGGTGGAAGTTCCCAAGCTTGGGGTTGGGGATATGCATGCAAAGGTTTTGTGAGGCACCATGCTTATGGTGATGTTGGTTAAAGTGGTCGTGCAGTGTGCTTTGATAGTGAAGCAGGTATGGGGCTTGGCCAAAGAGAAAGCTGCCATGGAGATGGAAAGTGAACGGGTTGAAGAGGACGGTCTGCAAGAGGCATTGGTGGAGCCATGTGGCTCTCTTGGTTCGAATGAGCATGAGGATACGGTGTTTGAGGATGGCACAGGCATGGACTGCGATGGTATGATGCGGTTAGAGACGCCTTTGGGTGATGAACAGGTGCATTTGGCCATGGGTGAAGAGGAAGAGCAGGCTATGGGTGTTGTGAAGCCGTCATGGGAGATGTGCCATTGTATCGTGAAACCCATGCTTATGAGTGCAGCATTGCAGTGGGCATGTCGCCAGTTACAGGAGTCTGTGGAGGAGTCCTCCACTTTACATGGTTGGGTGGGAGGATCAGGTTTTTTCGTCAATGTTGGTTTGTCCATCGATGCCGGTATGTCTGTTGGTGTGGTCGTTGGGCAAAGTGGTGAGCACGATAGTGCTCTTTTGAGTGCTTAGATGCCAGTTTCTACGTGGAGTAGTGAGGCTATATTGTGTGCACTTTGGGTGCACTATTGTGTTTGTGTTGGGGTGCAACACTACAGGGAATTTCTTCTTGTGGATGGATAAGACCAGTACCACGTATTTGACCTTGGTGGATGATAGTGGATAAAGCAGGGGGTTGGGCAACCCGCCTAAAGGAAGACCAACAACACAGCAGGAGCTATGCATATACAGTACATATGGTTGTGCCTTTTTCCATATGCTTGAGGCCAATGAAATGTTGCAAATTTCAAGTTCTATAAATATGCTTTTGGTTGAACATGAATGTTCAACTAGGGGGTGGGCAATGATGGTGCAACCGAAGTTGGTTCGTGCCAGGAAGGGTGACAAGCAGTGTTATGGATGCTAGCAGGTGCATGGCGGCGAGCTAAAGCATGTGGGAAAGTCCTTGGCAGACCAGTGGCAGCGGAAATGTATGTCTAAAGTGGTTTTTATAGGCCAAGGGGCCTTCAAATTGGGATAATTGGGATGGCAGACCAAAGTGTCCAAAATGTAGGGAATATGCCTTGGAATGTAGGGTTCAAGATCCTCTTGAGGCCCGTCCAGACGGCTCATCAAACGGAGCATCGGTGTGAAAGATGTGCCAGTTCGAAGTTGGAAGGTGTTGCAGATCCCCGACGGGCACGCGAGATGGGGACAGGTGGCCCGAGCTAGAATGCTCAAGCAAGTGTGTTTAAGCTTAAGTTGTGGAGCATGCCGATCTTTTCGGATCGATATTTGGAGCTCAGACGTGCAAGTTATGGGCCGACGAAGTTTTCAAGGGGGGCAGTTGTGGGCTCGCTGGGCGACAGTGGTAGGCACATCGACATAGGGGTTTGTTAAGCTCGCTAAGGTTCTCAAAAAAAAAAATTGCACATGATGTGAGTAATTAGTCGTAATTTATGGCTCGTTGATCGGGACCATGGTCGGCTAGATACGCCAAGGTCAATGGGAGGCGATCATAAATATGTTTCCATTTTCTGGTGGTTTCGATTGATGGCCTCAAAAAGGATTGAAGTGCAAGAAAATTTCTCATGGTTTCGAACCAATAGGATGGCATTCCAATGGATGGACACGATGGGTGTTTGGCAAGTCCAAGCGCACGAAGCACCGACCACGTGTGGAAACCTTTACTTGAAAAGCTCTTTATTGTAGCGTAACTTCAAAAGTAAAAGATGGTTGGGATTTGGGAAGGGAAAAAAAAGAAGAATAAGCAAAGTGGAATTAAGCTGAGCCGTGGAGCCTTTAAAAGCCTTTAGAATTCTTTTATTTCGAAAAAAAGAGGAAACCCTTTTTAGAAAAAGGGGCAAACGAAGGAGGGCAACGACGGCGCTTGGGAATAAGTTCTTTTGAGGAGGCTTTTGGCTTGGAGAGAGGAGGGAGGAAAAAGGAGGGTTTTTTTTTGGGGGGCGAAGGAACAAGACAAGCTTCGGTAGATGGTTGGCTTCTTTGCAGGCTTGGTTGAGGGCGAGGCAAGGCCAAGGAGCGACTCTTGAAGAAAGGGATTTCGAATGATGAGAGCTCGGAAGGAAAGGAGCTCACTTGCATGCATGCGTGGCTCGACAACAAAAGCAGGAGTAAGAAGTCCGATTCTCAACAACTGCACCAGCAAGGGTTGTTGTCCGTGATCAGCTTTTTATGCCCATCAAGGTTGTGTCGACGAGGCTGTTTATACCAAGTTGTGCTGAGAAATGGAAAGCAAGGATTGCCCACATTTTTGTGTCATTTTCCCTTCCCCCCTCTGTTCTGCACCTCTTGTGCTTGTGTCTGCGGTGTCAGATGTGTGTGTAGGCAAGTGTGCCCCCATCAAACCAGGGGTGTCTTGTGGCAAATAGAAAGAACGCGGTTTTGGGTGTGCGAGGGAAGCTCGAAAGTGTGTCATGAGGTGTGTATGTGTTTGATCGTGATCTTATATAGTGTGGTTGACTCGAGAGGTGTGCAGGCGGTGGTCGGCTAGCAGGAAAGAGAATTTTTGAAGGTGAATCCTAGTGGATTGGGGTGCTGTGTGTACCATGGGCTGTAGAGAGGCAAGCTACTTGTGTCTCGAGTGTGTTCTCCTTTCCCCCTATCCAGCGTCATCCACCCATGCACTCTCGAGGTAGATCTTAGATGGCGATATAGACAAGTAGAGCTATAGGCAGGAGTACAAGGGGCTCATTATCCTTCAATATGGATGCCATGGTTCATGGAGATGGACTAAAAATCAAAACTTGGAATAGCACTATTACAAAGTGATGGCGTCATCCACCCATGCACTCTCGAGGTAGATCTTAGATGGCAATGTAGACATGTAGAGCTATAGGCACGAATACAAGGGGCTCATTATCCCTCAATATGGATGCCATGGTTCATGGAGATGGACTCCTTATATAGTGTTGCAAGTGGGTGGTAGATAAGATAGTGTGCATGTGTGTGTGGCATGTGCTCGTATTGACTATGCCAACCCCTCAAGGGAGGGTCACTATGTATAAATAGTGTATATTGTGTCTCTTCAAGGACTATTTATTAAATTTCAAAAAAATGAAGTACACCGTTTTTCTATTCAATTTTTAAATTGTTTTAACCCCTTCTGCTGTACAAATGTGATAGTCACTTAATTATTAAGTGATCCCTCCGAGGCCAACCCACTGCCTGTGGCTATCAACCCACCGGCCATTGACCACCAACCATCATCCATAGTACTAAAGGAATGTACATATGGACCTTGAATACTTGCCTAAGGACACTTGTCCCCCCACACTCCCCAAGAAGGGCTTCTCACACGATGCCCTATTTCTTAAGGTTCGGCTCCTGAATTTTCTATGTACTATCCACGATCACAAAAAAAGACCTCATCAATGTGCAAGGTGGAATTTACCAAATATACGTGCACTTTTGTATTCTACTCATATGGGGGCATTACAAACTGTGCAACATACATTATGGTGGGAAAAATTGACAAGCAGACATTCCAAGTATCCTAACATTCCCAACAATGAATACCCAAAAATACTTTATGTTAGCCATACACCAACTTTGCGTCGTTGAAGTAGCTGACCTTTTTCAAGAGCTTTGGTGAAGATATCTGCACAATTATCTTCATTAGAATTCTTTTCTAGCTCTAGAATCTCATCCTCAATAAGCTCGTGAATATTATGATATTGAATTTATAGATTTTTTCTTTGTGCATGGATGGTATGGTTCTTGGAAATTGCCATGCAACTCTGATTGCCACATTGAAGCATTGTTGTTGAGTCAATAGAACACCTAAGTCTATGAGCACTCTCTTGAGCCAATCTGCTTCACAAGCTGCAAATCAAGTAGCTTTATACTTTTCTTATGTTGAAGAAAGAGGGATGGTTGGTTGCTTCTAGTTAATCCAAGAAAACATTCCATAACCAAGTGAAACACAATGTCATGAAACTGACTTTCTAGAATCACAATCTCCTACCCACATAGAGTCACAATACTAACTTAGTGTATTTGTTCCAATGCCATATAAAATTCCATGATCCAAAGTATCTTTAATGTACTTTAAAACATAAGTGCTTTCCTTCCAATGAGATTTTCCTAGGCTAGTTAAAAAACCTTCTCAAGCCGCCAACTGCAAAACAAGTGTTTGGTCTAGTATTACACGAGAAAATCAAAATTCCCAACAACTTCATGTACTTCTTGATATTAGTTAAGGGAGACGCATCCTCCATGGAGAGTTTCACATTCACGTCCATTGGAGTGCTCACAAGTTTACAATCCATTATCCAAAATGCTTTTAGAATTTTGTTGTATATCTATTGCTGAGAGATGAAGATGCCCTTTGTGGATTATCAAACCTTAATCCCCAAAAAATAATGTAAAAGTCCCAAGTCTGTCATTTCAAACTTAAATTTCTAAATCTTTAGAGTTTTCTGAATGAGATCTTCATGATCATTTGTGATAATTAAGTCATCTACATACAAGACAACAATGAGTTGCTTTACGTTCTCTCTTAGTACATATAGTTTGCATCAGAAGCACTTATTTTAAAGCCAAGCCTTTTAGAAAAAATACCTATACTAATATACCACCATGATGGTGATTGCTTTAAGCCATATAAAGACTTTTTCAACATGCAAATCTTCCCTTTTGAATGGGGTGACTCAAACCCTAGTGGTTGCTCTATATAAATCTTATTCTTCAGACCTCCATTCAAAAAGGTTGATAGTACATCTATTTGGAAAAAAATCCAACAAAAAGTAGAAACAAGAGTAAGTACAAGGTGAATAGTGGTCATTCAAGCCATGGGAGCAAAGGTTTCACTCACATCAAACCCTTCAAATTATGGAAAACCTTGTACTACTAACCTTTCTTTGTACTTTTCCAATGAGACTTTGACCTTTTGTTTGACTTTGTAAACCCATTTGGTGCCAATGAACTTCTTTTTTCGTGGCCGCTCCACTATTTTCCATGTATCATTCTTTGCTATGTTGTCATAGTCTATCTGTATTTCTTCTTCCCACTTTGGATCATCCATGACCCTTTTCAAGTGTTTGTGTAACTTTGATTGAGTATATAAATTGTCGTATTTAATGCTTTTGCCCAAAAGAAATCTGGCATATCCTTGGCTTTGAGCATGCATCGTTCCGTCTCTACCACAGTCCTATTGTGATGTTCCAAAATTCAAGTTTGTTGTGGTGTCTAAGCAATAGTAAAGTGACACTTGATGCTATGCTCATTGTAGTACAATTGTTGAATTCAATTGAAATGAGTTCTCCTCCTCTATATGTGCAATGTTTCTTGATCTTCTGTCTTGTTTCATTTTCTACAAGCTTGTGCAACACTTCAAATTTCTCACAAGCTTCAAATTTGTCATGAATGAAATACATCCACATCAGTCTACTAAATTTTTCAACCAAAAGCAAAAAGAAAGATCCACCCAAAGCAAAAGTAGACATTCTACAATAGAGATGTGCATGTACCAACTCTAGAGGAAAGTGTGCTTGTTTATTACTCTCTTGTGGAAATGCCTTCCTTTGTTGCTTTCCCATCATGCAAGTCTCGCATACTTCATTCATATTTGAGATTTGACACATGTGCAACCATCTCGGATCTCAGCATCTCTTTTAGCACAATAATACTTAGGTGATCAAATCTCTCGTGCCATAAGTGAGTTGTACCTTTGTGGTCACCGTAAGTGCAGAAAGATTGTAAAGAATTTTGAAACTTACTTTGTTCCCATTGTATTGCCTTGAAAATCCAAGATTTTTGCTCCAGTTTTCTTGAAATGAACTTCAAGGCAATGGTTAGTGATTGAGTGATGGAGAGAAGATTCTTCTTGATTTATGGCACATACAACACATTAGAGAGTTACTTAGTTTCACCAGTAGCTGTTAAAAAAGAAATTATCCTAGAACCTTCTGTTGGTTGGACATATGCATTATCTTCAATAGACATTGATGGGTTCTTGTAGAGGCTTCCAAAAACTATACCAATCTTTCTTACTAGTCATAAATCGAGATGCTCCATTATCTAGAATTCAAGAACCATCAACAAGTGAAGTTTTTAATAATGTGCATACCTCTTCTATGACAACCCATAGTTCAAGATCTGCCTCAACATTGTTGGTGGATTCTTTTTCCTTCCAAGAAGCCTTCACGTTGCCTTTGTTTTCATATTCTTTCTTCTTTTTGAAATCTTTAACAACGTGACTTTTGTTGTCACAATAAACAACTGCCTATCAGTTTCTTTTTCTTGGGCTTTGTCTTAGAGACAATTTGCTGTAGTCGCCTTTCCTTCTGCATTGGACGTGAAAGCAGCATCATCCCTACCATCTCTAGTCTTGAGTCATAGCTCCTCTTCAAGCAACATTGCACTTAGTTCTTTAAAGTTAAGAGGGGCTGGACAAATCTGAGTGTTGAGTGGCATAACAAGACCATCATATCTGGCTTCAAGTATGCAAATGCAACACCAAGCTAAATCTTTTGGAGAAGTATCCACACCAACAGTAGCTAATAGATCTTGGGGATCCTTACTTTGCTTGATAAAGGCATTCGCCTTCTCTCCATCATCAAGATTCTCAGTAGAAAGTTGATTTTTAGATTTTGAATAATGGTGTGATTATGCACCTCATGTTGAGGGGCCATTATGCTCCAATATTCATATGCTTTAGTGGTATGTTGAATCAAAGTGAGAACAAAAACACTTACACACATGACAATGGTGCACAATGCATGTGCATTCCTTCTCTTCCAAGTACATAGAAGAGTAGCATATAGAGGGATTAGGAGACCTGGATTTGCTAGATTAGTCATTGTAGCAGGTTCATAGCTAGCACCATTTTGCATCAACATTGTATACACTAATTCATACGAGTCCAACATTGTAACAATTTTGAATTTACACAAAGTGTAGTTGGTGCAGTCAAGTAGCAGTTTGTGAAGGAGGGTGGATGAGTGCAAAGAAGAGTAGCATCGACATCAAAATTTGAAGATGCTAACATAACAAAGGATTGATTTTGTGAGGTAATAGTAAAGTACTTCTCGTACAATCCTAGCTACAAGCACCTAATGCTTTGATACCATGGAAGAAATGTAGAACAAAATAGAATCTTGTAGCAAGAAGTGTTACTAGAGAGAGATATGGTGCAAAATATATTGGTGGAAAATCAAATTTTACATTAGCACTATTACAATGTGATGTCATCATCCACTCATGCACTCTCAAGGTAGAGCTTAGATGGTGATATAGACAACTAAGCTAATATGCAAGAATACAAAAAGCTAGTTATCTTTCAATATGGATGCCATGGTTCATGGAGATGGCCTCCTTCCATAGTACTACAAGTGGGTGATAGATAAGAGAGAGAGTGTGTGTGTGGCATGTGCGTTATTAACTATGCGAACCCATTGTCCACAGAAATCAGTCATCGACCACCGGCCATCAACCACCTGCCACCAACCAACGACCATCGGTCATAGTATTAATGGGATGCACATATGGAGTTAGTGTCGTAGTGAAAATGTTGAGAATATCCTTAAAATTTTCCTCGGAGGTGCTATCCACAAAACTCTACTTGGGGGTTCCATGCCCCCCTAGACTCCCTAATAGGGGCTGCTCACCGTGCCCTGGACCCCACTTGGTTGGGCTCTTGAATTTCCTCCGTACTATCCACAATCACAAATAAAGACCTCATGAGTGTGCAAGTTGGAATCCACCAAATATATGTGCATTTTTGGCTTCTCCCCATATGGGGCCTTACAAATTGTGCAACATACATTATGGTGGGGAAAAGTGATAGGTGATCATTGCAAGTATACTAACACTTTCTACTCATGGTAATCACAAACACCAATTATCATGGAACATCATAGTGGCTAAGTTTAAATTTTAAATAATAAATTTGAGAATAAAGAGCTTGGTAGATAATTGTTATATGTTTTTTACAATTAATTCCATAATGTGCTTGAAATAGTCTCAAATGGAAGAATAATTGTGCTTGACTAGATTTCCACTTTTGATGTCGTTGGTGAGTGAAATGGCAAGGGGCTTTGCGTGTACTTTCTCCACCCAACCACTTGCTCTTCTAGGTGCCTCTAGTCCTATCTTTAGGATACCTCTAGACTTAGCATGAGTCGGCCTTGCCTAGGACCCTATGCAATCTTACCCTTGTCTTGCCATTACTTTTCGCTCAAAGGAAAATTTTCTTCCTCGATAAAATCAACGTTATTACATGATTGATTACATCATAAGTGGAACTTGTACTCCTCAAAGTTTCACAAAATCTACAAAAATCATCAAATGATAAAATTATTATTTAATCACAAACGTAGGATTGCTTATCCATTTAGCTATGAGGCCTTAACTCACTTCTCTGTGAAGAAGCCTCACCTTTGTGAAGGCGGTCCTCCCTTGACATGGAGAATTACTCTTGGCATTTACGAACAAGAGGCCGAAGCACTCCACTGTGGTTAGAGGAGATACATAGGATTGCTTATCCATTTAGCTATGAGGCCTTAACTCACTTCTCTGTGAAGAAGCCTCACCTTTGCGAAGGCGGTCCTCCCTTGACATGGAGAATTACTCTTGGCATTCATGAACAAGAGGCCGAATCACTTCACCGTGGTTAGAGGAGATACGTTGTGCCACAGAGGTGACAAGATTTGATTTACAACTAAGATTTGGAACACAAAACCACCTTAGGTGTGAGCACCTCTTTCCAATGCTTTTAGCCACAAATCTACAGTTTCTCAAATAAATTGTCAGTAGCTTGTCAACAAGGTGAAAACCCCATTAGCCATAAGATGTTTTCCATAAAAACAAACTTAAGCCCCAAAGGATTGGGGTTTGGATGGCGGTTGTGAGCAAGGCTTTCTTCATGGCCCTGTTAGCCATGAAGATGGTGCAGAGAAATATATTGTTACTGACAGTGGCCTGTAGAGGCATTATTGGTCCTAGGTGAGAAACAAAACTCTTCTTGTATCAAGATGCTGCCATTTGGCGTCACTCCTCCCTTGAATGATGAAGGTTTCCATGCCTCCTTCCCTCTCCCAAGCACACTTCCCAATCACTCCTTTATTTTTGAGAAGATAGCTTCGATAGTAAAAATAGCATAGCAGCCCTTCCCCATGCCTTCCCAAGAAGAACTTTGAGCTTTGATACCACTAAAAGGGAAAGGGGCTCTACTTGTACTTAATCCACCCATCCACCCACTCTTATAGGTGCACTTGTCCCTATTTTATGAGGCCTCTATACTTAGCAGGACTAGACCTTGCTAGGATCCCGTCCCACCTTACCCTTGTCCTATGTATAAGAAGAAGAATCTATTAGATCTATCTTGAAAGCTGACGAACAAGGGAAGAAAAAAGAGGGAGACTCTTATTGGAAGTATGGGACATGAGAGATGCATCTTGTAAGATGCCTCCACATTCTTGATCCTTCACAAGAATGGGATCTCGAGGGGGGAATACCCATTTGGTACGCCATCCCTCTTACACTACAAGAGGTTTAGCTTGATACTATTTTCTTGATATTTTCATATTTCCCTAAAAAAATTTCCTTAAATAACTCAAGAGAATGAACGACATTTTATTTTTCAAAAGTGTCTTTGAGACACTAAAGTATCTCTCTCTTAAAGACTGGTGCTAGAGTCATGCCATCCCTCTTCAAGGGTTTTAGCTTGAGACAAATCTCGACACTAAGTATATGTGAGGGGTCCATGCTACGACTTGGCTGTCCTTTGAATAGATTAATAATAATGACCTTACATTTAAAGACTAGTGCAAGGGCTTTAGCTTGAGACATATCTTGACAGAAAGTATCTGTGAGGGATCCATGCTACCACTTTCTATCCTTTGAAGAGATTAATAATAAGGACCTTACATTTATCACATAATTAATGCAAGGTTGAACAGACAATTTGTTGTTGGTGTATTTCTTTTCATTTGAGCCCGTAGGTCATTCAAAAAGTGACCATGGATCATCAGCTAGAACATCAAAACATGAACTATTTAGCCATTTAAATACATGTAAACAATTATAGTTATGAGTTATAATTAGGAGTAGATAAATCTACATGCACTAAACACCCTTTATTTGTCCCAGTAGGCCTCCCCAATCTTGAAAAAAGACACAATTATATTCATTACCTTTCTTCTAGCTCTCTTTCGGTGTTTTTCTTTCTTTAAAGTTTCTTTTGCACAATTAGGGAGTGAATATAATATATGGCACCATGCTTTCTAAAATGCACTTGACTTCCCTTGTAAAAGAGCCTCCTCCTGTGTACTCATGTGGTAGTCACCCTTAATGAATCTTTGAGGGACTCATATAAACATTGTACAATGGCCACATGCAACTATAGATCTACTTTGATAATTAGGTGTCTATATGCCATTAATTAGGTGACAAAGAAACCTTAATTTTGTCTTGGTAGAACCACCTCTTTATTTGATTTGATCCGCCATTCCTTGGTTGAGTGGTAAAGGGTGTTGCTACTTTGATTACCATTACTTTGGTTGAGTGGTATACCTTCTCCTTAATATAGTTGCCTACTTGCTCTACTTTCAATTTTCAATACATAGTATGTCCCCAAGATGCTTCAGCATCTCGAATTCGAATTAGCTTCAAAAGCACCCTTAGTCTCTAGGATTTGACCTCAGCACGTAGACACTAAAAAGACAAGCTTAACCACTAGGCTATTCGCATTGGCTACCCTTAGGACTCCCTTAAGCACTAAAAAAAACAAATTACCCCCCCTCCCCCCCTTTTCTCCTTTCGCTTTTTTTTGTCCAGCCTTCCCTTTTCCTTTCTTCCTCCCCCCCCCAAAACTAATTAATTAATGGTTTGCAAAAAACTCGTTTTGGCTACCTACTCCGGTCTATTCTAAAGTTTTCCATTAATTAGTCACCCAGATTCCTTTCAAATTTGCTAAAGCGAAGGCAAAAGAAGGCTTCCTGTCATTGTCATCCTCTCTGTAGAGCCAGCCCCCTAACCATGGACGCCTCTGCATGCCCCTCGCCCTCCTCTCCGCTTTCCTCTGACTCAATGTGCAGCCCCACGTTCACTTAATCCCTCGCCTCTCTCTCTCTCTCTCTCTCTCTCTCTCTCTCTCTCTCTCTTTGCACCTTCAACCTCAGATGAAGATGGCAGCCCAGATTCGAAGTCTGAAGCAAAAGACCATGCACGGCCATTCATGCACCCCTCCTCCTTTGTGCTCGAGCTTGCCTGCACAATCTCCTTGTACGCTCTAGCCCCATCCCTTGAGAAGTCTCCATGGATAAGAAGACATCAGTTACAAAATCTGACAACAGCTCCTCAATTTAGGCTTAACCATGGATGCCTCTCCATGCCCCTTGCCCTCCTCTCCGCTTTCCTCTCACTCAATGTGCAGCCCCACGTTCACTTAATCCCTCGCCTCTCTCTCTCTCTCTCTCTCTCTCTCTCTCTCTCTCTCTCTGCACCTTCAACCTCAGATGAAGATGGCAGCCCATATTCGAAGTCTGAAGCAAAAGACCATGCAGGGCCATTCATGCATCCCTCCTCCTCTGTGCTTGAGCTTGCCTGCACAATCTCCCTGTACTCTTTGGCCCCACCTCCTTGAGAAGTCTCCGTGGATAAGAAGATATCAGTTACAAAATCTGACAACAGCTCCTCAATTTAGGCTACTGCAAGAGCCGACCAGTGAAATGGGTCCATCATCGCGATTCTCTTGCTTTCTCATTGCTACGAAATCGTTATATGTATGTCATTGTGTGCCTTCATGTTGCGGTCCCACATTTTGCACAGGTTCATGCTTCGGTCCTAATTCGAGAAACATATTCATTGAGACTCTTGTATACTACCTGTGAAACACAAACACACACACACACACACACACACACACACAACTGATCCATCATCATTGATGCCATGGTAGATGTACACACAGATAATACATCTGTCTCGCACCTCCTTGTGTTGCTGCCGCCAGTCTCCTTCGTTAGCATCACCCATCCCCAGCTTTGAAGAGCTACACGCAGTCACCAATGATGCACCACAACCGACACAGGGAAAGGGCAAAATATCTAATTCTCTCTCTCTCTCTCTCTCTCTCTCTCTCTCTCTCTCTCTCTCTCTCTCCACGTGTGCCCGTGTCTCTCCACGTAAAACTTGAAACTTTCAATAGAATCTTGCTAAATTCCTATCAAAACAAATGCGTTCAAAATACCCCTCAAATTTCAAAAATTCTCAAACTACCCCCAATATTTTGTTAAAAATGCCCTTAAAATTTGTCAAAATTCCCTTAATACCCCTTGTTGCGAGATTAAATATCTCCAAGGATGCTAAAACTAAAATTTGAGTTGGTTATGTAGACTTTGGATATTACTTGCTTCATTATTTTTAGACATAATTGCTTTTTTTTCCCAAGTAATTTGTGACAAATTACATGCTAAACACTCAAAAACGAATCCCAATTAAATTACATGCTAAGCACTCAAAAATGGATCCCAATTGTGACAAATCCCTTTTATCCCTTAAAAGCATAAAATCACCCTCTTGCTCTGTCCCCGTCTCCCTCTCTCTTCCAAGTGCCAACACCTCCACTTTTCTTCTCAAAGCCACAAAACCCATCTCCTTAAATTCTATCTAATACACCACTTTTCAAAATTGACTGGACTACCCTACCCTACCCTATTCCCCCCCCCCACCCCCCACCCTTCCCTTTTCCTTTGGTCCCCCCCCCCCCCCAAACCCAAACTAATTAATTAATGCCTTTGTGAAAAAGTTGTTTCAAGACCTACTACTACTTGCTCCACTTTTGTTTTTCATTAGATAGAATCTCCCCAAGATCCTTTAGCATCTCCAATTAGCATGTCCATGCACGTCACCACTTAAAACCAATATTAATCAGTAGCACTTGAACTCATCACTTACATAGTATGAAACTCAACGTAAACCACTAGGCTATATGTCTACTTTGGTCCATGAGCTCCCTTTGAGCCATACAAAAAAAAAGATCCCCCCCCCCAACCACAAACAACACCTCTCCTTTCCCTTTTTTTCCCCCACCCTTCCCTTTTCCTTTCTTCCCCCTCCCCAAACTAATTAATGCATTTGTGAAAAAATCGTTTTTGCTGCCTACTCATCTTTGTATGTGTGTCATCTTTGTATGTGTGAGTTCATCTACATTCCTTTAATCAGTCTAAATTCACAAATCCCATTAATTTCCCTCAAAGATTCTCATTCAATCTGTGAATTCGGAGGTAAACCCGCACGACTTGTCACTGTCATGCAGGCCCGCATCCCCCGATCGGTGTCCCCTTGCCGCCTTTTCCTTGCTTTCGCTCTCATCAAGGACATGGTAGGATTCTCTCTCTACTCCCGACTACCGCGATACATGCCATCCCTGCGTCTCTCTGCATTCACACTCTGCCTCTACGTTCACACCATCAGCTTCAGCAGCTTGGACGGTCAGAGCAACCGCCTAGGATTGCGAATCTTCCATAAAGAACAACTGACGCACATCAACTGGCTCTCTCTCTCTCTCTCTCTCTCTCTCTCTCTCCACCCACTTAACCTCCGCGAAACCTCCCATTAGGAGTTGCCTGCAAGCGAGCACACGGAGCTGCAAAACAAAAATATCATTCTTTGCCTCCACCTTTGCTGTGTCTGGCTCTCTCTCTCTCTCTCTCTCTCTCTCTCTCTCTCTCTCTCTCTCTCTCTTTCTCTGTGTGACGATGCAATTAATAGATCCACCTTTCTTACCTGCCGCACTACAACCCTCTTGCCTGGGAGCCTGCACTATTGCAGCGTGCATGCACCATGGCCATCCCGTGCATAAGAATGAGCGATTGTTGCGACCTTTCACGGAGGGCCTCCCACAAAGCATCACGAGGAAAATGTTTATGGATCCTTTGCAGAAGTATCGAAAACACCCCAGACCTCTCCCGCCCATATTTGGCTTTCCTCCTCTGCATAATCATGTCGTTGCCTGGTTTCGCCCACGACGCGTCTATGCCCTTGATGGCCATCATTGCCCCTACTTCCACCTCCCAGAGATGCAAGCCTCACAAGCTCATGACGCAGCAGAAAATGTCCCCCTCCTGAACACCTCTGTAACTTCCCATGATTCCCTATCTGCACTTCCTAATCACATGACGATAGAGAGACAAGGCTCACTAGTAGGTCTGAAGATTCCGAACGAATCTTGAAAAGCCTTGTTCCATTCACAATCACTGGCTTTGTGTAGACTTCCTCGGCTTGCCATCGTCCACTTCGCCATGCTGCTTGCAGTTCTGCCTGCGATCTCCTAGCACCTCTTCGCTTCCCTACCCCTTACAGTTCAGGATTGTGTTCCATCTTTGTCCTTCCTCTCTCACAAAGCTCCTCAAACTCTCCCATCACAGTCCCTGCGATCTACTTCTCTCTTCAGACGTGCTTCCTGATGCCATCATCACCTCTGACAGAGATCCCCCTTCCCCATCAGCTCGCCATTGCTTTCCTCACTCTGCATATACAACTCTCTCTGCGTAGATGACATAGACGCACCTATTCTCTGTGTGTTGGTTGCCATGCTATGGGATCAATGCCTCTGCACGTATGCACTTTGCTTCTCTCTATCTCCTTCTCTCTCCCCCCTCCACGTGCTATGTGCCCTCCTTCCCATCCATTCTCTCTCTCTTTCCTCCCTCTTTTCTCCTCAAATCTGCAAGAGCATCTCGTCATATTCTTCTTAATCAACCCACTTTCGAAAATTGGCACGACCTACTCATTGTAGACTTTGCACATAAAAATTTACTAGTTGTTGAAGGGGAAAGTTAAAAGATAACTTATCACAAGAAGTTTTGGACAAATTCTCACAATATTTCCCACATTGTGACTTACCTCAACATCATGAGCTTCTGCGAGGGAGGCGCCGCATACCTAGCTAGGTATGATTGGGGGGAGGGGACTGCCCGGGGGGGGGGGGGCGGGGGTTCCCCCGTGCCCCCAATCGTACCTAGCTAGGTATACGGTGCCTCTCGAGCAGGAGCTCATGATGTTATGCATTGTTTGAAAAACAGTGAGAAAAACTCCATTTTCCTACATGAGAAAATTTCTAAATCTTCTTGTGATGGTTATGAAACCCTGATGTTTTGGTGTTTTTAGTACTATTTTATGACAAAAAAAACAGATGAAACCTTGTTGATAATAACATATTCTTCCATACAATGAACTATATCTGAATTAAGAATAACACTCTTTGAGGGCTACAAAATAAGTAACACTTATACAATTGCATTTTTGCACGCAGGTTTACTTCAATGACCATGTTTTTCGCCCAAAGTAAGTATGTGTTGTAAATTATTTCCTTTATATGTAGGAAGTCCTTTCCAGATTTCTTTCATAAATTATATTTCATAATTCCTTTATATTGCATAATTAGGTAGCATATTTTGCATGTAAATATGCTACCTAATTATGAAATATGCTAGGCCCAAAAAGAGCTCAAGTCTTGCAAAAAAATCAATGTAAGTCTTAGCTTGCATTCTCTACAAAGAACGGAGAGAGTTCATACCACAAGGTGTATTTTTTGATTTTGATTTTGATTGGTCTCACTTTTTCTTTAAGATTGAAACACATTCTTGAAATAAATGGGGATATTTTCAATGATCATCCAAATATAATTTCCTAGTTCATGTTTCAAAGATCCTGCATTCTCAAATTCCATAATTCCACCCCTATGTACAAAACCATGCTATATAAAGGCCACCTTTTCTCCCTTTTTTAACCCCTTCCCTTACACCCACATAGCACCATATGGTAACCCTGATTTTGTAAGTGTCAAAGTCGGCACCAGAAGGGAAACACGAACATAGGAATGGGAGAGAGAGAGGGAGAGAGGCAAAGTTTGAAACAAAAAAACTCTAAAGAGAAATGATACAAGATGACCTGAAATTGGATCCTAGTAACATTGATATAGTGTGCCAAGTCTTGACTTGCAAAATCTTTAAAGATAGTCAACTCATAAAATCCACAGAACTAGGAATAAAATATAGGATGGGACATGTGTGCACATAAAAAAAAGTCATAAGCAGGAGTGAAAGTAATATGGAAGGTGAATGGGAAGCTTTAACATCCCCTTCAACAACAGATGCTAATAAAGTGTGTGGAGGAAACTTCCAAAGTACGAACAAGATCTAGGAAACCATAATGAGCACCAAGCCAAGAAATCACAAACCATTCCACATCACTTGAAGATGACTGCAGTGGAGGATGACTAGTTAAGTTAGTTGTCATAAAATCTAATATCTAGCTAACCTATATGATTTTCTCATATTAAATTGATTGTTTAATGTGGGAAAATAAACGGGAACAAGAGCTAGAATAGAGACATGGGCTTCTAGACCTATCTCAACAGGGGACCAAAAGGAGAGATGGTTGCATCTCACTAGGGGTCCAAAAGGAGAAGGTCTTCCAAAGAGAAATGTGTAATAAGTGCTTCTAGACCTATCTTAGTAGGGGACCAAAAGGAAAGATGGTTGCATCTCAATAGGGGTCCAAAAGGAGACAATCTACCAAAGAGCAATGTGCAATAAGTGCTTCTAAGCTTATCGATTCTTCTTTTTCTCCCTACCCTCATTCCGTGCTAGCTCTCTCCACCTTCGAAGGTGCTTGAGGCCTTGGGACTGAGGCCGGAGATGGTTAATGCTTTAACAAATTTCATGTTATGCTTGTGATGCATGAAGCTTTTCATCTTCATAGCATCACCAAGGTCACAAGGAACACAAAGATTGTATTATACCAAGTCTCTCTTCATGGGAGAATCTATAATACAAAAGCCTATTGGAGGGGGGACCGGCTCCACATAAATCCGGTCCTCTATGTTCTCAAAGTAGTCTCATAAAATTGCTGGTTCTAATTCTCTTAATTTTGTTATTCTCAAAGTTCATGGGCCATTTCCATTGCATTGGTATCAGAGCTATTGGTTTCTCTTTTCTTGCTTAAGAAGACAGGTCCTTAAGTTTTCCATGAAAGGTTGGGCCTATTCATTGCAATAGGGTAAGTGGGACAGGGATCTATTGTCTTGGTTGAGAAGGACTTAGTTCGAGGTACACCATTGGGAACTATAGTCTTAATAATGGAGTCTCTCAGGGATTGCCTTTGGCTTAATTTAACACTAGGTTGGTAATGGGATACTTTTATGTTCTGTTAAGTGACCATTTTCCTTGAATTATGTCAAGAGTTTCAAAATGGATTTTGAGGTGCTATCTGTCTAGAAAGTTGTCTCATGAGCTGAAAAAAACTTGACATTTCTTTGGAATATCAATTCCATCTTTAACCTTGTCCTTGTACAACATTTCACAACCTAAACTGTGTGAAAAAACGGGTCCTGTTTTTGGCTTTTTTCAACTTTTTGCAACTATACCACTCTAGAATTCATGTTTGTGAGGTCTATAATGCTAGAGAACTATCTTTAGTAGTCCTCAACATGTCCTGATGCTTCTAGGGAGAAATAAATGTTAAAGTTGTAAGTTATGACCAAATTACAAAAAATGTCAAATCCT
The DNA here is from genome assembly GCF_014529385.1 of Adiantum capillus-veneris. Classification (NCBI taxonomy): domain Eukaryota; kingdom Viridiplantae; phylum Streptophyta; class Polypodiopsida; order Polypodiales; family Pteridaceae; genus Adiantum; species Adiantum capillus-veneris. Next base: position 77,513,669 of record NC_140941.1, on the reverse strand, counting down.
GTTTTTTAGCCAATTTTAGCTCTTCTATGATTTTTTTGGTGGCTTTCATGATATCCAAATGCATTTTTGATTTTCTATGTCGCATATTGTAACATAAAGCTATTATTCCTTGAGTTTTGGGACGCCTAATACCCTATTTTGCATAGTAGACAATGACGGTTGATTTTTTCTATTATAGAAGAAAACGAAACATTCTAGTATATCAAGTATAGCTTTTTCAATATTGTTAGTTTCTTGTGACGACTACATGCATTTTGTAGGTAGTAACCATATCTAGTCATAAGGATCAAATTTGGCTAGATATTGAATAGTTTCTATGGGATTCTACAACTCATAATGTTGAACCCAGTTTTTTCATATTTGCTGTATTTAGCACTTCATCTTTGTCCCCAAGATTCCCCTTCGTAAGAGATGTATTATTCTTTTCACATGCTCCATGGCTCCTTATGAACCTAAAGGACAATAGGGAACTAAGAAAACATGCATATATTATTTGTATTGAGCGTGGCTATAGAAACTTTGATGATAGGTTTGCAGAATAGTAAAAATTCAACTTTTTTGTACCTATTTCTTTTGGCAAAACAAAAAATAGTGAGTGAGAAGCAATCATATGTTCTGATCACCAATCTATTGAAGTTAACTAGGGAATTTATCTCAAGTCCTACAAAAATCCCTAATCTTATTTTTATGCAACAAAACGTAAGAAATGTCTGTTTTGATGAAAATGTACTGGTCCATCAACTTTGGAGGCTTGGTGTGACCAAAAGATGAGAAATTTTACAAGTTTCTTATTTTTTCCATTTGTAGTAGGCCTTGAACTATAACCTCATGCAAGGATTTTACAAAATGAGTGGATCTACTATTGTTTTGGAGGTTTTTTTCAAAACCCTGAAAGGACACTTTTATGTCCTGTTAGGTTACCAACCTAGTGTTAACCATTATTGAGCTACTAGCAAGATCAACAGGAACTATAATCAATCGAGCAATGCTAGACCCTCTCCACTACTCTTTGCAATCAACAGTGTCTAAACCACGGGTGTGGCTGCTTGAGAACTAATTTTCAAAGGTAAAGAAGAGTAGCGACTAAGATTTATGAGGGTACCAAAGCACAAAGTAATTTTATACACAAATTTGATTAGCATGGTTGACAATAACCAAGAGAGTAGAATGAACATTGATAACTTTGATTTTGCACATGAAGGTGCTAATTATGATGCCCCCATGTTTGTTAATTATCTTGTTACTAGGTTGCAATAAGCAATGCACAACCCTGCTTTGCAAGCCAAAGTTACTCAACAACTTCGTGCTTACGGGATTTCCTTTGCTCTCCAAGAGAAGAGAAGGATTAGGACATCGCAAATCATTCCTTGCATGGCGAAGGTCACAAATGCTAAAGAAGTTCAAGGAGGGAGGAAAGAGTATCTCTTTCCTCACCTATGATGGCACCTTTGGTGCTACCAACAAAGTATTGGCCTTCATCCAACAATTTGATGTCGACTTTGGAGACAAGGGCTTCACGGAGTCGTCCAAGCTACATCATCCAGCTATGCACTTCCAAAAATCTACTCGTCAATGGTGGGCTAGCCTTCGTGGCAACGACGAATCCCCAAGACATGGAAAACTCTACGAGTTTCCATCATGAAGAAATTCCTTGCAAGCGATGCAAAGGACAAATTTCTTACGCGGACTTAGAAGCTTCTCTCTCATGAGTCTACCCACAAATATGTGGACAAATTTTGGGATTTACATCTCAAGGCTACTGTCTTTCAAAAGATAGACTTCGCCAAGCAAAAGCAATAATTTTGTGCGAGACTACCTGGAGATATGGCCGAGTATGTCAACTCTCAAGGCCTAGGACTATCATTGAAGTGATTCACCATACTATGGTAACTTCACAAATCAATTTCCAACAAGGGGCTAAAAGGAATTTTATGCCCATGAAAACTAGTGACCGAAATGAAGCAAAGGGGAAGAACAATGCCGAAAACTCTTCCCAAGGAAATTCCAACAACAGTCGGTCCAAGGAGAAGGGAGTTTACAAAGATTAAAATAAACTCTCTCTTGAAGAGCTAGAACCTTTTTGTAATGACCACAAATGTTTTAAGTGTGGAGAGCAAGGACTTGGCTACCGTTCTTACCACCGTTCTTACCCCAAGAGAAATGCTCGCAATGAGACTCCTTGAGCTTCCACTATCGAAGCTCAAAAAGAGGATGCTCATTGCAAAGGATCACCTCTCTCCTATGCTTGGGGAAAGGTAAGGGAGCATGATGTCTTCATCTTGTTTGACCCTGGCTCTACTCAAAATTCCATATCAATGGATTTGGCCACCAAGTTATCCATTCAAGATCATGAGATGGGAGATGTGGTTGTAGCCGATGGAGCCTTCAAGAGGCAAGAAGCCGTAGTTACTCCCTTGATTGGGAAATTGAGGCTTCATGTCCATGGCTATGTTGACAAAGAAGATTTCTTCATCTCTTCTCTCCAACATGAGGATGTTATGGTTGGGACACCATGATTTAACCGCATGGCTTTCAACATGAAGTTCCTTGAAAGGAGACTTCACTTCACCTACAGGGAAAAGAGCATGTACATAGATTCTATTGAGTCAGGGAACACCATATCCCTCATAAATACACTTGCTTTTGATAAGTCCATGAGAAGCTCTACTTTTGCGTATATGATTTTTGTTGGAGAATCTGTAAATGATTCCAATGGTTTCACAAATAGGAATAAAGGGAATCAAGAGGAACTAGAGTTGTCTAATTTCCTAAATGGATTCCAAGATGTTTTCATTGATGACATCCCTAGTGAGCTACCTCCAAAACGAGGGATGATGACCATGCAATAGAGCTTCTACCAGGAAGCTCACCGCCTAACAAGCCTCCTTATTGATTTTCCCAAGCTCAACAAGAGGAGATCATGAGGCAAGTGCATGATTTGGTGGAAAAAGGGATGGTGAGGCCTAGCTCCTCTCCATATTGTTCACAATAATTTTAGTGCAAAAGAAAGACGGCACATATCGCAAGTGTGTCGACTATAGAGCACTAAATAAGATCACTATCAAAAACAGATTTCATGTGCCACGAGCCACTCAAATTCTCTTGAGGAGTACAAGAGACACCTCCATGAAATCTTTCACGTTGTGAGAGAGAACAAGCTTCTCATTAGTCAAAAGAAAAGTGATTTTTTCCTACGAGAGATTCAATATTTAGGTCACATTATCTCTAGAGATGGCACCTGTATATATCCAACAAAGTTAGAGATAATAACAGTATGGCCTAATCCAAGGGATCTACAAAAGGTACAAATCTTCATAAGTATGTGTGCATACTATAGACGCTTTATAGACAAATTCTCACTAATAGTGGGCCCATTACATGACTTAACAAAAAAGAACGTTAAGTATTCATGGACTGCAAAAGTGCAAGAAGCTTTTGAGAAGCTTATCTCTCAAACTTGTGCTCACATTAGATCTCTCAAAGCCATTTGAGGTCCATTCGATGCTTGTGGTGATTGCCTTGGAGCTATTTTGCTTCAAGAAGGGCATGCCATAGCATATGAGAGTCAAAGACTCAACTCCGATAAGCGAGTATTGGGAAAATATGAAAAAGAGCTACTAGTTGTTCAATATGCTCTAGACACGTGGAAACGCTATCTCTTGGGGACTCCATTCATCCTACGAATGGATCAGAAATCCTGAAGAACTTCATGATGCAAACCAAGCTCTTCGACAAACAAATGAGGTGGGAAAATTTTCTTTTGCAATTTAAATTTCATATTGCTCACATTGCTGGCAAGCACAATCAAGTGGTCGATGCACTTTCATGGCAGCCAAGCGTAGATGTGATGTCTATAGCAACTCACAATGATCTATCTTTTATGATAGATGAGTATACAAATGAGCAAGACTTTAAGTAAGTAATTACAGCCTTTGCATCAGGGAAAAAAAAAGAACCATTCACCTCGAACAATGGTTATCTTCCAAACAACAATAGGCTATTTGTTAGTCCCCCATACAACAAGAAAGTCATGTATGAGTCCCATGTATAAGTACGTAATTACAACCTTTGCATCAGGAGAAAAAAAAGAACCATTTACCTTGTTATCTTCCAAACGACAGTAGGCTATCTGTTACTCCCCCATACAATAAGAAAGTCATGTATAAGTACATAATTACAACCTTTGCATCAGGGAAAAAAAAGAAACATTCACCTTGAAGGATGGTTATCTTCCAAACGGAAATAGACTATCTGTTACTCCTCCATACAATAAAAAAGTCATGTATGAGTCCCATGCTTCTCAATATGCGGGGCAAAGAAGGATTCCATAATCTACTCTTTAAGGAGTAGAAATGTATTTATGTTGGACTACCATGAAAAGTAAACATAGCATGAATAGTATGTTTCAAAATGTGTGGTATCCCAAAAGTCAAAATTGACTAAGGGAAGAAGAAGTGGGTTAGGCTTTTTGGAAGGTTGGCCTGGGTAATTGATAAAGGGATTATATGCTTAGCAAGGTAAAAGATAGGGCAAATGAGATAGGATTTATTAGAAGCAAAAGGTGCTTAGGAGGGGTTTTAAAAACAAACAACCAAAGGTGCCTTTTGGGAGAGGAGTTTGCTCGTTTTAGCACGGGTAATTGATAAAAGGGGTTTTATGCTTTGCAAGGGAAAAGGTAGGGAAAGGGGGAGGGGATTTACTAGAAGCAAAAACGTGCTTTAGGGGGGGTTTTACAAACATCCTAGGTTCCTTGTGAGAGAGGATTTTTTTCATTTTGGTGGTGACCTCATGTTGAACGAGCTCACTAGCGGTGTCCTCTTTGAGTATGGCCATTGCTTCAGCCAAGAGGGTTTTTTGAGATCTCTTTACAAAAAAATGAGCTGCCCATTATAGGGAAAGCAACCAAGTGAGCTGAAAGGATAGATTTTTCGACAAAAGAATCAAACTCTAAGAGAGAGGATCTCTTCCACAACATGAGTTGATTGGCCCAAGCTACGGGTTGCACTCTAGGAAAGGATATGGGTGAATTTTTTTTAATAAGATCCTCAAGTCGTTCTTCAACAAGATTGTGAATGGAGTAAAAAACTTAACAAGAATAGATTGGGCTTGGATGTAAATGTTGGTGCAATCAAGTTGGTATTGAATGTTAAGGGTTACAAACTTGGCATTGAGAAGGGCTTGGGCAGCGGTATTGTCCAAAACTAGGCGTGGCGGTTTTATACAAAGGCTATTGGAGGTGGAAGAGGTGAGATTTATCTTTAGAAAGTTTAGCATATATAGCCTTGAATTCTTGTAAGGAAAAAGACATAATTATGTTGAATTCTTGCGACTTAATGATGGCGGGAAGGGTGGGAGTGGAGGGGGTAGGGTTGAGGGAAGAGATAGTGGAGAAAAAAGGGGAGGCAGTGGTGGCAAAGGTGGAGAAGAAGGCACCAAAGGATATGGGAATGGTGAGGGGAGGATTGGGGAGTAATCTACTTTGGGTAGCAACAGTGCCGAGAGCCTTGGCGCTTATGGATTCTTTAGAGTAAGTCACAAAGAAGTCAAATTCCTCCAAAGAAAGATTGGCGGGGAGTATTTGAAGCTCCTTTGGACTAAACAATGTTTTTTTTCGAGGAGGGTTGGTGAAGGCGGAAGCCAAATCCAAACCTAGGAGGGTAGTAGGGAGAGTTGATGAAGAGGGTACTAGGACGGGTGAATGAGGTAAGGAGTGAGCGGCGATCATGGCAACGGTGGAAGTGCCGATGGTAGAGTTTGTCAATGAGGGAAAGAGGGTGGTTCCAAAAGACGGTCTAGGAGTAGGATTGCTCTAGAAAAGAGTAGGGGTGGAAGAGGACTGCATGTAGCCAAAGGAGGACTATTAGATAGTTTGGTGTTTTTTGAAAAAAAAAAGCTAGGTTGTTTTCAAACTATACAAGTTAAGAAGTTTTGAAAGAAACAACCAAAGCCTCAAAGGCTATAATATAAGCAACCTGCGCTACATTTTTTGTTGGCAGAATGAAAGGAGTCCCCAGTAAATAGTGCTTCCAAAAATCTAGTGCATGTAGAACTACTAAGTGTTCCTTCTCATATATGCCTAGAGCTTGCTCAACAGGTTCGAGCCTTTGACTTTCATAGGCTATGGCATGCTCTTCTTGGAGAAAAACATCTCCAAGGCAATCACCACAAGTGTCACATTGGACCTCAAATGGGTTTGAGAGATCCGCTAGTGTAAGCATAGGTTGAGAGATAAGCTTCTCTATAAGCTTTTTGAAAGCATTTTTCTCCTTGACCATATATACCTAACGTTTTTCTTTGTTAGGTCATGTAATGGTCCCGCTATTTGTGAGAACTTTTCTATGAAGCGTCTATAGTATGCACACATACCTATAAAGCTTCTTAGTTCATGCAGATTCCTTGGATTAGGCCATCCTTTTATTACTTCTAGCTTTGATGGATCCATTTGGATGCCATCATTCATAAGAGATAATGTGACCTAAATACTAAATCTCTTATAAGAAAAATTCACTTTTCTTTTGATTAATAAAGTTTATTCTCTTGTAGAACTTGAAATATTACCTGGAGGTGTTGCTTGTATTTGTCTAATGAGTTAGAGTAGATGATTATATCATCAAAGAACACTCCAGTAAAGTTTGGTGAGGCTTGAATAGCTTCTCCATCAAGTGGTTAAATGTGGCTGGTGCAATGGTCAAGCCGAAAGGCATGACAATGTACTCGTAAAGACCACAAATAGTGCAAAATGCGGTCTTTACAATATCTTGATCAACTATCCTTATTTGACGGTAGCCACTTTTTAGGTCAATTATACTGAAGTAAGTTGACCCGTGTATCTTATCAAATAGGTCTTCTACTTGTGGAACGAAAAACCTATTCTTGATAGTGATCCTATTTAGTGCTCTATAGTCAACACACATACGATATGTGTCATCTTTCTTTTGCACTAATAACACTGGTGAACAAAATGGAGATGAGCTAGGCCTAACCATGCCTTTCTCAACTAATTCATGCACTTTCCGCATAATCTCCTCTTGTTGAGCTTGGGAAACTCTATAAGGAGGTTTATTAGGCGGTGAACATCCTGGAAGAAGTTCAATTGCATGGTCGTCATTGCCTTGTTTGGGAGGTGGTTCACAAGGGATATCGTCAATAAAAACATCTTGGAACCCCTTGAGGAAATTGGTTAACTCTAATTCCTTTTGATTGTTTATATTTTCTTTTGCTAAATCATCAGGTTCATTTTGAGAATCTTTAACAAAAATCATGTACACAAAAATAGAGCTCATTATTGACTTATTGAAAGCTTGCTTGTGTACAAGAGGTATGGTACTACCCATCTCCTTAGCATCTACGTACATATCTTTTTCCTTGAACCTAAAGTAGATTTTTCTTTCAGGGAATTTAACATTGGAAGCCATGCAATCAAACCATGGTGCCCCTAGGATTACATCCTCATGCTTGAGAGGGGAGATGAAGAAATCCTCCTTGTCCACATAGCTTTGGACATGGATCCTCAATTTCCCAATTAAGGGAGTGACTGAGGCTTCTTGCCCCTTGAAAGCACCATCGGTAGGTAGGACATCTCCCATATCATAGGCTTGGATGCCTAGCTTGGTGGCTAACTCTGTGGATATGAAGAGTAGAACCAGGGTCAAAGATAATAAAAGCATCATGTTCTCTTACCTTTCCCCAAGCATGGCATAGAGGAGATTCTTTGTGATGAGCATCCTCTTCTTGAATTTCAACCAAGGTAGCTTTAGAAGGCTCATTATGTGTATTCTTGTGGGGGCAAGCACGATAGGCATGCCCTTGCTCACCACACTTGAAACAATGGTTATCTTTCCGATAACGCTCTAGCTCTTTAGGAGAGAGTTTATTTTTGCCTTTAGGAGAGAGTTGGTGGCGTTGCCTTTGGGAGACTTTTGGACATTGTCTTCCCCTTAGGCTCGTTACAGTGCTTGTTTTCCGTGGGCTTAAGATTTCTCTTAGCCCCTTGTTGGAAATTGATTCGTGAAGCCACCATGGTATGGTATATGACCACAGATATGGTGCGTGGCCTTTGGGAGTTAACATACTCCGCCATATCTTCAATTAAACCCGCACAAAATTTTTGTTTTTGCTATCCAAAATCCATCTTTTTGAAGACAATGGCTTTGAGATGTAAATACCAAAACTTGTCTACATATTTGTGAATATATTTGTCGGGAGAGAGCTTCAAGCTTCGACATTCGGTGAGTACTTTTTCTTTGGCATCAGTAGCCAAAAACTGCTTCATGATGGAAGCTCTTAAAGCTTTCCAAGTTGGTGGAGCTTCACCATTTGCCTGTAGGTTAGACCACCATTGCCTGGCGGACTTTTGAAATGCATGGCTACATGACGTAGCTTAGAGGACTCCGTGAAGACCTCATCTCCAAACACCGCATTAAACTGTTGGATAAAGGCCAATACTTTGTCCGTAGCACCAAAAGTTCCATCGTAGGTAAGGAAAGAGATGTTATTTCCTTCCTCTTTGAACTTTTTGAGCTTGGACTACCTCTTCTAGGCGGCATAGGATTTCGTATGGACTCTTCTTTTAGGTGGTTCAAGAGCTGCACCAACACTTTCTTCAAAAGAGGAAGAAGATAAGGAGGATGGAGACGAGGGTGACCTCTTTCTCACCTTTTTCTTCCCTTGTTCCTCCTTGTCTGCACCATCACTTTGAAGAAGATGGAGAAGAGGGTGACCTCTTTCTTGCCTTTTTCTTCTCTTGTTTTCTCTCGTCCCTCTTTGAATTATGGTGTAGAGAGGTATGCGATGGTCTTCTCCGTTTAGGGGGTGTTGGAGAGCATTTTGCTCGACGTCTTCATGAAGCCATCTCCACCGAGGTGGTAGGAGACTCACTTCTGTCTCGTTCTTTCGGTGGGTGCTCTACCGTTGAAACTTGGGTTCTCCTTTGGGAAGGAGATGCGTCATTGAGTAGTAGATTTTTGAGCCCTTCGTCCGGATCCTCTTCTTCTTCTCTTATCGTAGAGAGCCCTCTTTTGGAAGTCTCACTAGGAGGATCCCTAGGTACTCTCTCTTCTTGGTGGTGAGTTTGGAGAATACCATGGGTGTGCAACTGCTATAGCACTTCACCTTGGAGGGATGGGTTGCCTAGGTCTTGTTGAAGCCTAGAAACAAGATAGCTGACAAGCATAGGGGCATCATTAGTTGCTCTTTCATTAGCAAAAGCAAAGCTATCAACATTCATTTAAATCTCTTTTCCTTTGTCAGCCATACTAGCCAATTCTAGGTGTAAACTTTTACTTGTACTTTGGCACTTCAAGCCCTAGTTGCTACTTCTCTTTACCTTCAAATATAAGCACTCAAGCATCTATACCCGTGACTCAATTATTAATTGCAAGGAATAGAAGAGAGGGTTCAACAGAGCCAAGATAGCACCAGTTCTTGTCAGGCTTCTAATAGCTCAATAATGGTTAAGCCATAGGCAAGCCCCGTAGGACTCCATTATAAAGACCATAGCTCTCAACGGTGTTCCCGTTCACTACATAAAGCGGGCGTGCTTCAAGGATGAAAAATCCCTATTCTACTTACTCTTTTGCAATTAATAACACCAACCATTTGTAGCAAGCTTGAGGACCTCTTTTCTTGAGCAAGAAAAGAGAAACCAATAGCTTTGATACCAATGTAACATTTAATGCACTAATAACTTGTGTGTAGTAGAAATTGATAACATAGTGAGAATTTCATTAAGAACAAGTTCCTAATGACCATAGATAGAGTACTTAATTTAATAACGCAACATAGCAATTTACACACCTATCTAATTTGGCAATGACAATACTTGAAAAGAGAGAGAAATAGAACAATTAACAACAGTTGAGGACCGGATCTACATGGAGCCGGTCCCTCCTCCACAAAGGCTTTGTATTATAGCTTCTCCCATCATAGGAGTCTTTTGTACAATACAATTATTGTGTTCCTTGACAAAACAATTATTTTGTACAATACAATTATTGTGTTCCTTGACAAAACTCATTGGTGCAATAAAAGTGGAAGCTTCATGCACCAAATTATACACGAAAAACATAACTAGTGTCCCTAGCCTTAGTCCTAAGACCTCACACACCTTCAAAAATGGTGAGAGCTAGCAGGGAATGAGGATAGATTGAGAAGAAGAAGAGGTATGTTACGAGAAATAAGTATTCTCCTCACATAAACATTCTAATAGCATAGATTAGCTTAGTAATTGGCACGGTAGAGGAGATGAGCATGTCATTGAAGCTCGGCCCTTGGTTGGATTTGCATTCCATAGCCAAGAGTTGTTCGTGTAGGCCTCTACTTCTCAACCCTTGGAGAAGGAGAGGGAGTTCTTCTTGCACACATGAGTTGTGTGTATGTGTGTGTGTGTGTGTAGCAATGAGTTAGAGTAAAATGCAGCCTTCTCTCTCATCTTGGTTGACCCCTCTTGCTATTTGTTCATGCTGGCATCCCATTGGCCCATGTAAAGCTTATCCAATCACTAATTAGAAGCATAATTGCTAGCCTTGTGACATGTGTCCCCGTTTTCCCTTTTGTGAGAGCTTTAGGTAATTGAATAATTCAATTAGACTCTCATTGGACCTCTTAGTCTTCTGGCCAATAGGAATCAAGCAAGCCATCGGGCTGTTGAATGCTCATTGGACCCCTTGGTAGACTGTCCAATAGTCTTCTAGGGAACTTAGTTTCTATTGGTTCTCTTAGCAAACATTTTTAAAAATGATTAGACTAAATTTACTCTAGTCTAATTCTCATTGGTTCCCCTCTATGGCCATCCAATAGGATTTGAGGGAAGCTTGGGGACAACTGGCCTAGGAGCCTGACATGTGCGAGCAGGGCTAGTCTTGTAATTTTTTGGTATGTTTAATATAACATCATTCATATTTTGAGTTGTACCAAAAAGAAATTAGAAGTCTACCTAGGCCTCAAGGAGGTCATCTACAACAAATGTACCTCTCACATGAGTTCAACATAAGAGTATTTCTTAGAACTTAAAGAGTTCTATATAGGTAGGATAGTATTTTTCTAATTTTCTTTTAAAATCAATTTCATGAAAACATTATTTTATTTTACAAAAGAGATTCACAAGTAGGTCTATCTAATCTTTTAGAGGTTTTAAAAAGATTCTTTGAATGCACATAATATTTCATTTCGACACCAAGTGAACCCCTCGAGGCTTATGCATTGAAAATTGGTTGCACTTGCACAAATGTTTATGAGTCTATCACCTCCTATTATTCGGACACAAATTGTAATCTTTCTGCATCATAAACATATGTAATTAACCAATATTACGATTGAAAAACATTCGTGGTCCTTTATTTAAATGGAAGCAGGTTGAATTTTTGCATTAGAAAGACTTAATTGTTTGGGAGTTTTGGGTAGAACTTTTGCTACTTGTTTGCCTGCAAGTTGTTAGATGTCGCTACTTTAAGGAAATATGGAAGGCTAGGAATTGTCTGATCGTTGAGAATGATCTTTCTTTTGCTAGTTTCATCATGCAAGAAAGCAAGAAATTGATTGTATCCATTGGTAAAGGGAAGAACTCGGATGAGTGGTATAAATCCATTGACCCCGTCCTAATAGATTAAGGTTAGCTAGAATATGGGTAGGTTCTTGCCTCTTGTGATGAAGCTTGGTAGCTTATTGATGTATAAAGAAATCCCTCAAGGCTCGACCTGAGCTTGAGGCCACTTTGTATAGTCTTCTTTACGGTGAATAGAACAGATCCACTCACGATTGTGATTTTGGGAATAAAAAAATAGAAAGACTTGTTATTTGGGAGTTTTCGATTTTCGTTGGGGATTATAAAGACTCTTTCATAGCATCAAATGTTTTTTCACCCAAACTCACAATTGTGAGTGGATGTATTGAATTCTCCAAAACAAATATACAAAGCAACATCAAGCCCGTGTTTTATTGTGTAACTGCTTCAAATTTTAACTTTTTACAGGAGCCGATATCACAACAAACCTAGGCAGAGTGTTAACCTTTTCTTGGTTGCTAGTAATACTTATCTTCACATCTAGCTACACTGCAAGCCTCACCACCATACTAGGTCCGCGAACACGAATTCCTAGCATTGCAAATATCAAACAGTTACAACAAAACAATCTATCCATTGGCCATCAACGTGGATCCTTTCTACGTAACTATACTACAAATCACCTAAACATAACACATGAAAGGCTCAAGGCATTGGACAAAGAAGAGGACTATGAAGAGAGTTTGCGCAACCATACAGTCACTGCTATTCTTGACGAATTACCTTATGTGCAAGCATTTGTCAATTCTGAATGTGATTACACCAAAATGGCTGGTCAACTTGCATATTTTGGAGGCTTTGGATTTGTAAGTGCTATCTAATTTTTTTCTTTGGAAATCCATGCATATGCCAAATTTTATTAGCATCGAAATTAATACATTGAAAAGATTCATGGTTGATGCTTGTATCATGTTGTCAACTTAAGTGCTTCATAAGCGAGGGCCGCATAGAGTTAGATGCTTTTACGTCATAAGTGCAAAAGACCTTATAAAGAGAAATGGGTCTAATGAAATATAGTGCTTCATAAGCGAGGGCCGCATAGACTTAGATGCTTTTACGTCATAAGTGCAAAAGACCTCATAAAGAGAACGGTGCTTCAATGGGTCTAATGAAAATATGGCCTAGGCCTTATTCGCTCTACTTTCTCCCATTAGGTGGAATCTATCCAGATTCTGTCTCAATCGAGTCTGCTTTTGATGCACAACCGTCAAGGCTCACACATCCACGGACTATCGACCTCGTGACCTCATTCACAACATTGAACATTCTCCCATAAGCCGTGCACTTGGTTGCAAGATGGCAGATCACATGCATATAAAAGAAAAGATTGCGTTGTTTCTCGTCTACACCTGTGCGTGCCACCTCAGTCTTGTCCCTTCGTTCGTCGCTTCGGCTTTTCACCTGGCATTGTCCTCCTTGCTTTCTGCAACTGACACATGGCATGCCCACCACCTGTAGTCCCCCCCCCCCCCCCCCCCCCCCCCTCTTTCCCGTGCGGACCTAGTAGGTCCCTTCCTCCCAGATGATACCATCCTGCCTGCAGCGCACCATCTCAGCATGCCTAGTCGCTTCTACTGCCCCCTGGTTGCATCCCTGCTTCTGCTTCCCGCGTAGAGATCTACGTGCGCTCCCCTGTCTCTCCCTTGCAACCAATAACGACAACAATGCCTCTTAATTTCCATGCTTTGCCCTTTCCGTTGCCATGCTCAACAAAAAGCCTGTCCCTCTCTCTGTTGCGTCGGCCTGGCACACCATAAAAATGTCTCCCCGTCATTGTGGTACACCATGATATGTCTCCCCCTTGTTAGAGGCATCATTCATCCCAACTTCCCCTTCTCAGCGCTTGGTGAGAAGTGTGAGAGCAAGACACACACACACACACACACACACAGGCACTCATAGCTAGGAAACACTGAGAGAGAGGACCACTCTCAACGTGCGCTCTCTTGGCCCTGCGCACCTGCAACAATACTAAAGCCCTCTGCACTATTCTGCCCAGCTTGGCTCGCCCCCATCGTAGCCCTGTCCTCCTTGTTGCCCTATGGCTGTTTCTGCAACGGTTGTCTCGATGCTCTTGCTCCACCCGTTTCATGCCCTCTGACGGCCCTGCGTTGGCTACCTCAACTCGGGCCATCATTGCCATACTCCTTGAGCATTTATGCATGCGCTTCTGTTGCATGAGGATTTGATGATACCTTCGATCAAGCTGATCATGGAGAGAATGAGTCCATCGATATAGAATCGCGAGCACTTGCAAAAAATCTCTCTCTCTCTCTCTCTCTACACCAGTTGACGCACGGCATGTCTCTCTTTCGTTCGCCCCTTCTCTCTCCCACTCGTCCACGTCACTGCCACTCACCTTTTCCTCCCCTTCAACCAAAAGGATCTCTAGAGATTCTGTCTAATTCAACCATTTTCAAGATTGGCACGACCTATGTGGGTAGGATTTGACCTCATCACGTAGAAAACCACTAGGCCCACTAGCCTACGATACCCTTTGGGTGCCCTTAACCCTCAAGCCTACGGTACCCTTTGGGTGCCCTTAACCATTAAGAAAAAAGATACTCCCCCTTAAAAAACAAACAACCCCCCCCCCCCCCCCCCCCCCCCCCAAACAAAAAAAACCCAACTTTCCCTTTTCCTTTCCCTTTACTCTTTTCCTTTCTTTGCCTACTTGATGGCTTCACTTAAAAACAACGTTTTGGCCACAATTGAACCCAAAATTGTGGCGATCTACTTTGGCGCTATTTCTATTTCCTGTTAATTTTTGTTGAGATAAAGTTAAAGTTATAGCTAAATCCTATTGGCAAGCTTCGCCATTATTTAATTCATGCCAAGATTCCGCGCTCCTTACCACTTAGGTAAGAGATTGTTGTAATATCCTCATAAAAGGGAAACGGGAGACGATGGACTCGAGCCCATCACCGTCAAGTAGATGACCTTTTGTTGGTATCACGTAACCAACCAAGCAGCTACGTCGAGGTGCTCTAAGACGTCAACCCATGCATTAAAAAATTTTTACAAGGGTCCTCCTTCTCTGCCTACAACATTGAAATGTGTGTCCCATGCTCCTCTCTCTGCGCATCCCATGGTGGTCTATCCACCAACTTGCTCGCACGCCCACTTGTTTGACTGCCGCACTGCCATTTGGGTGCTCGTCGCACATTTCCAAGTTGCTACCCCACTTGCGACCAATATTTTTTGAGATTTGGCTTATTAAGCCTTTTCCAAAATGGATAAGACATACTAGCTAAATCCTCTCTCTTTTTGTTACAAAACTCACAATTGTGAGTGATTGTATTAGAATGCCACCAAGAAATATACAAATGAGCTTCAAGCTCATGCCAAGCCTTGAGGGAAATATGATTACATCACTAACTTACTATCACCAAAACTCCAATTCTTTACGTAACAGAGCTCGAGCAAATGGCGAGGGACGCCCTAAGCCAATCACCTGTTCATGAATGTAAAGTTATAGCTAAATCCTAAAGGAATGCGTAAATACTAGCTAAATCCTTTTTATTTTTAGTCATACTCACAAACAATTGTGAGTGGAGAAAATTTATCTTAACCTTAAAAGAATACAACTTCCCTCAAGCATAACATGTGCCAACGATTCCAAATGGGCCTGGAGCATAACTTTAAAAGAATACAACTTCCCTCAAGCATAACATGTGCCTTGAGGTGTCGACGATTCCAAATGGGCCTGGAGGCTAGCACACAACCACACCCCTCAGCACTAAAGGGCATGGGGCATTAAATGAAGCCCAAAAGGTGGGATCTACGATTGAAAAGCCCGCGTTCAAAAGCAAAGGTCTACAAGGCCGTAGGATGCACCATAAGTAAACTAGGACACCGAAAAATAAACTTGAACATGGGCACACCCTGTCCACGTTGACTTATCATGCGTTTGTTGCCCACCATGGTCAACATATGCGCACGGGGGCTTGGATAAGCCCTACGCCTTGCCCAACACCCACCAAGGTTCAAATCCTGCGCGCAACACCCCACTCCCCATTTTTTTGAACCTTCAAATCTCTTTGAGATTTGTGCACGCACCCTTAGCCGTAGATCCCACCTCTTTGCTCCTGTGCCCTTTAGTGTTGAGGAACCACACCCAAAACCAAAACAAAGGTGCCACGAGGATCCTCTCCAGCCTCAAGGCAATATAGAGCATGGAGCCAATCCTTATCATTCCTTACTAACCCTCTTTTAGCTCCCACATCTTGAATAAACTCGGAGCTCAGCTGCACTACTTCAACATATTGAAGCACAACCAGTTGGACCTCAAATACCCGAAGGTAAATATAGCTAATCCTAATTGAATGCATAAATACATTAGCACCTTTTCCCCAGAGTATGCTATCATCAAGGTAGAAACTAGAAGTAATTTAATTACTGGAATTCAACAATTGGACTACCATAGCTAAGGTTTTCAATCGAGAAAATATGGCCTAACTAGCTTCGCATTCTAATGTGGTCTCACTTCCAAAAATATATCGATAGGTAATATGAGGCCTCTATATTTTGCATGATAGGCGAAAAAGCTGCCCCCCCCCCCCTCCCTTTTTTTTTTTGTTTTGTGCAAAACTCACAAAAGTGAGTGGAATATATTAACAATGTCATTAAATATATATAATTTCCAACTACAGAAAGAGTCAAGAGTGGTATAGAGCGAGCGATTATTAACAGAGTAAGCAATGGCGGATGCAGACTGAACTCGAACAGTGACGAGCGATGGTGAGTGAGCAAGGTTAAGCGTGTGTATTGTCGGTCTGTTGAGCCCGCGGTAGCATCCTTCATATATAGCATCAAGCTGCCCCGCTTGAAGCATCCCCGCCTCCCCTCCTACCCGGAACCATAGAGTGTTGCCTGTATACGCCGAGTCCCCTCTGTTAATAATCGCAAATCGTTTTGGGTTTGCTGTGGTAGACGATTATTAACACTGCATCGTGATTATTTGCCTTAATAAGCGCAGTTTGAGCCTACCTAATAAGAGAATGTGCATGTGGAGAATTAGCGAGTAAGTTTTGTGCGAGACCGTGAGCTGAGCAACACGCACGAGGTGTTAAGCAGCAAGGCAGTGCATGTCCCCCCCCCCCCCCCCCCCCCCCCCCCTCACTGCAGCACGCGAATATTATCTTTGGTGATTATTATCTTTTTGTAACCCTTTGTGTAACTTGGTGTCGGTGAGGACTGTCACCGCACCATGGCGAGCTCCTCTAAGCCATACTACGCTGAAGCAGCGTCAGGCAAAGAATAGCCCGATGCTCTCAAGGCTATCGAGCCGACTGGCGACCTTGTGAAACCGGGTGCCGATGATAGCGGTCAAAGCTCCCTTACTAATATCAGTAAGGAGGAACTGAAACAAAGAAAGACGTAGGTGGAAAAAGACCTAGCGGCAATCCTGTGTGCACTATCATTGAACAAAAGGTCGCGCGAGGATTCGGCGTCGCAGGAGGATGATGCTGAAGTGGGCAAAGGGGACAGAGCTTTCCAAGCACTTAAGAAGGCGCTCCCGCAACGTGTCGAGGTGGAAGATGCCGTTACGGTGGTTGTTCCCCTTGCCATAGTGAAAAACAATTGGCGGAGGTAGCAAATTCCACTGTGATTTTTGGGTTTATGGGGAGAGTTCCCAATAGAATTGAGCTCTGTAATTGGCTTAGCCGTCCACTGGCGTTGAATCAACACGGCTCGGTAATATTTACCCAATATATAGCAAAAGGATTTGTGTCAGTTCAGTTCAACGACAGTGCAATGGTTGAGAAGTTTTTTGCGAAAAGCCCGCTGTCCTTCAATCGTGTGTCGGTGTGCGTGCTCCCTTGGGACCCTCTGTTTGAATCTAACGAGACATTCAAGGATCTCTGCCCAGTATGGATGGAGTTTGGCAACCTCACAGTATGGCTTAGGAAGAACTTGAAGGACCTCGCAGCCTCTCTTGGTGATCCATTGCTTGTACCTGGTGGGATCTGAGGAAGCCACAACCAAAGAACTTGGTGGTGAATGTTGGGGTAGGGCTAAAGATCATTCCTCTTAACTTTAACACCTTCTTTGGGGCCTGCTTCAAATGCAACAAATTTGGACATTATGCGAGGATGTCTCCCGTGAGGTGCTAAAGCCTACAGAGGAGAGAAGTGAATCACAGGCTACCCCACAAGGTGGCACGAATACAGTAGATCCAGCAAAGAAGCCTACTGAAAATCTGGGCAAGGAAGAGGGTACGCAAAATAAAGTCAACTCGAATAAAGATGTGGAGAAACAAGATCATGGCAACCGAGGTAAGGGCAAGACCACCCAAAGCTACCGCTTTTCATCCACCGCTCAGCAAAGAACGGCCACCCCAGTAATGCAGAAGATCGTGATGTCTCCAACTATTAGGTCAAAAGATGAGGGCTGGCAACAAGTATCTCATATTTCATGTAAACGGTTCAAAGCAAAGGCTGGGGCCTTGGGACAAATCATAGGTCTCCCGCCGGATTTCCCAAAGCCTCCTGTCCTGTATGACAATATATTCGAAGTTTTTGGGAAGACGAATCAAGAGGACCTTTTCACTTCCAAGGTGGATACCATGCAGGTTCTAGCAGAAAAGGAGCCAATGGAAGAGGACAACCTTAATGGGAACTCTGGTGAAGAGTTCCTGGAGCCAGAAGAATTTGTCCCGCTTTCCAATGATGGATACTCTCTTTATTCAATCTTGGAATGTGAAGGGACTAAAAACCCGGAAGAAGGGCACTCTCTTCTGGGAGGAAGTGAAGAAAGAGAAGGCAGTTAATTGCTGGGCCATCCAAGAACACCATTTGGATGCCCGGTGCAAGAGAAAACAGGCTGTAGGAAAAAAACTTATCTTTTATGGGGAAGGAAGTGACGGTTCCAGTGGTGTCGTGTTCATTGCTAACAGAGATTTGGAGACAAAGGTGGTTCTTAACCACCCCTCCGGAAGAGTCCTTGGTGTTAGAATCAAATGGGACAATCAACCTATCACCATAGTAAATGTTTACGGCCCCTGCAAGGCAAAGGATAGAGCTAAACTGTGGATGCAGCTCAGGGATACTCCGATCGAAGGGGAGTGGCAGCTGGTTGGATACTTTAATATGGTCGAGAAAAGCAAGGACAGAACAGGCTCCGTCAGTCTACTGGCTGGCTCAGAAAAGTCTAAATGGCTGAGCTTATGTGAGAAGTGGGCTATGATTGACTTGTGGGAAGTGGGCCCATGGAACAGCATGCCTGGATTTGCCTACACAAGCCTTCAGTATGCCCGCACTGCATCCCGGTGGGACAGATGC
Organism: Adiantum capillus-veneris; assembly: GCF_014529385.1. Classification (NCBI taxonomy): domain Eukaryota; kingdom Viridiplantae; phylum Streptophyta; class Polypodiopsida; order Polypodiales; family Pteridaceae; genus Adiantum; species Adiantum capillus-veneris. Next base: position 77,494,826 of record NC_140941.1, on the reverse strand, counting down.
TACTGCTCTCATCAAGCTGACTGGATCTCATCGACGCTAGAGATAAAGGTAATCTCAACAAAAAGCCTTTCCGATCACATGCCATTACACTTAAAACTCAAGAACGAAAAGGGGGGGGGGGGGGGGGGGTGGAGGGGGCAATCCCTGAGAGGGGAGAAAAAGCTTCTTGTTACATGGACACACCTGTTCAAAGACCCTCTCTTCAGAAGCATCACCAAGAAAGCATTAGGAAAGCTCCCGAAAGATGTGGGGATGAATAAACGTAGTGCTTGGAATGTATTTGTTCGGAGTGTACAAAAAGCTATCAAAACTTCCGGTCCTCGGGTAAAAAGAAGCCAATGAGGCACATATCAAACATCTCACAGAGGAGGTAGCGTAATTAGCCTCTAGGAAGGCTTCCGGATTGGCTACCGAAGATGAGCACAAGCGATGGCTTGAAGCTAAATCTCACCTGGCCAACAAACAGCTGGAGGAAATCAAGAAGGCGAGATTGCTATCTACGGAATTTTCCTGCAACCAGAGCCTTCTAACCAAGCACATTTTTTTAGGGATTTTAAAGTGAGGAAAAGTCGAGGCCGCGTGCAAATGCTCGACGATGAGCAAGGGAATACAATTCAAAACGAAGATTAGATGGCTGCACTTATGCTCAAGTATCTCAGCCAAATTATCGGCCAGCCAGAGACACAATCTCAGGAAGTGGAAGAATCCAGAGCGTCTTTACTTGGAAGTGTTGAAAAGAAGGTTCCCAGGAGGAAGCCAACCGCATGGAAAAGGCCTTCTTTGAGGAGGAATGCTCAGCGGCACTAAAAGCTCTTGGCAATGAAAAGTCCCCCGGCTGGGATGGACTGACATCTGAATTCTTCCGGGAATTTGGGGATGATCTCAAGGGTCTAGTCACACGGATGGCCAATCTAGCTGTTTCCAAAGAGTCGTTGGATGCAAGTGTTCAGAGAGGGCTTATCAAGCCCATCCCCAAATAGATTTTCTGCTCTCAACTTAAACATTGGCGTCCCATTATGATGATGTCAGTAGAATACAAAATTATTTCCAAGGCGAAAGCTCTCAGACTTGCCCCCCTCATGAGTCGGATCATCTCTCCCCATCAACACGGATTCATTAAAGGGAGATCTATATATGACAATATCTTGGCAGTAATGGTAGGAATAGAGTATGCATCCTTCTCCAAGCAAGAGTGCATCTTGCTGCAGCAACTGGACCTCGACAAAGCCTATGATAGGATAGAATGGTCCTATATAGAAGAAGTCATGGGAGATCTGGGCTTTGGGCCTCGCCTTTGTTTCCTCATACGCACACTAGGCAGTGCCAGTCAATCAGACCTCGTGTTTAATGACATAATTGTGAGATTTTTTGAGGTTAAAAGGTTTATTAAGCAAGGATGTCCGCTGGCCTCCTTGCTGTTCTCCATCGGGTCGCATCCTCTCATTACAATGCTCGAAGCCAGTGCTGCGCGGGGAGAGATTCAAGGTTTGGCATTGTCGGGCAACGACCAGCTACTGGCCAAAATGTTTGCAGATGATTCTCTCCTATTCTTGAACGCGCGCCCTCAAGTTGTCAAGAGAGCTCCGGAGATTGAGCAAACATTTGCCATGGCCTTGGGATCCAAGTGCAATATAGAGAAGTCAGACTAGTCTCCCTGTCGGAGAACGACTCTTTTGACCCTGCAATCTGGACGGGAGAGATTATCTCAAAAGGGAGTATATTTAGACACCTGGGAGCCCTCGTAGGGGTGGACGTAACCCACAGTCAAAGATTTCAATGGGTCATTGAAAAAAAAAAGTGCCAAAATGAGAAGATAGGAGTTTGTTCTCCTACCATTCCAAAGCCAGATTAGAGTGATCAATGCTTTTATGATCCCGTATATTGCTTTTCTCAGCCCCGTGCTCAAGATGGCTAAGTGAAATTGGAAAGAATTATTAATACTAGTGAAAAGGTTTCTTTGGAAGAACAACACGAAAACCTCCCGGCCATGGCAGTGGGCTAGATGGGAGGTAGTTGCTCGCTCGGTAGACCAAGGAGGGCTTGGAATTCTTAACCCTGTATCTCATGCTGAGGCCCTTTGTGCCAAATTTATGGTCTCATTGGCTAAACATGACCAAGCTTGGGCTATCATGACCAAGGAAATGCTTGATGCAGCAAAACTAGGATCGAAAGGGGGAATGTGGAAGGGGGTTGTGATGCACGACAAACTTCTCGCCCGGAAGTGGTCTTATCTTAGATTTGGTGGACTCTTAGGGGAGATGATGAGGAAGTGCAAAAGCGCTGCTGAGGTTTTGGAATGGGGGGAAGTAACCAGATACTTTAAGAACTCCATATTTCACTAGTCCCCTTGGATCTCTAAAATATTGGGGCCGCGGCAAAGCCCTTACTGGATAGAAATGGCCAGGAAGGTGAATAATAAGGGGCTCATTTGACTATAGAAATTCTGGGATGGAAACAGGAAGTGCTCGAAAACTGCTGACTCTTTAGCCATCCAATTTCAACTGGATAGCTTTGAGATCTTACTAGTCTATATGGTGATTAAAGCGCTTGATAAGGTGGTGATGCCAATTTGTGAATCCAACTTTGAATGGGATGCTTGGAGATGGCCTGGGAGTAGCCTCTTTTGGAAACCACACTCTAAAGGAATTTACCATCCATTAATGCATGAGGCTAATTGGTGTAGCCCCCTCAACAAATTATGGAAGAGGCACTGGACATAAAAACTATGGGAGGGAGTCATGGAGAACATCTGGAAGCCAAGATGGCCTCAACATATGAAGATATTTCTGTGGAAAGTGATGTGGGGTGCTCTATCAACGGGCATAAAGATACAAGAAAGAGGCATTGAGTCGGATCGTTGCTCGGGGTGCAGAATAGCCAGTAAAGACCTAGCCCACCTTTTCATGGGATGCCAGGCAATTAGGGGCATGGCTGGGAAAATATGCAAGTGGATTCAAAGGACTTGGAAAATTAAGCTCTTCAAGAATGATTTGTTCTTTGGTAGTAACAGGATGGGAAGTCCTGCTCTTCTGGTCTGGACTCAAATAATCTGGTACTACTTCTTGCACCATATTTGGCAAGCAAGGAACCGCCGCGTGTTTGAGGGGGATCTAGCTGTGGCAAGCTTTTGTGAAATCATGCAAGAGAGCAGATTGATGATCCACATGATCGGATGCAAACAAGCCTCAGAGGATTGGTCTACAACAATACATAACATTTTGTAATAAGTAAAGCCGAGGTGTAGGAGTGGTTTCTCTGCCAAGCAGATAACTTGTAATCCTTTGACCCTCAAGGCTCGGTCTCAGCTTAAGGATTGGTGTATATTTATGTTCTTAATACTATCGACTCACAGTTATGAGTTTTGCACAAAAAAAAAAGAATGTCATAAAATATAGGATAACATAAAATAGCAGATTCCTCAAAATATAGTATTTTTCACACAGGATAACATCAAATAGAATCATCTCTAGAACCCTAACTTATGATGGTTTCCTAAAGTGTGTAAGTAGCAGTCTTCTTTTTTTTCTTTTTTCTTTTTGCAAAACTACAGGAGTGATTGGTGTTATATTAAGCAAATCAAACAATTACAAGACTGGTTGTGCTCACAATCCGAGCCAGGGCATCCATAGGATCAAGAGGAAACAAGGGGGGTTTCAGAATGCACACAAATGACCTAAGATATCCCTTGCTTACCGACATCGCATTGACAACCCAATTCCATTCACTGGGTCCTTGCTTTTACCAAATGAAGCGACCAGTTCTTTACTTTCTTGCATGATCTCCAAGAAGTAGGCACAAGAGAGATTGTTCTCAAAGACCCGACCATTCTTGGCCTTCCAAATTTGCTTGAAATAGTAGAATTTGACAATTTGTGTACAAATCAACAACACTTGGCTTTTCATCCCCCTACCGCCAAGGATTAGGTCGTTCGTAGAACTCAATCTTCAAGGTCTTTTGAATCCATTTGCACGTTTTCCCTACCAACCAACATATAGCTGGACACTGTTTGAAAAGGTGCACAAGGTCCTCACTCACCACTTTGCAGCCACAACACCTATCGAATCCAATCCCTCTGGCTGAAATCTTCACTCTTGTCGGTATAGCCCCCATAGCACTTTTCAAAGAAAGATCTTCATCGACATAGGCCATTGTTGGCTGCAAATGTTGTTAGTGACCACCATCCACCTTGATTCTGACCATTGCTTACCGTGGAGTCTATTCAGGGGATAGAACCATTGTGGCGAGGCCGACAGACAATGGTAAACGTCTTTGGTCTTTGGTTTGCCTAGAGCCCGCCTACACGTCTATTCTTGGACTATCGCCAAGCCTTCCATTCGAACGCAGACTTGCAAGATAGCAAACAATACTTGTCCGGCCGTGCCAAGACTCTAATTGTTGGAGCTATATATGGATCACTCTACTCAACTTGGTCTCACCTATATATTTGTATCTTGTCCTCAATATGAATCAGTCTTTGGGAGCGTATATGGTGTGTCTCTTGTCTCGTCTCTCTCTCTCTTTCTCTCTACATCTCAACATGGTATGAGAGCAGTAACGATCACGCGCCAATTCAATTCATGGTGACAAAACAGTATGCATATGCGATTTGCGTGGAGTCTATTCAGGGGATAGAACCATTGTGGCGAGGCCGACAGACAATGGTAAACGTCTTTGGTCTTTGGTTTGCCTAGAGCCCGCCTACAGGTCTATTCTTGGACCATCGCCAAGCCTTCCATTCGAACGCAGACTTGCAAGATAGCAAACAATACTTGTCCGGCCGTGCCAAGACTCTAATTGTTGGAGCTATATATGGATCACTCTACTCAACTTGGTCTCACCTATATATTTGTATCTTGTCCTCAATATGAATCAGTCTTTGGGAGCGTATATGGTGTGTCTCTTGTCTCGTCTCTCTCTCTCTCTCTCTACATCTCAACATGGTATGAGAGCAGTAACGATCACGCGCCAATTCAATTCATGGTGACAAAACAGTATGCGTATGCGATTTGCATGTAAGATTCAAAAATTGCTACAAATTTTATTTTTGAGCATTGATTCTTGTTAACTGTGGTTGTTTTGTGTTAAGAAGAATATGATTAGTGTTTTGTGTGGCGTTTATTGCTAATCAATCTAATTGTTGATTACGTTTTCTTGTTGATGACACCTTGAACTTCATCTCAATTTTTCTTGCTGTTCTGCTCAAACTTTGGAGAAACGGAAAAAGCGCAATGGGGCTGCGCAATGGCACTTTTCATCCAAAACTTGTTCGTCTCCTCAAGCTCTTCGATTTGAGTTCTAGGTTTGCGTCAATCGGAGTTCGCAGCAGAAAGTTATGTTGTTTTTACTGCAATTGAGCTTGACGCAGCTTTCTTTGTCCTACTTCTTCGTGAAGCGTCCGTGATTGTTTTTCTTATTTTGGCGTTAACTTTTTCGAGAAGATTTAGCTTTTTGCTATTCGTATTGTGGCGGTCAATCTTGCGTCTCACGCCACTCTATTTTGAGGACTCTTTTATTATTAACGTCTCCTTTACCCTGCCTTTTTTGGGTGACGTCTCTCACATCTTTGGACGTTCCTTGAGCATCCTTCTTACGTTTATCGTTGACAGAACGCAGTCCTCATATCTCTCTCTTTCTCAATTGCGGCCTTCACCATATACGGTGTGAAAATTCTGCGATCTTATCTTATACGTCTTCTCGCAACAAGATATGGCTATGAATATTCTCGTCAACGGTTTTCCTTCTGGCCAGCGTTCTGTTCCTCCTTTCCAAGGTGAAGGTTTTCCAAGCTGGAAAGCAAAGATGTTGTTAACTCTTGAAGGCGATGAACTCTCCGATGTTGTTCTTGGAAATCGTGTTTGTCCGTCTCAGCCTGTTGATACGGATAATGATAACGTGCTTATCACTGAAGGACCTATATTTGAAGATTGGAATGTTTCCTATACGGATTGGAAACGACGTGATAAAGCAGCTCGTCGGTATATTCTTTCTGCTCTTACTAATTCCCTTTTGCTTGATATGTATGAACTGCCTACTTCCCACGACGTATGGAAGTACCTTATTGCAAACTTTCAGAAGAAATCTGTCACAGAAATACTTTATTTGAGAGGGTTGCTTAACAAGTTACAATATGAATTTGGTACTGCCATGACGGGACATATTGAATCTTTCAAATTTATTATTCATCAACTTGCTGCTGCCGGTGATCCTGTTCCACAAAAGCAACTGATTACACTTCTCCTTGATACGGTGAAGGACTCTTCTTATGATACCATTGTTACTATTCTCTCTAATAAAGATGGTCTTGATTTCGACCAAGCTTGCATGTCTTTAATTGAATACTCTCAACGTTAAGAACGTCGTAATGCTGGTCATGATACAGCTATGATTTCACAAGAGGAGACTGAGTCACAACAGATGGAACGGGCTTTTTATGCTCGAAGGCGTCCATTTCAACGAGGAAACCGCAGAGGTGGCCGTCGCGGTAATATTTTCTCTCGTCTCAAATTTCCTAATAAGCAATGTTCTTACTGCAACAGAAATGGCCATATTGAAGATGATTGTTGGGCACGTCAATATGATGAAGAACACAATATTACCACAAAACAACCACGTTTATCTAGAAACTCTTCTTCTTCTTCTTGTGAATATTGTGGACGATCTGATCATCCCACTCATATGTGCTATAAGCGTCGATTCGACACAGATCGAAATAGAGCATATGCTACTGAACATCGAAACAACATTGTACCAGAAACAAGCTGCGTCCTATGTTCAGTTGCTCCAGACAGAATACTTCATGTACGCGATGGATCACTTTTTATTGTCGATTCTGGTGCTACAAGAAATATGACATATCAGTCTAAGTGGCTCCATAACTATCATCCACTGCCAGTTCAACGTGTTGTTTATCTTGCTGATGATACTACTTGTCAAGTAAAGGGTATTGGAGACTTATATCTTAGTACCTTATCTTCTTCCACTCGAATTCTGCGAGGAGTATTACATGTACCAGATCTTCAACGTAATCTTCTTTCAGTTGCTAAACTTGTTGATCTTGGTCTGTTTGTTGGATTTGATCATACCAAATGCCGAATTGAGAAAGATGGACAGACTATAGCCACTACTCCTCGAAATGGTAATTTGTTTGAACTCTCTCTCAACGATGCTGTAGCAAATGTTGTCACTGCTCCAGGTGATCATGATTGCAAAGTATGGCATCACCGTTTTGTTCATGCTGATTTCTCAAAACTCCTTGATCTTCAACGTCATGATTTTGTTCATGGCATGGATCTTAAATCCCATCCCCATATGGGAATTTGTGAATTTTGTGCTCTTGGAAAACACAATCGCAAACCCTTTCCTCTTTCAAATACAACTCATTCTCATGACATATTGGATCTTGTTCATACTGATATATGTGGACCTCTACCTTCTTCGAGATCACAATATCGCTACTTCATTACTTTCATTGATGATTTATCAAGGTATACGACTGTATTTCTACTTAGACAAAAATCTGAAGCCTTATCTGTTTTCAAACAATTCCACAAGGCTACGGAACTTCAAACTGGTCATCGCCTTAAGAAGCTTCGTAGTGACAATGGAGGCGAATATGTTTCTCGAGAGTTTGTGAGTTACTGTGTTGACAGTGGAATTCATCATGAACACACTATTCCATATTCGCCTCAACAGAACGGTGTTGCTGAACGAAAGAATCGTACTATTCTCAATGCTGTAAGATGTATGTTGATTCATTCTGGCTTATCTCGTGTTTTTTAGGCTGAAGCTACTTTGACAGCAGTATTTATTCAGAATCATCTTCCTACTACTGCACCCTCTGGTAAGATACCCATCACAACATGGACAGGTGACATTCCTTCTGTATCTCATTTTCGAACCTTTGGATGTATTGTTTATATTCATGTTTTCAAAGAAACACGAACAAAGCTTGATTCTCCTAGTCTTAAAGTTATTTTTATTGGATATTCTGACACTTCCAAAGGCTACAAATTCTATGACCCTTCCTCCAAGAAAGTAATTGTGAATCGTGATGCTACTTTTAACGAACAACTTATGGGAGGCTCATGGTCCATGGATGATTCTAATGATACTAAATCATTGCTTCAGGCTTTTCCATTTCTTTCAGAAGATGAAACTCTTCCTATAGAGCAACTTTCCTCTTCACAACCATCCATTTTGAATGTTGCCAATGATGATATTGATATTTTTGTTGATCTGCCTATTGATTTTGAACATGGCTCATGTCATGTTTATGATGACGATATTGATGATAATTCTTTTTCTACTTCCGAAGATCCCATTACTTATGATGAAGCTATCTCTTCACCACAAAAGGATCAATGGCAAGAGGCTATGGAAGCAAAGTACGATTCTCTTATCTCTAAAGGTACATGGATACTAACTGAATTACCTCCTGGTCGTACAACTATTAAATGTAAGTGGGTGTATAAGACAAAAGTAAAAGCAGATGGATCTTTTGACAAGTTCAAGGTGCGTTTAGTTGCAAAAGGTTACTCCCAAGTAGCTGGTGTTGATTATCAAGAGACTTTTTCACCAGTTGTTCGCATTACAAGTGTTCGAGTTTTATTGGCATTTGTTGTTCAATTTGATTTAGAAGCTCATCAAATGGATGTGCGAACTGCTTTTCTTAATGGTGACTTGGAAGAGGAAATTTATATGGAACAACCGGAAGGGTTTGTTATTCCAGGTAAAGAAGACCTTGTTGCTCAACTCCATAAGGCACTATATGGTCTCAAACAAGGTTCGCGAGCCTGGTATACAAAATTTGATCTTTTTCTCACCTCTAAAGGATTCATCTCTTGCTCGTCAGACCCCAACTTATACATAAAACGCCAAGGTAGCAGTTTTGTGATTCTTGCTCTTTATGTGGATGATACCATCCTTATTTCCAATGATTTGGGATTTCTTCAGCAAGTGAAAAAGTTATTGTCTTCTGCATTTGATATGGTGGATCTTGGAGAGATTCACTCGTGCCTTGGCATTCAAATCTAACGGAACTGTACAAAAGGTATTTTATTCCTTCGACAGTCAAAGTTTATTGCAGATACTTTTCAAAAATTGGTATGGAATCTGCACATTCAGCCAACACACCTTGTCTTGCGAGCTCTACGAAGAACACTTCTGACAATGGCGGTCAACTTGTCACAAATCAACCTTATGCTAACTTGATTGGATGTCTTCAATTTGTCGGCATGAACACTCGTCCTGATATTCTGTTTGCTGCTAATTATCTTGGACAACATCTTGCATGTCCTTCTCTTAAGCATTGGTCTGCTGCAAAGCGTGTGTTGAAATACTTGAAAGGCACTACAGATTTTGGTTTAGTCTATCAACGACAACTCACATCGGATTCTATGCAATCTCTTTCTCTTTTGGGTTACACAGATGCAGACTGGGCAAGCTCACATTTATCTATGCGATCTACTAGTGGAAATTTCTTCTTTATAAATGGTTGTCTTGTTTCTTGGACCAGCAAGAAACAACGTTGTGTTGCAGTTTCTACGACTGAGTCAGAATATGTTGCGGCATCACTTGCAGCTCGTGAGTTGATTTGGCTTCGACAAATGCTAGTTGATATTGGTCACTCTCCTCTTTCTAGCACACCCTTGCGGTGTGACAACCAAAGTGCTATTAGTCTTGCAAAAGACTATGTTCAACTTAATAAGTCAAAGCACATTGCCTTCCATTATCATTATGTCAGGTATGAAGTACGCAAAGGAACCATTATGGTTGAACACTGTCCAAGTGACCAGATGATTGCACACATTTTGACCAAAGGCCTCAACGAGTCACATTTCATCCTCTTGTGCTCGGAGCTTGGAGTTGCTTCGACCTCACTCTTTCTCGATTAGCTTCTTTGCTATTGTAATAGCTTTGTACATATGACATTGTAATCTTTTAGGTACCATGCACTATGCACAATCCACATTTGCACATTGTGATCTCTAAGTCACTTGAATATTTGTACATAGATGCACAATTCACTTTCACATCATCATCGCTGGTTCATATTTTCACATTGTATAGGGGCTTGGGTTTTTCCCTTGAACTCCCCAATGGTTTTTTCATCCAAAGCTAGAGACCTTTGTTTGAGTGGGGGTGTTGGAGCTATATATGGCTCACTCTACTCAACTTGGTCTCACCTATATATTTGTATCTTGTCCTCAATATGAATTAGTCTTTGGGAGCGTATATGGTGTGTCTCTTGTCTCGTCTCTCTCTCTTTCTCTCTACATCTCAACACTAATGACTATAAATATTTCGGTCTTATTTATAGGAAATTGGGTGGACAGGAGGTCGAAATCTTTCCAGCTCCTGTTCTCGTTAGGTAAGTGTGTAAGTAATACTCTTCTAGACCTCCTCAAAATATTGGTTAGAAAAAGGAGAAACTCAGCTGAGTGGAATCAAACCCTTCTCTCCGCCAAGATGGGTAAGTAATCATGGATGCTGGTTAGCCTAGGGTTGGCCCGTTGGTAATATCATGGGACGTCAAGAGGCAATGGAGTGCAATACTTTTGTACAGTTCATGAATGTAATACATATACCCACTCACAATTGATTTATTGACAGAGAGGTAAGACACACAAAACCATTCTTTTGAGGAGGTTTAGAAGACTTATACTTACACACTTACCTAACTTATGATGGTTTTCTTAAGTCTGTAAGTGGAAGTCTTCTAATTGTATTGAGCACTCTAGTGCCTCTCGAGCTCCCATGATATTACCAGAGGGTCAACCCTAGGCTAGCCAACATCCATGATCACTTACCCATCTTGGCAGAGAGAAGTGTGAAATTCCACTCATCTGAGTTTCTCCTTTTTCTAAGGGCAAAATCATTTCCTTGATTTCTTGAATGTTCTTTGTAAAGCTAGCTATTGAACAATAATTTTCAAACACCAACTGTTTGTGCCTTCTAAACATGATGAAGGTAGCAGAACCTAATAGTTTGCATGCAAATTAACACTGCTTGACTTTTCATCATCGTGCCTCCAAAAAAAAGTCTTTTTTGTAGAACCCCGTTTTCTATGTCCTTCGAACCCATAACTTTCTTGCTAGGCTACTAATTTCCAGGCACTCCTTGAACACATGAGAGAGATCCTCACTTGCCTTTTTGCACCCCAAACACCTATTCGAGCTACTATCTTTGGACAAAACCTCAACTCATGTCAGCAGGGATCCCCATAGCACCTTCCACAAGAATAACTTCATTAAAAATGACCACTATGGATTCTAGATGTTATTGACTACCATAACCCATCTTGGTCCAACCATCATAAACCCCACTATTTGTTAAGGGAGGAGAACCAACCAGTCTTGAACATAAAAGTATGATATATACTCTTTGTTTGTGGATTACAAAAATGTATGCACTTGGGCCATCATCACGCTTTCTACTTGAGGTTCGACTCGTAGATAGGCATCACACACTCTTCCATCCCTCCAATAGTCTTATTCACACTGTTAGGAGTTTTTTGGAGTAAGGGATTGTGCATATGTACATACACATGCATGGTGCATCAAATAAAGGTTTGCCCATTTTCTAGAGCCAGGTGGTTACGTGGGGCCCACATGTGTACAGGTAGGACAGGGTGTACATAGTGCATCGATTTTCACTATTACCAGTACCAGTGCGTTTTTTCTATAATAATGAGGAGTTGGCAGTGCGTAAAACTTCTCGAGGAAGCTATCCGCGGGCTGACGACATGAGGTAAGCAGGTGAGTCAGATGGCATCTAGTGGCGTCAGGAGGACGAATGGGGTCAATACTTGCAGGTGGATGAGTACGGACACGATGTGGATGTTTTCTTGTGATAGTTATGTAAAAAGGCCATCATGAGGACCATATTTTGGGGCCACTTCACATGGTTTCAGGATGCATTATTGAAAAAATTTGAGTGCCAAGTGGGCGGATGGATGCAGCAGAGGTCAGGTTTTGGCCTGTTCGGGGTCCGTTTAAGGTCAACTAAAAGGCCAAGGGTGCCCAAGTGAAAAGTCTAAGTGTGGGAACTGAAAAAACGGAGAGAAGACCAGAAAAACAGTGGAGAGAAGAGGAGGAACAACCGCAACTGTGGGGTTTTTGGAGCCTGTTTTGGCTGTAAACTGCTCATCTGAGGTCGGATTTGAGCAATTTGACATTGTAGACTGGGGTTTGGGCCGTTCCGGACGCGATGGCGCTGTCCATTTTTCCAAATTCCTCACTCTTTTTCTGCTATTTTTCTGTGTAATCTTCTCCGGTGAGTGAAGCCTCTGGTTAACTTTGTGGTTGTATTTGGTGTATTTCTCAAATACTGTGTAAACTATTTGCCCCATTGGTGTTGGCCCAAGCTCATTTGTATCTAAACATCAAAAATTCTCCTCTTTTGAGCTGAGTTTTTGGGTGTGTGTGTGTGTGTGTGTGTCTCTGTGTTGAGTTGGCAAGTGGGAAGTCTCTCTCCTCTCACTCCATTGGTGTGCTCCCTGTCTCGGCCAGGTGGATTGTGTAAGCCGAGTGGTGCCCCATAGTGTGTGTGTATATCATTCCAAGAGTGTGTGTCGGGTCAATATAGAGGCGTTCTATGTGTTTCCATCCCGCTCACATTCTTTTGGTGCCTCCACTGAGGATCTTCTTGGAGTACCTTCTGCTTCGAGCTTCAAGCTTAGAGATTCGGGATTACAGGCTACAACTTACAGGTTGCAGATTACAGATTACAGGTTACAGGGACAGGGACAGGTACAGGTAGCTGGAGTACAGTGATATACTAGCAGTGGTGTCACTTGCAGTTGTTGTGGGTATGCATCTTTTGGCGCCCGTTTGAGCGCATTGTCTGCGGGATTGTACGTTACTTGTGGAAACTGCCACTGTATGCCTTTGTGGAGCCATACTTGGTTTTATTTGGCAGTCCCCCCCATTTCTAAGATATGGTCTGGAAGATAGTCATTTCTGAGACTTGACTATACGCGATTTGCATTAGCCTTCATGTGAGGGTCGATAGCGTGAGGGTTTATTGAGCTGGGGGATTCTCAAATGTGGAGATCCTTTCGGTGATACAAGTAGCTGGAGCACCCTTTTTGTGAGCTCGCCATAGGCTATGTACTAGTGATTCCTACTTGATGCTCGGTTCTATTGTTGGCAGTTTATGCATACATATATATTCTATATTTTGGGTTCTCACTCCTAGTTCTGGGGAAACTCTGTCAAAAATTTTCCAAGTTATGATGGCTGGTCTTTTGGTCTTTTAAGCCATTTATGTTGTTATGCTGCTGAAATTTTGGCAAAATTAGAGGATAAGACAGGTGTGCTTTCTTGGGAGTTGCATGGTTGACTTTAATGGATGATCAAAATAGTCCTCAATCCACTCCTTTTTATTTAACTCAAAGAATCCATATAAATGTTTATGTGTCCAGGAAGAATTTTTTCCAACAGCGCATAGTCTTTATGTTCGGACCAAGAAGATTACGAGAGATCCTTGAATGTCCTTTGCCTGTTGTAATTCCAATGATTAACTATGAAAACTCATTTGATGTGCATGTGTTTGTCCTTAGCTAAAGCTCCATTGAGGTTTTTGGGAATTGAGTCAGTAAAAAGTTTTGGGTTCTTGTACGTGTGTTCGAAGGGGTTCTCAAAGCATTATAGCTTGGGTAGCCATGGATTTCTCTTATCCGGAGTTTCATTGAAGAAGTGATGAAGATGTGGAAGACTTTTTTGAAAAGATGGAGGTTGCTTGTATTAGCAACCAGATTCATGACCCTGCGCAGATGTTACGTCTTCTCTCAATATGTTTGAAGAGTGATGCACGAGTTTGGTCCAAGGCATTTGAAGAGGAGTTCCGTGGGACTGATCCACCCGTAAGGTTGAGTTAGGACAATCTACGGCATGGGTTGGAAGTGGAGTTTGTGAAGACAGAAGATCCTGACAAAGTGTGGCAAGAAGTACAAGGTTTGGTGCAAAAGGAAGGTGAGCCAGTAGATGCGTACATACGTAAGTTCTCATTGGCATGGGAGCGGATGTTCAAGGCCTTAGCACCACAAGTACCCCTGCCTGACATGATGAAGAAGGATAGGGTCTTGGCTGGTCTTTAGGAGAATATACGTTGGAGAGTGGAGCTAAAGAAGCCTAGGACATATGAAGATGCACTAGAGGTAGCAAGTGTAAAGAATGAGGATGCAAGAGAGCTACACAAGACAAGCACAAAGCACACAGAGATGGAAAGCTTCTTCTTCTTCGTACAGAAAAGAGAGTACAAAATGACTAAGTGCTAAAACTGAAAAGTAGCACATATGTACATGCGGTCACTAAGTGTGAACTCGCTAGAAGCGTACTAGGCTGGCACTATAAGTGTAGTCTAGCTGTAGAATCACTGGCAGAGATCCTCCGTGTCAGTCACCTAACGTGCCAGTGAGTAAATGCCGTAAGTGGCCAAGACTCGTAGTGGATGCCAGCTCAAGATGTAGAGCTCGACATCTCAACACTCCCCCTTGAGCTCTGCATGTCGCAGAGTCCAAGCATAGTCCGAAAACATCGAAGCTTCTCAGCTCCGAGGGCCTTGGTAAAGATATCCGCTATCTGCTCCTCTGTGCTGATGTAGACCAAGTCGATGTCGCTCACCAACACTCGCTCTCAAACGTAGTGGTAATGGACCTCTATGTGCTTGGTCCTGGCATGGAACACTGGGTTCCTAGACAATTGCATGCTGTTGAGGTTGTCACAATGGATGACAGTCTGCTGGTCCACCTGCACTCCAAAGTCCTCAAGTAATGTGCGTAGCCAAGCTACCTCGCACGCCGCAACTGCTGCACCTCTGTACTCGGCCCCTGTGCTCGATAAAGCAATCGTAGGTTGCTTTTTGCTGCTCCAAGTAACAGCAACACTCCCAAAAGAGAACATGAAGCCACTCGTAGATCTCCTATCAACAACGCTACCTGCCCAATCTGCATCGGTATACCCATACAATGCTAATGGAGCATCTGCTGCATAGAAAATGCGTAGTCAAGAGTCCCTTGCACATACCGAAGTGTGCGTCGTACTCCATCCAAATGTGGCTTCCTCGGAAGCTGCATGAACTGAATCTCCAAGCCTACTGTGTAGCTCAAGTCTGGCCTCGTGATAGTCAAGTAGATTAGACTACCCACAATCTTCCTGTACATCTTGACATCCTCAACAACATCACCCTTCTCTGCACTCAGCTTTGCATTCACATCCAAGGGAATAGAAATTGGCTTACAATCAACCATACCATACTTTGACAACATGTCCAAAGCATACTGTCTCTGTGACATCCATACACCCTCTTGAGTCCTGATCACCTCAGCTTTCACCTCAATTCTACTAAAGAGTCTTTTCAGCCTATGGACTCTTTACAAGGTCGCATGCCAGGGGTTCATCATGAACCAGTGGTTCCTGTTACTTCTCAGGCTATGCCAGCAGTGGTTACTACAGCTGTGCAAGATGATGGGCTAAGGCAAGACATGAGGCAAGTGGTAGATTTACTGAAGAATCTCAGCCTAAACCTGCTCGGTACTGTGGGAAATAATCGAGGTCGAGGAAGGTTTGCAAATCAGCCAGGAGGTGAAGAAAGACCCAAGAATGGTGCTGGACAAAGCAATGGTAGGTTCTGGAGGCAGACACCCGCATGTTATAATTGTGGAGAGTTGGGACACATCAGCCCGCAATGTGATAAGCCACCAAGGATGGGGGGAGACATGTATACATTGCCAAGACAGCTGCTAACTAGGTCAAATGATTATGGCATCGAAATCAAGGGAGAAGAAGGAACCAGTGGATTAACACAGGAGGAAAAGGGAAAGACAAAAGTGCTAAGGGTAGTCACCTTAGAGAAGGTATCAAAGCTAGAGGATACATTAGTGATGCCTATTGGGAAGAGGACCACAGAGGACAAGGAAGGAAGAAGTACCCCAGGTCCTAGTAAGAAGAAAGGAAAGAGCCATGAAGGCGAGGATGTCAAGGCCAAGAGGAAAATAAGGGCTCGTCGGAAGTTTCATGTTTCAGATTTTCCACTAGGGGATGGGCAATTAAGCTATGACTTGAAGGAGGATCTGACAAGCAGAAAGGCAGATGTTACTTTTGGGCAGTTTATAGAGATGGTGCCTAAGCTAAAGCGATAGTGGAGGCAATTCGGTTTTTGAGTAGATCAAGTCTTGATATGCTAGTTGGTGTCCTCTTTGCTTTAGAAAAGGCTTTGTCATTGTCTATTGCTTTTGTTTTTTGCAATAGATTGTGGTCCCTTGTTGCAGATGGAGGGCTTCATTGATTGTTTTTGTTGTGATCTTAACCTTGACTGTTGCTCCATCTTTGTCAGCTAGGGTGGCTTCCCCATTGTACTGAATCGAGATTATGAGTTTATGAGCTCTTTTGAAGTCCGTTCCCCATGGCGGTAATCGTAGAAAGCTGTCCAACTATAGGCACCTGCCCCCTACTTGCACTTCTGGATTTTGGTGTAGCGTCCACCATTCCCTTGGAAAGATGGTGGTTTTGACTATCTCTTCGTCCGCAGCCTGAAATCTTCCAATGAATATATTGGTGGGTATTGCTTCGAGCACCTGTTGTGTGACATGGGCTTCTCATTTGAGGATATATCTGTTATCTCATATGGTGCTGCTTCCCACTCCCTTTGTGCTTTTATTGAGGCATTCTGTGGTCAATTTTAGATTTGAAACAGGGTTTAGTAATTAATCAAAACTGAGGGAAAGTAGGAGAAAGAGCCAGAGAGAGGTTCAGTGAAGGTGTTGGCGATGGATGAGCTACCAGAAATTTGTCCAATAGTAGATGTGTGGCACAAAAGAAAAAATCTAGGACAAGGTTATGTTGATGGCGGAGCCCAAATATGTGTCATAACACACTCATGCATTGAGAAGATGGGTCTCACAATGTCTGGGCTGTCAGGCTTCCGGATCACATTGGCAAACCATTAGAAAGTAAAATGTTTGGGTGTTGTAAAGATCTTAGAAGTGGAGGCGTATGATGCAAAGGCGGTGGTTGATTTTCATGTGATGCCAGCGGGGTTGGGAGCATATCCTATTATACTTGGTAGACCATGGTTACGTGCAGTGGGAGCTGTTCAAGATTGGCGAGGTGGTACGATTAGCCTCTATGGAAAGACAGGTGCCAAGAAGCTTTATAATATGGACACAAGGAAACAATTGGAGGATCTCTATGAAGATGAGGATGAGTCTAGTGATGAATACTATTCCATAGTGTCTGACGAGGATAGTGATAGTACTACGAGCAGTGATGAGGATGTTGATTGGCGATGTGGTACGATTAGCCTCTATGGAAAGACAGGTGCCAAGAAGCTTTATAATATGGACACAAGGAAACAATTGGAGGATCTCTATGAAGATGAGGATGAGTCTAGTGATGAATACTATTCCACAGTGTGTGACGAGGATAGTGATAGTACTACCAGCAGTGATGAGGATGCTGATGTTGCATTTATTTTGATGGACAAAGGAATCCAGGAGTCTGGTTTAGTTGCTTTTGCGAATGAAGTTGAAGATGAGAGTGAAGGGCCTTATGAAGTGATTGAAGGGCTAATGCAAACCAAGGTTGAGTTGTCAAAGAAGCAGGAATTGATGACACAAATGATCAGTGGTGGAGACCTCTCAGCTATGGAAAAGGAGATATATTTGCACATGCTGGCTAGTTTTCCGGATTTGTTCATTACTTCATATGAAGAGATCAGAGGGTTCAAGGGCGAAGAGATGCAGATAGAGCTGAAAGAAGGTGCTAAGCCAATGCGTCACAGGCTGAGAAGGATGGGTCAAGAGAAGATGGACACCTTGAGGCAAGAGGTGGACAAGTTATTGAAGGGAGGGTTCATAGTCCCTGTGGTGACCACAGAATGGGTGAGTCCAGTAGTAGTCAATCCAAAGAAGGATGGGAAGTGGAGGATTTGTGTAGATTTTAAACCCTTAAATTCAGCCACTAAGAAGAACCCATATCCTCTTCCATTCATTGATCAGATCTTGGATTCAGTGGCAGGTTATGAGAGGTACAGTGTGTGTGATGGTTTTTCAGGCTATTTTCAATTGAAGATTGCTCTTAAAGATCTCACAAAGAGAACTTTTATTACGCCATGGGGCTGCTATTGCTACACAGTATTGCCATTTGGGTTGACAAATGGACCATCTTTCTTTCAAGAGAGAGCAAATTGGGTATTGGAACCATTCATTGGCAATTGTGTTAAAGCTTTTATGGATGAATTCTGTGTCTACAAGAGTAGGGTTGAACACCATGAGAAGTTGCAGATGGTATTGGATCGATATGATGAATGTGGAGGACAACAAAATCCCAAGAAATGTCATCTAGCACAACCAAGGGTGAAGTTATTGGGCCATATGGTGTCAGAAAATGGCATTGAGGCTGATCCAGATAAGGTTAAGTCTATTATTCTTCTTCCATCACCTACGAGTATGAAGCAATTGGCAACCTTTATTCACAAAGTCAAGTACATGGCACGGTTTGTTCCATTGTCTTCGTAGATTCTTTATCCATTACAGCAAGTGGCAAAGCACGATCCATTGCAATGGGATGACAAGTGTGAAGAAGTGTTTCAAGAGGTGAAAGAGGTGTTAGGGGGGTTGTCAGCCATGCAGGCTCCTGATTGGGAGAAAGTGTTTTATGTAAATCCATCAGTAGGGGATGATGCCATTGGAGCCATGCTATTGCAAAAGGTGAAGGGCAGCCATTATATGAGGCCAGTGTATTGTGAAAGCCGAGTGAAGTTGGTAGCGGAGAGAAAGTTCTCTGAAGTAGAGCTAGTGATGGCCAGTGTAATATTTGCTTGTCGACGATTTCGTCATTACTTGCTACCACGACCTTTTGTTTTCTTGACGAGTTATGCCTTTTTGCCGCAGTTAATTAATGGTACTAACATGTCAAATGTGGTGAATAAATGGGTAATTGAGCTGCAAGAGTTTGAGTTCTCTTTTCTAGTGGAAGACAGTACAAGGGCTACCCTAGCTGATTTGTTGACCTACAACGAGAATACCCTTGTTGTTAAGGAAGAGGTGGTGAGAAAGGTAGTTGAAGAAGTGCCACTTTATGATCCAGATGGGAAGCTAGTATGCAAGAGAGGGTTCAAGTTGGATGCACATAGTAACAATGAGGCTGAATATGCAACTTTGGAATCTAGATTACACATTTGTTTGAAGCATGGGGTTAGAAGGTTGAGCATAAAAGGTGATTCCTTGTTAGTTGTGAAGCAAGTGTTGGGTGTGTGGAAGAGCAAGAACACCTCATTGAAGGAAAGGTGTTTCAGAATTAAAAGTGTTGGGAAGGTGATTCCTTGTTAGTTGTGAAGCAAGTGTTGGGTGTGTGGAAGAGCAAGAACACCTCATTGAAGGAAAGGTGTTTCAGAATTAAAAGCCTCTCAAAAAAGTTTGAAACATGGAGCATCAGACACATTGAACGTGCTCTAAATGGAGAGGCACAAGAAGCAGCTCAAAGCATGATTGGGGAGCTATTTGTGTTGAGTACCAATTTACCTCTTTATCATAGCCGGGAAAATTTGGCTCAAGAAGAGGAGTTTTTGCTAACAGGAATTTCCGAAAGACATCCAGAAGTCTAAGAAGTATGGTTGTGTGCGTAGAGCATACATGTACAAATTGATTGGTGATGTCTTATACATGAAAGGGGCTGATCTCGTGTTGAGACGTGTACCTTGGCGGGAGGAGCTTTATAGAGTGTTGGAAGAGAATCATGAAGGCGCATGTGATGGCCATTTTTCTCTAAAGATCACCTTGCATAAGATCTTGCAAGAGGGGTATGTATGGCCTAGTTTGCACAAGGATGTTCACCATTGGTGTAGGTCTTGCAATAGGTGTCAAGCATTTGGGAAGAGAGTGTTGGAGCTAGAGCTATGGAAAACCATTATGGCGTTTGATGTGTTTGAAAAGTGGGGGATTGATGCGATAGGCCCGCTACCTATCACAAGCAGGGGCAAAAGCTATATTTTGACTACAGTGGACTATGTCTCTAGATGGGCAGAGGCTATAACAGTAAAACAAATCACTGCAAAGGATGTGGCAAAATTTGTGTATGATAGAATATGTTGCAAGTTTGGGGTGCCACTGGAGCTACTTTCAAATAAGGGGCCAGGATTTAGAGCTAAACTGCTAAATTTCTTATGCGCGAAGATGAAGATTAAGCACCAGCACACCACTCCTTATTACCCGCAGTGTAATGGCTTAAATGAAACATTCAATGGTGAGTTGGTACAAATTCTTTCGAAAGTGACAGAGCACCAAGGTAAGAATTGGGATTTGGAATTGCCTAGTGCATTATGGGCTTATCGTACTTTGGTGAAGACAGGTACAGGGTTTACTCCATTTCATTTGGTGTATGGAAAGGAAGCACTATTGCCTATGGAGGTAGAGCTGCCTGTAGTAAAGATGTTAGAGAATTTGCTTGGGCCGCCTAGTGATGCATTCAAAGAGAGGCTCTTGCAGTTACAAGAGGTTCAGTTGGATAGGATGAGTGCATTGGAGCATTATGGGCAGATGAAGGATAGGGCTTTGGCAAAGATAAATGAAAAGGTCAAAAGTAAAGGTATCAAGAAGCATGACTTGGTTTTGCGCTACAATAGTTAGCTGGACAACACCTTCCAAAAGAAGTTTCAAATTAAGTGGGAAGGTCCTTTCAAGGTAGTGGAGTGTTTTCGAAATGGTACAGATCAGCTGGCTAACCTGGATGGGATTCTGCATAAGTCAAGGGTCAATGGATTGCGTCTTAAATTATATCATGCCAGGTTAATGATGGTGGAGCAAGATGAGCTGTCTATGGAGCAAGTAATGTCTGTGAGGGATGAGGAGACCTGTGATGAGACGAGTCTCATATCGCTTTTTGTTGATGCTGATCATGAATGATCTAGTAGGCTATGGGATGGGCAAATTATGTGAGGATTTTTTTGGAGTAAGGGATTGTGCATATGTACATACACATGCATGGTGCGTTGAATAAAGGTTTGCCCATTTTCTAGAGGTTGGTTACGTGGGACCCACGTGTGTACAGGTAGGACATGGTGTACATATTGCATCGATTTTCACTATTACCAGTATCAATGTGTTTTTTATATAATAATGAGGAGTTGGTAGCGCGTAAAAATTCTCGAGGAAGCTATCTGCGGGTTGACGACATGAGGTAAGCAGGTGCGTCAGATGGCATCTAGTGGCGTCAGGAGGACGAATGGGGTCAATACTTGCACGTTAGTGCAGCTAAAGTTGGTCGGAGCTAAGTAGTGGTCTATGCCAGGCAAAGGGTGCAATCGAGTGTGATGCAAAAGGCTAGGGCAGGTGCCGATGCCCTTGGCAGCCAAAGGATAGCGGGAAAGTGTGTTTGAAGCGGTTTTTTAGGCCAAAAAGTGCAGCGGAATGGTTCAGTTGGGATGGCAGGTCAAGGCGATCGAAATGACAAGTCAGTGCTCTAGAATGTAGAGTTCAGCGTGCTCTAGAAGCCGGTCCAAACGGTTTGTCAAACGGAGTCCCGGTGCTCAAGATATTGCAGTTTAAAGGTAAAGTGTGTAGCAGATCCCCAACGGGCAGGGCAGATGGGGACAGATGGCCCGGGCTGATGTCAATGTATACATGTGTAGAGCTCGAGTTGTGGAGCATACCTGTCTTCTCGGATTGTGAATCGGAGCTCTGGATAGCAAGTTATGGCCATTTGAAGATTTTCCGGGGGCCGGGTCTGAGCCCACTTCACATTGGAAAATGCGCCATCTAGCGTCTTTTGTGTCTCTCCAAGGTTCTCAGTGGAATTGTTTACCATGTGGAGCTGGCACGAGTTGACTGCACGTCAATCGGATATTCGGTTAGTGAGATACAGCTAGACGAAGTTGGGATCATTTGATAGTGAAAGATTGGCAGATGCATTTCCCGGTTTTTGGCGGCCTCAGATAGTTAGCTTGGAGAAGCCGAAATGGCATGGGGTTGGCACGACCAGGGACCGGCAAAGTGGAGACTCGACACCACTTTACGACTCGGTGATTGGTTTAGCAGGTGCCAGTTTGGCAGGCAAGAGAAAAGAGGGGAGAAGGGAGTTTTCTATGGAGTTTTTTTTATAAAAAAACTTTAAATCCTTGGAGGCCATTCAAGCAAGAGCCGCCACGTGGCTAAGGAAGAACCCACATGCGGGGCGACGGGCCGACAGCTTGGAATATAAAGGCAGGGTCGTGAGGCCCTTACAGTGTCACAAGGGATAGAGAGGCTCCTTGGGAGCTCGTGAGCTATGGCGGATGGCACCACCGGCGCTGCGTTGGCGGTAGGTGGTGGTTTTGAGCGGCTCTGCCCGCGCGAGGAAGGTGATGATGTGGCACCCGCCCATGGGGGGGTTGTTTCCCGCGGAAAAATTCGGTCCAAAGCCTTTTTTGAAGGCAATGTGAGCCCTTAGGGGGGCAACGACGGCGCCGTCGTTGCTCCCTAGAGGGTGCTTGTGTGTAGAGTGAAGTATGAATCCTCGGGATAAGCACCAAGCTAGTCAAAGTCCAGCTGAACCTCCCAAGGGGAGTGCCACATGTCGGCCTACCATGAAAAATGCCTAAAAATTCAAAAAACGAGCCCAATAAGGGGGCAAAACTTTTTGTAACCAGGGAGTTCTTTTTTTTGTACTGTACATGAAAGGAGAGGAGAGAGAAGCTCAGAGAAGGATTGTAATGGAGCTTGGAAGCCATTAATGCACAACCCTTTTGGTCTGTGGTGCTGTGTCGCATCCCCCTTCCCCCTTTTTCTTTGTCGTCTCATCTGTTGCCAGCCGCGGTGCCGGTGAAGCGTGTGTATGCCCGGATCGTTGGTGCTTTGCAAAGAGAGAGAGAGAGAGAGAGAGAGAGAGAGAGAGAGAGAGAGAGAGAGAGAGAGAGAGAGAGAGAGAGAGAGAGAGAGAGAGAGAGAGAGAGAGAGAGAGAGAGAGAGAGAGAGAGAGAGAGAGAGAGAGTAAGTGTATGTGTGGAGGGAGGCAGAGCAGGTGCAGTAAGGTGTCGGCTCCTTTCGCAGTCCTGGATAGCGTGTGTGCGCTTGGGAACTGAGCAGGTGAAGCGGATTAGGTGTAGATTGTCATTTCGAAGGTGTTTTCGAGTGGATTGGGGTGATGTGTTGACCCTGAGCTATAGAGAGACATTTCTGGTTGTGCTGGGTGTCGTCCCCATTCCCCCTCTCCAACGTGGATGAGTACGGACACGATGTGGATGTTTTCTTGTGATAATTATGGAGAAAGGTCATCATGAGGACCATATTTTGGGGCCACTTCACATGGTTTCAGGATGCATTATTGAAAAAAGTTGAGTGCCAGGTGTGCGGATGGATGCAGCAGGGTGACAACTATGCACTCCGAGGTCAGTTTTTGGCATGTTCGGGGTCCGTTTGAGGTCAACTAAAAGGCCAAGGGTTCCCAAGTTAAAAATCGCAGTGTGGGAACTGAAAAAACGGAGAGAAGACCAGAAAAAGAGTGGAGACAAGAGGAGAAACAGCCGCAACTGTGTTTTTGGGGTTTTTGGAGCCTGTTTTGGCTGTAAACTGTTCATCCGAGGTCGGATTTGAGCACTTTGACATTGTAGACTGCGGTTTTGGGACGTTTCGGACGCGATGGCGCTGTCCATTTTGCCAAATTCCTCACTCTTTTTTTGCTGTTTTTCTGTGTAATCTTCTCCGGTGAGTGAAGCCTCTACTTAACTTTGTGGTTGTATCTGGTGTATTTCTCAAATACTGTGTAAACTATTTTCCCCATTGGTGTTGGCCCAAGCTCATTTGTATCTAAACATAAAAAATTATTCTCTTTTGAGCTGAGTTTCTGGGTGTGTGTGTGTGTGTGTGTGTGTGTGTGTGTGTGTGTGTCTGTTGAGTGGGCAAGTGGGAAGTCTCCCTCCTCTCACTCCATTGGTGTGTTCCCTGTCTCGGCCAGGTGGATTGTGTAAGCCGAGTGGTGCCCCAGAGTGTGTGTGTATATCATTCCAAGAGTGTGTGTCGGGTCAATATAGAGGCGTTTTGTGTGTTTCCATCCCGCTCACAACACCAACAACCTTTCAGTGTCATTTAGGTGAAATGAGGAAGTCAATTGGTTTGCTTCTTTGCGCTCTTACTCTTGTCGTCCCTACAGTGGACCAACCGTCAGAGATCTTCGTTATTCACCTCTCTAACTATTTCTCTCCAATAGAAATTCAAGAGTGCTTCTCCCGCTTTGGAGAGCCAAGGGGACCAGTGTGTTATAGTTTTCGAAATATTTGGTTAACTCTCCCCACTCTAGGGCCTCCGTTGCTTTGGTACACTTGCATGCCAGCTCAACTGTTGTAACCCCTAGCCTCAAGCTAGACCATGAATGGGCCAATAATTTTTCATGAACTTCTATCTCTTTCCACTATGCCCCTCCTCAGGAAAATAGATTAGCTTTAGCCATCATATCCTTTGTCAAAATTTCTCATGCTTGGTCTTGCTTCGTGATTGATACCATACATTTGGTGCATTGGGATTTTGCATGAATAGTATGGTCAAGTATCCCGATACCCCCTTGCTCCACATGCCTAGTGACCAACTCCTATTTGGACAAATCTTTTTAGTAGCTTTAAGAATCCTTCCAGTTGCATTTGGCTATCTTGAGAAGTGGGCTAGTGAAGGGTATATACAAGATCATAAAGGAATTGTAATTGATCCCTTTCGCCTTGCTAGGAAAGGGAAACAGCACATACCCCCACCTTCGAATCTCCTAGAGGGGCTCCTACTTGTTGAAAATTTGTTTCCTTAGTCACAATCTCTCCTTTCCACATAGAGGAGCCAAAAGATTCATTTTCTAAGAGTGAGATCAATCTTGCCTTCTCAATACTACACTTTAACCCTGAGGCAATGCAAAAAGTTTTCACAATATCCAACGCCTTCCTAATCACCCAAGGAAAAGCTTTCAGACTTAATACAAAGTTTTCCGCAAAGAGCTTTACTAGGATCTGGTCATTATGACGTAAGGATAGCCCTTTAATCTCCCCTCTTGTAGCAGTGGCTTCAAGGATTGTAACCACAGGATGAGAGCTAATGGCAAACAACAATGACACCAAGGGGAAACCTTGCTTGATAGATCTTTTAACTACAAAAGCACCCATAATTCTATTGCTAAAAGTAAGATTTGAATGGCTTCCCTGCCAAGGGTGAGTACCAACCAACATATCCTCAAACAAAATCCGAGCCCAAAAAATTCAACAAACATACCCTTAAACAAAATCCCAGCCCAACAAATTCATGACATCTTCTATGAAAGATCATGTGATCCAATCAATGGCTTTGTCTAGGTCCTTCAGGAGGAGGATACACTCTTTCTTGGTGAAGGTTTCATATTCGATGCCGAACATTGTTCGCAAGAATGCTTGGGGGCGTCACTTAATAATGATGTGACTATCACGTGAGTGCAACAGAAGCGCTTATTAGATTTTCTATTTTCTTACATTCTCATGTACAAAAGGGTACAATAAAATAGAATTGGGGGAAAAAATTATAGATTTGAATAGGAAAAGGGTGTATTTTATTTGTCAAAAACTCATAGATAATGAGTTTTAGAAATAATCCTTGAGTGCACATGATATAAACAATTTATACATAGTGACCCCCGTGAGCAAGAATGTTTTCATAGATTGACCTTTCTTTAATAAATTTGTGTTGATGGACAATGATCACATCATAGTGATGGGTCACCATTGCTTCAATTGAGAGAAACAAATTGGATTAGGAATAGGTTTAATGAGGCCCCTTTTTATGCTTACATCCAATTCTCCTTTGAGTAGGCTTTGTTAGCCATGCACGTGATTGGGGCCTTAAGATCCTCCTGGAATTCTTTGAAGAACTCCATAGTCATCTTGTCCCAACCAGGATATGTTTACTTGCCTAGATCTTGAAACACGAGGGAACATTCATCTTCAGTAAAGTTCTTCTCTAGCCGGTTGGCATCCGTTTGAGATATTGTCTTCTTGACACTCCCGAAAAGAGTTTCTTTGGCTTCATCCACTTCTTGTCAATGGACCTCGAATTACCCTATGTTTTGACCTAAGTAATCCAGCATCACCATAGCCATTTTGTCTTGGTCATGCACTCCATTTCCTTCTCCATCTATGAGAGGTTAGATAAAGACCCAATTCCTCCTCACTTTCAGGGCCTTGAAAAAGTGTTCTTGATTTGTAGTCTCTAGTTGAAGCTAGGTCTCTCTAGATAAAAGATGTCCCTTTTAGAACTCCTCAAGTCATTGATTAGCCAAATTTGATTTAACTTCTAGCCATCTCTTGTGCTCCTCTTTGAAGACTGACCCTTCTCTTTTCTTAGTGTTTAGCCAACCTACTTCATCTTCCAGATGATACGCGCACTCCTTGCAGGCCTTTTTCACTTTAGGGCCTACACTTTCCACTTCCTTTTAATAACCTTGGCAAAGCTGTCCTAGGATTTATGGTTAGCCTTTTTGACATCCATATAAAACTTTTGCAAAGATTTCTTTGTGAGGCTTTTAAAGATATGATCTTTGAAGAGGTGTTCACCAGTGATAAGCAGTTTCATTAACCCTTAAGGGAGCGATGACATCCAATCCACTCGATGAGAGCAGTATCATCTATCAAGATGAGATGCTATGTGGGCATATTCAAAAATCGTATATGTAAATCCAGGCAAATTTCTTGATGGTCCAACCTCCCACATGTTAGAGACCATTTCTCACAAATGCTATGCCATTTTTCTTTTATAAACCGTGCCAGCAAACTTGAGGAGCCTATCCTTTCCTTTCTTTTCTCCACCATGTTAAAGTCTCCTAGTAGGAGCCATTCCCCATCAATTAAAGTGTCCTTGAGGTGCAACATAGTTTGTCTCTTTCCTTGGCATTGCATAGGCCGTATATGTTGACAATGGTAATAATTTGTCTGATTTTCCCCCTTGAATCTCACTCCCATAGCTCTTCTAGATAGGTGATTTGAGACCACCTTAGGCTCAAGGTCCTTGTCCACAGTAGTGTAGATGCCATTGTACCCATCAAATCCCTTGTCATAGAAATTTAGCTTCTTCTCCATTGATTTCTTTCTTTTTCTATGACCATCTAGGTGATGCTCTTATACAGCCTAAGATCTTACTTCCTTTAAAACTTTTCTGACATCCTCCTTGAAGAGGGGATCTTTTGGGTTTTCAAAGCCTTCACATTCCATGACTACATGAGATTAAAGTAATAATATGCAATGTACATCTCAACAACATTCGTAAACTTCACCGAATCCTAGACTTTATTAGGGAATCACCCTTTCAGCTTTAGTGGTAATGCAAAAGAGATGCACTTAAGGGTGTATTGTCAAAGGGAGATGTCATTGTTTTGGTCCTTTGGAGAGTCTTTGTGTGGCAGATCTATTGCATTTAGTGGCATGATCTACATTGTAGAGGGTTGGGAGTCACGTGAGAGGGTATTGCTTGCCCACCTATGAAATTCTCCTTATGCGGCTTCAATGACCTTAACATGTTTGAGATGTGGGGGAGACCACTTCTCCCTTCTCTCTTTTGGAGGTTATTTGGTCCTTAGTGGTATCCTGCTTGCAAGCTCCCATAGTTTGTGGCAAGCTTTGGTGGCTCAATGGGGGCAAGTAGGTGCTTCCTATGGGGACTTGGCTACCCTTAAGTAGCCTAGTTCCATGGGGTTTTTGATTTTGGCTACGGTAGTGGGATGCACTTTTTGGTGCTTTTGTGTCCTTGGTTGTGGGGAGCATGGTTGCTTCTGGTGGCATCAAAAGGCTTCATGGATGTGCCCATATGCGGCTATAAGATCTTTTACTTTGTATGTTGGTAACTCTTATTGTTGGATTAGTTCTAGCCTCCTTCATTCAAGCCATTGGGCTTGTTTAGTAGGGTATGTTGGTCATTTCTTTGTAGATTTGGATTTGGATGGAGATTGCCTCCCCTATTTTTGGGCAACTCTATTACTTCTAGGTATGTTATGCTCTGGTGCTGCTCATGGTAGTTTATCTACAGAGCCCATCTTGTAATTATTTGAGTTTTTGTTTTTTGCAAAACTCACAATTGTGAGTGATTGTATTATTAAGTCACCAGTCTTAATTTAATCTCAACCTGCTCCACTTGTTGGTCGAGGGAATTCCAAAAAAAGGAAAGGATGCAATTTTTTTTTCCAAAACTCCTAATTGTGAGTGATTGTATTATATAGTAACCAAAAGATATATAAATGAGCCTCAAGCTTAGGTCGAGCCTTGATGGACAAAGGGTTACAACCGAACTTAGTCACAAGTACCTAGAAGCTTACTGTTGCTCAGGACTCGATCGGATGGCGAGGGTTTTCCTAAGCCAATCATTCAAGCTATCCCTTTTACTTCCCACATATATTATTTCATTGCTATCTTAGAAAATATCTCAGAAGCTAGCCCTAGAGAGGTCGCTATCAAAGATACAACAATTCCTCGCCTTCCAAATGTTACTTAGGAAACATCATTTGACAATTTGGTTACAAACTAGGAGTGCAAAGCTTCAAAAATATTTACAACCAAGGCAAAAATCGCTCTTGTAAAACCTTATCTTCCATATCCTTTGTACCCATTTGCATATCTTTCCTGCAAGGCACCCTCTAATAGCCGGGCATTCCATGAAGAGGTGGCTAAGGTCTTCACTAGATCATCTGTACCTTGAACATCTGTTGGGCTCGATACCACGTGCTTGAATCTTGTCACCTATTGGCAAGGACCCCCAAAGTACCTTCCACAAAATTACCTTCATAAATTGAGGCCACTGTGGATTCCAAATGTTTATCGTGACCTCTACCCATTGCGTTTCGGACAATTGTTATTCCCACTGCTTGTTTAAAGGGGCGAACCAATCAGCCTCAGGAATAACCATTTGGTGAATTCCCTTGGTTTCGTATTTAGAGAATCGACTACTCATGGGCCATTTCCAAACTTTCCACTCAAAAGTAGATTCACAAACCAACATCAAAACATGGTCTAAGTCTTCTACAACCTTGTTGGCAAGTAGCTTCTTAGTGCCACTGAGTTGGAACTGGTCAACCACCTTGTAAGAGGACCTCCAACACTTGCTACTCCTATCCCAAAAGTGGCACAACCATTGAAGTCCTTTATTGTTCATCTTTCTTGCAATTTCTCTCCAATAAGGCTTCAAGGTAACTCCAACAACTTTAGATAGCCAGGGGGACTAGTGGGCGATGGACTTCTGAAAGTACTTGGTTATTTCACCCCGTTCCAGTGCTCCAATAGCACTATAGAACTTTCACACCAACTCTCCCATGATACCGCTCAATCTTAAGCTAGCCCACCCCGGGGCTAAAAGTTTGTCGTGCACCTCAATCCCTTTCCACTAATCACCTTTACAATACATTTTTGCCTTGTCTGGTGTTGATTTGTGATTGATATTACAAACTTGGCACATAGGGCCTCAACATTAATAACTGGGTTAATAATCCCAAGGCCACCTTGGACCAGCGATGATCGAGCAATACCTTCCCACGGCGCCAAGGCTTTAGTGTTGTTATTCTATATGAATCTTTTAACTGGTTTTAAAAACTCCTTCCAGTTACATTTGGCTATTTTCAAGAGTGGGCTGGTGAAGGCAGTATAGGAAAGCATAAATGAATTGATCACTCTCACTCGACTCTGGAAAGGAAGCAACATGTACTCCCACCTTCTCATTTTCCTTTGAATCTTCTCAAGGACCCACTAAAACCTTTGCTTATGAGTAATGTCCACCCTGATGGGGGGGGCCACATGCCTAAAAATATTGTATTTTGACACAATCTCTCCCCTAACCAGACCAATTATCAGGCTCCATTCTCATGTGCAACTGCGGGCTCACCTCGCTACTGAGCCGATGTGAGCGGGATGGAAAAACACAGAACACCTCTATAATGACCCGAAACACACTCTTGGAATGATATACACACACACTATGGGGAACCACTCGGCTTACACAACACACCTGGCCGAGACAGGGAACACACCGATGGAGTGAGAGGAGAGAGACTTTCCACTTGCCCACTCCACACAGAGACACACACACACACACACACACACACACACACACACACCCAAAAAACTCAGCTCAAAAGAGGAGAACTTATGATATTTAGATAAAAATGAGCTTGGGCCAACACCAATGGGGCAAATAGCTCACACAATATGGGTAAAATATGCCAGATACAATCACAAAATGGAGCAAAAGCTTCGCTTGTAGGAGAAACTTACACAGCCAAAACAATAGAAAAAGAGTGAGGAATTTGGCAAAATGGACAGCGCCATCGCGTCCGGAACGGCCAAAAACCCCAGTCTACAATGTCAAAGTGCTCAAATCCGACCTCGGATGAGCAGTTTACGACCAAAACAGGCTCCAAAATGAGCAAAAACACAGTTGCGGCTATTCCTCCTCTCTTCTCCACTCTTTTTCTGGTCTTCTCTTTTTTTTTTTCAGTTCCCACACTTAGCTTTATCACTTGGGAACCCTTGGCCTTTTAGTTGACCTCAAACGGACCCCAAACATGCCAAAATTTGACCTCGCAGTGCATAGTTGTCACCTTTTTGCATCCATCCGCACACCTGGCACTCAGCTTTTTTCCAATAATGCATCCCGCCACCACCTGAAGTGGCCCCAAAACATGATCCTCATGATGACCTTTCTGCATAATTATCACAAGAAAAAATCCACCTTGTGTCCGTACTCATCCAAGTGCAAATATTGACCCTATTCGGCCTCCTAACGCCACTAGATGCCATTTGACGCACCTGCTTACCTCATGTCGTCGGCCCGCGGATAGGTTCCTCGAGAATTTTTACCTGCTACCTACTCCTCATTATTGTAGAAAAAACACACTAGTACTGGTGATAGTGAAAATTGATGCACTATGTACATACTGTCTTATCTGTACACATGTGGGCCCCACGTAACCACCTAGCTCTGGAAAATGGGCAATCCTTTATTCGATGCACCATGCATGGGTATGTACATATGCACAATCCCCTGCTCCAAGAAACTCCTGACATATTTTGCCCATCCCTTAGACTGCTAGATCATTCATGATCAGCAGCAGCAAAAAGTGATATGAGACTCGCAGCGTCACAAGTGTCCTCATCCTTCACCAACACTGCTTGATCCACAGACAGCTCATCTTGCTCCACCATCATTAACTTGGCATGATAGAATTTAAGATGCAATCAATTTACCCTTGACTTATGAAGAATCCCATCCAAGTTAGCCAACTGATAAGTACCATAACACTCCACTACCTTGAAAGGACCTTCCCACTTAATCTGAAACTTCTTTTGGAAGGTGTTGTCCAGCTTACTATTGTAGCACAAAACCAAGTCATGCTTCTTGATACCCTTACTTTTGACCTTTTCATTTGTTTTTGCCAAAGCCTTATCTTGCATCTGCCCATAATGCTCCAATGCACTCATCCTATCCAGCTGAACCTCTTGTAACTATAAGAGCCTCTCTTTGAATGCATCACTAGGCGGCCCAAGCAACTTCTCTAGCATCATGACCGCAGGCAACTCTACCTCCACTAGCAATAGTGCTTCCTTTCCATACACCAAATGAAATGGAGTAAACCCTGTACCTGTCTTCATTGAAGTACGGTAAGCCCATAATGCACTAAGCAATTCCAAATCCCAATTCTTTCCTTGGTGCTTTGTCACTTTTGAAAGAATCTGTACCAACCCACCATTGAATCTTTCATTCAAGCCATTACACTGCGGGTAAAAAGGAGTGGTATGCTAGTGCCTAATCTTCATCTTCGCGCATAAAAAGTCTAGCAGTTTAGCTCTAAATCCTGGCCCCTTATCTGAAAGTAGCTCTAGTGGCACCCCAAACTTGTAACATATTCCATCGTACACAAATTTTTCCACATCCTTTGCAGTGATCTGTGTTACGGCTATAGCCTCTGCCCATCTAGAGAGATAGTCCAATGTAGTCAAAATATAGCTTTTGCCCCTGCTTGTGATAGGCAACGGGCCTATTGCATCAATCCCCCACTTTTCAAACACATCAAACGCCATAATGGTTTTTCGTAGCTCTGGCTTCAACACTCTCTTCCCAAATGCTTGACACCTATTGCAAGACCTACACTAATGGTGAACATCCTTATGCAAACTAGGCCAGACATACCCCTCTTGCAAGATCTTATGCAAAGTGATCTTTAGAGCAAAATGGCCGCCACATGCGCCTTCATGATTCTCTTCCAACACTCTATAAAGATCCTTCCGCCAAGGTACACGTCTCAACACGAGATCAACCCCTTTCATGTATAATACATCACCAATCAATTTGTACCTGTATGCTCTACGCACAAAACCATACTTCTTAGACTTCTGAATCTCCTTTGGAATGATTCCTGTTAGAAAAAACTCTTCTTCTTGAGCCAAACTTTCGTGGCCATGATAAAGAGGTAAAGTGGTCCTCAACACAAATAGCTCCCCAATCATGCTTTGAGCTGCTTCATGTGCCTCTCCATTTAGAGCACGTTCAATGTGTCTGATGTTTCATGCCTCAAAGTTTTTTAACAGGCCTTTAATTCTGAAACACATTTCCTTTAATGAGCTATTCTTGCTCTTCCACACACCCAACACTTGCTTCACCACTAACAAGGCATCACCTTTTATGCTCAACCTTCGAACCCCATGCTTCAAACAAATGTGTAATCTGGCTTCAAGAGTAGCATATTCAGCCTCATTGTTACTATGAGTATCCAATTTGAACCCTCTCTTGCATACTAGCTTCCCCTCTGGATCATAAAGTGCTATACCCCCTGAAGCTGCATCATGGCTCTTTCTGTATGAACCATCAAAGAACAACATAGGTGCATTGCTGATCTGTGGCACTTCTTCAACTACCTTTCTCACCACCTATTCCTTAACAATAAGGGGATTCTCCTTGTAGGTCAACAAATCAGCTAGGGTAGCCCTTGTACTGTCTTCCACTAGAAAAGAGAACTCAAACTCTTGCAGCTCAATTACCCATTTCTTCACTACATTTGACATGTTAGTACCATTAATTAACTGTGGCAAAAATGCATAACTCATCAAGAAAACAAAAGGTCGTGGTAGCAAGTAATGACGAAATCGTTGACAAGCAAATATTACACTGGCCATCACTAGCTCTACTTCTGAGAACTTTCTCTCCGCTACCAACTTCACTCGGCTTGCACAATACACTGGCCTCATATAATGGCTTCCCTTCACCTTTTGCAATAGGATGGCTCCAATGGCATCATCCCCTACTGATGGATTTACATAAAACACTTTCTCCCAATCAGGAGCCTGCATGGCTGACAACCCCCCTAACACCTCTTTCACCTCTTGGAACACTTCTTCACACTTGTCATCCCATTGCAATGGATCATGCTTTGCCACTTGCTGTAATGGATAAAGAAGCTACGAAGACAATGGAACAAACCATGCCATGTACTTCACTTTGTGTATAAAGGTTGCCAATTGCTTCGTACTCGTAGGTGATGGAAGAAGAATAATAGACTTAACCTTATCTGGATCAGCCTCAATGCCATTTTCTGATAGTGCTCCTCATCACTACTGGTAGTGCTATCAGCATCAACATCCTCATCACTACTGGTAGTGCTATCACTGTCCTCATTTGTCACCGTGGAATAGTCTTCATCACTAGACTCATCCTCATCTTCATAAAGCTCCTCCAATAGTTTCCTTGTGTCCATATTATATAGCTTCTTGGCAGGTGTCTTTCCATAGAGGCTAATCGTACCACGTCTCCAATCTTGAACAGCTCCCATTGCACGTAACCATGGTCTACCCAGTATAATAGGATATGCTCCCAACCCTGCTGGCATCACATGAAAATCGACCACTACCTTTGCATCATACGCCTCCATTTCTAAGCTCTTTATAACACCCAAACATTTTACTTTTTGATGGTTTGCCAATCTGATCCGAAAGCCTGACACCCCAGTCCACTGTAAGACCCATCTTCTCAACGCATGAGTGTGTTATGACACATAGTTGGGCTTCTCCATCCACATAACCTTGTCCCAGATTTTTTCTTTTGTACCACACATCTACTATTGGAAAAATGTCTAGTAGCTCATCCATTGCCAACACCTTTACTGAACCGCTCTCTGGCTCTTTCTTCATTGGGTTAAGCATCCTCTTCCACTGTTGCTTTAGCTTAGGAACCATCTCTATGAGCTGCCCAAAAGTAACATCTGCCTTCCTGCTTGTCAGATCCTCTTTCAAGTCATAGCTTAATTGCCCATCCCCTAGTGGAAAATCTGAAACATGAAACTTGCGACGAGCCCTTCTTTTCCTCTTGGCCTTGACATCCTCGCCTTCATGGATCTTTCCTTTCTTCTTACTAGGACCTCGAGCACTTCTTCCTTCCTTGTCCTCTATGGTCCTCTTCCCAATAGGCATCACTAATGTATCCTCTAGCTTTGATGCCTTCTCCAAGGTAACCACACTTAACACTTTTGTCTTTCCTTTTTCCTCTTGGGTTAATCCACTGGTTCCTTCGTCTCCATTAATTTCAATTCCATAATCATTTGACCTAGTTAACACCTGTATTGGCAATAAATACATATCTCCCCCCATCCTTGGTGGCTTATCACATTGCGGGCTTATGTGGCCCAACTTTCCACAATTATAACATGTGTGCGTTTGCCTCCAGAACCTACCATTACTTTGACCAACACCATTCCTAGGTCTTTCTTCACCTCCTGGCTGATTTGTAAACCTCCCTTGACCTTGATTATTTCCCACTTGACCTAGCATGTTTAGGGTGAGATTCTTCATTAAATCTATCACTTCCCTCATGTCTTGCCTTAACCCATCATCTTGCACTGCTGTGGTGACCACTACTGGCATAACCTGAGGAGTAACAGAAACCACTGGTTCATGATGAACCCCTGACATGCGACCTTGCGAAGAATCCATAGGCTGAAATTCAGATCTCATGGGAAAAGAATCTACCCCTAACTGGCTCATTTTCGTCAGCTTCCACTCTTTGTTCCTTGCTACCTCTAGTGCATCTTCATATGTCCTAGGCTTCTTTAGCTCCACTCTCCAACGTATATTCTCCCAAAGACCATCCAAGAACTTGTCCTTCTTCATCATGTCAGGCGGGGGTACTTGTGGTGCTAAGGCCTTGCACATCCACTCCCATGCCAATGAGAACTTACGTATGTTCGCATCTACTGGCTCACCTTCCTTTTGCACCAAACGATGTACTTCTTGCCACACTTTGTCAGGATCTTCTACCTTCACAAACTCCACTTCCAATCCATGCCTTAGATTGTCCCAACTCAACCTTACGGGTGGATCATCTCCACGCAACTCCTCTTCAAATGCCTTGGACCAAACTCGTGCATCACTCTTCAAACAGATTTGGAGAAAACGTAACCTATGTGCAGGGTCATGAATCTGGTTACTAATGCAGGCAACCTCCATCTTTTCTAAAAAGTCTTACACATCTTCATCACTTCTTCCATGAAACTCGGGATAAGAGAAAGCCATGGCTACCCAAGTTACTATGCTTTAAGAACCCCTTCGAACACACGTGCAAGAACCCAAATCTTTTCACTACCCAATCCCTAGAAACTTCAATGGAGCTCAGCTTTAGATACGGACAAACACATGCAGATCAAATGAGTTTTCATAGTTAATCATCGGAATTACAACAGGCAAAGGACATTCCAGGATCTCTCGTAATCTTCTTGGCCCGAACATAAAGACTATGCGCTGCTGGGAAAAAATCTTCCTAGACACATGAACATTTATCTAGATTCTTTGATTTAAATGAAAAGGAGTGAATTGAGGGCCATTTTGATCATCCATTAAAGTCAAACATACAGCTCCCAAGAAATCACATCTATCTTATCCTCTCGTTTTGCCAAAATTTCAACAGCATAACAGCATAAATGGCTCAAAAGACCAAAAAACGAGCCATCATAACTTGGGAAAATTTTGACAAAGTTTCCCCAGAAGTAGAGCACTGTGAACCCAAAATAAAAACTGTATATGAATGCATAAATCACCAACAATAGGACCCGAGCATCAAGTAGGAACCACTAGTACATAGCCTATGGCGAGGTCACGAAAAGGGTGCTCCAGCTACCTATATCACGGAAAGGATCTCCACATTTGAGAATCCCCCAGCTCAATAAAACCTCATGCTATTGACCCTCGCACGAAGGCTAATGCAAATCGCGTATAGTCAAGTCTCAGGAATGACTATCTTCCAGACCAAGTCTCAGAAATGGCTGGGACTGCCAAATAAAACCAAGTATGGTTCCACAAAGGCGTACAATGGCAGTTTTCACAAGTAACGTACAATCAAGCAGACAATGCACTCAAACAGGCGCCAACTGATGCATACCCACTACAACTACAAGTGACACCACTACTAGTATAGCATTGTACTCCAGCTACCTGTACCTGTGTGAATCACCTGTACCTATATCTGTCCCTATAACCTATAACCTGTAGTCTACAACCTGTAATCCCGAATCTCAAAGCTTGAAGCTCGAAGCAGAAGGTATTCAAAGAAGATCCTCCGTGGGGGCGCCAAAAGAATGTGAGCGGGATGGAAAAACACAGAACGCCTCTATAATGACCCGACACACACTCTTGGAATGATATACACACACACTATGGGGCACCACTCGGCCTACTGTGCGCTCCTTGCCGCACTGTCGAAGCAAGGGACTTGCCAATACACCGTGTGCGAGCCACAAATGGCTCCAACCACACAACAAGCCTAAACTAGCAAGCTCAAGAGAGCAAAGGGTGTGTCACTCACCGCTCTACGCTCGCCTTCGTGGTGGATTCCTCGCCGCAATGAAGAAGAAGCTGCAGTCGTGCCGCGCTCAACCGCCTCACCGCCGCCATGCCTTCGTAATGCTCGATCGCACACACACTCTCCCTCTCTCTCTCTCTCTCTCTCTCTCTCTCTCTCTCTCTCTCTCTCTCTCTCTCTCTCTCTCTCTCACACACACACACACACACACACACACACACACACACACACACACACACACGAGGAGGTGAAGAAGAAGAAGATGGAGATGGAGATGGAGCAAGAGCACTCTTCTATTGCACAAATGAGAGAATGAGTAAAAATTAGGTTTAGTTGTCTTTTATATGAGCTCACCCCATTCACACTTGGGCGCCCATGCTTAGCCAACTAATCCCTTGAATGTCCCAGTTAGAGTGCGCCTCTCATCGGCTATCACCCTTACCCTTTTCCTATTGGTCTCACAAGCCCGGTACCTGACTCTACCAAATACATAATACACGTCCGTCGTAGGTGATGGGGTGTCCGTGAGCCGTGAGGGTTAACATGCCCCCCTTCCTGATGTAGATTCCGTCCTCGGAAGCTATTGAGTTGAAGGTGGTTCGTCGAGGTGGAAGAGCATTTGAGATGAATGCCCTTAGCCTTCTTCAGTCACTGCAAAGTCAAACAACATTGGCACAGTAATTGCATTCTCATAAGTGATTAAAAAGCATATGCAGTTTAGGTAGACACATTGATTGGTAAAAAAAATTTCAAACAATTTGTCAGCAATGAACATTAAATTGCAATGTAATCAAATGCATAAACAGACGTAAAGGTTAAAAATTAAACAAGTCTGGGGTCGCTAATTTGACGGTCGAAAGGCACTAGAGATCGAATATTAATACCATGGGTAAGCTTCTTAATTTTCAGTGGTCAATTAAGTTGTTTAATCGCGAGAGCCAAGTATTCATGTTCGAGGGCTGACTAGAGGCTATATCTAGAAAACCTTGTAGTTAAGCTACCATAAAAGGAATTTCTCATGAAATCATCGCCTGACTGATTACTTTTTCTTTGACCCCCCAAGGTCTTTTCACAGTGATTCAATTTGATGTGTGTGCTTATTTTGTATGCCTTGGGTTTTTTTCTTTTCAAGGAAAAGCGCCCACACTGGGAACCTCTAGGGCTCTAGTACCATAGGCGATACATGTGAGTGAAGTACCAATTTAAGCAGGGATTTCTCTTCCAGCTTAAAATTTTACATTGTGGCACTTTGATTTTTTGTTTGTTCATTTTCAACATTTAAATTTTGTAACTTTGGGGGGTCATATAACATTGATACACTCCCCAGGCTCATCACATTAGTAAACTCCCTTTATAATACTTAAGCTAAAGGTCAATAGGGTTAAGCCCACTAGAAAGCCCTAGTACATTTCATACAATGCTGCCTAAATCAGATTAAGAACCTAAGTAACCATTGCTTATTAGGAAGGCATTCCCCATGGTATTAAGAGAAGATTTCTAATATCTAGCTTGGTCAAACTAGCTTAGTCGGACTGCTTGATTTTTAAACCTAGACAAGTGATTATGACAAAACATTACATTGAATTAAATGTTTGATACTAAGCCAATGCGCTGAATATTATGCTACCAATCACAATCAAAGCAGACAAACATGGATGCAAAAAGATAAGGGCAATGCTAATGGACATAAAACACCTGTTTGTGTTGATGGTCGCGCTTGATTTGAAGTGTGAACGAGAGAAAGGTTCCATGAAGGTCCAAATCCTATCAATAGCAACACGCTCCTGTACACACTAGGAAACAAAAGGAATACCTCCAGGAGGCACATTCGTGGGAAAAGAGAACTTCGCTAATCTCTCAACTCTAAAACAGAAACACTCCTATCGTACTAATCTTACCTACCCTCCATCACTCAAGTGATGAGGATCAAAGGTGTTTTATGGAATAGGTTTCTGTTGCACTGTACCAGATGTGACATGTGTAGGTCTGAGTCAATGTTTTGACTTTTAAGGTGCATAGTCGTTTGCTAATTGCTCTTGCTCTTTATTTTTTGTTTTTTGTGAGTATAAAGATTTATATGTACATTCCCTAAGATTGGAGATTAAGAGGTCAGGGAGAAAGGTTGAGAGGGAAGCAAGTGAATAATGGATGTCCACAAACACTCCCCCCTTCCTTGGGTAGATCATAATGTTTGAAATGAGCTTGTCACCCTTTGAAACCAATTGTTCCAGTTGGTAATAGGTGAGGATTTTTGCCAGTAGTTTTCTATTACCCTAGGTGCCTCGTCAAGTTGCAAGGGTGGTAAGGTACTCTCCCAGGATCGAACTTGAAGTGGTTCATCAGGTGATTCTTGAACACTGGGAGGTGTGGATTCTTTTGTAGCTTCATGGAGGTCCACTACTATAGATGGAGGCTGTGTAGAAGCTTTTACCTCTATGGATGTATTACATGAGGAGCTAGAAGCTTCATGGGACTCCCCCCTTCCTGAGCTAGGTGGAACAAATCGTTCTTTCTTTGGTACCCAAACTAGCTCGGGAGCGGGTGTGTAGCATTCTATGATTGTTTTCTTTTCACGATCATTGATTCGTTTTGGAGCTACGGGATTGGGCTCACTTGGGTCAGGTGATAGGTAAGAGCACAATCTACGTTTTGGCACCCAGATTTGATCATTTCCTTGATAGTAGCCTTGGGCTTCCAATAGTCGTTTAGGTATCCATCGCAACATTTTCTTACTTTTCTTGGAGCGAGTGGTACGTTTCTTACAAGGCTTCTGTTTTTTAGCACTAGCTATGGTCACTAAAGAAGCTTTAGGGACCCACTTGTATGTTTTCTTCGTTACATTAGGATGAGTCTTGTCGGAAGCGATATGCATTGCTTGTAGCATATTTAAGGGTACATGCATTTCATCCCCCTCAGGTGTTACCCAGGTCGTCCCCCTATTTCCCCAAGTGTCTATGGTTGCTGCTAGGTGGACCCAGTCTACATTGTCCGACTCAGTCATCCCAGGTAGGATATCCATATAAGGAGAATCTTGGCCAATGTCTGTATCCTTCTTACAAGTGTAACAATATTTTAGTGGGGCCGAGTGAACTGTGGTGTCAGAGCGATGATCAATAATGGTTCTACTCCCTAAGGGGTGTACCTTACCAGTCACCAAATCCACTCTAAGGACAGAGTCTTGGAATTGCAAATAGACATGATTTTTAGACCAATCATGAACCATTTCTGCTTCCCTCATGAATGGTCGTCCTAAAATCATTTCATATGACATAAGGTGTTTAGAGAAATCCATTACAATGAACGTATGTCGTACCTTGTGTCCTAGAACTTTGATCTTAAGATCCTTGAGCATCCCCATAGGTTTGGCTATGGTACCATTTGCCATCTTTACCACAATGTTAGTAACACTGAGGCGGGGTTTTCCCATGGATTCCCAACCATATTTTGTAACGATGCTAACTCCCGCACCACCATCAAGAATTCCCTTTATAGTTAATCCCTTGGTAGTGATGGGTAGGGTCGCATTAGACTCGTCGCCTTCAAAATACTGCCCTAATTTGTTAATGGGTACCTCGATCACAGACTCGTGTCCATCTAAGTCAAGTGATTGCACATGATTTTCCTCATCAATCATAATCGAGTCAGGCCTATTTGGTTGCGCAAACTGCGGTAATCCCGTTCGTAGCTCTCCGTTAAGGAATGCTCGAAGTGCAAGGAATAACTCAGGATCTCCATACAACTTTGCTATGATCGTGGTTCGGACCTCAGAAGACATGAAGTCCACTAGTTTGGCAACATTCATTGGCATTTTGCAGGGTGTAGGTCCTTGACTAGGAACTGGTGAGGATGGAATCTCATATTCCTCAATGGGATCAGGTATTCCTTCGTTAAACATCCTTTCCAACAAGAAAGGTGTATGCTCACATTCTGATGTCCCGTCCTCACTCCCTTCTTGGATGATACTAGATATGGCTAACGGTCTATGGTTCATGTGGGGTGGATGAACTTGCGTGGGAAACACTGTGTCATGAATTTTGACATGCATGGGTTCTGGTTCTAGTTTCCTTTGAGTCTCCTCCACTAAACCTCTTAGATGTTTCACCTGCTCAATCTCGTCTACTGGGTTTGGGTACGTCCCAATCTTCTTCTTTCGATTCTTCCCTTTTTGCCCCTGCGGTTTATCTTGGGGGTCTTGGATTGGATTTGGAAACACTTGTGGTGTTTTCAGAGGCTCTTTATGGTTTTCTCTTATTCGGTTTTCATTTGGTTCCATGTTACGGTTTTCTTTGTCGGTCTTTCCTTTTGTGGTATTGGTTCTAGTCTCCATTGTCTCGATTGAATCTGAATCATTCTCGAGGTCATTCATATACACGGGGTCATCTCCTGTTCCTATGTTTGTTTTGGAACTTGGCTTTGAATTTCCCGTATTTTGCGACCTCTTCCTTCGTGTCTTCTTTTTCTTTGCTTGGATAACTGACGCGGTATCTCTCTCTTCGAGGATATGGCCTGGCCCTTGAAGCATGGACCGTGTAATCGCATAAGCGGGTGCAACGGGTGGTATTGGCGATGTCACACTAGCAATTTCGACCAAATTTAGGGGTGTGATTTTAGGCGCATTTGGGTTATAGGGGCATTGGGCAATCAAGTGATCTATGCGACAACGATTACATGTGAGTATTGGCATTGCAGACGTGCTCCCTTGATTCATTTGCATCTGTGCAGCATTCTTTTGCAGCCTAATAGGGCACTCCGCTGCCCGATGTGGTCCACCACACTCGTAGCATTGAAGAGGTGGCCTCCTAGCCTGGGTGTTGATATTTTGACCTCTGGATGCGAGAGCAGCAGCTTGATAAACCGGCTTGACGTGTCCCCAACAATCTTCCATGTAGTATATAGGACACTCTTCCAATGTATCAAGTCCGTAGGCAATACTAGTGTCTATTTCCTCCTCACAGCCATCTGCATAAGCATTTGATGGCTCGCAACCCACTTGGTTCATAGGGGCGACTCTTGGATGCAGGGGCTGCGGTCCTAGCACAGGAGGTGGTAGCGGTGTAGCTTGTACAACATTTTGAGATCTAGGGACCATGTGTTGCGGTAGTTGCTCAACAGGTGGAGCAGGCATCAATACAGGAGCTCGATGTGCATCCGTCCAGGCTACAGGTGGTCTATTTGCCATCATACGTTTGATCATTAAACAATCCTTGGCTTGGTGACCATACCTACCACATGCGTTGCAAGTTCCATTAAATTTTACTCTAAACGTAGGGCACTCACTAGTGCTATGTGGACCCAAGCAAATGGAACACCATTGTTGCTCCCTTCTTGGATACATGTGACTATTTTGAGGGGGTCGATTATCCTTAAGAGACTCTTGGATTGCCTTGGTGAGGTCTGTCAAGAATGTCTCAAATACCTTTGGCTCATTGGCAATGGGCTTTGCAGTCATGGGTTCATACTCAATGGCTTGTGAGCTAGTGGATCTCGTGTCAGTAGACACCCTCATGCCTGCTATCATCAAGTTGTCCTCTAATTGGATTGCATTGGCAGTGACATCTTCCCAGGTTGTGATACCTCTAATCACTAGTCCATTATAGATTCCTTCATTCCTCAACCCTCGA
Organism: Adiantum capillus-veneris; assembly: GCF_014529385.1. Classification (NCBI taxonomy): domain Eukaryota; kingdom Viridiplantae; phylum Streptophyta; class Polypodiopsida; order Polypodiales; family Pteridaceae; genus Adiantum; species Adiantum capillus-veneris. The sequence continues at coordinate 77,452,412 of NC_140941.1, read as the reverse complement.
ATGAATCGATCAAGCATTTGGTTATTGTTGAAGCACTCATTTACAGGGCAGCGAGAGTTTAAGTGCTTTAGACGACTAATGAAGTCCCTTACTGACTCTCCTTCCTTACGTTCGGCCTTCTGTAGCTGAGATGCTACACCCCAAAGCACACCTTCTCATATGTACTCCTTTAGAAACAACCTTCGAAGGGTAGGGTAGATTGTTTTCTCGTCCACCCTTAGGGTTCTATACCAATGTCCAGCCTTCCCACTTAATGCCAAGCTTAAGGCATTGCACTTATGTAGTTCGTTGCGTTCCCCTAAGGAATCACAAACTGTCAATTTCCAGTAGGGAACTAGGCCCAAACTAGAAAGTCTAAGGGTGCAAGTGGGAAGAGAAAGGAGGAGAGTGGAGGACTTGCCCCACATGCTCTCATTCTCTCTTGAGGGAGTAGGGTATATATATAAGAGTGAGTCTAGTATCTATCATAAGACTGAGGACTGAGGCCTGGGCCTGGGCCTGGGCTTGGGCTTGGGCTTGGGGAAATGATCCCGATCCCGATCTTTTTAATGCAAAATTGCAGAAATTGAAACTGCAGAAAATGCAGAAATTGAAAAAACGCAAGAAATGCAAAAAATTGAAAAAACACAGAAAATGCAGAAATTAAAACTTGACAGAACCAGAAAATGCAAAAAACGCAAGAAATGCTAACTGTGCAGTGCAAACCAAAAAACGGAGAAAACGCAAAAAACAGAAATCTTCACACAACTACACACACTCATTCCCTGCTTTTCCTATGATAGAAATTGCACCACAAGAAAGCGTAAAGTGCTTAACCGAGCTTAGTGTAGGGCATTTCCCCGGCAGCGGCGCCAAAAATGTGCGCTCCTTGCCGCACTGTCGAAGCAAGGGACTTGCCAATACACCGTGTGCGAGCCACAAATGGCTCCAAGCACACAACAAGCCTAAACTAGCAAGCTCAAGAGAGCAAAGGGTGTGTCACTCACTGCTCTACGCTCGCCTTCGTGGTGGATTCCTCGCCGCGATGAAGAAGAAGTTGCAGTCGTGCCGCGCTCAACCGCCTCGCCGCCGCCGTTCCTTCGTAATGCTCGATCGCACACACACTCTCCCTCTCTCTCTCTCTCTCTCTCTCTCTCTCTCTCACACACACACACACACACACACACACACACACACACACACACACACACACACACACACACACACACGAGGAGGTGAAGAAGAAGAAGATGGAGATGGAGATGGAGCAAGAGCACTCTTCTATTGCACAAATGAGAGAATGAGTAAAAATTAGGTTTAGTTGGCTTTTATATGAGCTCACCCCATTCACACTTGGGCGTCCATGCTTAGCCAACTAATCCCTTGACTTTCCAGTTAGAGTGCGCCTCTCATCGGCGATCACCCTTACCCTTTTCCTATTGGTCCGACAAGCCCGATACCTAACTCTACCAAATACATAATACACGTCAGTCGTAGGTGATGGGGTGTCCGTGAGCCATGAGGGTTAACACCTACACAACACACCTGGCCGAGACAGGGAACACACTGATGGAGTGAGAGGAGAGATACTATCCACTTGCCCACTCCACACAGACACACACACACACACACACACACACACCCAAAAAACTCAGCTCAAATGAGGAGAACTTTTGATATTTAGATACAAATGATCTTGGGCCAACACCAATGGGGCAAATAGCTAATACAGGTAAAATATGCCAGATACAATCACAAAATGGAGCAGAAGCTTCACTCATAGGAGAAACTTACACAGCCAAAACAGAAGAAAAAGAGTGAGGAATTTAGCAAAACGGACAGTGCCATCGCGTCCGGAACGGCCCAAAACCTCAGTCTACAATGTCAAAGTGCTCAAATCCGACCTCGGATGAGCAGTTTACGACCAAAACAGGCTCCAAAATGAGCAAAAACAGAGTTGCGACTGTTCCTCCTATCTTCTCCACTCTTTTTCTGGTCTTCTCTCTGTTTTTTCAGTTCCCACACTTAGCTTTATCACTTGGGAACCCTTGGCCTTTTAGTTGACCTCAAACGGACCCTGAACATGCCAAAAACTAACCTCGCAGTGCATAGTTGTCACCTTTTTGCATCCATCCGCACACCTGGCACTCAACTTTTTTCCAATAATGCATCCCGCCACCACGTGAAGTGGCCCCAAAATATGATCCTCATGATGACCTTTCTGCATAATTATCACAAGAAAACATCCATGGTGTGTCCGTACTCATCCAGGTGCAAATATTGACCCCATTCGGCGTCCTGACGCCACTAGATGCCATCTGACGCACCTGCTTATCTCATGTCGTCGGCCCGCGGATAACTTCCTCAAGAAGTTTTACGTGCTACCAACTCCTCATTATTGTAGAAAAAAAACACTGGTACTAATGATAATGAAAATTGATGCACTATGTACATGCTGTCCTACATGTACACATGTGGGCCCCACGTAACCACCTGGCTCTGGAAAATGGGAAATCCTTTATTTGATGCACCATGCATGGGTATGTACATATGCGCAATCCCTTGCTCCCAAAAACTCTTGACACCGGTTGGAGGCGATTGGTGGCACTGAGTGCTCTAATCTCCTCACCCTATCTCAAGCTTCACAACCAAGTTTTTCATTTCATGCTTTTGCACCCACTTTGCTTATTATCTCATCTACTAATGCAAGCGATGGTCATCTAGGGTAGAGTAGAGCTCAGTCGGCCTTGTGGTGCTTAGAGAGCCCACAGCCTTGTGCTCATTGGTGGTCACATGTATTTGCCTCCTTGATTAGTCCTTGGGCATAGCCTGGCTAGTTCCCAATTTGGATTTGACCCATCCTCTCGCTATGCAACTCCCCTCTGTTTTCGCCCCTTTGCATGCTATCTTTGACGCACCATGCTCAAATTGAGCCATGGCACCTCAAAGATCACCAGGAGAGAGAAGGTTCAATGAGACAAATCCACCATACAATAGGTAATTAGGGTGCCACCCTCGATAGGAAAAAAAAACATGAACAACATACCAATGAGGAAGGGGATGGGGCCCAAAGTCCCCATCACTCACCGCAAGGACATCTTGAGGAGCCACGATAGATTTGATGATGCTACCAGCCACCTCCATGCCTCATGAGGATCGATGTCATGCCGCTTTGTGGGCACGTGATGAGAGATGGGAATCTGCATGCAATTTCAAAGTTTTGCCAAGCTTGTGATTTACGCTAGGGTCTGATATGACAATAGGATGATTGAAATGTATTTAATATGTGGGTTCGGTACCTAGAAAGCAATATTAGTGTTTACAAGCCAAGCTACAGTGCTGTCAAAAGTGGTTTAATGGACTAAATTTGTAGTGTTTGATGTGATCTCCATGCCTATCTTTACGACTCAATTGGAGCTACGATGAAGAAGTTATGTCAATTTGAAGATGATATAGTTTGCAAATTTGAGCCCATTGAGCAGTTGAAAATGAAGGATCAAAGTTGATACATTAGGCAAATTTTGAACTCATTTTTGGGCCTTTTAAGAGTGCCACATCATCAAAGTTGTACAAAAGAAAGCAACCCGGTAGACCCCTCTAAATATTGCTTAGAACCCCATGATATGACCTATCATTGGAAACTTCTTGAAAAATGGATTCTAAAGAGCCAAGATCCAAAAAGTTTGGATGACTTCTATGAAAGTTATGCCATTTTTTTTCAATCAGCCAGGTTTTGTTACCGTTACGATAATCTAAAATCACCTTTTTCTAGATCTACATGAAGGCAATGTCCGATACATGAATGCTATATATCAATAGATAGCATTTGAAGAGTAGATTCTAAATACCCAACCTCCGACAAGTTTGGATCTTATTTGCAAAAAATTTACGGATCCCCACTTTTTGAAAGCTATGCCACATCAACAATTCTTACAAGGCCCATTTTTGAGTCCAAACTTTTCCTAATGTGAATGCATGGGCCTAAAGTGCTCACTTTGTGGAGAACGTTGGTCTTTCCAGATCGGCAATCGAAGTTCTGGTTGCCAAGATATTGGCAATTTAAGTTTCATTTGGGACCAGTTTCGTACTAGTTGTGGTCGCCTCGATCGAGGTGCCATCTGGTATTTTTGAGCTTCATCCAAGTTTGGGAATGCGGTACAATAAGTGATTAAGGAGAATCTTATCCGGTATTCCATCTTGCAGTGATTGGTTGCTGAATATGCTGGTGAACTCATGCTCGTTCGACACTAACATGGTCGAGAGATATGGCTAATGTGGTGATTGGAAATATCTTGATTGATATAGTCATTGTTGGAGTTGTGCTCAAGTACTGCTTTGGTCATTATGTATGCCAAATGTAGTTATTTACGAAAGCACGTAAAGTTCTTGATGAGCTTTTAGGTCTAAAATTTCAACTCTTGCAATGCATTCATTGCGGGAAATGGCCAGCAAGCCTTGGTTGACAGGGAGCGCCATGCTTGGAATTGCTTTTGTAGGCATTTAAGCCCAATTGAGTGAAGCTTTAGATGGCCACTCTATGAATGTGACCGCCCATAAGGGCTTTCTCCTATGGACACTTGGAGGAGGGCCGCCCAAGGGAAGGGATGGCTGCCCATTTAGGAAAAGGAGCCTACCTTGTGTGGTATAAGGGGGGGAAAAAGGAAGATGGAGGGGCGTGCGTAGCGAACGGTGCAAGGAAGAGGAGGAGAGTAGCTCGCATTGGCTGTAGGGATGCTCGGATGGTAGTGTCCAAGAAACGGAAATTGGCTAGCACCCCTAGGTGCACATTTTTTACATCGTGGGCGTCAAGTTCTCTGCTATCCAACCTTCACCATGCCACTTCATCACCCCGCTTCCCACGCCTAGCAACGATGGCACCGTCGTTGCTTAGGAGGGGAGGTGCATGCAATAAAAGGAGGAGGGGATAATAATGTGAAGGAGAAAGGAAGACATGGGGAAGGGGGCACGAGGCTAACGTGGAAGCGCATGAGCAAGAGGGGCTTGGGGAGGAAAAAGAAGAAAAAGGGGAAGATCTCTCTTGCTTGACCTCGATGAGCAAGAACGAGGCTCGAGGGCTTGAAAGAGAGGAGACTCAAGGGCAAGAAGAAAGGTAGTGTGGAGGGATAGCATGAGGAGGAGGAGCCGGAAGGGCTTGGCGAGGAAGGAAAGGAAGACCAAAGGGGGATTGGATGGGGAAGCAAGGAGGGAGGAAGAAGAGCTCGGATCTCTCTCTCTCTCTCTCTCTCTCTCTCTCTCTCTCTCTCTCTCTCTCTCTCTCTCTCTCTCTCTCTCTCTCTCTCTCTCTCTCTCTCTCGACTTTGAAGCAAGAAATCAAGAGCCTCATCAAGGGTTATTTCATGAGGGGGGTCATGGACGTGAAAGGGAAGGAAGGGTATTGCATGAAAAGAAAGAAATGGGAAAGGGCAAGAAAGAAGGAAAGCTGTGAAATCTTGCTCTCTCTCACTTGGAACCCACGGAAAAAGAAAGAAACATCAAGAGAGGAATATTTCTTGATGCGGCTTTAGGACCTCAAGGAATCCATTATTGTGGAAATTGAGCATACAATTTCTTCATCATGTACAAGGCATAGGAAGGCAAAGCTGTGAGGTTAAGAGTTGATGATCACCATCGAAAACTGGAACAGAAGGTCATATAGTAGATTTCGACTCTATCAAAAGGGTAGTTGAATTAAATAAGCTCTTGGAGATGGCTATAACCGTGGACTTCAAGAAGTAAAAAGAGGATGTGTTTGCAAGATAGAGGGCATGTAGAAAACGACCGAGCGAGAACAAAAAGGTAAACTTTTGGAAAATGATGAGCAGGGAAGCTATACAGGGGGGTGTTTGCCTAACGATTACAGACTTCTTCTGAGAGGTTGTGGATTTTTTATTATGGTTTTACAGATCAACATGCATATTGATGATGGAGTATGCAACCAATTTGTAATAGGGTTTCAGATATCAATTCATTGGAAGCAGCTTCTGATTGCAAGCATCAATCAAGTGTCGATAACTGGTTTTAATTTAATTTTCACTGCTATTAGTTTTTCGAGCTATGATATTCTTTTGCAACTTCTCTCTAAGCACAAAATCGGCCCTAACGACATTGGTTTCCCTTGTTTTGAGGCTACATTGACTATCAGTCTATAGCTAGAAGCCCGACGCTTCCTAGTCAACCTTGGAGAGACACGCACTCAGACAAATTTGGTGAACCCAACACGAACTTGACCGGGGTAGACAGAGCCAACCATGTTGGCAAACCAAGAGAAAGAGATGCACCTGATTATGGGGTTAATGGCTGCTATTTTGCAGTAGCAGTATGCAAGTCAAGTGCAAAATATGAAATAAAAATTTGCAAACGGAGAATTGAGAATTACAGCATTCTGCAAAAAGTGAATTTGGTGGATTTCAAGGGTAGGATAACATAGAAATTTTTAAAGTATCGGAGCGAGTAATGAAAATAGAAAATTTGAAGCGTTAGATAGCTGGAAACAAGAGATGTTGCTACAATTAGCACTTGAAATTCCCAAACACTCAGTTTTTTATCAGCAAGGGATTTTTGATGGTTATGATCCAATAGGATACTTGGATTGCTATTAAGAGGAGCTGGAGCTGCATGGGGTGCCAAAAGAGAATAAGATTATAAAATTCAACAGGTTTGTGATCCTTGATTTTACTGAGAGAGTGTAGTAGCTTCAGGCCCCAACAAAATTTTCATAGATGCTGTCGTCCAAGAACGATGGGATCCAAGCATGTATGAAGATGATGAGGATTGTGATAATATACCTACCTATGCGGAGGTTTGCAAGAAGATTAGGGCTAAGCTAGATATTGCTATTGATGAATGCTTGCCTGAGTATGATAGGATATTACAGGATAAATATAATGAAGAGGTTGTCCAAGTTGTCTATACAAATCTTGGAAGTGCAGATTCCATGTTAATGGCTGAGGTTGAAGACTTACAGGGCCCAGAAAAGCATGATGATTCAGTCAAATCGTTGCTTTTATTCAAGTCTACTTTTAGGTATCTGAGTCGGCATTGAGAATGCCTCCCCCCCTCCTTGCCTGAGTCCTTTGGGACAACACATTATAGACCGGGTTGTACACTGCATGGGTGACAAAATTGTGTCTATGCATGGCCGAGATGTGCCCTGCAATGCTAATCATGTCAATGGATTTAAAAACACTATGCGGTGCAAGAGATAGGTCTTGAGTAGTGTACTCAAGGGTTGTTAATGGTGAAGCATCGTGTTGATTAACTCTCTTGAAGAGAAAAACTTATAGCAATTGGGATTGCTCTTTGATAGTCTATACGCACACTTGTCGTTCCATCATAACCATTGTGATAGAAGTGTTTGGCATTGTTGTACCTGATCGATTTTTTGGTATTTTTTTATATATTACTTGCCTGGGCTGTGCCTTGAATTTTTGTTTGCAAACAATTAGTGTATCAGGCTTAGCTGTAGGTTTCTGCTTGGGTTTCCATACCCATTTTTTCGTCTGTGATTGTGGTTTCTGTTGTTGATGTGGGGAGGATGGTACCATAGTAAGCTTCTTCTTAGTGTGCAATAATTTTTTAGGCACCCAAATCTGATTAGGATTGATAGCGAGTTGGGTCTTGGGTACCCAAAATTGCATGGTTTCTTGCATGTCTATTTTGTGCGGATGAATTTGGTAATGCGTAGTGGATATTGGTCTGAAGTTTTTCAAGTTATTTGGTGGCGTCAAAGATTTGAGAGTGGTTTTCTACTCTTATCGACTATAAGCAAATGGTACTCTTAGTATTTCACCATTGAGGGTTACTTCGAGATTCTTGTCATCCTAGTCTTAGACAGCTTTGTAGGTGCACAACCAAGTAACTCCTAGCATAATATTTTAATTCATATGCTCATATGGAATATAGATAAAATTATGTGGGCATACAAATCCATGAACAAAAATGTTAAGATTGATTAGACCCAATGTTGAGGTTAGCTCTTGGTGGCAGCCTTTGACTTGTATTTGGCAATGTTCCAGTAGTTTGGTTCTTTCTTTTCTATACATTGTGTAGTGGATTGCATTGAGTCATTCACCTATATTAGCTAGTGCTTTGAATTTGAACCCATTCTTCATGGTCACTAGTATGTGCTTGCCTAATCCATCTAGCTATTTGTCATCTGCATTTACCTCATCATCTGCTAGGGGTTGGATTTGAAAGGTATTGAGGGTAGAGCTTGAGGGATTGGTTGCCTTGATGCTTTCCTCTTCAAATCTCAAATGTGTGATTCCTCTTGGGATTCTTCAATCATGTGGTGCCTTTTAATCTTATGTTTCTTTGATGCATGCATTCTTTGTGAAAGCTTATTAGTCAAGGGTAGATGAAATTTGCAAAGTCAACATCCACTAATCCAATTTTCCATGATCTCTCCATCTAATGTAGCTAGTTTGATAGCACCACTCAGTGAAACATCCTCAATGACAAAAGGACCATGTCTCTTTTTCTTGAATTTGGGTATATGTTGTTTCAAAGAGTAAACTAGAACCAAATCCCTTTGTTTGAAAACTTTTGTTAGCAAATGTGAGTCAAACAACTCTAACACCAATGGTCCTTCCTTTATGGCCTTTTTTGGAATTAGAGTGTCAACTGCTAATCCCCATTTTTCTACCAAATCAAAATCTTGTATCTTGAGTTACTGCACCCTGTTTCGATCCATGTAGAAAGTATCTTTTTTAATCACTCTAACCTCCTCTTCATACTCAACAGTATGTTCATCTATCCTTACAATAATTTTGTTAGGATCCAAATAAAGCAAGGCATCGATCCTTTAACTTGAGTGGGGTCCTAGTTCCTGATTGAGTCGGAAAAGAATACAGCCTGGAAATGATACCAAAATGAATGGAGATGGTCTAAACAAGTTGTTTCTTCACCTTGTAAGTTTAGTTTCATAGATTCAGTCCCAAAAACCCCTAGTCTATCTTTGGCTTGCCAAAGATAAGTCTTGCTAGTTTATAATGTTTTTCAATGTACCTCAATTCAGATGCAATCTTGACTATATTTTACTTATCCTACTCATATTGAACTTGAAAAAAGAGTGAGGAATGTGAAAAACTCATTTTTTTGTACCAATTCTCTGATTTCTACCTAGGTGTTGCCCATCTCAACTACTACCTAGTCTTAACACTAGACTTGTAATGAGCCACAAAAATGGCTGAAGCCACAAAAATGGCTTACATCAGGTTTCTAGTAAATGAAATATAACTTGTGTATATGACATCAAAATTTCACGAAACTTCTTAATTATGGGTTCAAGATATGAAAAAGGTTTCTGAATACACAATTTACATGAAAAGATCAAAAATAAAAAAACTAATTTTCTAAAATTAGTAAATTTTACGCAAAACTGCACTTTAACACTTAACTTGGAGAAGTAAAAAATGTCGACAGTCTTTGTATATGGGTAAAAAAAGCTTGGTACATCTATCACATACCTATTGAGGGATTTTTCAAAGAAGTTTGGGCCTGCTTAACAATGATTTGATGTACTTTCAGAAGAAAATAGATAAATTATGTTCATCCGCACAAATTAGTTGTAGAAGATGGCAATGGAAAGACACCTTTAGACCTTCAATTAGCTCGGTCCTATTTTTTATCAGCTCATATTGAGTGTTGGTCATAATTCCCTAAAACCATTTTCTATTTAGATAACTAACATAGTGTTGAAATTATTTTTACAAAAGTCTCAAAAAGACACAAAAGTGACTGATTTTTTACAGGACTAGTGTTAAGGACACTTCACCTAGCCCGACCTACTAAACTAATTCTATTGAGGTCCTTATCAAGTATCCCTACTCTTTAAACACCTCTCAGTAGTGATAAAGTGAAAAGTTGTTATACTCTAGTCGAAACTAAAGAAAGTGATGGAAAGTTTAGTGAATGCTTTGGATTTTTCTCTAGTCTTGGTTGCCTCATCCTCGGAAATGGTGCCAAAATTTCGACCGACTGCCAAGCCTCACCATATTGATGCTAGCAAAGAGAGAACCAGAGACATAAAATGTCAATCCGTGGGATGCAGCTGACCTACCTAGTACATGGAGGCTACAAGAGATAGATAATCTGTTAAAAAACCCAAGTCTAGTGTGCTCTCACCTAGATCAGTCTCAAGTGTGCATCAAACACCAGAAGCTAACCTTCTTACCGCAAGTCTTATATGATGGATTCATTGTTGCAATGCTCCTAATGCAACAAAACTGCTACCTAGAATGTGCACATTATCCTCAGTATTCCCATGTGCTCAAAAGTCATTTCTAACACTTGGGAAAAAATCATGCCAAAGATAAATATCCTCTTTTGGGCAGGTCAGGTTGAGACTCTGAAGCACTCTATAGCTTCCTTAGAACGTGCTCTATCTATTCCTATGGTCCAAAACTAGTTTGGATGTGTGTATGATGCATAAGGAATGAAAAAAACTCATAGACGGACATAACTAAAAACTTTAAAAGTTCATCGCAAAAAACCTACGTAGAAAGGAAAAACTTTCACCTTCGAACCTGTTGGTATGCTCTGAATCGCAATGGAACACCGCACAAGGGAGACATGAACAATTGAAAAAATAGAGAACTCGTAGTACAATAATGCAGTGTATGCTCACTTTCATTATCCAAAACTTAGGTCAAAAGTTACAAAAACTGGCTTCTATACCTTAGCCAAATTTTAACACTAGGGCAATGTGAACATAAACCACTTTAGTGGCTATAAGTAACTTTTGTGTAAATTCTTATTCTCACCAACCATAGAATACCTCACCAAAAGCTTTCAGGGATTTGTGCTCAAGGCATGTTGAGAGTTGAAAAAAAATATAGATAAATAATTTCATACAAAATTAGCATTTTTCAAGGATCATCTTTTAGTTACAATCGAGTGAAACTTGCTCAAAGTTTTGATATCCCATGTAGACTCCTTAAAAACCTTCAAAGCACATTGAAACTTTTTTGGAAAATACTTGGATATGCATACAATAGAAATTTATGTATATACTATTTTTTGGAAAAAAATTGCGAACTCTTTTCAAGCCGCAAAGACATGTATGCTATCAAATTTAAATGTCAGTTTAGTGGCTTTTTACTATTTTTGAACATCATTATTTTTCATTTTGCACTTTTTGGGATTAATCTATATGATAGGACCTCATTGATACCTTATCTTCATGGTTTCATGAAGATAGGTTTCATGAAGATAAGGTTAGGTAGTTTTAAAGTAAATTTCATAGAATGAGGTGCTAAGCCACTATTGTGGCTCAAGCCACTTAAATGGCTCAAACACAAACCTAGTGCTAATAAATGAATCCCCAACTAACTTGGCTTAGTAGTAAGGCTTATGAACTACAATTAGTTACAACTTTGGAAGCCCTTGGCTCCTTTGTACTCTTTGACAATCAATTGTGATACAACACTTTTGGACTTTTACAAAATTTCTCATTATAAATGAGGTTTTGATACAATAGGCAGGAATAAAGAATAATGATGATGTCCTTTTGATGCTTCTATTAGCTGAGCAACTAATAGAGAAGGTCTCTAGTTGACCAATGATTTGACTTAGATGATCAACCATCATTTTAGCCATTTTGTCTTGGTCTTGCATAACATTCCCATTCTCATCTGTGACGCGAGTGTAAAAAGCCCTTGCTTTTTTTGATTTTCAAGTCCCTAAAGAAGTGTGCTTGATTAGCGATCTCTAGCTGAAGGAAGGTCTCCCTGGATATCAATCTCATTCTTCTCACCTCCTCAAGTTACTGCTTGGCCAGGTTGGTTTGAGCTTCCAACCACCTTTCATGTTCTTCTGAAGGAGTCCATCCCAATAGAATTTCTGGAAGCTAGACAAATAACCTCCTCTTTGAGCTGCTTCCATTGCTCTTCCTGGGCCTTTTTCATACGAGGGCCCGAGATTCTGGTCGCTTTCTATATACTCCGAGCAAAGAGGTCCCAAGCTTTAGGTTTTTCTAGATTAATATATTTATTTAATTTACTCAAAGAATTCTTGGTAAGCCCTCTAAATAGAGGTTCTTTGAACAAGTGTGTACTAGAAACAATTAGCTTCTTACCCCTCCCCCTTGTCTTTGTTGACTTTCATTTGTAAAGGCAGATGGTTTTAAAATCTCTTCTTGTCAGCACCTTCATCTCGATTAAGTCTCCAAAGCAAGGCCCAATGTAAGTCCCGACGTTGAGTGGAATCGTAATTAGCCTTGCTCCAACATTGATAACCATGCTCTTTTGGTGGCATCTTAGAAACATTGCAACATATACAGACCCGGATCTATGTACTCCTATCTTGTTAGGAACAAACAAGGAGGTGCCTAATTGACTAGCAAGCATCCTCATATTATTCCAAAGCCAACTTGGCATCCCCAAGAACTCGAACCACACTAGATGAATCCCTTGGAGGGATTTTGTCGAGTCAAATACGGTCTCCCATGGTACCACATAGACCGTTTTCTTGTTAAATAACATGGGACCTTTATCCAAGATCTTTGAACGGTCAAAGTCATCCTTGAATCTGATTGAGCAAAAACCCTTAGGGAGGTATGTAGTACTTTCTATTACTGTCCACGCCGAAGAGTTTGTAGTCTCTGAATCCATTGCATCAACTCGTATCTATTCAACACTCTCCCATTGAAGCCATACACAAGCGTAAGCTTTGCTTGCATAGCTAGCTACTTTTTAATAAGTGTTGGTGGAATTGCAATTGTGAGATAGCCTCCGCTACCTCCACTTGTTGCAGAAGAGACTTCTTTAAAGCACTATATGCTTGATCTACTAGCCTATCATCAAGTAGCCTACTGCATTTGGCTTGAGAGCTAGTTCTTTTTTATCGCTAGGTTTGATCTCTATTTGACTATTGACTTCTTTTATTTTTTGTTCGAGGTGGGTCTTTATAGTTTTCAATTTTTCATTACCTTCATCACTAGATACCTCAACAATTGTAAATTTGTTGTTGGCCGTAGGATTAGGCCCCTTCAAAATTCTCACAAATGAAAAGTATGGCCGAAGAGAACTAGAACCGGTAACCAACTTTTTAGCGTTCGTAGGTGCCTTGAGGCACTCCCGCCTTGAGTGTCTTTACCTCAAAATTGAGTCCTTTAGTGTTAAGGCCGAACTTTTTCTCTTTTTTTTTAATAGGGAGATTCTCCTTATCTCAAAACTCTTTATTTTCTCCCTAGGTCGGACCCTTTGTCGATGCTTCATCCATCATAATGTCCACGCTTGATGATCACAATGAAGACTTGTCCCCATGGTACTTCGGTAGAAGACCTTTTGCAACGGCAGTCTCCTTGTTGCAAGCATCTACGAGAACCTTATGATGTCCTAATCCATGGGCATCATCTTTGCATCCATGTTAGACTCCTCTATGGTGCCAAACTTAGTGGTAGGGGGGAGATGGCCGGAAGGACTAGAACCTAGCGAGGACAACTCCTAGCAAAGGGTGCAAGGAGCGAGCTAGTAGCACTGAATATGGAGCATGAAACCACATCAAAGATAAATAAAAGCTTAACGTCATAGATATAGTAAAAATAATAATTTGCCAAAGAAGAAGTATAATAAGCACACACAAAACACGACCACTTGAGGAACATTTAGTGATGGCGAATAGTGAGGGCTTCGGTGACTGCTTGGAGAGGGCTAAGTTTGTGGGCATCGAGAGTCGTTGAATGTGGCCTCACCACGGGAGCTTGCATCATGTGGTGCTTACTTATTGTGCTTCAAGGGATTTTGAGTTTGGTTGAGCGGTGATCTCACCTCCCAGTTGGTTAGGAAGGGTCTCTGGGCTTTGCAAATGTGCCTACAACCGAAGGCTTCTGCATTACTTTCTGATCCCTGCACATAGAGATCTCTAGGGTTAGATCATACTCTATTGAAAAGAGCATAGAGCTCTGTGAGGACCATCTCCCTCACTCTTTGTTCTTTCTCTTTAACTTTTAAAGGGACACATGTCAAGCAATTAGAATTGAACGACGTTCACCCATATGGATACTAAGGACTTCAGCATGCCAAGAATGGGTGAATGCAGGTAGTTACCGTCATGGTGAAAAACAAAGAAAAGTCTATAAAAATAAGGAAAGAACCTCAATTCTTAATATATGCCTAGAACCAACAACTCTCGTAGAATGTTTTTCTTCATTGTTCAAACTCTCTCTTTTCCTATAAAAACACACAGACACACACATACATACATGTATTTGTATATATTGAAGTAATTATATATATATATATATATATATATATATGATGAAAACAATCAAAATGAAGGATGGTCACAAAAACATATAGAAAAAAAGTGAGAGAGAGAAAGAAGAAGATAGTATTGAATATAGACAAAGAGATTGAGAGAAGAAATAGTAGAAGGTGTGTGTGTGTGTGTGTGTGTGTGTGTGTGTGAGAGAGAGAGAGAGAGAGAGGAGAATCAAAAGAGGGGGTAGGCAAATAGATGGCAAGCAAGAGCGAGAGGAGGGCTGACTTTGGCGTACTTATTATATTATTTATAGACTCTCAATGTCTTGAGTATTGTGAATTTAATCGTAGCTATTCATGATTAGACTACATGGCACAATGTCTTATTTAAGACTTTATACAAAACAATGGTCGGAAGCTCAATGGGTTGAGGTCACAAAGAACATTCGGAATCCGCACTGGCCTCATTTTATGAAGATTTTTTTGTGGAAGGTTCGGTGGAAAGCTTTGTGGACAAGCATCAAGATTCAAGCACGTGGTATCGGGTGCAGATTGACTAGCAAAGACCTCGCCCACCTTTTCATGGAATGCCTGACAAAAGTCTTGCACTTCTAATCTCTACTCAAATTGTCAGATACTATTTCTTCAGTAATATCTGAAAGGCCAAGAATTGCCAGGCCTTTGATAGCGACCTCTTTATGGCTAGCTTCTCAGAGATTGTACAAGGAAGTAAGGAGATAATATATGAGATACGTAAAAGGCAAAACTCTGATGATTGGCTTAGTGCGTCCTTCGCCATCCGATCGAGCCTTGTTGTGTAAAGGATTGGGCTTTTGGTAATAATACGTTACTAGGTACTTCTAACTAGGATTTGATGTAACCATGTGCCCCTCAAGGCTCGGCATGAGCTTGAAGCTCATTTGCATATTCCTTGGTGGCCTTTTAATACAATCAGTCACAATTGTAAGTTTTGCAAAAAGAGAAAAAAAACGACTTTAGAAGAAAATATAATACCTTGATGAGAATAAAATCTAGGCATCATTGTAACTGATATACTTTTTAGGCCTAACAAGAATACAAAGAGATATGGCATAATAACTTTGTAGTGTTTGCTTATTTCAGGCATTTCACAAGAATTCGTCATTAGCGAAAGACCTCTCTCTAGAGATTCTGAAGCTCGAACAAAGTGGTGAGCTCCAAGCAATGAGGGATCGCTGGCTTGGGGTGAATAAGTGTAGCACTACGACTAATGCAACCGTGAACATTCCATTCCAATCCTTTGGTGGTCTTTTTATAGTTGTGGGAGTACTGTACTGCCTTTTTATTTTACTAAAAACCTTAGGGTGCTCATGATTCCTGCGTCCTCAAAGTACCCCTCATACAAGACCATGTATATAAGGCTGGAAATAAAAAAAACAAAATCAAGGTAATACAAGACCATGTATATAAGGCTGAAAATAAATTAGGAAAAAAAGGCCTTGTCATAAGTATACAAGACCATGTGAATATTAGACAAAAGGTGTATCTCATAAGCCCTTTTACAAATAAAAAATGGAATAAGAACACTGACCATTGTGAATTAAGTGTACTCAATAAATGCTAGTGGCCCAAACCCGCCCACTAACAAGTTTGACCATCTTTGCCACTTCAATGGTCACTTTGCAGGTGGAGAGAGATAGGGAAGTAAACATGCATGCACACTCACTCACACACACTCTCCCCCCAAAACATCAACAGAAAGAGTTGTTGGCCTACACAATCCTCCAAACTTGGCCTCTCACCCTCTCAATGCGCACATCATCCCTCGCGAAGGTGGATGACCACTCTCCCACACACTTGCACCCCTTGCTCCCTATCATGCAAACACACACACACACACACACACACACACACACACGCGCGCGCATACAAGCATGCACACATTCCATTTTTGATAGCCTTGTGTGTGTGTGTGTGTGTGTGTGTGTGTGTGTGTGTGAGAGAGAGAGAGAGAGAGAGAGAGAGAGAGAGAGAGGACCTTCTCACACACTTGTCAAAGGAGACTATCAAAAAGAGCAAGAGAGACACATGGAGCTCCTGGCTTTTCCCTTTCAACAACAAAAAAGCATCTTCTATGATCCTATCAAAACAAATTTATCAAAATTAGCATACATCGCTCTAAAGTTTGTTCATTAATTAAATAGTTACATAGATTCCTTGCTACTTTAACTTTAATAACAAGTCCTAAGGTTGTCAAGGTCGACGAGCAGCACATGAGATAGCAACATCACAAGCAGGGGCAACACCATAGCACCATCACGAGAAAGCTCATCCCCCTTGTCATTTTGTCAATCACACAGCTGCAATTGCACCTTGTAGAAAAATGCACGGCCTCATGTTGCACCTATCTTGATCCCATTGCTATGCCCACCTTGCAACTCACCACCCTCCATCTTCAGCCCCACAGGTCGTATGTATCCTCCCAGACCTAAGCACACTCACAAAGGGATCCTAAGTTTGGAGACGAACGCAATAGAAAGAGAATGAGAGAGACCCTCTGTTTTAGTCAACGCGTTGCCTGCAGATAACTAGGAGAGAGAGAGAGAGAGAGAGAGAGAAAGAAATGCCCTTGCCTTCAAAACGCGGGCATGCACGCAATCAGAGAGAAGCCTTTGCTCCCGCATTCACGGACTGATCTCTTGACTTGCTTGCAAGTGGGGACACACACACACACACACACACACACACACACACAGGGCCCTGTGCTGGTGTTTCTTCCGTGCATTCGTCACTCTCTCTTTGTACCCATACTCCTCACCATCCATTGCAGAGCCAAAAGATCTCTATCTACGCCCTCGCAGCTGGCACGTCTCTCTCTCTCTCTCTCTCTCTCTCTCTCTCTCTCTCTCTCTCTCTCTCTCTCTCTCTCTCTCTCTCTCTCTCTCTCTCTCTCTCTCTCTCTTCCACGCGCCCTCTGCTGTGTGAGTCGCATGCAGGGTTCAAACATACGAAATTCCTTTCCTTAAATTGGACAAGAGGAAATCAAGTTATTTTTTTTGGGTGTACACAATTTTTGCCTATTTTGTCATGGAATTTCTCCTTCTCCCCTTGCCCTTAACGGCACGATATTAAGCTTAGACACATTTTCCCCGAAGACTGGCGCATCAGACCAACGTACCCTCTCTCTCTCTCTCTCTCTCTCTCTCTCTCTCAAAAAGAAAATCCGCCACTGCTAATGCAACGTCATCGCTTGTCTCTATCGATTCTCGGGCCAAAAATCATGCGTCCATTCTCAAAGTCATTAATTAATTTGAATGATTAGATTCCAAACTTTGGAATCTTTGAACTTGAAGAAAAATCAATTGTAGAGCATTCTTGCACGCTGGATTCTCCAGCTCCGCATCGTGCTCTTTGAACATTGCGTTGTCTCTCTCGTTCGCCCGCCATGGAGCGAGAGACGCAAGCGCGAGAACTCATCCTCCCTCCCCACCCCCCTTTTCTACTAAAAGGTGGAGAGGATATTCTATGATTCTTATTAGTAACCCCACATTCAAAATTGGCAGGGCCTATTACCTACTGATCAACTGCTTGATATGGATTTTATCCCCATTTGATCCTAGCCATCCAAGTCTCTCCACCTTTACACTTCAATCAACTTTTGAGTGTGATTGTGTTGTGAGTAACGAACTATGGTAGAGGTTGTGCATGGGTATGTAGTAGTGGTGGGGGGAGCCACATGCTCACATGCATGCACACACAAAATGTACAAGAGTAAAAATGACGAGAGCGAGAGAATCATATATATGCATTACATTTTTGAGTATTTGGTTGTAACATTTAATGGCCTAAAAACTTGTGTGTAGCGGAAATTAGCATGAACATAGTGGGCATTTCATTAGAAAAGATTTCTAATGAGAATTACAACAGTGCTTGGGTGGAGAGAGCAACAAAAAGCATAACACCTAGTTAGATAGCATCAACAATACTTTAAAAAGAGAGAGAAATTAAGCTATTGACAACAGTTGAGGACCGGATTTGCATGGAGCCGGTCCCCCCTCCAAAAGGCTTTGTATTATGGTTTCTCCCATCAAGAGAGTCATTGTACAATACAATTCTTTGTGTTCCTTCAAGACTAGCTAGTGCAATGAAGATGAAAGCTTCATGCACTAAGCAAAACACTTAGCAAACACAACATCAATTATCCCTGTTCTCAGACCCAAGACCTCACACACCTTCGAAGATGGTGAGAGCTAGCAGGGTATGAGAGTAGATTGAGAGGAAGAAGGAGTATCTTACGAGAAAGATGTACATCTCCTCACATAATCACTCATATTAGCATAGCTTATCTTAGTAACTATCTTGGTAGAGGATATGAGCATGCATTGAAGCTTGGCTCTTGGTTCGATTTGCATCCACATGCCAAGAGTATGTCGATGTAGGCTTCTATCTCACAAGCTTGGAGTAGGTGATACGCTCTCCATTAAAGCTTGGGAAGAGATAGTCTTCTCTTTCTTCACACATGAGATTGTGTGAGTGTGTGTGTGATAATGCCTTGCAAAAATCAGCCCCCTCTCTCTCTCTCTTGGGCGAGCCCTCTTGCTATTTGCTCTTGCAGGCTCCCCATTGGACCTCCCCAGGGCTAGCCTATCACAATTAAGCAGCATAAGTGATAGCCTTCGGACATGTGCCCCCCTTTCCCCTTTTGTGAGAGCTTTAGGTAATTTAATAATTAAACTAAACTCTCATTGGACCCCTTTGCCTCCTGGCCAATAGGAATCAGGCAAGCCATTGGGTTGTTGAATGCTCATTGGACCCCTTGGGAGACTGTCCAATAGTCATTTAGGAGACTTAATTCTTATCGGTTCTTTTATTGAGTGTTTTTAAATTAATTAAACTAGATTTACTCTAGCCTAATTCTCATTGGTCCACCTCCAAGGCCATCTAATAGGAATTGGGTACACCTTGTGGGCATCTGGCCTAGGGAGCTGACATGTGTCCCTCATTCCCTTTGTGTAAAGGGAGCTTGTGTGTGTGTGTGTGTCTTTCTCTCTTATCCCCTAGAAGAAAGGCTCATCCCCTCCCAAGTAGGGATGTACAAAGACTTTTTTGGTCACACACAAATCATCCAGTTCCCTTAAGGTTGACCTTTGGACACAACCTTTGAATTTTGGAACCTTAGCATTTTGGAAGTCTTAATGGGCTGAACCTTAGGGTCTTTCTAGCCCATTCTTGCACATGGCTCTTTTGCAGATGTCCCCCCCTTTGGATCCCTATATTCCCTCCTTTGGATCCCTACTATGACCGGTCTGCTAGCTTAACCAATATTCTAGCTTTTTCTCCCCTGGCACTTCCCCATATTAAATGATCAGTTCAACATGAGAAAATCATTTAGGACAATTAGATATTGATTATTATGACATTACCTCTCTCTTGAAATCATAGTCGTCCTCGACTATGATGTAGAGAAGATAAAGCATATTCATGAGTCCTTTTCTTAGCGGGTAGAGGATCCCTTGGTTACCCTACGACATCTTTCCACAATGGATGACTAGTCCATTTGGCGCTTGAGAGCCTGAGGCTGCCGCAAGCATGTCTGTACATTAGTCCTATCAATCTTCCATAGTATAGTGACAAGCTCTACTTGGTGTTTGGGAGACGTCGTCTCCGCAAACTTGATCTAAGCATGCATACTACTTCATTTTTGTGCACAATAAAAAAAGAGAGTCTTATAAGACACAACAAAAAAACTTTGTTCATTTTTAACATTTTGTATATTTTCTTACTCTTGGGAAGCATTGTAAGCATTGACAAGGTTTAGGTTATCCTTTAATTGTATGCCTTGCATCCATCTAGCATCTTCAAAAGGATAATTCTTAAACTTAATAAGATATCGTCGGATAGTCTTACCGCCTCTTAGTACCTTGTCTTCATGTCGGAGAATGGACTCGGGCTACAGCTCCTCCTCTTGGTCCTCAATCTCCGGTGGGTCTTCAATAGTTGGTTCTTGAGGTGGCTCTCCTTTGTAAGGCTTTAATAGGCTCACATGGAAAGCATTGTGTATGAGCCAATGATTGGGAAACTTGAGTTGATAGGCCATCTCATTGATCGGCCTAAGAATCTGGAAGGGACCATAGTACCTTTTTGCTAGTTTAGCATAGTACTTTTGGTGGCCCGTAGGACTCTTGCCCGTCATGTGCCTTAATCGAGCCTTGGGAAACTTTAATAAGACCCAATCGTTTTCTTTAAAGGCTTGGGATCTTCTGTGCTTGTCAGCAGCAGCCTTTTGCCTTTGCTGTGAGATAGAGATAGCATCCTTAATCTTTTGAAAAGATTCTTGTAGGTCTCGGCTATACTCATCTGCAGCGAAGATCTTCCCATGTACCTTAAGTAGCAAGGTACTTTTTGATCTTCCCTCAATTACCTCGAAAGGTGCTTTTCCCGTGGAAGTATGTACAGTGTTATTGTAAGCATACTCCACTAAGGGTAAATACTTCTCCCATTGGGATCTTTGATCTACTTCCGTTACATAGGCTTTTAGTAGATCGAGAATAGTTAGGTTAGCTATTTCACTTTGGCCATCCGTTTGTGGATGATAGGCCGAAGAGAAGTTTAGCCTTGTTCCTAAATTCTCAAAGAGACCCCTCCAGAAATTACTGGTCATTCTAGGATCTCTATCCGACACTATAGACATTGGCAAGCCATGGTACTTGAAAATTTGTGAAATGAAGAGGGTTGCCATTTGATGGGCTTTGATAGTCTTTTTGACATGTATAAAATGAGCTTGTTTACTGAACCTGTTTACTATCATCCATATTCCCGTATTCCCATGGATAGACTTAGGCAATCCAAAGATAAAATACATGGATATGCTCTCCCATGGTGAATTAGAGATTGGCAAGGGTTGAAGAAATCCAGGTTGCTTCCCTCTATCAAATTTTGTCTTTTGGCATACCACACATTTAGAAACATACTCTTGTATGTTCACTTTCATGGTAGGCCAATAGAAATATTTTTCAATTCCCTTTAAGGTAGACTGAATCCCTCTATGCCCCGCATAAGGTGGAGCAAGAGATTCATACATTACTTTCTCACGTAGTGAGTTAGTAACACATAGTCTATTGCCTTAGAGAAGATAACCATCTTGTAAAGTAAATGGTTCTTCTTTCTTCCCTAATGCAAGGGCTGAAATCACATCTCTAAAATCGGGATCAATAGAGTACCCATCTATCATTGAAGATAGATCATTGTGAGTGGCTATGGAAACCGCATTCACTCTCGGTCGTCTTGAGAGTGCATCAACTACTTGATTATGCTTGCCAACAATGTGAGCAATATGAAAATGAAATTGCGAAAGGAAATTTGCCCACCTCATTTGTTTGTCGGAGAGCTTGGTCTGCGTCATGAAGTACTTAAGACTTTGGTGATCCGTTCGCAGAATGAAAGGAATCCCCAATAAATAGTGCTTCCATGAGTCTAAGGCATGTAGAACTGCAAGGAGTTCATTTTCATATATGCCTAGAGCTTGCTCAACAGGGTCGAGCCTTCGACTCTCATAGCCTATGTCATGCCCTTCTTGGAGCAAAACAGCTCCAAGGCAATCACCACAAGCATCACATTGGACCTCAAATGGTTTTGAGAGATCCGGTAGTGTAAGCACATGTTGAGAGATAAGATTTTTGAAAGCATTGTTCTCCTTAGCAGACCATGTATACCTAACACTTTTCTTTTTTAGGTCATGTAATGGTCCCGAAATTTGTGAGAACTTTTCTATGAAGCGTCTATAGTATGCACACATACCTATAAAGCTTCTTAGTTCATGAAGATTCCTTGGTTTAGGCCATCCTTTTATTACCTCTAACTTTGATGGATCCATTTGGATGCCATCTTGAGAGATAATGTGACCTAAATACTGAATCTCTTGCAAGAAAAATTCACTTTTCTTTCGATTAACATAAAGTTTATTATCTCTCAAAACTTGAAATATTACCTGGAGGTGTTTCTTGTGTTCGTCTAATGAATTAGAGTAGATGATAATATCATCAAAGAACACTCCAATGAAGGTTCGATGAGGCCTGAATAGCTTCTCCATCAAGCGGTTGAATGTGGCTGGTGCATTGGTCAAGCCAAAAGGCATGACAATGTATTCATAAAGACCAAATGTGGTGCGAAATGCGGTCTTTACAATGTCTTGATCAACTATCCTTATTTGATGATAGCCACTTTTTAGGTCAATCCTACTGAAGTAGGTCGATCCTTGTAGCTTATCAAATAGGTCTTCTACCCGTGGAACGGGAAACCTATTCTTGATAGTGATCCTATTTAGTGCTCTATAGTCGACACACATACGATATGTGCCGTCTTTCTCTTGCACTAATAGCAATGGTGAGCAAAATGGAAACAAGCTAGGCCTAATTATGCCCTTATCAACTAACTCATGCACTTGCCGCATAATCTCCTCTTGTTGAGCTTGAGAAACTCTATAAGGAGGTTTGTTAGGTGGTGAACTTCCTGGAAGAAGTTCAATTGCATGGTCATCATTACCTCGTTTAGGAGGTAGCTCACAAGGGATGTCGTCAATAAAAACATCTTGAAACCCCTTGAGAAAATTGGACAACTCTAATTCCTTCTGGTTGCTTTTACTTTTGTTTGCTAAAGCATTAGGTTAATTTTGAGAATCTTTAACAAAAATCATGTACACGGAAATAGAGCTCTTTATTGACTTGTTGAAGGCTGGTGTATGTACAATGGGGGTAGTGTTACCCATTTCCTTAGCATCTATATACATGTCTTTTTCCCTGAACTTGAAGGAGATTCTCTTTTCAGGAAATTTAACATTGGTAGCCAGGAGGTCATGGTGCCCCTAGGATTACATCTTCATGTTTGAGAGGAGAGATAAAGAAGTCCTCTTTGTCCACATAGCTTTGAACACGAAGCCTCAATTTCCCGATTAAGGGAGTGACTGAAGCTTCTTGCTCCTTGAAAGCACTATCTGCGGGTAGGACATCTCCCATCTCATAGGCTTGTATGCCTAACTTGGTGGCCAACTCTATAGATATAAAATTGTGAGTAGAACCAGGGTCAAAGAGAATAAAAGCATCATGTTCTCTTACCTTTCCCCAAGCATGGCATAGAGGAGATCCTTTGTGGTGAGTTTGGTGAGTCTCCTCCTCTTGGATTTCAACCAAGGAAGCTCTAGGAGGATCTTGGCGGTTGTTCTTTTGGGGACAAGCGCGGTACGCATGCCCTTGTTCACCGCACTTGAAACACCGGTTATCCTTGCGATAACGCTCAAGCTCTTCAGGAGAGAGTTTGTTTTTACCTTTGTAAAATCCCTTCTCTTTAGCTTTGTTGGAGTTGCCGTTAGGAGACTTTTGGACATTGTCCTTCCCCTTAGGCTCATTGGAACCCTTGTTTTCCGTGGGCTCATTATTTCTTTTAGCCCCCGTTTGGAAATTGATTCGAGAGGCCACCATAGTATGGTGTATTATTGCCGATATAGTACGTGGCCTTTGGGAGTTGACATACTCCGCCATTTCTTCGGTTAAGCCCGCACAAAATTGTTTCTTTTGCTCTCCAAAATCCAACTTCTTGAAGACAGTGGATTTGAGTTGTAGGGCCCAAAACTTGTCTACATATTTGTGGATGGATTCATAGGGAGAGATTTTTAAGCTTCGCCATTTGGTGAGTACTTTGTCTTTGGCATCGGTGGCCAAAAACTGCTTCATAATGGAAGCTCTTAAAGCTTTCCATGTTCGTGGAGTACTATGTTTTTTGACTTTACATTGTCATAACTCTAAGAAGTCTTTTCATTTTCTATCATCCCGTCACTTTTGCATTGCAAACTAAATGTTTCTTAAAGTATTCTTTGAAAAGAATCAGAGAGTGACAGTGACATCTGGAGGCTCTCTTCTTTCTTGAAATTTTTAAGCTCCATTATATATAGCTAGTGGAGGACAGAAAAAATCTTTGTCATGGGATTGAAGATAGTGGAGTCCACTTTAAAGAACCTGATCATGAATGTTCCTCCATTGACAATGTTTGAATGGACTAGGAGGGTAGAAATATGATGCGAGCATACAACCCCATGCTTACATTGCGGTTGGGAAACTCCATTTCCAGGTTCCATTACAAGTCTCTAGTGCCCTCCAAGAACTACCTCTATGTCTTCAAAAGTTGGGATGCACGTAATGAGCATCATGGAAATCTTAGCCAATATTTGACATGTCAAGTTTTTGACATTTCTCATCTGCCTGTAACATTTCTTAAGGTACTCACCATGTATCTTTCTGATGGTGTGAAGTTGTTGTCCAGCTTCGATTCGATAGGATAATTCAATAGTGTGGGCCGTTGGCTTTGCCATGTGTAGAAGCTATCCCAAGATTGCCTTCTATTGATAGAGTAAAAAGTAGGGTCGATCTTGAGATGCTATGGTGAATTCCTATAGAATGCTTCTTCCTTTGGACGCTTTTCAAACCACTCTTTTCACCAAAGGGTTGATTCTCTAGGATGGTCAATATCTAGTCCAATATGAATGGTACATCTCTGTAGTGCCCCTTATGATTTGGCTTGAGTGAGGGTAGTAGCATCCTTTTCCATAGGAAAGATTCTTGCTTCATCAAGGGAAGAGGAATCATTTCATGGCCGTAGGTCTTCACTACCTCATATGGCATGATCATCAAAAGGGCCGTGAATTCCAAGACTTTGAGTTCAAACTTCATATATTACTTATGTGAAGGGTCTTACACTTCTAAAATTTATTTGTTTATTTCATCTCTAGCATCGGTTTTGTCTTCTATGGCTTCAAAATCATGGAGACTGCCCTCAATAGAAGTGCTTGGCAGCTCTAATGGGGGTAGATCTACCCTTGTTTGCTCTCTTTCTATTGCAGTTGGTGGGTGAGTAGGTACTACTACCTGGGCTTGGATGGCACTGATTTCCATATCTTTCTTTTGTAGCCCCAGGGCATGTGATGCTTTCTAAGCAGCTAGCTCTTCTTATGTTCTTGCCAATTGCTCCTTGAGCTGCCTAATTTCTTCATCTTTTTAGCTTGAATGGCCATGTTCCTTGTTGTCAATACTTGTCTATCATATTTTTCTTGAGCTAATTTCTCTTTAAGTGCTTTCAATTCTTATAATGCCACTGCAGGAGTTGAGGAGTTCGAAGTGAGGATCAATGTGTCTTGCATTTTTGGAAGCTATTGGTGTGTATTTTTTACCATGCCGTAGGACTCTCCAAGCTTCGTACTTTTTTGTTGCTCAACTTCTAGCCTTTCCTCAAGTTATTGCCTCTCTACTTGCATTTGGATGTCTTCTATGTACTCTTGCATGGTTAGGTAGAAAGTAGCCGTTTCTTTCTTTTCTTCTTTGAGATCATCCTTGAGCTGGACATGATTGTCTTGGAGCTCTTCCACTTGTTGTTGAAGTTGTTGATTTTTCTCTTTGAGTGAGACTGCCTCTACTTGGGCTTCCTTTTAATCAAGCTCTCGTAGGCTGGTGACGGATCTTTGGAATTTGATTTGTAGTTTAATGTGCTCCAGATACTTGTCAATGTTGAAGTCTTGGAACAATCTAGCTCCATCTCTTCAATGTTTGCCGTGGAGTGCAAAGACTCTCACCATCCTTTGCGTTCTCTTTCATCTCTTGATTTTGATCAGCAAGGGGAGCCTTCTTCGTCTTTTCATGACCCTCTATTCGGTGTCTTCTTACCGCTTTAAAAATCCTGTTGTACTAGGGGAATATGTTGTTGTGTGGCTTCTCTTGCTGTGTCCTATTTTTCTTTTTCTTCATCATTGGTCTGCCCCCAAGGTGATTTCTCTTACTTTGTGTCTTTTTAGTTTTGTTCATCCTTGGTATTTTGATCAGGAGGTGGAGTGATTGGCTTGGGAGAGAGGGGTGGAAAAATTTCTATATGGATTTCTAGGGGCTCCTCACCGGCTTCCTCTCTTGGTGGCTCTTTGTTGTTCTTTTCCTTGATGTTTGAGGAGTCATTCAAGGATTCTAGATCTTTTGTGCTTCTTGGACTCCTCTTGAGCTCCTTGCTCTGCTTTGCGCTTGAGTTCCTTGTGGATACATTGTCGCATGGTGCCGGCAAGGTTTGCTTGATCTGCAAGTTTCCTCCTCTTATATTGATTGATTTTTTCTAATATTTTTGCTTTTATTTTCTCCAGCATCTTGTCCACTCTATCTATTTCCTCTTCATCATCTACATTCCCTCCTTCTATGTCTACTTTTTGATTTTCTTTGGCCAACACTTGTTGTCTCTCTTCTCTCAATATTTGCACTTCTTCCATTGTCCTCTGTGTTTGAGGGATTGGAATTTGATCCCTTTTCTCTGTTGTTTTCCCCTCGATTTGCACTAGTGGCAGAGTTACATCTTCTTCTTCAGAGGACTGGAATTCTGATGGTGTGTCTCTTTTTCGAGGTTTGAACTCACCACTGAGCTCAATGTCGATTTTCGTTTTTTCATTGACTGAGAGCTTCTTTTTGGAGCTTTGTACTTTTGTTTGACTCATCCTAGGTGTTGATAATGGCCCAACTACCACCTGGACTGCATGCTTCAATTTGTTTAAAAGATCGATCTGGGAATTGACTGTTGTTAGTTGGTCATTCAATCATCCCAAGTGCTTGGTATGCTATCCTTGTGACTACTAGCCTCCCGTTCATATAATTCTTGTTCTTCTTGATGATCTTGTGGCTGGCTTCGACCAAGAATTCCAAGATGTAGTTCCCCAAAATGCAGCGGACCACTCTTTGCTCCGAAATCCCCATTGCCACTCGGGAGTTTCTACCTCAAAATATGTAAGTGTAGCACGTGAGTTCACATAGAGGGGTATTTTATATACCAAAGAGTTACAAAATTACATGTATAAGAGGGTTTAAAAATGAAAAAATGAAAAAAAAGTTACAGGTTTATGAAGGAAGGGGGTCTTTTAATTCACGATGAATTGTGTGTGTGTGTGTGTGTGTGTGTGTGTGTGTGTGTGTGTGTGTGTGTGTGTGTGTGTGTGTGTGTGTGTGTGTGTGTGTGTGTGTGTGTGTGTGTGTGTGTGTGTGTGTGTAGAGGGGTTTTAAAAATACCTCTTGAACACACGTGCTATAGGTCATTTTGAAAGGTGGACCCCTTGGGCATTGCCATAACTACTGCAATAATGCAGACTTGGCTATGTGTATCTTGGCGGCTTCTGTACTTTGATGTGCTAAGATATCACTCAAAGTGGTAACTCCGTCTCAGAATAGACCAAGTCTTTGTATGTGAAATTGTGACCATGCTTCTTGACAAATGCTTTGTCATTGTCTATGACTTGGTTTTGAGTAGCAGGTTGTGGTTGCCATGAGGTAGATGTAATGCTTGGTTGAATAGATCTATGGTCATCCAAACTTTCATTGTTTCTTCATCTTTGTTTGCTAGTGTTGCCTCGTCATTGTATTCAATTGCACTCATCAGGTTGTGTGCTCCTTGAAAATTTGTTCCGCATGGCCACTGTTTTAAAAAAGCTTCCATTTGTAGACATCTTGACCCCTCTATGACTTCTTGTTGTTGGTTTAATGTCCAGAGTTCTTTTAGCAATATGGTAGTCTTCACTTTAATACCATCATCTGCCTAAAATCTTCGAATAAAGATGTTTACGGGTATTTGGCTAGCTCTTTCTTAGAGATGTGGGCTTTTTTATTTGAAGATATTTCCACCACTTGGTAGGGGTAAGCTTTCCATTTTTTTCTTGGTTGTTTGCGAGGCATTCTGTGGAATCTGGTGTAGAGTGGGTGTCCAGTGTGGCCATAGAAAGCAGAATCTTGACGGGCAGCTCTAGGTCAAAAAAGCTCTGTGTGTGTGTGTGTGTGTGTGTGTGTGTGTGTGTGTGTGTGTGTGTGTGTGTGTGTGTGTGTGTGTGTGTGTGTGTGTGTGTGTGTGGAAGTGGTTGTCTACAAATGAGGCTTGATTTGCCTATTTTTCGTATATGTGCCCGAATTGTCCCAAGTGCATTGTGCATACTTACCTTACTTGCCCACCTTTTGTATTTCATACCATGTGCAGCTCAGACGGCTCGTCATTTGGACACCTAAGAATTAATTGGTTGTGATTCTACAATTCCGGTATGTTTAAAGTTGGCACAAATTTTGACATGTACCAAACCCTCCCATAATTTTCATGAATGAGGCTGTCTACAAATGTGTGTGTGTGTGTGTGTGTGTGTGTGTGTGTGTGTGTGTGTGTGTGTGTGTGTGTGTGTGTGGTTGTCTACAAATGAGGCTTGATTTGCCTATTTTTCGTATATGTGCCCGAATTGTCCCAAGTGCATTGTGCATACTTACCTTACTTGCCCACCTTTTGTATTTCATACCATGTGCAGCTCAGACGGCTCGTCATTTGGACACCTAAGAATTAATTGGTTGTGATTCTACAATTCTCGTATGTTTAAAGTTGGCACAAATTTTGACATGTACCAAACCCTCCCATAATTTTCATGACTGAAGTGCTTGCTTAGGTTTGGTGTTTTCTTTCAAAACTCAAATCCAAATTTCCTAGCTCTATCTATTTAATTTTATCATTATTATGTTAAAAAGGAAGGAAAATTACTGAAAAAATTATTAGTTTGCCAAAACTTTAGCCAAAATTATTATTCATACTCGTATGTACATACTCTTACTCTGTGCATCTCACCCGTTGAAATTTGTACTATGCCAAATAAGAGAAACATTCTGCTAAAAGTCGACAAAAAGGACAAAATTTTTCCGTGAAATTACAGTTTCTATATTGTACACATAATCTCTCAACATCTCGTACCCTAATATATTGCAAGTACCAAGTATCTCATTTTCCAAATTCCTAAAGGCATTGTGACAAGATCAACAACCCATTTATACTGCATGGCTAAAGTGTATGTAGGATGGAATCCATCACAATGGCGTACATTAGAATACATTTGGTATGCTCCACAAGACTCCACAAAATCTGCTACATCCTCATACATGCCTTTTCACCAATATCTTTCTTTCACTTTGGCAAAAGTAGCCCATACACCTCAATGTCCAGCATATAGGCTTTCGTGGAGCTCTTTGATAATTTTGAGCTGAGTAGCTTTATCACGTACTACTTGAGTAGCTACCCCTCAAGAAGTATCCATATACTTTCTTTCTTACCCTTTTTAATTTTTCTTCAATCCAATCAGCTTGCTTTTATAAAGTACTCAGGTAGTGACCTATGAGCAGCCATGCATCCTCGTAGAACTCCTCTGAGAAGGACTCAAGTGAAGATACAATGCATACATCATCACACTTTGCATGAGAAGTTGCGTAGAATTTTGTGCCCACATCTTCATTCTCATTGATTATATTATCCTCATCTTCATATGTTTCCCTTGAAAGCATATCTACCATCACTATAAGAGAAAATTTCCAGAACCGGTAGCATTGCCACAAAAAAAAGGAAAATAGAAAGAGAAAATATTGTGTGTGCGGCAATAGAAACAGAAAAATACGCGGTAGTGGTTAAACAACAATATACGTGGTAATAGTCGTGGTTGGGAATATACCCACGACTATTACCACGTGCATTATCGCTGCTATTATCGCATATATTATCTCTAAACAACTATTCAAAAATAAAGTTTGGGCCACCCAATTTTGGGTGGTCCAAATGAGCACCTTTATTTTTTATCTGCATAAACATATGAAAGATCAATGTCTTTTTAAGGAGAATGCAAAAAAAAAAAAAAGTTAAATTGAATATACTTTACCTTGACAATTTAATGTGCGAAAGATCAAGTATTTAAAAAATTTACAAATGAAATGAGAATAGTTGTATATACATTCTGCCACATTGGGACTTTAAGCGGGTTTACACATGTTTAAAAAAAAGAAAAAGAAAAATTGAATATACTTTACCTTGACAATTTAATGTGCGAAAGATCAAGTATTTAACAAATTTACAAAAGAAATGAGAATAGTTGTATATAATTCTGCCACATAGGGACTTTAAGTGGGTTTACACATGTTTAAAATCAGGTTTATCGTGGAGCTTCTCACGTGGCATGCCAACCACCGTTCAAATGATGAAATGATGCGTGTCCTTGCCGATTCACCCGCATGGAGGCACATTGAAACTCAATGGTTAGAGTTTAGGTTGGAGACTCGACACTTGAGACTTGGGTTAGCAAGTGATGGTGTCAACCCCTTTGGCACTAGGTCTACTTCATGGAGCACTTGGCCTGTGGTTTTTGTCAACTACAATATTCCACCATGGGAGACAACCAAGAAGGGAAATATATTTCTTTCCTTGCTTGTGCCAGGGAAGTACAAAGTGGAAAATATTGATGTCTACTTCAAGCCCTCATCGAGGAGTTGGAGGAGTTATGGAGAGGCATCCCTGTTGTGTAGATGTCTCACTTGCAAAGGGGGGAGAGAAGCCACTGTGAGGGGATCCTTATGTGGACTATGCATGACTATCCTGGGCTTGGAGAGATTTTTGGTATCCCCCTCTCCCTTCTCCCTCTATTTCTCTCCCTCTAGTTTGAAGCTCCTCTCTAACTCTATAATATGTATGCAGGGTTATCCACATCGGGCCACAATGCATGTCCTACTTGCGGGCCATCATTGGTGACAAAGAGGCCAAATGCCTTGCGCAAGGTTATCTATCCAAACAACCATCATTTCTTATCCCAAGGTCATAGAAAGCACAAGGTTTCAACAAAATGGAAAGATGCCTCTAAAGCTCACAATGGCAAAGTGGGTAACTATTTATGAAGAGCACTACAACAACAATCCATCTTTGAGTACTCCACCAAAAGGTATGTCAAAGTATTCCATATTTTTACGAATTCCATATTGAAAGGACTGAAAAATAAAATACCTACTAGATCCCATGCACATATTCAAGAATGTAGCCCACACCCTATGGGACAACATTATTGGCAAGAAGGACTCACCGGGGGCAAGGGAGGGTATTGAAATGTCTCCTCGCCTCTGCTACTCCACGGCGTGCCCCCAATGGGAAGATTGTGCTTCTTGAAGTTCCATGGATACTAGCCAAAGAAGAATTGGACCAAGTGAAGCATACCATTACGTCTATTCACACACCAACAAGATACATGAGATTGCTAAAGGGATCTTTCAAAAAAGAGAAGAAAGGTGGAAGCGGTCAATTGTATGGGTTGAAGTCCCATGATTGGAAGAAGATGCTTCAGGTAATGTTTCTTTCTCTCTTCTTTCTATTGTTGGTTTTTTAGAACACCTATGATTTGTGTGTATGACTTTATCTCACTTTCCCTTACTCTAAATTACATTGTAGTTCATTCTGTTGATGAGTATATGCATATGTCGGGACAAGAAAGTCAAGGATGCTATTTTTAACCTTGGAGAGCTACTAAGGTACACCACAAGACTCCACTCAACTACACTTTTTTTGTACACAATAACTCAACTAGCACTTAGTGTATTCTTGTGTGTTTTCTTGCAAATTTGTGAGCTCCAAGGACAGATGCTATCCCTGTTGCTTAAACACTTGCAGTAGAAACTATGTGTGCCATTGAGGATGCATTTCCTCAATCGGTTCTTCTTAGTCAAATCCACCTCTTGGTTCACATGGTTGAGGAGATTGCTATATGTGGAGTAGTGCACGCATGATGTATGTTCTTTCTAGAGAGGTTTTTAAAGACTATCAAACATTTTGTGCGGCTACGGTCTCAACCAAAGGCATGTACGGCCAAAGGGTGGTTCATGCAAGAGGCATTTGTTTACATCTCAGAGTTTGGGCACAAGTTGATCCTTCAATGCCCCGCATGTGGTCAAACGAGGAGGATGCAAGGATGACTTCACACTTGCCTAGTGGAGAGGGAGAATTATTTAACATGGATATGAACATATCCCAAGTGGGCAATAACTTTTGTATTCTCAATGCAAAGGTTATGACCAAGTGAGTGTACTTGTGGACAATGGAAATGGCAAGGTGTTTGCAAGAGAAGGAAGCATGGACACAAGTACATGGAGTAAGGAGGGCACCCCCAGTGCCTAGACACCTTGCATGTTTCCCAGTTCTCATTCGTGCAGAGTGGATTCATGAGAGAATGACCGAAGCAAAAGCGCGTGGAGAAGACATCCCCAACAAAGAATGGGAGTATGCACGACGCTGCGTACAAAAGGTATCTAGTACTCGTATACCTAAACCATATTGTATATTTTTTTCTTGATTTTATCTTTGTAACTGATCAAAGATATTTCCTACTTTGTAGTACCTTCCCTTTAACTCTATGTGGTCAAAGGGTCGTCACTTTTGTATGCGCCACATTGACGAGCGTAGAATCATCATGGGCTGTGGCATCATGGGCAACTTTGACACAGATGGTGATGAAGCCAAATACTATGGAACTATTGAAAGAATACTAGAGGTTAATTTTAGAACCTTTCATACCTGCACTTTGTGGTTTGCAAATGTCTCTAGTTGGCATGAGAATGGCCTCTGCACGGTGGACTCTAGTGTACATCACACGGGGAGGTATGACAATTTAGTTTTTCCACGCAATTGTGAGCAGGTGAATGACTACCTTCTTTATTCTTATTTGCTTATAACATTAATTATACCAATGTTACTCACTTTGAGATTCTCTTCTATAGGTCATCTATATCCCATCAATCCACCAACTAAAACTTTGGTTTGTAATTCCCATAACACCTGGGGAGAGAACCATTTTTGCCACTAATGAAGTGGAGGCAATCTTCGACTCTCTTCCACTTCCTACTTTGGATGAGGGGGAGACAGAGGAGAGGGAGATCGATGATTCAAGTTCGGTGGCGGCATGTCTTACCGAGGATGATTTTCATAATGATAATGATGATGAGATGGAGGATGAATAATTCAAAGATGATGAAGCCAACACATCCACAAACAAGAATTCTATTTCTCTCTTTATTGATTTAGGAGTCATGGGCTTAGAATTGGATGACACTTCTTGTAGGGATCTTTTGGAAGATGATTCATAAACATTTTGTATACTTTAAGTTATGAAATTTTTTGGTCGTGTCATCCATTCATCTCTCCCCCCCTCTACCTCTCTCTGGTTTTGTGAAGTATGCTAAATTATGTTAATCAAGTGATAATGATTAGTTTAGCTGAATTCAAGTGTAATCCCACATAGCTAACTATTGTTCCCTGTTTTCATATCTTTTTTCTTTTTTGAAAATTTCATATAATGCTCTTTAATTTTTATTAAGAGGGAGGAAAACACCAAAATTTAAGGGGGAGGGAATGTTTAAGACAAAATTTGAATGTTTAGGTGTTAGTAACAAGCTAACACGGATACCATTTTTCGGAGTTCTCTTTGTAAAACGCTTATTATTTTGATAAATTGGAAATATTGTAACTCCTATTTTCTTGGATAAACTCTTTAATTAATGAGCCGGGTGTACAAGATTCCAGATTGTATCAACCTATTATTACCCAGCTTTGGTAGAACTCCAGATTATTAGTTTTGACCACCCAAAAACCTTGGCTAAGGTATAAAAGCCAATTTTTGTAAGTTTTTTATAAGTTTTGGATAATTAAATACACAGCGGCGCTCACTCCTCTCTTTCTCGCACTTCCTACTCTCTCCCCGGTTGTCACATTGCAGTCGCGTTTGTTGTATTGCAGTCGTAGGTAAGAGCTCTATGCATTGACGTAAGCAGTTCATAGTATTTTGTAGCTTTTGGCATCCCCGAAATGAGGCCTACTTTCATCATAACTAGGAATTTACATTTTCAATCAAAAATTAAGCATAGGCGGGGTATTGGGGCATCATTGCTAAGCATTTAGATGCATTCTCGATAAAAAACGACTAGGTCAAAAAATCCACTGCTGTTAATAATCACGATTTTGGAACTTGACCTAAAGTGGGGTTTGAGACCATAAGCATGTGTACTTAGGTCTTATAAACATGTCCTAGAAGTTTCGTTATATTTGGATGTCATTTGATGCTGTAACGGAAGTGATTTGTTTGCCGCAATGAGCGATTGGCTTTTAGTGTAGCTTGAGTTAGATGCGAGTTGTTAGTTGTTTTCCAAGAGATTGACACCCTCTTGTAGCCTGTATGCACCAGTGGAGTTAGCTTCATCATGTGGATTGACAAATTAATTGTGGTTCTCACTAATACTGCAATAAGATAGGATGGTGAGATTAGACATGCGTCCCACATTTGGCACCGTTTCCGGGGATCGAAGAGACCTAAACTAGGAAAAAACACGAGCGTCTTGTGAATTTATCCTTTAACTTTCTTTAGGTTCACCTAGAATTCAAAACTTTCTATTAGAAATCGCATAGCTTAATATTGTCGTCTATTTCTGTGTAGAGGCAGCTTGAAAGTAATCATACTTGCTGAGTAACTTTAGGATTGTAGATTTAGATTAGGATTTGGAGAATGATCGGTAGACGAGACAAGTCTTAAGATCAAAGCTCAAAAAAACCATAAAAAACAAGAAAACGAGTGTTTGTGGACATTTTCCACAACCCCATTGCATGAGAATCTAGGAGTAGGGTAAGTAGAATCCGAGGTGGATTTCAGAACATTGCTCTCTCTAAAAGAATCAAGTGTGAGTTGTTATTGGAAGTTGCAGAATTTCAGGTCTATGGCTAGAAATAGCTCGAAAAGACTCGAAACCACTCAATCCGACTCGAAAGTAAGCTTGAAAGTTGTCTGAACCAGTCGGTAAGCTCAAAGACACTTCGAGGTAAAAATTTCAAGAGTTGGCCAAAACTCAAATTATTTACTTTTTCTTGACATTTTAGGCCAATTTAAGTTTTGACTTGATTCATAGGCTTAAAATAGCTCAGGTAAAGACTGTCTTTGAAAAAATTGCAAAAAAGTGTTAATTTCAAGCCTAAAGTTAATAATCGCGATTATTAACTTTCAACTCTAAATTGACCAAGGTTCATACCATTGACTCATTGCATGTGTACAAACAACTTTTGTGAAGGCCCAAGAGATTTGGATCACCAAACTGGCAAAAAACTGGATAAAAATTAAAGTTTGTACTGACTTTTTGAATCTTGAGTGTAAATTGGAAAAACATTTGTCCAAACTTGTTGAAATTTGATTCATAGGCTTATATTGATGTGATAAACATGTGTACATGCTCAGTTGACCAAAAAGATACAAAAACTTGTCAGTTGTAAATAATCGCGATTATTTACATCTGTCCCATTTTTAAAATTTTTTGACCAAGTCAGTATACCACTAGTTTTACCATGTTGTAATAAGCCCACAAACTAAACTTGGTAAGATTTGGATCACTGGATTGAAAATTGTCACTAAATTTGCAAAGTTACTCCGCGGACAAATAATTGATGACCATTTGACCAAAACTTGTCCAAATTTGATGAAACTTGGTTAGTGACCTTAACTTAATTAAGGTGCTTAACAGATCTATGTCAAAGCTAGGACAAAAAGTTAGAGAAATATAGCTGGAGTAAATAATCACGATTATTTACATCTGCTTCAAAACTTGATAATTTTGCAAATGTGAGTATACCACAAGGTCAAGCATATCAAGTAAACCTCACAAATCAATTTTGATGAAATTTGAATCACAGAAGTGAGACTTAAGCCAGATTTTCGAAATCAGAGTCTGCGGACACAAAACAGTTGATAAACTTGATAAGATTTTGTCCAAACTTGTTGAAACTTGTCCATGGACTTTAACAAGTTGTATACTTGCCAAACCAATCAAAAAAGTGCAAAAAACTAACAAAATTAAATAATCATCATTATTTACTACTGCTATCCAAAGATATCAATTTTGACTTTTGAACTTATACATTTTTAGACCAACATAATATAAAGCCACCGGGCAACTTTGGATTCAATCAGATCAAAATTGGTACATGTTCACTCAGTTTCCAGGTTGCAAATTAAACCTTTGAATTTTGCTAAAGTCGAATCTAAAAGTCAAAGTTTGACTCCCATAGCTCGATTTGAAGTGATACGCATAGACCAATCACGAGAGTTAGCGAAAACTCTACTGTCTTTATAGAAGAATAGCTAACTTGATGAAATTTGTATAGGAATCAAGTTGCAGACAAGGAATCAGTGGCTTGAAAAAAGTTGCAATCGAATCAAGTGGAAATTGACGGCAAATCAATCCAAAGGTGATTACTCTATCGAGGGCTTCATAAGTCTATATGAACTTTAGATCTGGTCGTATACTAGGAAATCAGGGCATACTCGGAGAAACCTCCAGTAGAGTATCCACCAAAGAAAGTGTGAATCAAGGCAATTCCTCGCACACAATTCTTGAAGAAGTCTCAAACACTTTTTCAGATTCAACATCCCAGATGTCTTCTTACTCGACTCACTCCGAAAGGGAACGACAATGCGCTTGTTAGCAGCAACCTAGCAAGCTAACGCGGACACCATTTTTCGGAGTTCTCCTTGTAAAACAATTATTATTTTGATAAATCAAGAATATTGTAACTCCTATTTTCTTGGTAAACTTTGTAATTAATGAGCTAGTGATACAAGCTTCCAGATTGTATCATCCAGTCAATTCCCAGCTTGGGTAGAACTCCAGATTATTACTTTTGACCACCCAAAAACCTTGGCTAAGGTATAAAAGACAATTTTTGTAAGTTTTTTATAAGTTTTTGGATAAGAAATACACAGTGTGACCTAACAGCGCTCACTTCTCTCCTTCTCGCGCTTCCTACTCCCTCCCCGGTTGTCACATTGAGAATGCGTTTGTTGCATTGCAACCGTAGGAAAGAGCTCTATTCATTGACATAAGCCATTCACAGTATTTCGTAACTTTTGGCGTCGCCGACCCGCGGCCTAATTTCATCATAACTAGGAATTTACACTTTAAAACAAAAACTAAGCATAGGCGGCATATTGGAGCATCACTGCTAAGCATTTAGACGCATTCTGGATAAAAAACGACTAGGTCAAAAATCCACTGCTGTTAATAATCGCGATTTTGAAACTTGAACTAAAGTGGGGTTTGAGACCATAGACATATGTGCTTAGGTCTTGTACACTTGTCCTAGAAGTTTCGTTACGTTTGGATGTCATTTGATACTGTAACGGATGTGATTTGCTTGCCGAGCAATTGGCTTTTGGTGATTTCAGTCACTTGAGTGTAGCTTGAGTTAGATGCGAATTGTTAGTTGTTTTCCAAGAGATTGACAACCTCTTGTAGCCTCTATGCACTAGTCGAGTCAGCTTCGTCCCATGGTTTGACAAATTAATCGTGGTTCTCGCTAATACTGCAATAAGATAGAATGGTGAGTGATAGCGGGAAAAAGAGCAGTGCAATCGGGTGGCCTCTGTACTCGTGCACACTCCACAAACCACGCCTCATGCAAACAAGCAAAGAACAAAACAAAGGGGGCACCACCCTAAATTAAGAGGTTTAGGGACCTCACACATAGTGCACATAGGCAAGTGAGACTTCTGGCATTATGATGGCATCAAAACATATGGCAAAACACATAGAAACGAAGCTTAGGGACCTTATGTAGCATATATATACACAAGACATCAGCTTAACAATACAACGGCATCTGATCATACATAACAAGGATATAGAGAAGCAAACCAAGGATGGCATAATCCCTTGTAAAAAACAATCAACCCAGCAAGTAGGTATGATCCTACTAGCAACACATCAATACCTTAGAGAATGATGGCGAGGATGGTGGCCATGGAGCATGAGAGAAGACTCCTTATTTAGGTTTTAGGGCTAGTAATGTAGCATACTAGAGGGAGAGAGAGAGAGGGAGAGAGAGTAGAGCTCCATCCATAGCTCCTCGTTGTGAGCAATGTCGTCATAGCTTCGTTGCTTGGTGAAGTGGGTGAAGAGTTGGTTTTGAGTGAGAGAAGGCCTCCTTATATAGGTTTCTGAGAGGGTTTAGGATTAGGGATAAACATGCTCAAATCCACTGATTGGGGTTACTTTTTGCTTAGGGTGGTCAACAGATTGAGGTCACCTGATATGTCACCATCAAGATATTCTCTAGAGTGATGTGAGAGGGGAGGGTAAATGCTGATTTTTCTGATTGTGACACATGGGGATAAGGCCTTGACCAGCATTTAAGAGCAGGTAAGGTGGCTGTTGAAACTGGAGGCTCTGCACATGTCAGTTGGGTCCTCCTGAATATCAAATTCTCAAAAAATCCTCAACCATGGCTTCTTTTGACATGTGTTCTTTGAAAAAATCAGCATGTCTCTTTTCAACTCAAAAGTCTTTATCCCTGTTGACTCATCTTTACCATAAGATTTTCCCCTTTTCTCCTCATGTAACTGCATTGTTGATGCCCAATCACTACTTCTAGTAACAGTGAACTGTTACCTACCAAATACTTATGGTGCAGTAAAAAATATTTACCATGGGTAAAAAAAGTTACTGTAGGTAAAAAGTGATTTGTATTTACCATGTAGGTGAAAAATATTTACTGTAGGTAAAAAATATTTACTGTGGTAAAAAAGTGAAAACGGAGTATGCTGTGATGTGAGTCCACACGAACATCCTCGTGTAAATTTCACTAGAAATTCACACCTAGAATGGGCTATTCTGTAAGATATAGGTTGTAGGCATGCATAAGAGCTCGTTCCCACGTATCTTCTGTCCATGGCACTTTTTACTCTTTGGTGCTTGTGAAGTAGATTTTTCTTCTCTTTCGAGATCCCTTGGACTAGAGTATCCTCATCTCCCCAACAACTGGCTGTGCCTTTATTGCATCTTCAGAAGGGGTCCTAAAAACCATGCATCATATAGCCCTCCCCATTAAGCTAGAGGTATTTGATGCCTCTAGCTGTAGGTTGTGCTACAATAGGGTTCTCTTGAATACTTACCCACCTGGTACCAATTGAATTTGCCATGTTACTGCTTTCTTGGGTGATGCACCCTGTTTAGTCCTTTCTGATGAATAATTGTATCCATCCATGACTAACAACTGGTCTCCTAGACCCTTGAAAGCCATACCCCATCCATTGTCAATATCCGCTTTCACTGGTAGCATTCTCTTTTTTTCTTTTTCTCTTCTCTTTTTTTCTTTTTCTCTTCTCTTTTTTTCCTTTTTTTTTCTTTTCTTTTTTTGTCTCCTTTTTTTTTTTTTTTTTTCGAAACGACTATGTACATGATTGTTACCTTAGTTGGAGCTCGAATATGATGAGCTCTCCTTTGAACCATCCTTAGCATTGATTTCACTAGCATATGGCTGTGAAAGACGACATTGGTAGGCCTTCAATCGCCAACCATTTACCGGGGTCTGATGTACCTTACCATCTAGGTCACCTAGTTGGTAACTACCATTTGAGAACCTCTCTATCACTACAAAAGGGCCTTCCCACTTAAGCAAGAACTTACCATCCTTCCTGCGATCAAAGCGATTGTCGTATCTGAGCACTAAAGAACCTTCCTTGATACCTTTCTTGACAAGGTTGCGATTGAACTTCTTTCGTTTCTTCTCTGCCTGGGCTGCATAGTACTTCACTGCTGACTCTCGATCTAGCCCTGACCTCTCCAAATCGATGATTCTTCCTTCCACCTACTTCTCTTGACTATCCTCTTGATGTGCTTTTAGAACTCGGAGGCTCGCTAGCTCCACTTCTATAGGCAATAGTGCCTCTTGCCCGTAAACCAAGTGAAAAGGTGTATACCCCAAGGATGTTTTAAAGGATGTTCTGTAGGCCCAAAGTGCTGCATCTAGGTGTTTGTCCCATGCCTTAGGATGTAAATGCACTTTCTTAGTGATGATTTTACATATAAGACCATTTACCTTTTCCACAAGACCATTGCACTGAGGGTAGTATGGTGTAGAGTGCCTGCGCTTTATTTTTAACTTGCTCATCAATTGCCCGACTAAATCAGCTCGAAATCCTGGTCCCCTATCCGAGAGAATCTCCAAAGGTGTGCCAAAATGGCAACAAAGGCATTCAAAAATGAAATCACTCACGTCCTTGGCTGTGATGCGCTTTGTGGGACGAGCTTCTGCCCATCTGGTCATGTACTCCACCCCCATAATGATGTATTCCTTCCCTGATTGAGTGCAAGGTAGTGGCCCTATTGCATCTATCCCCCATTTTTCAAATGGCCCATAGGTTTTGATTGGATGCTGATTTTCATGGGTAAGACGCCTTGGTCCAGCTTTTTGGCAAACCTCACATGTGCGGCACCAATGTTGTACATCTCGATGGAGGCTTGGCCACGTGAACCCTGCTTGTAAAATCTTTCTGCTAGTAATCTCTTGTGCAAAGTGGCCACCACACACACCTTCATGACAACTAAACAAAATATCCTTTATCTCTTGGGATGCAGGAACTCTCCTTAAGACAGCATCTTTCCCTCTACAATACAAGTCCTCATTCACTAAGCTATAGCTGGTAGCCTTTTTTGCCAACCACCTACGTTCACTTTTACTCATACCAGAGGGTGCTTCACAATGCTCAAGAAAGTAAAGTAAATCATGCAGCTCCTCCTTTCCCTGGTATAAAGGACTTTTCACAAGGATAGCACCTACTATGAGAGTTTGTAGTTCTTCACCTGCTAAGGCATCTGCTTCTCGATTTTGATCTCTAGGTACAAAGTGCACTCGAACTTCTTTAAAACCCTTCAACAAGGCCTTTGCTTCCCTCATCTTAACAGACAATTTGTCATTTTTACAGGCCCATACACCAACCATTTGCTTAACAATCAACATGGAGTCACCAAAAACATTTAGCTTTGTGATGCCCTGAGAAAGATAACATTGCAACCCTAAAACAAGGGCATGGTACTCTGCCTCATTGTTAGAATGAACCTCTTTTAGATGAAACCCTTTTGCAAAGATCTTCTCCTTCTCTGGACCTAATATTACTATGCCTGGTGATGCCTTGTCTTTGGTCCTCTTGTAAGCCCCATCAAAATACAGACTGTGTGCTCCCAGTAGAACTTCAGGCTCCGGGATAGGCGGTACCTTACTAGGTGCCTCTTTCTTGGCCTTCTCATAACACCTTTGTGTGAGGACATCTGCCAAACAAGCACGGGTGGAATCCTCTACTTCTAGTGTGTAGTCAAACTCTTGAAGCTGCACCACCCACTTTGCTATTCTTTGAGACAATTCCATGTGTTGTAGGGCATATGGAAAAACCTCCTCAGTTGTGATCACCACAAATTGTCTCGGAAGTAAGTAAGCCCGAAACTTCTCCACTGCAAACTTAAGAGCTAGCACCAATTGCTCAGTTGCGGTGAAACCCTTTTCAGCAGCTGTCATCACTCTACTAGAGAAGTAGGCTGGTCTCATGAGAGATGTCTTTGGGTCTTTTTGCATCAAGACAGCTCCTAGAGCTTCTGGACCTACACTAGGATTTACATAGAATAATTCACCCCATGTGGGTTGTAGGACGACAGGCAATGAGCTCAAAATGGTTTTAACTTCTTGAAAGCACCTTTCACCCTCCTCACTCCATGTCAATGTAGTGTGTTTAGTGAGCTGCTGCAAAGGATAGATTGCCTGAGAAAGGAGATGTATGAATTGTCCCATGTAACGAACCTTTTGAATGAAGGAGACTAGTTGCTTCACGTTTGAAGGAGTAGGTAAAGCTAACAATGTCTTTGCCTTTTCAGGGTCAGCCTCAATACCATCTTGAGACACAACATGGCCTAGTAAAGTGACCTTGCTCTCACCTATGTGGAACTTGTCTTTATTCAATTGCCCACCCAATTGGGCCAGACGGGTGAAACCTTCATCAACCTTGGACAGATGTACTTCCCTAGAGCTGTAAATGCAAAAATCATCAATGAAGACTCGTATGGACTTACCAAAGTAAGGTTGAAACACCAAGTTCATAAACCTCTGGAAAGTAGCTGGGGCATTAGTTAAACCAAAAGGCATAACTCTATAAGCAAAACACCCCCAAGGTGTTATGAAGGTAGTCTTTCTTTGGTCTTCATCTGCAATTCTGATTTGGAAGTAGCCTGAGTACCCATCACACACTGTGTACCTTTCATGACCAGCCACTTCATTTAGTATTTCATCTTGAAAAGGCAAAGGAAAATGGTCCCTTTTTGTGGCTGCGTTTAGAGGCTTGTAATCCACACATACCCTCCACTTCCCATTTTTCTTTGGTGCTACCACAACTAGAGACACCCACTCAGAATCTTCCACTGGGTAGATAAATCCTGCCTTGAGTAATCTTTTTACTTCTTTTAAGAGTTCATCTTGTTGCACTAGCCCTAATCTCCTTAGCCTTTGCACCACTGGTTTGGCACCTTCCTTTAATTGGATATGGTGTTGGGTTACCGTCACTCCTTTAATGTGCTCGTAATCAGTTATAAAGAGGCCAGCATGCTTCTTTAGTACCTGCAAATAGGGTTCTCTCTCTTCTTCTAGTAGGTCCTTAGCTAGCATCTCCTCTAAGCCTGTGGCTTCTTCCTTGTTTAGAGAGTCTTGACCACCTTCTCCTTCTGGGTTTCACAGTATTATACCCATGACTTCCAAAGAGCTAGCATCCTCCTCAGATGACTCATCCTCAGATGAAGAGCAGTTGCTTGTGCTCCATTCATCCATAGAAGTCTCCATCTCTAGGTCTTGTTGTCTACCCTGCTTCATGTCATACACAATTTTTTGTTGCTTGCCACCTACCTTATGATTTGGTCGCAACTCAAGGGAACCTGTCTCCCAATCTTGCCTAGCTTTCATAGCCATAAGCCAAGGTCTTCCAAGGATTAGCGGATAGCCCTCCCCCTTAGTTGGGATCACATAAGCATCAATTGAGATTGCAACACCAAAAGCTGAAACCTTCACTCCATTAACCTTTCCCACACAAGCCACCCTTACATTATTTGCCATCTTAGCTTGTAAGGAAGTTTGCTCGTTTACTTCCAAACCCAACCTGTGCATTCATTTCTCTGTCATAACACAAATCTCGGCTCCACCATCTACGTACACATTGGAGACTCGCTGACTCTTAATCTCTGCATCAATGACTGGCACGATATCCTTCATGCCTCTTGCACTAATAGACCCAACTGACTTTGCCTTAGCCCTCCTGGTGCTGACCATCTTAGACCAGGTTCTACGCATCTTTGGGGAAAGGTGGAGGAGTTGCTGCCATGAAATCTTTGGTCCTTGCTTACTCACATCTGCTACCAGGTCGTAAGGTATGGATCCTACCCCAAGTGGAAAGTCTTCTACTCCTATGTGCCTCCTTGACCTACTCTTCCTTTTCTTGTCTCCTAT
Organism: Adiantum capillus-veneris; assembly: GCF_014529385.1. Taxonomy (NCBI): domain Eukaryota; kingdom Viridiplantae; phylum Streptophyta; class Polypodiopsida; order Polypodiales; family Pteridaceae; genus Adiantum; species Adiantum capillus-veneris. The sequence goes on along the minus strand of NC_140941.1, from coordinate 77,409,075 downwards.
CACTTGGGAGGAACCCTCATTCCCTTTATCCGGCTCTGAAGCTTCCATTTCATCAGTTCTTTGTCTCCTAACTCTCTTTATTGGCATGGCAACAGCTTCCTCCATTTTTTCTTTCCCTTTATCCTTACCATTGTCAAGACTTATGACAGAGACAGCCCTGTCCTCCCCTCCCGATGGTAGTGGAGGGATCTCTGCTGGTACTTGTGGTGGTGAAGGAGGGGGTCTCAATATTTGGATTGGTGGAGCCACGTGTGCATTTTGTCCATTTAGTGGCCTAGCTCGAGGAGGAGTGACTTGCTGGCGAGGAGGCCGTCTTTGATTACCATTTCCTTGATAGCGTCGTGGATGGGGGCAATAGTACATGCCGTGACCTACCTCTCCACAGTTGTAGCAAATGTACTCACGTGCTTGCCTTTGTCCTTCTTCTCTATTTCGTTCATTTCCTGGCTGGGGAGCCCTTACACCTTGAACCAGATTGATGGACAGGCTCTCTAGTTGATTGGTGATTTGTTGAAGTAATTCTTATTGAGAGGACTCTTGGTCTGTTGCTCCTGTCCCTGCTACTACCCTTGTCGTAGGTTGAGCTAGCGGTGGAGGCTCCATTCCCCCTTGTAGTTGAGCTTGGAATTTTAACTTCCTATCCTTCTCCCTTGCATAAGTCATAGCTTTATCAAAGGTATCTGGGAATTTACCTTTTACCTTTTCTCGAAGGATGGGGTAAAGCCCTGCCAGGAAACAGTCCTTCTTTAGGCATTCTGACGCCCTTTCTCCTTCACCTAGTGATGCACACCATTTCTCCCACAGGTTGGAAAACTTTCCTTCATAGCTTCTATAGTCATTGGGTGATGTTTGGCGTAGCTCTAAGAGCTGTCTCCATATCTCCTCTGGAGGCTCATGGCGGCGAAATTCTTCGATGAAGGCCATCTTTAAGGACTCCCAGTCTCTTCTTTCTTCAGGTGCCAAAGTTTGATACCATAATTTTGCACCTTCTCTCAAGACCAAAGGAAAGGCCCTTAACTTAGTAGCTTCTTCATCCCTTCCCGATACCAGAAAGGCCATTTCCAAATTATCCAAAAAGTCTGGAGCAACCTCCCCAGGCTTACCATAAAAATTAGGGAAGGCCATAAGTGAGAGAGTAAACAATTACACAAACAGCTCCAATTTATTTTAAAATAGAGTATGGTAATTACAATTTGGAGCTTTAGCACCACTTAGCTCAAAATAGGATGAAGATCGACACATCAAAGGAATGGTAATAGTCTAGTAAGGGTAGAATGACAGGATGAGGAGAGCGCAAGATTTCCCCAAGTCTCTCAGCTCCAAACAACAGGGCTATTCTTTGCTGATAAAAGATTTTTCTATCAATACAAATATTCATACGGATATGACGCACAAAATGGAAAGGAAACATGCGGGGATCATCATTCTCATTATTGGCATCCATACTTACACACAAGAGCCTAGCTTAGTTGCACCACCTTGGGACCAATGAGCCTGATCAGCCACAGAAGGTCAGCACCTCGGATCACTTCGACTCTTCCTGATGCATCTGTGAAGACGTAAGGCGTGATGGAAACACTTTGTACAATGCTGAGCCTTTTAGCAAGCAACAATTGGATGCTATTACCATAATCAGCATGACGAATGAAAGTGACACCATTAATGTGCAGCACATCATCAACTAAGATAGTTTCCTTAGATTGAGATAACTTCTTGAAAATTAGCAGCAAAGGTAGGGCAGGGAGGCTTTTCACCTGGTCTCCAAAGCACTTTGGACAATATCCAAAGTGATCTTCACGCGGACAAGAGGTTGGCTTGGGATTGGTGGTGTCTGGATTCACAAAGTGCACTGGGAGCACTCGCATACGGGCGGCAATCTTGTAGGCAAGCCTTCGCCTCTTTGCTTCAGGAGGATTTAGGGGTGAGAGTTGTGGTTGCAAGTTGGAGGTTGAAGTTGGTTGCTCACTAGCCTTTTTCTTGCCTATAGTGGTCATGTAATCCCTTATTAATGAGATTAAGCCAAATGTTACCTTACGCTTGAGCATGCGCTGCGGCCTTGGGCCACTTAGGTGTAGAGGTGATCTTCCTCCTCTTAGTCGGCTCCTCAGGAAAGAGAGGTCTGGTGATGCTTTCTCTTCCCTTAATGTGTGTCACAGTACCTTCGTGTATGTTGATGTAGAACATTTCAAGCTCGTGTGCGTTGGAGGTTTCTGGAGCACTCATAGGTTGAGAGGAGAGGTATATCAAACTCTTCTTCTTACTCTCCTTCGTTGGCGACGATCACGAACAAGGCATGTAGAAGAACTTACTTCTTGAATTTCAATGACACTGCAACCTGGTAACAAGACCTTGATGAAAGCTTTTAAGGCCTCTAAAGCCTCCTCCTCTTCTGTTCTCCAATTTGCAAACTCCTCACGCCATTCGTCCATGTTGTAGATTGCACATCTTCATTGCTTGTGGACTGAAGGTCTGTGTAGCCCTCCTCCGTGGGGGCACCAAAATGATAGCGGAAAAAAGAGCAGTGCAATCGGGTGGCCTCTGTACTCGTGCACACTCCACAAACCACGCCTCATGCAAACAAGCAAAGAACAAAACAAAGGGGGCACCACCCTAAATTAAGAGGTTTAGGGACCTCACACATAGTGCACATAGGCAAGTGAGACTTCTGGCATTATGATGGCATCAAAACATATGGCAAAACACATAGAAACGAAGCTTAGGGACCTTATGTAGCATATATATACACAAGACATCAGCTTAACAATACAACGGCATCTGATTATACATAACAAGGATATAGAGAAGCAAACCAAGGATGGCATAATCCCTTGTAAAAAACAATCAACCCAGCAAGTAGGTATGATCCTACTAGCAACACATCAATACCTTATAGAATGATGGCGAGGATGGTGGCCATGGAGCATGAGAGAAGACTCCTTATTTAGGTTTTAGGGCTAGTAATGTAGCATACTAGAGGGAGAGAGAGAGAGAGGGAGAGAGAGTAGAGCTCCATCCATAGCTCCTCGTTGTGAGCAATGTCGTCATAGCTTCGTTGCTTGGTGAAGTGGGTGAAGTGTTGGTTTTGAGTGAGAGAAGGCCTCCTTATATAGGTTTCTGAGAGGGTTTAGGATTAGGGATAAACATGCTCAAATCCACTGATTGGGGTTATTTTTTGCTTAGGGTGGTCAACAGATTGAGGTCACCTGATATGTCACCATCAAGATATTCTCTAGAGTGATGTGAGAGGGGAGGGTAAATGCTGATTTTTCTGATTGTGACACATGGGGATAAGGCCTTGACCAGCATTTAAGAGCAGGTAAGGTGGCTGTTGAAACTGGAGGTTCTGCACATGTCAGCTGGGTCCTCCTGAATATCAAATTCTCAAAAAATCCTCAACCATGGCTTCTTTTGACATGTGTTCTTTGAAAAAATCAGCATGTCTCTTTTCAACTCAAAATTCTTTATCCCTGTTGACTCACCTTTACCATAAGATTTTCCCCTTTTCTCCTCCTGTAACTGCATTGTTGATGCCCAATCACTGCTTCTAGTAACAGTGAACTGTTACCTACCAAATACTTATGGTGCAGTAAAAAAATATTTACCATGGGTTAAAAAAGTTACTGTAGGTAAAAAGTGATATGTATTTACCATGTAGGTGGAAAATATTTACTGTAGGTAAAAAATATTTACTGTGGTAAAAAATATTTACTGTCGGTAAAAAAGTGAAAACGGAGTATGATGTGTTGTGAGTCCACACGAACATCCTCGTGTAAATTTCACTAGAAATTCACACCTAGAATGGGCTATTCTGTAAGATATAGGTTGTAGGCATGCATAAGAGCTCGTTCCCACATATCTTCTGTCCATGGCACTTTTTACTCTTTGGTGCTTGTGAAGTAGATTTTTCTTCTCTTTCGAGATCCCTTGGACTAGAGTATCCTCATCTCCCCAACAACTGACTGTGCCTTTATTGCATCTTCAGAAGGGGTCCTAAAAACCATGCATCAGTGAGGTTAGACATGCGTCCCACATTTGGCACCGCTGCCGAGGATCGAAGAGACCTAAACTAGGAAAAAACATGAGCGTCTTGTGTAATTGTCCTTTAACTTCCTCTAGGTTTGCCTAGAGTTCAAAACTTTCTTTTAGAAACCGCATAGCTTAAGATTGTCGTCTTTTGATGTGTAGAGGTAGCTTGGAAGTAATCGTACTTGTTGAGTAACTTTAGGACTGTAGGATTGTAGATTTAGATTAGGATTTGGAGAATGATTGGTAGACGCGACAAGTCTTAAGATCAAGACTCTGACAAACATAAAAAAACATAAGAAAACGAGTGTTGTGGACACTTTTCACAACCCCATTGCATGAGAAACTAGGAGTATGGTAAGTAGGATCCGAGGTGGATTTCATAACATTCCTCTCTCTAAAAGAATCAAGTGTGAGTTGTTATGTAAAGTTGCAGAATTTCAGGTCTACGGCTAGAAATAGCTTGAAAAGTCTCGAATTCACTCAATACGACCGGAAAGTAAGCCTAAGAGTTGTCCGAACCAACGAGTAAGCTCAAAGACACTTCGAGGTAAAAATTTCAAGAAGTTGATCAAAACTCATATTAAGTTGGCCAAATTAAGTTTTGGCTTGATTTATAGGCTTAAAAAACATCATAAAAAGACTGTCTTTGAAAAAATTGTAAAAAAGTGCTCATTTCAAGCCTCAAGTTAATAATCGTGATTATTAACTTCTTGCTCTAAATTGGCCAAGATTCATACCATTGACTCATTGCATGTGTACAAACAACTTTTGTAAAGGCCCAAAAGATTTGGATCACTAAACTGGTAAGAATCTGGGTAAAAACTAAAGTTTGTACTGACTTTTTGAATCTTGAGTGTGAATTGAGGAAAAAATTATCCAAACTTGCTGAAAATTGATTTATAGGCTTATATTGATGTGATAAACGTGTGTATATGCTCAGTTGACAAAAAACTTGCAAAATTTTGGCAAAAGTAAATAATTGGGATTATTTACATCTGCCTGTTTTTTAACTTTTTTGACTAAGTTGGCATACGACTAGCTTTACCATGTTGTAATAAGCCCACAAACCAAATTTGGTAATATTTGGATCACTAGATTGAAAATTTTGACAAAAATGCATAGTTAGTCTACGGACCGATAATTGATGACCATTTGATCAAAAATTGTCCAAACCTAATGAAAATTGGCTAGTGACCTTAACATAAGGTGCTTAATAGATCTGTGTCAAGGTTGGGACAAAAATTTACAAAAAATTATCAAAAGTAAATAATCGCGATTATTTACATTTGCTTCAAAACTTGGTGATTTTGCAAATTTGAGTATACCACAAGGTCAAGCACATCAAGTAGACCCCACAAATCAATTTTGGTGAAATCTGGACCACAAAAGTGAGACTTAAGCCAAATTCTTGAAATCAGAGTCTGCGGACATGGAATAGTGGGTAAAATTTATCAAATTTTGTCCAACCTTGTTGAAACTTTCCCAAGGGCTTTAACAAGTTGTATACTTGCCAAAACAATCCAAAAAGTGCCAGAAATTAGCAAAAGTAAATAATCGTGACTGAGACTTCAATTTTGACTTTTTGGCTTATACAGTGTTAGACCAGCATAAAATAAGGCCACAAGACAATTTTGGGTTCAATCGAATCAAAATTGGTACAGATATACTCAGTTTACAGGTTGCAGATTAGAACTTTGATTTTGTTAAAGCTGAATAGGAAAGTTAAAATTTTGACTTCCATAGCACGATTTGAAGTGATATACAGAGACCAATCGCAAGAGTTCTCAAGAGCTCTACTGTCCTTATAGAAAAATAGTTAATTTGATTAATTTTGTACAAGAATCAAGTTGTAGACGAGGAATCAGTGGCTTGACAGAAAGTTGCAATTGAATCGAGCGGAAATTGACGACAAGTCAATCCAAGGTGAGTACTCTATCCAGGGCTTCTTAAGTCTATATGAACCTTAGATCCGGTCGTGTAATAGGAAATCAAGGCCTATTTGGAGAAAACACTAGTAGAGTATTCACTGAAGAAAGCGTGAATCAAGGAAATTCCTTGCACACAATTCCTGAAGAAGTCTCGGATACTTTTTCAGATTCAACATCGTAAATGTCTTCTTACTCGACTCACTCGGAAACCGGAACGACAATGCGCTATAAGCATATACTCTCTTTTTACAAGTCTAACGTCATGGAGCCCAGGTTTCCTTGGATCCTAATGAAGAGTATGCTATTCGCATTGATGACCATGGTATTGAGTTCGAAGAAGAGGTTAGGGCAAACAAACAAGGAAAAATGTACATGGATCGAAACGGAACTCAATATGTACAAGTCGAAAACCCTGACGTGGTAGAAAAATGGGGATTAGAAGTAAACACCATATTCCCAAATATGTCAGCAAAAGAAGGACCACCAACTTTGGAATTCAAGGGATACGATCAAGTAGACTTGAAGCCTTTGAAACGGCTAAGTACAGATAATCCTAGGATCAGAGTCTATTGTTGGGAAGATAGAAACATAAAAGATCTTTTGTGGACTTCTCATGCTAGACCAGGACAATTAACGGCCATGAAGATCATCTATATTTTTAAGATCAAAGATAAGGGATTTGCGGATCTGCAACTTACTTGTTTAGGGATTGTTATAACAACAATTTTTTTATGATGACTCCTGAGGAGGTAGAACAAACCAAATACCAAGGGTATTCTATACGGGATTGGATATTTGGTCAAGGACCAGAAACCACTCCAAGAGACGAACATCATGAGAGATCATCTGAGAGTAATGTGAAGAAACCAGAAATCACCTTATCACGTAGAAAATCGGGTGACACTAAGGTCAGTCCAGGGCTACATGAGTCACTATTTCCGACAGACTGGTTTGAAGGACTCGGAATAAGACCAGCTCCTAGAAGATCTGGAGTTGAACCAAATAGACGTGTCAGACCAGCTGATTTTCAAAATTGGGTCAAAAATACAATGGATCAGGGGATCCATATGACCACTTAGCAAGCTTTAAGCAAGTGCTAAGAGCAGAGCGTATATTCGATTTCCATACTCAATTCGAGGGGTTTGGAATGACATTAGAAGGAAAAGATTTGACATGGTTCCAAAACATTGCACCAAGGTCGATCATGGACTTGAACACATTAGCTCAAGGATTTGTAGTTGCTTGTTCTAAAACGGGGATTAAACATAATACGGTAGCTCAAATCTACAGCTTTAAAGAGAAACATGGTGATTCTGTTAGGGATTGTGCAACTCGAATGAAACAATACATTGCCAGATGCCCAGAGATGGAGATATCTGCAGAAGAGCGTCTTGTATCATTATTTCTGGAGGGATTTCTAAACAAAGAACTTCATGCTATACTTCATAGTAAAAAGCATGTGTGTCTGATGCTATTGACCTAGGAGATAATTGTGAGATTTTCATTGAAGAGGATGTCCCTAACGATAACCAAAGCAAGAAAACAACATCCACAAACCAACACAAGTGGGAACGGCTGGTGCGGCACCACTCTCAGCCATAGAAGATATGCTAAAAAGGATGAATGACATGATGAACAATATGCAAAAAGCACCTATAAGAGGACCAGGACAGGGGATACCCCCACAGGGACAACCAATTAGGCCACAAAAATGGTGTGCAATTGAGATTAAATGGACCAACCACGAGACCCACGAGTGCTACTTCAGACCAAAGTATGATGGGAATGTTCAGTACGTGCCCATGAGGCCCCAGGGACAACCCATATACATATATCTACCTAATGGGTATGGAGAGGCGTCAGCCTGTGTTGGGACAACAACCTCCTTATCCAGGACATAATGCGGTGTCTGTAAAGTACATGCACTCAGAAGGAGTCATAGATGAACAAGCATTAGTGCCTGTTACACCCTATGCAGAGCCTAGTCCATCTACAGTAATGGTAGAGGGAGATTGGTATAGTCCACATCCACCACCAATGGAGGAAACCATGACTTACGCTCCACCAGAGTTCGCATTAATGTACTACGTAGCTAATCAAGGTGTCAAACCTCCTATGGGAAGACCCATGATGAAGCCCAAAATAGGAAACTGTCATAGTTGTGGTGTTGATGACCATTGGAAGAACGAATGTCCAGAGCCTGACAAAAATCTCAAACCAATTGAAACCTATTGCATACAATGTTGCAAAAAGGGAGGACACTTTTCGGAAGATTATCCTAAGAATCCTTTGAACAAGGAAAAAATTGTAGTCAACGTAGTCCAAGTGATGCCTAGTAGCTCATTAAAGAGAGAACCAATTGTTCCAATCAAGGTAATCACTAGAGCCTAGGCAAATAAAAAGAACTATAATTCCTCTGATGATTCGGAGAACACAAAAGTTTCTTCTCAAAGAATCAAAAGGAGCAGAAGCAAAAGATATGAGATGAGAAAACAAAAACAACGGGTTGAAAACGAAGAGAAAGCAAAAATTCTAGCCCAGGACAAGTTGAAATAAACTGGTAGTGAATTAAAGGGAAACAATCGTGAAATCTGGAGGATCCATTCTGGTTGATAAAATGTTTGAGCCTATCAATGCGGCCTTGGAAGCCTAGCAAGCAGGACTTAAACCAGTCCAAAACATGGAAAACAAATGGAAAAACTATCCATCTCTAGACATGGAAGTAGCTCAGTTGGAAGCTTATCAAAACTTGGTAAGAATTACGCAAGAACTGGTGGATAAACAAAAACCCAAGCTTGAAAGTATTGCAAAACCGGAAGAGCTTGCGGTACAAGAAACGAAAGCAAAATCTGATGTGGTGGCAGAACCCCACCTTGAACCAAATGAATTAGAGCTTATAGTGCCGGACAGTGAAGATGCCTTAGACAGAATTCCTTCATAGAGGAAGACTGGCCAGGACACTTATGGGAAAAGGTAAGAGAGATCAATGATGGGAGCCTAACTTTAAAGTTAGCTCCTATGGAGGAAGTCTGGATGGATAACCTACCATCTGATATGAACATGGATTTACAATCCTTGTACGGGGAACCCCACCTTGAACCAAATGAATCAGAGCTTATAGTGCCGGACAGTGAAGATGCCTTAGACAGAATTCCTTCATAGAGGAAGACTGGCCAGGACACTTATGGGAAAAGGTAAGAGAGATCAATGATGGGAGCCTAACTTTAAAGTTAGCTCCTATGGAGGAAGTCTGGATGGATAACCTACCATCTGATATGAACATGGATTTACAATCCTTGTACGGGGATTGCGGATCGGAGGCTTTAGGAATATCTAAACCTATGACATTAAAAACACTACCTTCTTACTTGGGAGATAAAGAAGATGAATCTATCATTTGCAAGACCACTCAAGTAAAAAGAGCCAAATAGACCCTAGAAGTAGACAGCATTCAATCATCTCTACTCCTATCCAATGCACTCTTACTTTGGGAGAACTATTGAAACTCAGGCCATACTTATGGAATGGTTTACAGAAAACCCTAGAGACGGTGGGGATGATGGGGTTAATCTCTAAGAATCTGGGAAAGTTGAAAAATGAAACGGAAAACAAAGAGATTCGATCAGTTCTTATGAACAAGTTCGAAGAATAAATGAAGGGGAAGAAGGAAACACTACCCTCCCAGTGAAATATAATGACATTGAAACCATGGCAATACTGGATAGTGGAGCTGGCATAGCCATAGCCACTAAAGCAGTATGGGAATCCTGGGGACAACCAGCCATTAGACAAACACGAATGAAATTGCAGTTGGCTAACGGACACATTGAAAGACCACTAGGGCTACTATAAAAAGTGATAGTCAACTCCTGTGGAATTGAATATCAACACACTTTTGCCATAGTATACTTTGGGAAAAAACTCAACTATGAAATCATATTGGGAAGATCTTTCATGCGACACGTACAGCTTATCCAAGATTGGGGAAACGACTATCTGTACTTGAAGCAAGTGGGATCTATAACAAGAGTCAATCTAAAATATCACACCTATAGAGATGTCTTGAAAACACCCATCCAAGAGTTTGATTCATTCTCTTCGGCTGAAACTAAACTCCCATCTTGGTTAAACAAAGACACTCCTATTTGGATGTGTGGAGCTTCAAAAAATGGAAGCTTGAGACGAGAGGAATGTATCTTAGAAAGGGATTGTACAGACAAAGCCTACATACCTGAACCCTTTCGAAAACATTTATTCGAACCATTCGAGTGGACTCAAATCTTAGCGACCATGGATGTATGTGTGAATACGTCTATGCCTACTCAATTTTGCAATGAGGATGGCTATGACATAATTCCCATCCAGATGACGTCAGTCCTTAACATTGAAAACAAAGATGAGGAAACAAAGGACTTGTTGAAAGCTCAACGAATCTTTTCTGACCTCTATTATGATGCAACTGATGAGTTAGATGAATATGCAGCTACCTCAGAAGATTCGGGATCAGAAAAAGAGCATACGAGGGCTCAGTTACTCTTAAAGGGAGAGGAGGAAAAGTTTTTTGACTTTCCAAACCAGAAATCAAGAAGACGAAAATGGTATAGAAGAAAGGGAGACACTAAAATTTTTAAAGCATGACCTATGCCATCAGTCTCCAGTAAAACACAATTCCTGATGTAGATAGATGGTAATGATTGTGTCAAGGACAAAATAACTGGCAGATATCCTTCAAACGAAAACTCAAAAATGTCTCAGACATCGAGAAAAATAAGGAAGGGTACTCACGAAGAACATCAGGATAACAACCACTCATAACGAGAGTCGAGCGGAAAAAGAAATGTCAAGAGTTGAAAAAATCTGTAAAGGAGATATACACCACCGAAATGGAAACCATGGAATAGGATGGTAAGGATGTAATGCATGTTCCATCCCATTAGAAAAAGTATACTCTCCAAGATCAAAAAATCATAATCGAACAACCTGTTAGGGAACTACGGAAACAAGGCGAGTCTTACGAAGGACCTGAAAACGCTAAAAGGGTAGACTTGGCTGAACCAAGAGAAGAGCCTAGACCAGCTTACATTGCAAATGACCTAACAGAAGAAGAAGAAAAGCTTTTGTTGAGCTTGTTAAAGGAATACCGGGATATCTTCGCTTGGTCTTACAAGGATCTCAAGGGTGTCGATCCAGAAATTTTCAACATACTATATCCATGAGAGATGATGCAAAACCAAGTAGACAGAGACCATACACTTATAACGAAACATTTGACAGAAAGATCAAGGAAGATATTTAAAAACTGAAGGAATCCGAATTCATTTACAAAATTGAACACACAGATTGGGTGTCTCCAATTGTGGTGGTACCTAAGAAGAATGGGAAACTAGGAGTGTGTGTTAATCTCAAAAAAGTGAATGCAGCTACTATTAGATATAACTTTCCTCTTCCGATAACTGAGCATGTTTTAGAACGAGTGGCAGGAAAATAATCTTACAGCTTCTTAGATGGTTTTTTGGGATACAATCAACTTTTGGTAGACCCAAAAGATCAGCATAAAGCTGCTTTTGCAACAGAATGGGGTATATTTTCCTATCGGGTTATGCCGTTTGGATTCACTAATGCTCTAGCCACATTTTAGAGATTGATGAGCCATGATTTCAAAGAGTATCTTAGGAAATTCTTAGAAGTATACATGGATGATTTATGCGTACATTCGTCAATCCAAGCTGATCATTTTGAACACCTCAAAAAGGTATTCAAGAAATGTAGACTTTACAGGATTTGCTTAAACCCTGAAAAGTGCACATACATAGGAAGACAAGGGAAAATTCTTGGACATATAGTGTCTAAAAATGGCATAGCTACCGATATTGAAAAGATTCACGTCATTGCTGAACTTCCTAGACCAACAATAGTCAAAGGGGTACAAGCCTTCATGGGACATTGTGGATATTACCAACGGCTCATCTACATGATTACGCACTTTGAATGGACCGAGGCATGTGAAGAATCCTTCATGAATCTTAAGCAAGCTCTCACCTCAACTCCAATATTGAAAGCACCCGATTGGGATAAGGTATTCCACATACATGTAGATGCTTCAAACTTTGCTATTGGTTGTATACTAGCTCAACCAGGAGATGGGAAAATTGACTTTCCTATTTCTTATGCTAGCCGACAATTGAATATGGCAAAAAAGAATTACACCACCACTGAAAGAGAAGGACTAGGAATTATCTATGCCGTTAGTAAGTATAAACATTACCTATTAGTCAACAAGTTTTTATTTTTTGTAGACCACCAAGCCTTGTTATATTTGGTCAACAAACCATGCAGCATAGGGAGAATAGTGATATGGTTTATCATTCTTCTCGAATTTGATTTCACTGTGGTTGTAAAAAAAGACACTACACACCAAAAAGTAGATCATTTGTCCAGGATTGTTTCAAGGGAATCACCTAAAGGGGTAGATGATGATCTACCAGATGCCTATTTGTTCTCCATGGAAATGATACCTAGATGGTCGAAAAAAATTGTGTCATTAATGACAATAGCTCGAGTGGATTCACCACTTCCTATCACAATTGATTTAATCGAGCAATCGGCCTACTAGCTGGGCGGCTATATAAAAGAAATCGAGACGGGATATTGCTTTTATGCATTAACCCTGAAGAAAAGGAACAATACCTAAGTCAAGCACATGTTACCATAGTAGGACTTCACTTTGCGGAAGACCAAACTATGCAACGAATCTTAAGACTTGGAGTATTTTGGCTGACTATGAGGAGAGATGTTCAATCTTTTGTAGAAGATTTCCCTTAGTGTCAAAAACAACCACCCATTCCTTATGTAACATTGTTTCAAATGTCATATGGTCCTAAGTGGAGTAACTATCTGGTTACTTACTTATCGAGCCGAACATTTCCTAAGGATATGAGTAAATGCCGTCAAAGAGCAATTGAAGCGAAAGCAAGAGACTATGCTCTCATTGGGAACCAATTGTATCTGAGAGGTAAAGATCAACATTTGCGTCTTTGTGCAAATGAAAACGAGTATAATCCGATTATAGAACAAGCACATGCTGGATTAGCTGGAGGTCACTTTTCTAGTGAGACCACCGCAAGAGCAATGGTGGCCAACAGTTTTCGCAGATGCCAAAGAATATGTTCAAAGGTGTGATGCTTGTCAACGTGTAAAAATGCCAACACGAGTAGACAGCATGCCCTTAAGACCAATGATGGGGGCCAGAGCCTTCGCAAAACGGGGTATAGATTTTGTTCGATCGATACAGTCGCTTGCTTATAGAACCCAAGCTCAATATATCATTGTAGCTACGGACTATTTGACCAAGTGGGCCGAGGATAAAGAAACCCAAAAGAATCATGCCAGAACCACTGCTACATTCTTATATGAGTATGTATTCATAAGATATGGACTGCCAATAGAGAGTGTCAGTGATCCGGGAACTCATTTCCTCAATGAGGTAATAGAGTGTTTTCTTAATGAGTTTATGGTTATCCATAACAAATTAGCTCCCTATCACCCACAAGCAAACGGACAAGCTGAGTATACGAATAAATTCTTAGCGCAATATTGACCAAAGTGGTTAGTTCAGGAAGGATAGACTGGGAAATGAATCTCCATGCTGCTCTATGGGCTTATCAAGTTTCATTCAAAACAGCTTTAAATGCTACACCCTTTAACCTTGTTTATGGTCTCAATGCCATACTGCCAATAGAATTTCTATTGCCAACATTAGGGGTAGCACAGACTCTTGAGTGGATTGGACATGAATTGTAAGAAAGACTTAAAGATATGGAAAAGCTAGATGAGCAAAAGCTAACTATTGTGGCTCATATCTATGCACAAAAGCGGAAACAAAAACAGTTTTTTGATTCCCACTTAATCACAAAAAATTTCAAGAAATGGGACTTAGTTCTAGTCTATTCCCTTAAGCAACACATTCCCAAGTTTAAAAACAAGGGAAATGGACCATTTATCATTGAAGATGTATCTCCAAGTGGAGCAGTAAAATTATCAACCCTAGATGGTGAACCAATGTCTAATTAGATTAGTGGATGTCGTTTAAAGAAATACAATTTACCACCAACCAATGAATTGCTAGAGAGAATGCATGGAGCCAAACAAAGGAAGATGAAGAGACAAGAGGTTATTGATGAAGCTCAAGAGAAAGCTAGACTTCAAGTGCTCAAGCGTAAAGCTGTCCTCAAGAAGCAACAGATACCGATTCCCATCAACACTTTGGAAATAAATGATCGACAATTGGAGTTACCTAAAGACACAGTTTCAACAGATGACGATTGTTTAGATGGAATGGATCTGCACATCAAAGTACAGCTCAACAATCATAGCACTAATGCTTTGGTGGACACAGGAGCTAGAGTGAATGGAGTTAGCTATTCCACATATAGGAAGGCAACAAGTAAGCATTAACTGCAGAAATAACGACAATCAAAGGATGCAACAAGAATCCAACTCCAACATTGGGAGTAGTCAACTTGAACGATGTCATGGAGCTCCGCTTCCATGATGGGAAAAAGAGCAGAGAAATGAAAGCTAAGCGTCTTTGAAGCCTACACATTAAGTGAGCAGTGATCAGGGCTTGATAACAGGCCAAGCTTAATGATTAATGTATGCCAGATGCAGTTCAAAAGGGCCAACAGATACCTCAATGATGCCAAAAATGAGTAAGCTTGAAGTGGGAACAAATGGGAGATTACGATCTAAAACTGCAGTGCTTGAAGTGCTCTACCGGCTTGTCTTTACGGCTCGTCCATTGGAGCTACGGTGAAGAAGTTATGGCAGTTTAAAGTTCAAGTCGATTGCAGATCCGTACCGGATTGGGCAACTACAAATGAGGTGACAAAATTGAGCTGATTGCATGGGCCTGAAGTGCTCACATAGTGGAGCGCGTCAGTCTTTTCAGATCAGTGATCGGAGTCCCGGTCGCCAAGATATTGGCCGTGTTAAAGATTCACCGGTTTCGTACCAGTTCGGTCCGCTCGAGCGGTGTGCCTGAGAATTTTTAAGCTTCATCCAGGTTGAAGTGTGAGAGCAGTAAGTGCTTTGGGAGTATCATGTCCGGAATGACGTCTTTTGGAATCCAATGATTATGGGATATACCCAATCGAAATGTGATCTCTTGGAATGCATTGACTGCGGGATATACCCGGTCGGAATGTGATCTCTTGGAATGCATTGACTGGGGGATATACCCAACAAGGCAAGACCATCACCCTTCATGTGGAAATCTCTGACACCATCGACAATGTGAAGACCAAAATACAATGGCCGTGGCCGCCCACTAGAGATGCTTGGCGGTGCCTTGGTCGAAATGTATACCAAATGTGATGCCACCAAATATTTTCCAAGGGCCATAACTAAGGCCACACTCACAGTGTTGTAGCAGTTCAGTTCTTTGTGTTATCTGAAGGGAGCACCAATGAGATGATTATGAATAAAGAAAAAAGCCCAATGGCCTCAACCTATGGCCGCCCAAAGGCAGCCAAAGGGAGGCCGCCCGCCCACAATGGAAAGGGTTTTTTTTTAAAGTATGAATGAAAGGAGGAAAGAAAGAAAGCGTGCAGCAGTGACGGACACCGCAGGCAGCAAGAAAGGAAAGAACAGCTTGCGCTATGCCATGCAGGGCCTGGGCGCTGTCGAGCAAGGAGACAAACAAGCCGATCTCGCCATGGCGCTCCCGTTTGGCACCACTCGCGTCAGTTTCTGTGAAGGCCGGACTTCGGCAGTGCCACGTTTCCAGGGGGGAATTAGCAATAACGGCACCGTCGTTGCTAAGGGAGGGGGCACTTTATATATAGGGTAACAAGAGAAGCAAGACGTAGCGAAGCAAATCTTGGCAAGGAGGGTAATGAGGAGAGGCGGCAAGCTTGGGGTGAAACAAAGCTCTCTTTTGAGCTTGCAAAGCAACGGCTCTCTCTCTCTCTCTCTCTCTCGTGTTGGGGAGTCAAAGCAAAGGAGGATTAGCAAAGCAATAAGGGGAGAAGCAAAAGAAGATACAAGCTCTCCCTCTCATGCCACGAAAAAGACGAACGAAGCAAGAGGAAAGAAGAGGTAATAGGAGAACGCGTAAGCAAGGAAGGGAGTTGAAAGGCGAAGAAGAGGAAGGCGGAGAGGGGTTGTAGCGAGGAGCAAGCTCCCTCTCTCCCGCTCTCATGCTCGGCAAGGTAAACAAGGCAAAGCTTTTGTCTCTCGGCCTAAGCAAGAACGAACTCTCTCTCTCTCAAGTTTTCACAAGGGGCAACCTTTCTCTCTCTCCCTTCTGGTGCTCTCAAGCTTGTGAACAAGGGCAAGCTCGGCAAAGGAGAAGAAGAGGAGGCAAAGCTCTTTCTCTTGAGCTTGAACGAAGCGAGGGAATAAAAACGTGGAGGCGAGGGAGCTTAAGGAGAGCTTAATGAAGGACAACAAGAGGAGGCAAATCTCTTCCTCTTGAGCTTGAACAAGGCAAGGGAAGCAAGGCTCAGAGGAGGTGAGGGTAAGCAAGGCAAGGTCTCTCTCTCTCTCTCTCTCTCTCTCTCTCTCTCTCTCTCTCTCTCTCTCTCTCTCTCTCTCTCTCTCTCTCTCTCTCTCTCTCTCTCTCTCGATCTCCAATCCAAATAGGACGAGCTCTTTCTCTCTCTCGGCTTAAGTAAGAACGAAGTCTCTCCCTCTCCATCATATACTCGAGAAGCGAAGTTATTAATCTCTCTCGTTCTCGACCTCCGCAAGCAAGAAGCGTCGAACGGCAATTAACGAAGAGTTGAACAAGGGTAATAGGGTAACGTTAGCGAAGGCAAGGAAGTGGAACAAAGGATGCTTGGCAAGAGCAGATAAGCAGATTCTGGCAAGATAAGGTACTCAAGAAAAAGAGAGTCAGAGCACCAAAGGCGATCAGAGCAAATGGATTAGAGGAGACGTAAAAATTCATAAATGGCAGATAAGTAAGTGCATGCGCACAAAGCAGGATAATTAATAACTACTGAAGCTTGATGATTGAATGAGTTAGCAGAATTGAAGACTGCAGAATCCACGGGGCATTTGAAGCAAATGAAGCAACATGAGGAAAATTTCCATAACCGTCATCACCTAGAAATTAATTTAACATTCTGATAAGCCCCGGTGTCGTTAACGGCCTAATTAATACTGTAAAGCGGGAGCTTAAACTCTTGGTTAGCAGATGATCCAAGTGACGGCGCTGTTAACAGCCCTCCTTGGCTAAGGATAAATTTTACTCAAAAGTAATATTCAATTAATTGATGATTGCGGTGATTGGCAGAGTTGTCATTGTCTCTTGTTCTCTCTCTTTCACACCTATCACAGCCAGAGGCCCCCGGCTCACATATCGAACACATATCCCCCGACATCTTTGGTGAACCCGACGTGAAACGAGTTGGGGTGGGAGGTGAAGATGGAGAATTTAGAGCAGATGATGAAGATGATTGCAGAATTAAGTGCGAACAGTTTTGATGATAAGTCAACAGTTCTAAATTTTTCGAAGATGCTTCAATTGGTTCAAGGATCTCTGCTTGGGATAGAGACCGTTGTCGAGGGATATGTGTTCGCTACGTTAGCCCGGCAGGCACCGAGCCTCTGGCTGTGGGAGGTGAGAAAGAGAGAGAACAAGAACAATTGATGCAACTGACTCTGGCAATCGCCGTAATCATCAATTAATTGATTAATACATTTGAGTACAACTTAATATTTAGCCAAGGCGGGCTGTTAACAGCACCGTCACTTGGATCGTCTGCTAACTAGGAGTTTAAGCTCCCGCTTTACAGAATTAACCGAGCCGTTAACGACACCGGGCTTAGCAGAATGATTAATCAAACATTATCTGATGACGGTGATGGAAACTCCCTCATGTCGCTTTATCTGGTTTGAGTTCCCCTAGATTCAACAAGCTTCAATTCTGTTCAATGCCTCACTTTTCATGCTTCAGTTACTGTCGATTATTATGCAGCTTTCTGCTTCTTATGATTTGCACTGGCTTAATTGCCACTCACAGGCTTTAACCTTCTCCTGCTCTTCAATTGCTAGCCGGAACTTTATCCCTTGCATGGTCAATACCCTTGTAAGAGAGATTATCCTCTCTCCTTGCTTAATTCCTCGCTTGATTTCTTCCCAACACACATGAGAAAGAAGCAGCTCCCCCTTGCTTCGATTTCCCGCTCTACTTTCATTCGATGAGCGTATTCTGCGTAACTTAAATTCCTCAATTTGGTTGCCCTAATTTTTTCTCCTTTCTTAACTCACTTGAGAGAGAGAGATAGCCTTGCTCGGTCATCAATTTGGTTCCTCAATTTGGTTGCCCTAATTCTTTCTCCTTTCTTAACTCACTTGAGAGAGAGAGAGATAGCCTTGCTCGGTCATCAGAGCAATCACCGCAATCATCAATTAATTGAATAATACTTTGAGTACAACTTATTCCTTAGCCAAGGCGGGCTGTTAACAGCACCGTCACTTGGATTAGCTGCTAACTAGGAGTTTAAGCTCCCGTTTACAGGATTAATCGGGCCGTTAACGACACCGAACTTAACAAAATGTTAATTCAATCTCTAATGGATGACAGTGATAGAAATTCCTTCATGTCGCTTCATCTGCTTCGATTGCCCGTGGATTCTGCTCGATCATCAATGCTTTGGACAGGCTTAATTTCCATTCCCTAGTTTGAACTTCCTCCTACTTCTTTCCTTGCTTCGTTTACCGTGCATGCCTTCTTGTGCTTTCTTCTCTTACTTTGGTTTAAGACCCAGCTCGCCATCTCAAGCCTGCTTGCTTACTTCAAGCTTCCCATTTACTTGTAAATCCCTTCTTCTTGCCTTTGTCTGCTCAAGCCTCGACCTCGATCTGCCTTCTCCTCTTTGGCTTTCTCTAGCCTCACTTGGAGTCCCCTCTTGCTCTTGTATTGCTCAAGCTGCGGCAAGCTTCTTGCTCAAGTTCCTTGCCGAAGATCCTTCTTCCGCTTTCTTCCCAAGCTCTCCAACCTTACGTGTTAACTCTTCCTCGTTGTAACCTCCCTCTCCTCGTTTTTCCTTGCTTCAAGGATGAGAGAGAGAGAGAGAGAGAGAGAGAGAGAGAGAGAGAGAGAGACAAAGCCTTGCTTTGTTCGCTTTGTTCAAGCTCGAAAGGGAGAGAGGAAAGCTTGCTTGCCTCGAGGACGTGAGCAAGAGAGATGGATCTCTTCCCCGCCTTCTCCGCGTTCATAGCCTCCTCTTCTTATGCCCTCCCTTGCCTTGTTGATCTTGCAATACCTCGTGCCAAAGGCGTCCCCTATCTCCTTTTTTCTTCCCTCGAACCCTTCCTTCTCCCTTCGTTGATGCCCTTTCCTAATAATAGCCCTCCTCCGTTTTTGTCCCACCACGCAGTCACGGCGCCGTGACTGACGTGGCGTGGGAGTGAGATCAATGACGTGGCAGTCGGCGGGAGTCAAGTGCGCAAAATTCCACTCTATTGGTGCCGCAACTGAGCGCCATGGCGAGCTAGGAATATTTTCCTTTTGCGCGATGCCCATTAGAGGTATCTACTGCGCGTGCTAAGCGCGTTCTCTCCCACTGCGCTGCTCGCTTCCTGCTTCCCCGCCATCTCCACTTATTTTCGTTTTCCCACTCTCCCTTTTAATTTCTTGGGTGGCCTTTGAACCCCTTTGGGCGGCCATTACGCATGTCCCCTTGCCACTACCTTCGCATTGCCATGTTTGGCATGCATCTCAAGCAAGGGATGGTTAGTGGCATGGTTAGCAAGCTTGCCAAGCACGAAATTTTCCTCCAATAGCCCTTGACTAACAATATCATCATGAATTTTGATGCCCATTAAAAGGTCTTGACTAGTGTCACAAGCCTGCTAGATGCAAGTATAAGTGATTGCATTTGAAGAATTGTCTCGTCTTTGCTTTTGTTGAAAATAACCATCTTCTTGGCCCTACCTCTATTGGGTTTAGCCCGCAATCATTGCATTCCAAGAGATGACATTCCGAACACGAAGCTCTTCAAGCACTTTTTGTCCTTCAGTACGAGCACCACACAGATTCCTCCTGACTAATAACAGTCGTCGATTTGAAATTACCATAACTTGCCCGTCCGGATTCTGTTTGTTGTGTCGTCACTTTCTATGACCTTCATACACTGCATAGAACATACACATCACGTGGCAAGGCTCCAAAACCCTCAGTTGGCACACTGACCGAGCCAATCAGACTGATACAGAACCGGTCCCCAGTGTATCTTTAATGGCCAATATCTTGGCAACCGGAACTCCGATCTCGCTGATCTGTAAAGACCGATGTGCTCCACAAAGTGAGCACTTCAAGCCCGTGCATTCATTCCATTTTTTTCACATCAGCTGCAGTTGCCCAATCCGGTACGGATCTGCAATCGACTTAAACTTCAAAGTGCCATAACTTCTTCACCGTGGCTCCATTTGACGAGCCGTAAAGACAGGCCGGTAGAGCACATCAAGCACTACAGTTCTAGATCATAAACTCCCATCGGTTCTCACTTCAATCATAGTCCTTTTTAGCATCATTAAGGCATCAATTGGCCCTTTTAAGCCGCTCTGACATACATTAATCATTAAACTTGGCCCGTTATCAAGCCCTGATCACTACTCAATAAATGTGTAGGCTTTAAACAAGCTTATCTTGCATTTCTCTACTCTTTTTCTCTTCATGGCAGCGGAGCTGCACGACACCGTAAAGAAGAAAAATCAAATCGATGAAGCTTTGAATGCAGCTTTAGATGCAGTATACGACGAGAGACGACTCTTTGATGGATACAATCCAGAGGGCCACCTAGAGTGCTATGAGCTAGAGACCAAGGTACGAGGGATACCAGAAGAGTTGATGATCAAATCTTTTGAGCAGTTAGTGAGTTCAGATGTGAAGGAGTAGATTCAAAAAGTTACCGAAGCTTGCAACGATGACTGGGAGTATTTCAAAGAAGCTATTGTGCAAGCACGTTATGAGGAGTATGAAATCTATCAAGAACAGATTTCAAGTCTACCGGACTGCGCAAATATCTGAGGACAAGTACGATCAAAGTTAGAAGCTATGATTGATGAGTTTATTGTACAGGATGCTACCTTCTTGCAGGCTAATGATGAACACATAGTCAAAGTTGTGTATGAGAAGTTGGGGTTTGCAGATGCCTTGCATGAAGTAGAAGTCCTTGAGGGTGAGTCTCTACAGCCTCAAACTACACAGGGTGAATTTTTCAAGAACATGTACCTGTAGTATTGGAAGAAAAGAAATCATGGGATCAAGACAATGAATTGGCTAAAGCTCAGGAAGATGTGTAGGTGAATGAGTGCAGCCATATTCAGATAGACATGCAGGAAGATTTAGTTAGAGCTGATACTTTTGCTATTGAACCATAATTAGAGAAAAAAAATTTTGGTACAGATTCTACCATAGAGGTGATTGCAGGTTTTGCCAAAGAGTTGATTAATGATACAGATGTTATGGGTCAAAGCAGGGCTGATGTTGAGAGTAGCAAGACCATGGATTTTGGTATACCACATTTATCGAATTTGGGTGTACTATATTTTAAGGACTTGACTAAGCAAGAGTATGTGCTTGAAGATATGCAAAATGTTGATTCAGAGGGGGTGCAGACTCCTTCATTGACAAGTTTTTGGGAAGCACAGCTACAAAAGTGGAAAATTGGTCTTGAATGTGATGATAATGAATCAGAGGGGTTGCAAAATCCTTCTTTGAAAAGTTTCTGTGACCTAGAGCTACCGATCTGGCAGACTGATTTTGATTTTAATGATGGTGATTTAGAGAGGGATCAAACTTCTTCTCTATCAAGAATTTGTGAGACAGAGCTCACACTATGGCAGAATGATCATGAACTTGATGATGCTGATTCAGAGGGGGTGCATAGTGAAGTGCAATCTCTTGATGTAGAATATGATTGGTTTCATTGTGCCGATGATACAGATAGGGCAGTACATGAAATTTTCAATGTGCATGCTGAACTTTGTGCTACAGAAGTGCAAAGATATCTGGATGAGGGTGAAAGACTTAAAGAACAATTTACAGCAGATGCATTTAGTATGCATGACACATGTGGAAATCTTAGTTTACAACAGCCTAAGATGTGCAAGATGGAGGAACCTTCTGAAGCGGTGGACCTAGACCTTATGTGCTTACTGGACGAAGCTTTGGAAGGGTTCTCAATCATAGATGCTAAGGATACCAATCAATTCAGAATCATGCATGAGCAAGTTTGTCCAGATGCAGCTGATGAAGACCTTATGCAGTTGTTAGATGATGCTCTACTTGATTTTGAGCCTCTACAAGATAGAGAATTGTTTTCATATGCATCTTTTGAGCCTAATGAAGAGGATTTTACCAGAGACTTGATGTATTCAGATATGCATGATTGGGATTCTGATACTAGTGAGAGTGAAGGTGAACTGCCAATGCTTTTACATGTGATTGATGATCGACAATTGGATGAGCCAGTTGCACAGGGGATATGGCAGTATCTGGCGTTACCTGATGCTATATGGAATATGATATTACCATATGATGTAGGGGATTTTGAGATAGCTTTTGACCCAGGAGGTGACAGATGTATGCATGGTCCTGGGAAATTGACTTATATGCCATATGATCCAGGCGGTTTGTATGAAGATTTGTGGGTTAATGTATGTTTATACTGTAATGATTGGAAATTCTTGTATTTTCCCTATGATCCTGAAGGATGGTGCAAATTTTTTAAGGGAATGCTCACAATGGGGCAAATGATTGGTTTCCCGTTTGATCCCGGGGGACTACTACAGTGCAAAGGTGCATATTTGAAGAGTACCAATTATCTATTGTAGTAGGTTGCATGGTACAAGGTTTTGTTTCTTAGTTACGCTAAGTCAGAAGAGTTTTCGGTTATGCAGTCAATAAGATTACATGGCTGGCTTCCAATTGACTTCTTGGATAATTGATGAAGTATCTTCACATCTATTGAGTTGGTTCTGCTAACAGAACTTGAAGTAAAGGACTTGACGGCCATTCCGTGTGCAGACAGAGTAAGGTATACTTGAGCTTGGCAGGGTTCCTTAAAGAGAGATTAATGGTCAATTCGTGTGCAACATTAACTGGAGCACTTGAGTATGGCGGGGTTCACTAAAGAGGTTATCCATAATTGAATGCTTTGAAGATACGGCAAATACGGTTCATAGATTTTTGATGGGTAGCTACCTAATGATTAAGCAAGAACATTGATGATAGGTTATTAGCCTTATATTCTTTTTCATATGTTTACTAATTTTGTGAGTCTGATGATGGCAAGAGCTTAAGGTACCCAAAGCAGATGAAGATTGAAGTGTAGTTGGCACAGACCGGAGGCTGTGCGGGTTCAGAGGGGGTGGATGTCGTGGAGCTCCACTTCCATGATGGAAAAAAGAGCAGAGAAATGTAAGCTAAGCTTCTTTGAAGCATATACATTAAGTGAGCAGTGATCAGGGCTTGATAACATGCCAAGCTTAATGATTAATGTATGCCAGCAGATGCGGGTCAAAAGATGCCAAAAATGAGTATGCTTGAAGTGTGCACAAATGGGAGATTATGATCTAAAACTATAGTGCTTGAAGTGCTCTACCGGCGTGTCTTTATGGCTCGTCCATTGGAGCTACGGTGAAGAAGATATGGCAGTTTAAAGTTCAAGTCGATTGCAGATCTGTACCGGATTGGGCAACTACAGCTGAGGTGACAGAATTGAACTGATTGCATGGTCCTGAAGTGCTCACATAGTAGCGTCAGTCTATTTAGATCAGTGATGGGAGTCCCGATCACCAAGGTATTGGCCGTTAAAGATTCACCAGGGTCCGGTTCTGTACCAGTTCGGTCCGCTCGAACGGTGTGCCATCTAAGAATTTGTGAGCTTCATCTAGGTTGAAGTGCGAGAGCAGTAAGTGCTTTGGGAGCATCATGTCCGGAATGACGTCTTTTTGAATCCAATGATTGCGGGATATACCCAATTGAAATGTGATCTCTTGGAATGCATTGACTGCGGGATATACCCAGTCGGAATGTGATCTCTTGGAATGCATTGACTGCGGGATATACCCAACAAGGCAAGACCATCACCCTTCATGTGGAAAGATCTGACACCATCGACAATGTGAAGACCAAAATACAATGGCCGTGGCTGCCCACTCGAGATGCTTGGCGGTGCCTTGGCCGAAATGTATACCAAATGTGATGCCCATCAAATATTTGCCAAGGGCCATAACTAAGGCCACACTCACAGTGTTGTAGCAGTTCAGTTCTTTGTGTTATCCGGAGGGAGCACCAATGAGATGATTATGAATAAAGAAAGAAGCCCAATGGCCTCAACCTATGGCCACCCAAAGGCAACCAAAGGGAGGCCGCCCGTCCACTATGGAAAGGGGTTTTTTTGTTTAAGTGTGAATGAAAGGAGGAAAGAAAGAAAGCGTGCAGCAGTGTGACGGACGCCGCAGGCAGCGAGAAAGGAAAGAAAAGCTCGCGATATGCCGTGCAAGGCTCGGGCGCTGTTGAGCAAGGAGACAAACAAGCACAACTCCCCATGGTGCTCCCGTTTGGCACCACTCGCGTCAATTTCTATGAAGGCCGGACTTCGGCAGTGCCAGGTCAGCAAGGGGGGAATTTTATGCCTCCCTAGCAACGACGGCGCCGTCGTTGCTAAGGGAGGGGGCACTTTATATATAGGGTAACAAGCGAAGCAAGACATAGCGAAGAAAAGCTTGCCAAGGAGGGTAACGAGGAGAGGCGGCAAGCTTGGGGTAAAACAAATCTCTCTCTCGAGCTTGCAAAGCAGTAGCTCTCTCTCTCGTGTTGGGGAGTCGAAGCAAAGGAGGATTAGCAATGCAAGAAGGGGAGAAGCAAAAGAAGATACAAGCTCTCCCTCTCAAGCCACGAAAAAGACGAACGAAGCAAGAGGAAAGAAGAGGTAATAGGAGAACGCGTAAGCAAGGAAGGGAGTCGAAAGGCGAAGAAGACGAAGGCGGAGAGGGGTTGTAGCAAGGAGCAAGCTCCCTCTCTCCCGCTCTCATGCTCGGCAAGGTAAAAAAGGAAAAGATTTTGTCTCTCGGCCTAAGCAAGAACGAACTCTCTCTCTCAAGTTTTCACAAGGGGCAACCTTGCTCTCTCTCCCTTCTGGTGCTCTCAAGCTTGAACAAGGGCAAGCTCGGCAAAGGAGAAGAAGAGGAGGCAAAGCTCTTCCCCTCGAGCTTGAATGAAGCGAGGGAAGAAAAACTTGGAGGCGAGGGGTCTCAAGGAGAGCTTAACGAAGGAGAAGAAGAGGAGGCAAAGCTCTTCCTTTCGAGCTTGAAAGAAGCAAGGGAAAAAAGGCTCAGAGGAGGTGAGGGTAAGCAAGGCGAGGTCTCTCTCTCTCTCTCTCTCTCTCTCTCTCTCTCTCTCTCTCTCTCTCTCTCTCTCTCTCTCTCTCTCTCTCTCTCTCTCTCTCTCTCTCTCTCTCTCTCTCTCTCTCTCTCTCTCGATCTCCAATCCAAACAGGACGACCTCTTTCTCTCTCTCGGCTTAAGTAAGAACTAAGTCTCTCTCTCTCTCCATCATATACTCGAGAAGCGAGAAGCGAGAAGCGATCAGAGCAAATGGATTAGAGGAGACGTAAAAATTCATAAACAGCAGATAAGTAAGTGCATGCGCACAAAGCAGGATAATTAATAACTACTGAAGCTTGATGATTGAGGTAGTGACCAGAATTGAAGACTGCAGAATCCATGGGGCATTTGAAGCAGATGAAGCAACATGAGGAAAATTTCCATAACCGTCATCACCTAGAAATTGATTTAACATTCTGATAAGCCCCGGTGTCGTTAATGGCCCAGTTAATACTGTAAAGCGGGAGCTTAAACTCCTGGTTAGCAGATAATCCAAGTGACGACGCTGTTAACAGCCCGCCTTGGCTAAGGATAAATTGTACTCAAAGTAATATTCAATTAATTGATGATTGCGGTGATTGGCAGAGCTGTCATTGTCTCTTGTTATCTCTCTTTCCCCCGACAACGTGGTAGTACATGGATGCTCATGTCTGCATCAGTTTGTATGCTTGCAAGATGAACACATGAATGAGATGATGATTTTTGGCATTCCTTGGATGCGTACATACAAAGCAATACCAGATTGCGATACGAATCAGCTAAAGCTATCACTTAAAGGAGGGCAATTCATTGGTTCTATTGCACCAAGCAAGGAGGAATGGAAAAGATGCAATCAGAAGACCACTCTATGAAGCAAACGTCTCTGTTTCCTTGACAAACAAATGCTACAAGTAGAATGCAAGGAGTCAGGAAAATTTGGGTACCAAAAGCACAACTTGTGGATAAACCAAATCAGATCTGGGAGAAACAGAAGATGTATCCAAGGATTCGAGCATAGAATCGAGAATCTATGAACAAGGAACCTAACATGAAAAAGGTTTGGAAGAAAAAGGAACACTTATCTTTTCACACACCACGACACCAAACAAATAGTGGCGAGTTAAGTCTCAACAGACTCTAAAACAACATGCACCAAGCAGACGACCTACCAATGGCGAGAAAAAGCTCGACAACTGTCTAATGTGCTACCAATAGCTCAAGCAATCAGCGTGCTTAAACACCCTGATGGTACTATCAAACAGAGAGCACAAAGGCTACAAGATTTTCTCTTTGGAAGACATCATCAACAAACCTTGACATCGGAAACCCTTGAGTTATTTACTCAAAACCCAGCTCTTGCACAACATATTGAGTTGAATTGCATTGATCTTCATATCATGGTAGAGCCAATCACGGCTATGCATAGACACAACTCTTCAACCCATGCACGCACTCGTCCCGGAGAATGCCATCTAGGAGGGGTGAAAGGATACTAAGTACTAAGTAATTAAGGGCAATGTTTGGAGAGAGACGAAAAAGTTCCATGTTAACGTGTGATTTTTTTTCAAAATTACCTAATAATTCCCTTATAATTCATCAACAAGGAAAAATTCATTGAAATATCTTCCCGATGAGTGTAAATAAAGTATATACTATCAGAAAATCATCAAAAATAGTCCTTTTTGGATATTTTTCATCATTTTTGTTGATAAGGAGGTTTAAAAATGGAGAAATCCAACAAAACACAATCAAGCTATGTTTTTTCAAGGGATTTTCTTAATTATTGGATTTTCACTTTATGTTTTAGAGCATTTTTCTATTTTCTTTGATTTTTTCAAATAAAAAGGTCAAAAATTAATAATAAATAGCAGGGAAGCTCAGATGAAAAAACGGAAGACATGATGGTGATCATGAAGACAACGCGGATAAGCACAAAAACTTTCAACAAAATCAGAAGATGGAAGCGGGAAGCCCAAATTAGGCGGCCAAGCGTACTTTTGCAAAATTCTTGCAGAATGAGCTACAGGAATCCGATTTTGAAAATTTTTGAGCCTAATATAGATTTCACGGCCTAATAGCACTAATGGGAGACTCTAGGGAAAATTGGTTCGGGAAGTCCAGGTATAGATATCCAACCTAGGCTACAACCACCTCATTTCCACTTGGGGCCTTTGCAAAGAGAGCATTTCGGCTTCTCTCGTGCGTCATTTTCGAAGCCCACAGTTGACTTTTTTCAGCGCCGTCTCACACCAGACATGAGGGGTAAGTTCTTTATTCATCAATGATCCATTTTGTACGGCCGGTAGCTAGTTTAAAGCCCTAGAAACCGAGCAGTGCAAGAAGACCTACGACCTGAAACTAACCATAGGGGCTTGCCAGCTTGACCAAATCGGACGGGATTTGAACCATAGCATGTCCTAACATAATAGGACCTTTCCATACCATCAGATGATCATTCGGCTGGGGTCAATTCGGCTGGGGTCAAGGGGGTCCCCAGTAGAGAAATTAGGGTTTTTAAAAAAGGCCAGAATTTTGACCTGGCTCCACAGGTGGCTTGCTAATGAGGTTCATATACAATTTATATGATTGGCTTGGTGAAATCCATCAAGTAAACCCCTCGAAAAGCAGAAAACGACTCGAAGGTTACAAAGCGTCAAATTCGACATACGAGGCCAAACTGACTTTAAATGAGCTAGAATTGGACAGGTATCTTCACGACTATGTTACGGACAAGTCCAAAGCCTCAAAGTTGACCGACCAACCCAACAGACAGAGTAATCACAAAAAATGATGATTTCAGAGTCGACAAAGCACAAAAGGATGCCGGCATGACCAAACTTGACCAAATTCAATTTAGGACTTGTATTAGCTGTATGAAACATGTTTAGGTCAAAATTTGTGAGATTTGCAAAGTTTTTGTCACTATAGTAAATAATCGCGATTATTTACTTTTGCATCATTTTTGCTTGGAAATTGTCAATTCACCGCACCTATCATGTGTACACACATGTTATATGCCAAAAATAAAGTATGAGCCAAAATGACTACCCATTACTTGCAAAATTGCCAAAAAAACGCAAAGAAGTCTTTGAAAGCCAAAATCTGGGAAATGAACAACTTTTCTTGATCCAAATCACCTCATAATTCATACCCAAGCTCTATACCATGCCTAGAACCAATGCATGCCAAAAAATGTCAATTTTGGAAGAAAAGTTAATAATAGTAATTATTTACTTTTTGGTCAAAATTGGGGACTTTGGATAATTGGCCATCATACATCCAAAGCACATATTGAGATAAGCCCACTAGCCAATTTTGAGTCAATTTGGATTTCAAAATCTCAAATTTTCTTTATATCTACTGTTTCAAAGACCTAAAGCCAAAATTTGGTACCATTTTCACCCTGTGCATCCAAATGAGCCCATATTTCCCTCAGAGCATGTAATTGGCATATACTTCAAGCCTATAAGGCCAAGTTTGCAAAAAGTTGAAATTTTTCCTGAAGCACACAAAGCGCACCCGGTGGCCTCTACACCAAGGTACTACTTGGATGCCTCACGGTGAGGGGGTATTGAAGAGGCACCATATAGCATTTTATGCGGCTAGGACACGACCAAGAGCTAGTAGAGTTGACGCTCTATTGTTGAGAATGATATCTTTATGGGAGAGAATCACCTCAAGCATATGGAAGGAGTTGTGCTCACACACATCTTCAACCAACCTTAATGGAGAGAGAGAGAGGGAGAGAGAGAGGAAAAGAGCCACCAACAAGGATCCAAGGAATGAATTATTGGAGTGAGAGGTTTGAAGGGGTGCCTATTTCCAAAACCTCTCTTGGCTAACCATACGAATGATTGCAATTATGCATGCGGAGCAAATATATGTATGAGGGTGACGGAGAGAGGAAGGAGAAGGGAGAAAGGAAAGAGAAGAGAAAGTGTGGAATAAATGTGCTTGATAATGGATGTGGGATAAGGATGAAGCATATATAACTAGAATTGCCTTGATCAAGCCTTAATAAAATTTGCTACACGCACCCACGCCAATGTAAATGCATTCATCACAACAAAATAAAAACTTGAGCATTAATCATTCATTAAGGGAAAATCAAATGGAAAACCTTCACACCTCCACCAAGGGAGTGATTACACACACAAAGCATCCACACAAATCAAGCATGCTAGCTACAATCATGGGAATGTAAACACTATCACCCTGCCAAAACGATGGTAGCCTAGAGGTGCACAAAGAGCCTAATTAGGACATGCTACCATGGAGAGGGACTCAAGTCCCTTTGGGTTGAGATGGAGGACCCTTTATATAGCCTCTCCCACCCCATTACAATTAGTGACAATTACAATTAAGGGCTTGAATTGGGAGACAAATTGGGATGCCCTGGGAGCCGCCACCTTGACCTTCTTGATGCCTTCACCTTGAAGCTTCACCTTGCCACTTGAGAGGTTGAATTCTTGGTCATTATTTGTAGCAATTCACCTTCTTCTTTGGAGGTTGTGGAATGACTAGCACCTATCTCAAAGATTGTGGTGAAAAGGAGAGAGGAATGAGCCATACTTAGAGGGATAGATACATGTGTGTGAGGATGAATGAGAATTGGGTGGAGAGGGGTTAAGCTATGGAGTTGTTTTCAGGTTTTTTGTGGCTGATTTTGATGGAATTAGGTAGAGGTTATAATAGAGAATAGAAATCCGTTATGGATCCTCAATATGTGTAGGATTTTAGTGATAGTGTGTGTAACTAACTAGTGCATACACATACTAGTAAGAAGAGGAAGATGAAGTGCGGCCATGGAAGCTTGAGAGGGCTGATTAGGAGTGGAAAATGATGGAATTTTGAATAATGTTAAGTGTGTGTGTGAGCAAGAAGGTGGCTAGGGTGAAAGGGGGAAAGACTAGGTGATGAATATGACCAAAAAAAAGACTTTTTCCACCACAAATGGCTCCAATATGGGGCCCCACTTGATTTGCCCGAATTTTGTTGATAGAGGACAAGGGGAGGGCGTGGAGGGGGGTCTAGGGTGACCTTTGGGCGGTGGGGGAATCATTTCCCTCAAGAAAATGGAGATCAATGAAGAAAATTGACTTGGCATTTCCCTCTTTTCCTTATGAACCGAACTTGAGGTGACCCACCATGCATGATGCTCCTTTTGTACTTCTTCATTATGCATCACACGTGTGATGACACCTCAAGAGGCCCCATGGTCCCATGATGTCACTAAGGCATCTTATTTGTAAGACTAGTAGATATTATGTACACTTGGCAATTACATAATAGGAAATACCTAAGTGGTGGATCCCACCACTTGGCCCTTCAAGTTTCACTTATACCATAAGTGAAACCAAATCCAAGTTCCCTTTTTCCATGGGTTTCAACTTTGTTTAGGGCTCCTTCCCATATGAAGCTCATCCGTGTGCCAAAACCATGTCGAAATCCCTTGCCAAAAATGGACATTTTTCTAGTAATAGATCCACTGCCAAAACTTTTTTTTTTAAATTTCTTGAGTTTGTACAAGGTTTAGCCAAACCTTAAGTGCCAAAAAGACCTTCTAATGAGCAAGGTTCACTCTTGTTGCTCCATTATTTCACACTTCTTGTTGTGAACATTCTACTCGTTGTTGTAATCCTTAGCAATGCAAGCTTAGGTGGTTGCATCTGGGAAACACTTTTACCTTGCTAATTATGATCATTACCAAGATGACTTTGTGGCAACACCCAAAATCGTTATACATGCACTAGAGCCTTCTTGGTCTTTAGGTTGCTGGCAATGCCAAAATTGTGGTTTTAAGAGGGGTCATAAAAAACACGCATCATTTCCCAGTTGTAAATAATCGCGATTATTTACTTTGGTTGCAAATTTTTGTTTTGACCATACAGTTTTGTTCCTTGCATGATTTTATGCATCTTTGCTCGTTCAAAAATAGATTTGAAGCAATTTGGACCAGATTATCAGCATTTTAGTCTAAAAGAACATTCCATAGAAAAATCCGACTACTCTGCTAACTTTGCACTCTATTCACTGAACAGGAGCAATGCAAGCTGCGGAAAAGTCCAAGAAGAAGTTAAAACAAAAGGAGAAACTGCAAGAACCGTATCAACTAGACCCCGAGTCAGTAAAGACGGCAAAAGCATCCTACCTGTCTAAAGAACAGTTGGAAGAACACCACACCATGGTTTTCACTGGCAGGTTTAAGAGTGAAGAAGGGCATCCGGTGGAGTTGCAGCTCTTTCCTAAAGAGGTCTTTGATGTAGCTGCAAAGCCAAAAACCAAAGAGGCTAACCGCAGGTTGAGGCTCCGACATTTCTACAAACAAGAGCCTTGCGGAGTGGACTTTCAAAAAGCTTACAAGCTTCTGTCCACAATCAAAGAAGACAGAACTGCCCAAATATCAGATGGTAGAGGCACTCAGACTGTCCACTAAAGGAATGACCATGCGAGCAAGAGACAGGAAGACAACGGACACATTTACCAAGGAAACAACTGCGGTTACATTAGTCGATCTCATCCACAAACAGGTGGAAGAGCCAGCCCGTCTATACCATCAAGACTTCCATTTCCTGGCAAAAAGGCCACCAAGGTACACGACACCAAATCACGTCGTGGCCACCACTTTTACACAAGTTCTGAAGTCAACAAGGCAGCCTATGGACCACGCGCAGTATGTTTTGACAACATTGAAGGCCACCAAAAATGAGGGGAAAATAACATAATTGGGCGTGTCAAAAGTATTAACAAGAATAGGCTATCATGCCATCGACATGGCTGCCAACCTACCGTCTGCCCTGGATCAGAATACATGGATCTAGTAGCACAACCCTCTCCAAGAGCTACAAGATCAAGTAAAATATCATCTAAATCAGGTGATGAATCAGATGACAGCTCATCAGATCAGCACAGCAGTGAAAGCTCTGACAACAAAGAAAAAAGAGCTAGGAGGCAAGAAAGAGCTAGGAGGGAAGAGATGAAGAGAAAATTTGTGGCTACCCACCAAGAGGAGCCAACTCAGAAACAAGCAAGATTTGAAAGAGAAAAATAGGCGTATCAGCGCACTAGGCAAGCACAAGGAAAAGACCCAGAAAATTTGGTACCCACAGGCCTGAAAGGACTTCAAACGAAGCATCACTCAAGAAAAGAGGCCAAGGATCCCAAAGATTATTTAGAAAGAATGTACTGAGGAAGCGGCTACTCAAGAGCAAAGCTAGGCATCTCCCTGACCCACCTCACCGCCATCGAAACAAGAGGACCAGCCCTTGCCTACTCCACCATCATCACCGCCAGGCCAAGAGACCAATGAAGAAGCCGAGACCGACAAGGAAAAAGATTCTGAATTCACCCACCAAACGGAAGCTACACAACAAGTTGACCACGCCAAACAACATGAGGAAAAGGAATCTGAACTAGAACCAGAGCAGATAGCCGAGAAAACTCACAAGCCGGCGGATGAAACTGATAGAGAGGAAGATATAGAAAAAGAGCAAACCACTACACATGAGGAAGAAACCGAGACTGAGAAGGCAGAAAGGCCTGCAACCGAAGAAACAGTAAGGGCTGAGACCACACAGGTTATTTTCACTCAACCACAAACTGACAAGGTATCAAAGCCTCAGGATGGGCAACGAGAAGAAGAACCATCCACCTCTACAGACCCACCAGCACCTACATCACAGCAAGAAGCAACACAAGAGGCTGTCGGCACATCACAACTCGCAAGACAGGAGGAGTGGCAGTCCAATGACGAAGTGATTTTACAAGTAAATAAGTATGCAAGGCAGATGTAAGTCATGACAGAGAAACTCCGCTCAACAGCCTTCGACCGTAGTACAAAAGCCAAAGAACTAGAAATGGTCATCGATGCTCTTCAAGGAGAGCTCGATGACAAGATGGCTACCATCACTGATCTCCAAAGGCAAGTACAAGAGCTAAAGACTGAAGCAGAACGGCATCAGATAGCCAGGGACAAACAACAGAAGGAAATGGAGGAGTTGGGTGACCTCCTTACTAAATTAGATGATGCATGCAAGGTGAAAGCCGAGCAGCTGACAGAAGTGACAAACAAACTTCTTACCACCTCTCTGTCATCTCAGAAAATTCAAGTACAGTTAGATGTCGCTAACGCTTCTCTCCAATATTCCGAACAAAGAATGAATGATCAGGCCACTTTCTTGCGGCAAATAAGAGAAAATCCAGCCGTGGCATCGATCAAGGGAGCAGATGAAGTGTACACAGAACTTGAAAACAAAAACAGAGATTTAGAACTGGAGTTGAAGCTTGAACAGTCACAACGCAGAGACTTGGCACTGATGCGGGTCCAAAGAGAGGCGGAACTCCTTAAGGAAATTGCAGAACTGAAAAGAATCAATCAAATCCTCAGAGATGGAAAGCCCGATACACAGGAAGAGGCAAGCACTTCAGAGCCGCCCCAAATGGACATCCCCTCGGTCTCCATTAGGAAAAGTTTGGACTAAAAAATGGGCCTTGTAAGAATTGTTGATGTGGCATAGCTTTCAAACAGTGGGGATCGG
The DNA here is from genome assembly GCF_014529385.1 of Adiantum capillus-veneris. NCBI lineage: Eukaryota > Viridiplantae > Streptophyta > Polypodiopsida > Polypodiales > Pteridaceae > Adiantum > Adiantum capillus-veneris. The sequence continues at coordinate 77,375,204 of NC_140941.1, read as the reverse complement.
TAATTTTTTTGCAAATAAGATCCAAACTTGTCGGAGGTTGGATATTTAGAATCTACTCTTCAAATGCTATCTATTGATATATAGAATGCATGTATCGAACATTGCCTTCATGTAGATCTAGAAAAAGGTGATTTTAGATTACCGTAACGATAACAAAACTTGGCTGATTGAAAAAAAATGGCATAACTTTCATAGAAGTCATCCAAACTTTTCGGACCTTGGCTCTTTAGAATCCATTTTTCAAGAACTTTTCAATGATAGGTCATATCATGGGGTTCTAAGCAATATTTAGAGGGGTCTACCGGGTTGCTTTCTTTTGTACAACTTTGATGATGTGGCACTCTTAAAAGGCCCAAAAATGAGTTCAAAATTTTCCCAATGATTTGTTGACTTTGAGATGCAGTCTATAGCAGAGCCGAGTGGTGACGAAGACTTCCAAGTCCAAATTACAAACAAAGATACAGTGCCAATGGTCCAACTGTCAAAGGCTGAAGAGGACGCACTGAAATAGAAGATCACCTTAGAGGAAGATGAGCAGTGGAAAGCCGCTATGGATTGGGAGTTCAGAGTTTTAAACTCTGTCAACATCACTCAAGTCACTCCCAATCAAGTCAATGCTCAATGGCACCAACAATCCCTGTCCTATCCTCTCATCAAGGTAGAACTTTTATAGGTAAAGGAAAGATTATACAAGCATATGCAAGAAGATGGCGCAGATAAAGACCACCCGAAGTGGAGGTTAAGCTAGTTGAACAAGAATCCGAGGTACATGATTCTGTTCACAAGAGCACCTGTGGCCCTACCGAAAGATCCGACATTCTGTCCTATACCTCGAGTAAGGACATGGAAAGCACATGAAGCACTTCAGAAGAAGAGGCCAACATTGCTCAATTTTCCCAGGCTGCTAGCTCCAGAGAAAGGCCAAGCATCAGAAGCATACATGGTGAAAACCCTAACGGGCACCATGACATTCTTCAAGAATCTGCCAGATCTCTCTTGTGTAATGCTATATAAGATTTTCAAGATGCTGCTCACATGCATATAGGTTTTCAATGAGCCTGAGAAGACAAGAGCCCCCTGGCTCTCATTCTTGGAGGGGAAAAAAGGCCTATGCTATGATCTAAGTGGGAAACCCTCAGAGGAAATTCTTTATGGATTTTATGCCAGATGCATGTTCCTGCCCTCGCATAATATGCTAGCTTTTGAGGAGGCATTCTACATTGGCTTCTTCCCCTGGCAAACAAAGATATTTGCACCGGTGATAAGCAACCTCACGTCAAGATTTGTAGGATACTCAGTAGTGGAACTGAAAAACAGAGTCAATATGCAATTTTTGCAAGTACCAGAAAAAGAACGCAAAATCAGATACCAAAAAGCACTAGAAGCACTGAAAGACCGCCTCGCCCACCGTCAACCTGAAGATCACTTCAACCCAGAAAGTTGTGTCAAGGGACGACACAGGCGAGGAGGGGGGGAATGTTAGCAGCAAGCTAGCAAACTAACTCGGACACCATTTTTCGGAGTTCTCCTTGTAAAACAATTATTATTTTGATAAGTCGGGAATATTGTAACTCTTATTTTCTTGGTAAACTTTGTAATTAATGAGCCCGGGCTACAAACTTTAAGATTGTATCAGCCAGTCAATTCCCAGCTTGGGTAGAACTCCAGATTATTACTTTTGACCACCCAAAAACCTTGGCTAAGGTATAAAAGCCAATTTTTGTAAGTTTTTGGATAAGAAATACACAGCGTGAGCTAACGACGCTCACTTCTCTCCTTCTCGCGCTTCCTACTCCCTCCCTAGTTGTCACATTGCGAATGTGTTTGTTGCATTGCAACCGTAGGTAAGAGCTCTACGCATTGACGTAAGCCATTCACAGCATTTCGTAGCTTTTGGCATCGCCGAACTAACCCCTAGAAAAAACCGTAGAAATCGAGCAGTGTAGAAGACCTACGACCAAAAACTGACCATAGCGGCCTGTCAGCTCGACCAAATCAGATGGGAGTTGAACCATAGCATGTCCTAACATAATAGAACCTTTCTATGCCATCAATTGACCATTCGGCAGGGGTCTAGGGGATCCCCATTAGAAAAGCTAGGTTTTTTGCAAATGCCAGAATTCCGATCTGACTCCACAGATAGCTTTCCTACACTACAAGAGGTTGTGTGCTCTTGTGACGCTGTTAGCGACGGAAATACACTGGGTTTTTAAAACCCCCGACGTCGCTAAAACCGTCGCTACAAGAGCGTCGCTATATAGAGACGCTCATAGCGACACCCATAGCGACGGTCATAGCGACGGCTATAGCGATGTTTACAAAGAAGTCTACAGCAACGCTCATAGCGACGCTACAGAGCCATAAATAGCGACGGTTATAGCGATGCCTGAGAGAAAATTTTTTTGGTGACAGGGCATTGAATGCCATGCCACCCATCAACCATATTGTACTTGATTCACTTTTTAAAAAAAGTGCAAGGGTAGATAATAGACCCAAAATAGTCACCCACAAGACGCATTGTTTGCAAAATTGACAAGCGTAAAATTGACAATTGTACACATCATAGGCAAAATGAATTGATTGGCAAATGTAATAATGACAATTGTACAACATCATAGGCATAAAGAATTGATTGGCAAAATGAACTGCGGTGACAAATGTAATAATATACATGGTTCAAAAAGACGTATAAAATCCGTCTCATGATACATAAGCTATGAGAAACCCTAAACTAATGCTATCTAGCTACGGCTAAACTGACGTCGTCTAGTCAGACGTCTCATCGCGTCCAAGTGGCGTATCTGCAAAAAAAGACAATAAGACAGCTTTCAGTAAGTATAAACATATAACGACATTTATAAAACAATACAAAAAATAGAAAAGAGATACTAACCATGCCGCCGCGAGAACTGAGAATGTCCATCAGGGCGTTTAAGCCCTTCTTGCCTGCGTACTCGCGCTCGTACGGTGTGGGATCACGTCCTGTAATCGACCACTGTCAAAACATACAAAGATTTCATTATGTTAGAATTAAAAAACTCATAAACCCTAAACTATCGAACATAAAGAGCAATGCGAAAACACTTACAAAATCGGCCTCAAATGATGCCCATCCACCACTCCCCAAGTGGTGCGAGCTCCCTGCCTCTACTCGCGCTCTGGCTGCATCCTTTTGTTGCTTCCACTTGTCGGGATTCTCGCGCGCTGCTTTCTTCGCATTCTTCCAATCTTCTTTGGCTAGCCAATCTGGCCTGTTCCACCCATGCTTGATTGCTTTTTGCACTTCAGAACGCTTGTGTTTGCAGTATTCGCGCATTCCAATCTTCATCAGGTCTTCATTGAAGCGCTGATCCCGTGTTGGAACGGGAAACTCATCATGAAGTATGCTGATGACTCTGTTTTCTAAATCACTTGGTACTTCACTCCATTTGTTTAGTATGTAGTGTCTAAACAATTGAGAGCAAAGACCACGCATGCGCGAGATCACCTTCTTGTCATCATCATTCATGATGATGCCACCGCTGAAGTCGACGGAGTAAGGCAAGCCCTCTGGCCGGTGACGCGTGAACCTGGGTGTCCCGGCAGGGGTCTCTAGCGGCGTGTCGATGGGGGTACGGATGTCAGGTGTCTCCACCGGCGTCTGGGCCCCGAAGCGAGGAGTGTCGAGTGGGGTGGCTCCTGGCGGAGTAGGTAGAGGTGTGTAGCTTCTAGGAACAGTCAGCCGCGCAAAACCTGGCGTAGATGGCGATGCTGTGGCTGGTGTGGGGGCGGACAAAGAAGGGGAGGGTAAAGAGCCTCGTCGAACACGAGGCGGTGTGGAGGCATCGGCGGCGGAATCCCCACAACAACCGCCACCGCCACCACTAGAGCGCCGGTGTCTAGACGAGTGTGAAGATCGTCTCGTCGACGCCGAAGCTTCGGAGCGCGCCGAATGCTCCGAAAGAGAGGGAGATGCGGATGGAGTAGGAACGCGCGATGATGCGCCAGAGCGATGACGCTCCACGTACCACTGTCTCTGCTACGATGAAAAAGAAGAAAGAAACTCCTCATCATCCATACCTGCATTAAACACACGAATATTTAAACTTAATATTGAATGAATAGAGTAGACAATGACGCAAAGACCATTAAATACAATGACGTAATGACGCATATAAATACAATGACGCAATGAATTGAGTGATAGAAGAGGCAAGTCGAAAACTCAGAATTCTCAATCAAAAGATGTGAGCGCGAGTAGAAAAGAGCGTTATACACCATGGAAGGTACTTAGAGAGCCAGAGCTTTTACAACACGGAGAAAAATTGTTCAAATACAATATTTGTGGCTTTAAGATCTCTCTCTCTCATCCTCGCATAACTCAGCATAACTTCCTATATCTATATAGAGCTCTCCGTTTAAACACATATCCTCTGTTTCATTTTGTAGCTCCTCTGCATGCACCCCATATAGAGTAGTAGCATCTTGATGCTCGTCTGGCACCACCGCAACGGCTTCTGATTGAGCATCTTCTCTGATCTCCTCCATTGATGCCGTTGTGATTGGCACATGGTAGCCTTCATACGTCCTTGCACTACGAGGGGCTACCTCTATGACGTACCACCAGTTTGATGTAGACTTTGTAGGATGAAATATTACCTGCCAGAGCCACATAACTTACATGAGAGCTTTCAAGCACATAACTTGTAAAAGGGGGATGTTAACTATTTACATACTTACTTGTTCACAATGCTCAGGTAGTACGAAAGTGTCTCTTAGGTCAGTCCATTTCTTAGTAGAATCCACCTCAAGAAAACCAGACTCTCCTCTACGCACAGTAGCGTTGCGACCCTCCATGTTTATCTTGAACCATTGCACGTCGAACAAGTCGACAAAAAATCCTCTGTAATCGATCCTCAAAATCTCTTGTAGCGTGCCGAAGTAAGTGAGTTCCGCCACCACAGGATCTGCATCAAAGGAACGTCGTCGACTAGACTGTTCAAATTTTGCCATGATTCCACAATCTTGAGTAAAACGCTTTTTGTCGATCCGTTCCACCCTAAAATGTCGACCTTTACACCATGCTGCTGTGTATGACTTATACTACAACGAACAAAGATTATGAGTGGCCGTTCAAACGTTTAGAAATAAAGTCACTAGCTAGTCGTACATTGTAAACTTACCTTGGTCGCGCAACTCCGAGAGTACTCCCACTCTTCCTCAGTCACTTCGTCACCGCATTGTTGTGCGCTTTTCAATTGGTTGTGCAACCATCTTAAGCTCATGAATGTTGGTAGTCAACCACGGGGGAATGTTGTAGTTGACGATGACAACGGGCCATACACTGTAAGATGTTGATCTTTGACCAAATGGATTTATGTCATCCATAGCCAGGCCTAAGCGCAAATTTCGAGCTTCCCTGGCAAAATCCGACCATGTTCCATCTATATGTTTCCAGGTTGCGCAATCTGCAGAAATTCGTAGCACACCATCCGAAGATTTATTCTCCTCATGCCATAATGCTAGGGCGGCCATGGACTTACATTCGAAGAAATGCTTGATGAGAGGAAGCAGAGGAAAATGTCGCAAAACCTTTTGTGGAATTTTTGTCCCGTGGAGATCTACTCAATATCTTTCGGAATCACATTTCGGACACTTCTCCATGTCTATGTATTCCCCTCTGAAAAGAATGCAGTCATTAGGACAAGCGTGGATAGAATTGTAATCCATCCCCAAGTTTCGCAAAATATTTCTTGCTTCATCTTGGGAATCTGGCATCACATTGTCAGCTGGTAGTATGTGCTCTTTAAGCAATCTACACAACATAAAAATACAATACAGTCGTCTAAAAATCTATCAGATCATTATACATTTAGAGTTTTATTAAAGTAAACTAATTGTAATAGATCACCTGAAAAGCGTTGTGACGCTAGTGTCACTCCATCCAAACTTTGCCTGCATGTTGAGAAGAATCAGGAGTGCTTTCAATCTAGACATACGTGCTGCATTATACAATGGCGTATCGGCTTCACTTTTCATATTATCATAGATAAGCCTTTCTGAATCCATGATCGTCTCGATCATTTCATCAATCTCGGGCTCAAACATTGCCTCGTTGGGAATGTGCTCTGCATGATCATCCCCCGATCTGTCAGAGGCTACCTCTTGTGGCCTCACATATGCTGCTTGACCAAAGCGCCTGCGAACACGTCTATTGGGTTGCAAGATTGCTGCTTGTTGGCCAGCGTCAGAGTCCGACGAGTTATAATTGGCAACAACTCGATCTATAATAGATGGATCAAACTCACCAAATTCACGAACGTGCTGCAAAGAAACACGTCTTGTTCGTCGCACAGCATGCTTGCATTGATTACAAGGACATAAGACCCTCGTTGAGAGATAGGTGTTTTGGTTGGACGGTCCCACATCCTCGTCACTACTCATAATGAGGATAAAAATCTTATAACCTGGACAACAAATTTAATATTCTATTGGCATTCTTCGTCTTATCTCTCTCTCTCTCTCTCTCTCTCTCTCTCTCTCTCTCTCTCTCTCTCTCTCTCTCTCTCTCTCTCTCATTCTCTAGTCATGTCCAATCCCCGCACACCTTGGTCTAGAGGTGCACGGAGATCAGAACCACCGGGTTATAATCTCGTCTTTATTGGTCAATACCTATATTTGTAGGTACAAGTAATCTACAGACCCACGTCTACATGATACTGCATGTAGTGGACAAAACCCCTTTGCCTCTTCTCTAGCTGTAGCACTTCACAACATCTTAACATCTTTTCATAGTAGATCTTTTCATTGTTCGTATAACTCTAAACCCTAAACCGTAAGTAATCCTTGCGTGGACTCGATCTAACGTAAATAAGCGTAAATCTAAATAAACGTAAATCTAACTAAAAATAAACCTAAATCTAATTTAACGTAAGTCTACATCTAACCTAATCTTTAACGTCTTTTGGGATAGTTTCCTACGACGTTAAAACTCTCTTTTTCTTGTGTGTGTGTGTGTGTGTGTGTGTGTGTGTGTGTGTGTGTGTGTGTGTGTGTGTGTGTGTGTGTGTGTGTGTGGGTAAACCTAAATAAACCTAAGTCTAATCTAATATAACATAAATCTAAATCTAATGTAAATTATGTTATATTAAAAACAAAGAACTAAACTAACAGGGATTATAAGAACCTTAAAACTGATTTAACACATAATTTTTCACATAACTCGGCAAGAGTTGGCATTCTCATCACTAAAGATGTGAGAGTTAACTTCCGGCGGTGACGCTGCCTCATCTCCATCCACATCTGACGACAGCAATTGACCCTTTGGACCGTTCTTGCTCTTGTTACTAACTTTGAAGTTGTTGTTGAATGACTAGAGGTTGTCTAGATGGTCATTGTCGGGGATGTAGTGACTCTTGCCTCCCTGAAGATCCACCTTCTTCCCTATCTTCTGAAGACATTTCACCAGTACTTTTGGATCGACGGAGCCCACCATGAGTGAAGGCAGCAATACCCTATATTCCATTGAGGGCTTTCTTCACCCGCTTCCTGCAGGCATCGCAGTCTATGGAGACCTAAATCTAATCTAATATAACGTAAATCTAAATCTAGCGTAAATAAACGTAAATCTAACTAAAAATAAACCTAAATCTAATCTAATTTAACTTAAATAAACCTAAATCTAATTTAACGTAAGTCTACATCTAACCTAATCTTTAACGTCTTTTAGGATAGTTTCCTACTACGTTATAACTCTCTTCTTCTTGTGTGTGTGCGCGTGTGTGGATGTGTGTGCCAATAAAAAGAGATAAATGGTATAACCTTTCTATCACCCATGCCAAGTATGATAGATTGGTTATGCCATTTCCCTCTTGAATAATAGGTCTTGAGTTCAACTCCTCATCGGCTAGATCTTTAGGTCTTTTAATTTTAATTAGTTTCCTACGACGTTAAATTAGTTTCTCTCTCTTTCTCTCTCTATGTGTGTGCGTTTTTTTGTTTATGCATGTTTTCTCTCTCTTTTCCTCTCTCAATGTGTGCGTTTTTTGTTTATGCATGTTCTCTCTCTCTTTTCCTCTCTCAATGTGTGCGTTTTTTGTTTATGCATGCTCTCTCTCTCTCTTTTCCTCTCTCAATGCGTGTGTGCATTCTTTGTTTATGTATGTGTGTGTGCGTTTTTGTTTATGTTTGTACTCTTTCTCTCTCTCTCTCTCTCTCTCTCTCTCTCTCTCTCTCTCTCTCTCTCAAAAACACTATGTGTGTGTGTGTGTGTGTGTGTGAGAGAGAGAGAGAGAGAGAGAGAGGGAGAGAGAAAGAGGGGAAGGGAACATGAGAGTGCGGAGAGGGAAGGAGCATACCTAGCTCTCCTTCCTCTCCTCGTGTGTGTGTGTGTGTGTGTGGAGAAGAAAGAGAGAGAGAGAGAGAGAGAGAGAGAGAGAGAGGGAGAGGGAGAGGGAGAGCGTTACCTGCTCCTTGCTTGAGGGCGCCGAAAAACTCAGATCTGAGATCTGAGTTTTTGGGCGCTCTCTGTTATTTTTTTTAGCCTAGCCGGCGTCGCTATGAGCGTCGCAAATTTACAAGTAAATTTGCGATGCTCATAGCGACGCCGGGATTTTATTTTTTTTAGCGTCGTTGTGTGAGCGTCGCTAATATGAATAGCCTCTTGTAGTGCTACGAGGTCCATATACAATGTATATGATTGGTTTAGTGAAATCAATCAAGAAAAGCCCTCAAAATGCAAAAAACGGGTCAGAGGCTACAAAGCGTCAAATTTGACATACGGGGTCAAACTAACTCCAAATGAGCCAGAATTGGACAAGCTGCTTCACGACTATGTTGCGGACAATTCCAACGCCTCAAAGTTGACTGACCCACCCAACAGGCAGTGTAGTCACAGAAAACGGTGATTTCAGAGTCGACAAAGCACAAAGTGATGCCGGCATGACTAAACTTGACAAAATTCAATTTAGGACTTGTTTTAGGTGTATAGAATATTGTCTAAGTCAAAAGTTGTAAGTTTTGCAAAGAATTTTTCACTGTTGTAAATAATCGTGATTATTTACTTTTGCATCATTTTTGCTTGGAAATTGTCACATCACCTCATCTATCATATGTGTACACACCTATTACATGCCAAAAATCAAGTATGAGCCAAAATGAGCACCTATAACTTGGAAAATTACCAGAAAATGCAAAGAATTCTTTGCAAGAAAATATTGGGTTATGGACAACATTTCTTGATCCAAATCACCTCATATCTCATACACAAGGTCTATACAATGCTTAGAACCAAGTTTCTACCAAAAAATGTTGATTTTGGTAGAAAACTTAAAAATTGGGATTATTTACTTTTTAGCCAAAATTGGGGTTTTGATATTTTGCCATCATACATCCAAAGTACATGATGTGTTAAGCCCACTAGCCAATTTTGAACCAATTTGGAGCTCAAAATCTCAAATTTGCTTTATATCTACTGTTTCAGAGACCTAGAGCCAAAATCTGGCCCCATTTTCAGCCTATGCATCCAAATGAGCCCATATTTCACTCAAAGTATGTATTTGGTATATACTTCAAGCCTATGAAGCCAAGTTTGCAAAAAATTGTAAAAAATACTCAGCTGTAAATAATCATGATTATTTACTTTGATTGCAAAAATTTGTTTTGACTTTACGGTTTTGTTCCTTGCATGTTCAGAAATTGATTTGAAGCAAATTGGACCAAAATTGTAAGCATTTCAGACTAAAGGAAATTTCGGAGAAAATTTTGACAAATCTGCTAACTTTGCACTCTATTCACTGAACAGGAGCCCTGCAAGCAGTAGAGAGGGCCAAGAAAAAGCTCAAGCAAAAGAAAAAGTTGTAGGAACTGCCCGCATATCAACTAGACCCCAATTCAGTCAAAGCAGCCAAGGCAGCATATCTCTCCAAAGAACAGCTAGAAGAGCATCATACCACTCTTCACCGACAGATTCAAGAGTGAAGAGGGACATCAGGTTGAGTTGCAACTCCTACCGAAGGAAGTTTATGTTGCCCCGAAGTCGGAGACCAAAGAAGCCAACCGCAGGCTGGGACTTAGAGATTTCTATGAACAGGAGCCTTGCGGTGTGGATTTTTAGAAATCTTACGAGCTTTTGTCCACTATTAAAGAAGATGGAACTACCCAAATACCTGACACTCAGGGAAACAAGGTCGAAGTAGTTATAACTAAAGATATAGTGGCAGAAGCACTCAGACTGCCCACAGAAGGAGTGACCATGTGAGCAAGGGACAGGAAAACAGTAGGTACCTTCACCAAGGAGACCACCGTGGCTACATTTGCAGATTTAATTCACAAACAACTAGAAGAGCCAGCCCGATTATACCATCAGCATTTTCACGTCTTGGCAAAAAGGCCACCAAGGTACACTACGCCAAATCACGCGGTTGCCACTACTTTTACACAAGTTCTCAAGTCAACAACCAGGCAACCGGTGGACCATGCCCAGTATGTCTTGACCACTCTAAAGGGCACCAAGAAAGAAGAAAAAATCACTTATTTGGGTGCACCAGAAGTCTTGACAAGGATAGTGTACCATGCCATCGGCATGGCCGACAATCTACCACCTATCCCTGACCAAAACACATGGATATTGGGAGCACAACCGTCTCCTAGAGCTACAAGGTCAGGAAAGAGATCTTATAAATCAGATGAAGAGTCGGCTGAAAGCTCGCCAAAAAGGCATAACATCGAGAGCTCTAATAATGAGGCCAAGAGAGGGAGAAGAGAAGAGATGAAGAGAAAAGTTGGGGCCGCCCACCAAGAAGAGCCCGCACAGAAACAAGCTCATTTTGAAAGAGAAAAACACGCCTACTAGCGCAGTCGACAAGCACAAGGGAAGGACCAGAGAAATGGGTGCCTAGTGGACTTAAAGGCCCAAGGAAAAAGCATCACACGAGAAAAGAGGCTGAGGATCGGACAGAGACTTTGGAAAAAATGTACCAAGAAGCAAAAGCCCTCAAGCTCAAAGAAGCTGAAGAAGCGGCTAGAAAAGCCAAAGAGGCGGAGGAACAGAGACAAGCCAAGGAAACAGCTAGAGACGAAGCACAATAACAAGGCTATAAGTCTCCCAGACCCACTTCACCGCCTATGGAACAACATGACCATCCTATGCCAAGCCCACCACCATCACCTGCAGGTAAAGACACTGCAAAAGAGCCAACTAAAGAAGCTCAGCCTGAGAAAGAGAAAGCCACAGACTATGAGTCCACCAAAGAAACAAAATCTGCACAAGAGGCTGACCAACAAGAGAAACAAAAAGAGAACTAAGCAGAGCCGGAACACGAGAAAGCCGCCACGCTACTCAAAAGCCTGAAGGGCAAAAGACAAATGAATCTGCACAAGAGACTACTGCTACACAAGAGCAGCAACAAGAGAAAGAACCTGAGCCAGAAAGGAAGCGAGTCCTACACCAAAAGATACCACAAAGTCTGAGCCAGCACCCTCTACTTCCACACAGCAAGAAACAGCCGAGGCATCCACAAAGCCTCAGGGGGACAAAGAAGAAGAAGACCAACCCTCTACCTCCACGCAAGAAGAACCAGCAACCACGACACAACACAAGGACATACAAGAGGATGCAGGCACATCAACTCCACTAGCAAGACATGAGGATTGGCAGTCTAATGACGAGGTAATACTGCAAGTAAATGAAGATGCAAGGCGGATGCAAGATATGACGGAGAGACTCCGATCAACAGCACTTAGCCGCAGCTCAAAGGCTAAAGAACTTGAGATGGTGGTTGAAGCTCTCCAAGGAGATTTAGAAGACAGAATGAATGTCATCACCGATCTTCAGAGGCAAGTGCAGGAGATGAAAGTCGAAGTTGAACAACATCATCTAGCAAGAGATCGACAACAAAAAGAAGTGGAAGAGCTAGGTGATCTGCTCACAAAGTTATTAGATGTTTGCAAAGCGAAAGATGAACTGCTGACAGAAGTTACAAACAAACTTCTAACGATAACCCTGTCAGCTCAAAAAATTCAAGTGCAGTTGGATGTTGCCAACACCTCTTTACAATACTCTGAACAGCGAATAAATGATCAGGCAATCTTCTTACGGTAAATAAGAGAAAATCAAGCCATAGCCTCGATCAAAGGAACAGATGAGGTCTATAAAGCATTGGAGAAGAAGAGGGATTTTAATTACACGATGACGCATTTTGTTAAATGTTAATTATTGTTGTTATTATCACTATTCTTTTCATGTTAATAACATATCTAATGTCATAACCTACGAAAATCGGTAGAAAACGTAGAACCGGTGGGACAACCAACAATCCCGGCAGGCCCGGTGGGCTTAATATGAAACCCGGCGGGCCCGACGGGACAAGCAAGAATCCCGCCGGGCCCGTCGTGTACCCCCTCCCCTCTATATTTGGTGGCTCTATATAACTCTTTTATAGACATCACATCACATCACCTCTTCCTCTAAATTTGGTCATCCTTTAAAATTTAGAAAAAAAACTAAAGCTAAAAAAATGAATAGTCTTTAAAAAAAAATTAAAACTTAATGTAACTCTGATCATGGATCATTAGTTCTTTTTTGGACTGAACTGATTCTTGAAAGGAGGTAGAAAGGTGAATCTTTGGGTCGGTATCTCTACATTTGGGATGGACTGATCTCATGGTTGGTTCACCATTATATTTGCTAAATTGATTGCTATATTGATTAGAACTTCTATCATGAGTCATTAGTTCTTTTTTGGACTGAATTGATTCTTGAAAAGAGATAGAAAGGTGAATCTTTGGGTCGATATCTTTACTTTTGGGATGGACTGATCACATGTTTGATTCACCGTTGTATTTGCTTGCTATTCCGATTAGAGCTCCAATCATGGGTCATTAGTTCTTTTCTGGACTGGACAATTCATGAAAGGAGGTAGAAGGGTGAATCTTTGGGTCGATATCTCTACTTTTGGGATGGACTGATCACATGTTTGATTCACCGCTGTATTTGCTTGCTATTCCGATTAGAGCTCCAATCATGGGTCATTAGTTCTTTTTTGGATTTGACTGGTTCATGAAAGGAGGTAGGAAGGTGAATCTTTGGGTCAATATCTCTACTTTTGGGATGGACTGATCACATGTTTGATTCACCGTTGTATTTTCTTGCTATTTCGATTAGAGCTCCAATCATGGGTCATTAGTTCTTTTTTGGACTGGATTGATTCATGAAAGGAGGTAGGAAGGTGAATCTTTGGGTCGATATCTCTACTTTTGGGATGGACTGATCACATATTTGATTCACCGTTGTATTTTCTTGCTCATGTTTCAGTAGATTGAGGTTTATTCCCTTCAGGCTTCACTACTACGCTTGTGTGTGATATTGATTATAACACTAATGTTTGGTTTGAATAATACTTGAAAGAAGAGTAGCATACTGAGCTATGTTTATTGGTATTGCAGGCATCCAATAAGTATGTCTTCCACCGGGAATGTGAACGGTGATGTTGGTGTCTCAAGCCTGGCTTCCTTGAGGAGACCTCCTACCTCGATGCCAGGTCCTGCTTCGCAGGGCAAGCGAAAGGCAGGTGGAAAAAGTCCAGGGCCCGAGTGGAATTTTTCCACAAATTTAAATAAGTATCAAGATTGGAAATGTAACTTTTGTGGCGAAGAGAAATCTGGAGGAGCACCAAGAATAAGGGATCATTTTCTAGGTGGCAATACCAGAATCCAAGGAGGAAAGTGCAAGGGCTTAGGTGCAGAAGAAGCAGCTATGCCCTTAAAAGCTTTAATTGGTAAGCTAATTTCCACGAGCAAAAGATCAAAACTCTCTACTTTCAACCATCACACCCCGGTATCAATAAGATCAAACCAGGACGAGGGATCATTGGGTGTAACGCCCACCAATGGAAGCACTCAAAGCAGGGAACCAACTTCTCATATCGATGGAACTACACCTCCAAACCATGGATCTCCTGACTTTCAGGTAGGATCGTCAAAAAGTAGACAGGTTAGCTTTCAGACGAGCTTCAAAACGCTTGCCTTAGAAGAAGCATAACTTGCACTAGCTAAAGCCGTCTATTTCATTGGGGGATCATTGGCCATTGTCACCCGTGATGCATGGAAGTCAGCTTGGAAACTCATTGGGGAGTATGGTGCTGGATTTACTCCTCCAACATATCACCATATGAGAAACCAACTGTTGGATAAATGTTACACAAGCACACAACGGGTAATATTAAATGCAACAGAACAATCTGGATACACCATAGTTAGTGATGGTTGGTCCAACGTTCAAAGGCGGTCATTGATCAACATCATGCTTTTATGTCCTCGTGGTGAATGTTTTATCAAAGATGTGGATAGCTCTGGTCAAATAAAGTCTGGCAGTTTTACAGCTGACATCATTGGCGACGCAGTTGAGGAACTTGGAAAAGAAAATGATATCCAAGTAATCATGGACAATACCAAAAATTACAGGGCTATAGGTAGGATACTTGAAAGTCGCTTCTCTCACCTATATAGTGTTGGTTGTAGTACACAGAGCTTGAACTTGGTATTGCAAGATTGGTACAAGAGTAATGACACAGAGTGGTTCAAATGGATAGTAGACAATGCTCGCTTAATAGTCAAGTTTGTTTTGAAGCGTCAGAGGGTTCTTGACATGTACCGTCAGAGGATTTCTACTATGTTAAAACTACCGTGAGAAACTACTATACGGTAGAATCACTAATAAAAAATAATAATGCTGTGATGGAGACATTTGTTTGTGCCACTTTTTCAGAATGGGAGGCCGGTCAAAGGGAGAAGATAAAAAGCAAAATAGGGGTGATCGGAGATCTACTAGCTGATCGCCACTTCTGGGATGATGTGGTGGATGTGCACAATGTCATGATGCCAATTATACTCGCATTACGCCAACTGGATTCTGCCTTGCCTAACATAATTAAGGTGTGGATGGCTTGGTGGAGTGTTCAAGAAAGCCTTGCAAATCCAGAGGAGCCCCAGGAGCCAATTGTGAAGCCTTGGAAGACACCAGTCACTCAAAAGAGGAGATAAATTATGAGAAAGTATGTGCATGGTCGATGGGTTGGAGCACATAGTCCACTACACAACGTAGCTTTCTTATTGGATCCAGAGTATTGGGCAATGGAAATAGACAAACTTGATGAGGAGGTGCTGGAAGACTTTTATGATGTGAGAGGCAGGTTTTATGTTGATCCTGATGAGCATGCATCAGCTATTACTGATCTTACGAAGTTTAAACTCAAAGAGGGTAAGTTTGGTACAGAATTTGTGCACAAACTTGCCACGGAGCAACCAGTGTGGAAGTGGTGGATGATGAATGGTGGTAGTGCACCCACCCTTAAACGCCTAGCTGTTAGAATCCTAACCCAATGTGCATCCAATTCAAGTTCTGAGAGAAACTGGAGTACATATAAATATGTACATTCCACCATCAGAAACTGCCTTCTAAATTCAAGAGCTGAAAAATTGGTCTATATGTACTGCAACCATCGGCTATTGGAAAGAGTGCAAGCTGAGAACTACAAAGAGGAGATGCCGCGCTGGACTTATGATGTAACCAATGATGAGGTGGACGAAGACAGTGAGTTGCAAGGGGAATCTCATGAAGTAGAAACTACATGTACTTTAGAAGAGATTGAAGAGAATTTGGAAATTGAACCAACTTTGACCCGTCGCAGCAAGCGGCAGTGGTTTAATTAATAGATTATCGAATCCATTGAGTGACTTCTGTTTAATTTCGGAAACTGTTTATCTTATAAGTTTTTTTTTATATTTAGTTTAAGGTTTAGACATTTGCTTAATAATAAACGAAACCCTTAAAAACCTTTACAAGGCCACAAATCACTATTAAAGCTTCATAATATACAAAGCCCTAACCTATCTTTGCATTATCACATATCATAATTGAAGCTGAAGTGAAGACAATTCACAATTCACTAATAAATTCTCGCAAGACAACGATTAAATGTTTTCAAATGTCACAAAAACTATCCAAGTGATAGTGAAATATTTGTGAGAATATCTTCATTCTCCTGTTCACGCTGACCTTTAAGCTTATTATAGTCTTCACACATTCTAAACATTGCATATAGCTTTTTGGATATCTCATACTCACATATAGCACAATGAAAGCTATTCATCATGCTTTGCATCAAGCATGATATATGGTACATATGTCCGCATGGAAAGCTGAAGTGACCACACCACTCATGAAAGAATGATCTACATATGGGGCAAGGACCACCGTGCTCACCAGAAGCTGGAGGGGCCTCAATAGATGTTGGGTGCTCAATCAATGTGGCAGCATTTTGTTTTTTTATAGTCGCCTCTAACTCTTTTACGTGGCGAGATAGCACCTTCACCTCCCTTTGCAAGTCTCTATTTAGGGTTGCTTCTGCATGAGAGCCTTGTGTAGCTTATGATGCTTTCCTGAGTTGAGTTTGAAGCTCCTCCTTAACTTGGTGCACTTCCATTGATGCACCTTCTAGTGCCAATGACATCTCTTGCCGTGTGACAGTGATTGCACTGCTGCAAATGTCCTCAACCGTCATATGAGGTGTCCTTGAGCTGAAATCCACTGCTTCACCCAAGACATAATGCATGTAGAACATCTTGGCAAACCACAATGGACAATCCATATGATGCATAGGATGACCCATAACATCGAGATATATATTCTCTCCATTTTCTTGTATGTCTGCATTAATGCATTGTGATAGCTTGAGTCGGCCTTTCTTGATGTTTTCATCTGCAACGCCTGGCCATATGGATTTGACCATTTCTCGGTCAATCCTAGAGTTCACCTCTTTCCATTGTGTACCCACTGGGAGCAACGAGCTACAATTCGAGCGGTGTCATTCACTCCACCGCCTTGACACATGGATCTGAGACGCTCAAAAGCGCGCTTAGCCCTTTGATTATCATTATCCATATTCTGATTAAACACTATACTTCAGTTACTGCATACAAACTTAATGATAATCAATTGCTATAAGAGTAACCACCATTTTACGACAATCAATTGATATAAGAGTAACCACCATTTTAGGACAATCAATTGATATAAGAGTAACCACCATTTTACGACAATCAATTGATATAACAATAACCACCATCTTACGACAATCAATTGATATAAGAGTAACCACCATTTTTAAAATAAGTGAATGAAAATCATTGATTCCACGTGGCTTATTGCTTGAAACGTAAGAGAAAAAACAAAACTCATAGAAAATTTGTTGTCTATTGAGATATAACAAAGTGTTTTTATTACTCATACATCATCCATGGCGCATAAAACCCTGCTTCATAAAGTACATCATATATAGGCTACACTCATTTCAGAGGGAGGGCGTAAGCATCGTTCTGGCTGGGCTTCAAATATTTCTAATTCTTCGTCCAAAAGTGCCAGGTCTTTCTCTCTGTGGATTTCTTCCTCACCCAACCTTCCACAACAATCCTAGATATGGCTTGTACCTCCACTGAAACCTTATGTTTGAACCGATATGTGTTGTAGTAGTTAGAGAACTCTCCACAAAACTTTCAAAATTGCCATATCACCCATCTTATGGCGTACACATCTGTGGCCTTGGTCCATGGGCACGGGTGATTTCCATCTAGTAACTCAGGAGCTCGCCAAGGATGAAGCTTTTGCGATTTTTCATTGGTATTGTTGGTCTTTTGTGTCTCTAAGCCAACACGCAGAGACAATCACCAATCAATTATTCCAATACGGGGAGTGAGATCCTTGGTAAAGTCCAACATGATGTTCCATGGATGTAGATCATCGTGGATCACTCCCTCGTCATGTGTGAATCGCAATGCCTTCACCAAGGCATGGATCAATGAGGGAGCATGATTGCACAGGCTCTTGATATGTGTTTTCTAGTCTTCAGAGGGTTGCTCCCATTTAAAGTCTGTAGGGATCTTTCCTTTCCCCTCTTGATGCGCTACAAGCGTTGTGAAAGAGCCATGTGGATGGGGCACTATCTCCATAAGATCACCTAAAGTTCCCCCATTGAAGTAGGGGAATATCAGAAACCATGGCAACGTTACAGAGTGGGCAATACTCCTCACAATCCCTCTATGGTTGAGATCTACCCCACTTTCTGATGCAAAGCTTTTCCATTGATGCTTGGCCTGTCCATGGAACTCCTTGGCACAATAAGTATTTGTTGCATGAAGGAAACTGATCCCTTTGAGTTGACCTTTCCACCTTGTGCCATAAGCCCCTGACCCAAGTTTCTTGATCTTCTTAGTGGACTTATTTGGAATGCCCAGAGTCATACTACATTCATAATTGTATATACTGCTCTCCAGGTGACTGGCAGAAGCAATAGAACCCGATGTTCCCTCAATGGCAGCCTCCTCAATAAACGGTTCTCCAACTTGGCTGCTCCCCACAACTCTGGTGTCAGCCATTCGCATTTTCTTGCTTAGGCCAAACTTTGTGTCTATGTGGGATGCTCGCCTTGACCTCTCCTTTTCAGCTCTGCATCTAGTGTTCCAATGCTCTAGCTTACCCTTGTCTACTTCTTGAGGGCATTCCTCTTTCAAATCAGAGGCCACCTTGGGAAAATTGCCCACCCAACTGCCTACTAATAAGTTTATTGATTTGGTTGTTTTGTCTGGATATAACAACAACATTTTGCGGGCAATCTCACTGTATAATGATTGCAATCTAGACTCATCTGCAACAGTCTGCACTATATCGTCGGGATCTAGTGCACTGGCGATCGTAATCAACTATTGTCTAATTTTCTTTTTGAACTCTATCATTGAAGTAGCAGAAGGATCCATTTTGCCTGCAATGGTATTATTGCAAACAACACATTGTGAAATATAACTATGTGCCACTGCATTTGGATCTTTTCTATGTGAAAGAAAAAGTGCAATATAGACCATAGATCTTGTACGCTTTTGCAGTGACACACCTAGTTGCAATTGCAACCATGTGCCAATGCCTCACCGTATGACAGCTTACAAACAGATGCTCCTATCATTCTAGCAGCAACACACCTAGTCGCAATTGCAACCATGTGCCGAAGCATGAATGACTGGGAGGAACATAAAACATAGTCACCCTACGCTTTTGCAATGACACACCTAGCCGCAATTGCAACCATGTGCCAGTGCATCCACACACGATGACTTCTTTCAAACAGATGCTCCTGTCATTCTAGAAGCAACACACCTAGTCGCAATTGCAACCATGTGCCGAAGCATGAATGACTGGGAGCAACATAAAACATAGTCATCCTACGCTTTTGCAATGACACACCTAGCTGCTTTTGCAATGACATACCTAGCCGCAATTGCAACCATGTGCCAATGCATCCACGCACGGTGACTTCTTTCAAACAGATGTTCCTGTCATTCTAGCAGCAACACGCCTAGTCGCAATTGCAACCATGTGCCGAAGCATGAATGACTGGGAGCAACATAAAACATAGTCATCCTACGCTTTTGCAATGACACACCTAGTCGCAATTGCAACCATGTGCCAATGCATCCATGCACGATGTATTCTTTCAAGATTCAAGCATATGAAGCATTATGAAATTATTTGAGCACACATTCATGCATTAGATGCTACCGTCAATCTAGCAGCAACACCCCTAGTCGCAATTGCAACCATGTGCCGAAGCATGAATGACGGGAAGAAACATAAAACACAGTCATCTTGCGTTTTTGAAATGACACACCTAGCCACAATTGCAACCATGTGCCAGTGCATCCACGCACGGTGACTTCTTTCAAACAGATGCTCCTGTCATTCTAGCAGCAACACACCTAGTTGCAATTGCAACCATGTGCCAAAGCATGAATGACTAGGAGCAACATAAAACATAAGGAGGGTGTGGCCTCATCAAATGTAGCCTTCAATGATCCACTCTTGAATAAAAACCACCAATTCACTACTCCCTCTAAGAGACATGAAGACCTTACCACTACTCTCATAACCTCCAGCCACTCTTTGAAGGCGCCCACAAGGGAGAAGTGAGTAGTAGAAAGCTACAAGAAAGGAAGCATACAAGACAAACTACCAAGCATTCTCGATGGATTATTCTATTCACTTCTTGGTACTTTGTGTTTGTATTAATTTGGCATCCATAACAAGTAGAATCTCTTATGATCCCTTTTTTCCACTATAACAAGTAGGATCTCGATAATAAGTAGGACCTCTTATGACAACTATTTTCCATCATAAAGATTTAACATTCTTATGTTTTTGTTTCTGGTGATGGTGGAAGGTAACATGGGGACTCCTCTACCTAATAGACTTGCAAATTTACTCGTCATTGTAATTTTTACTTGGTTTGTAACCTCGTTCGTATCCTTGTTACGACTCTTAATTGTACGCATTGTCTCATAACCTCATACGTCGAAATTTAAAAATCAACTAATAGAATGTAATGTGCATTTATCTATATTGGTGCCATAGGGGGGGGGGAGAGAGAGAGAGAGATATGATGTTGTTAGAACAATAATCAAGTATGGCATAGGAAACCAACCATATGTAGAGTGTGTGTGTGTGGGTGTGCATTGAGTGTGTGTGGTGTTACTTTAATGGTCCTATGAAAATAAGGATGGGATGAGAAGGAACTTAGAGAAACGAGTATGGTGTTCAAGGGGCATGGAGAGAGAGAGAGAGAGAGAGAGAGAGAGAGAGAGAGAACTTGACTCAATTTTATCTTATATTCGTTAAACACTTTATCAAGCTAATCATGTTTTCTAGAGACAAGTATGTGCGAATCAAGTCTAGATGTATTATATTATTCCTTAGAATCAATTCTATCATTTCCTCGGACGATCGTAAAACAATTCTATCATTTTCTCGGAGGATCTCTCAAACCAATGGACTGCCATACCCGGTCCATCCGCCCAACCTCTCTTTTATAGGCTTCCGCCTGCCTGAACCTGTTCCCACTGGCAGCCGGCCCCTAGCCGAGTCCGTGACCCCATTGGTTTGGCCCTTGGCCTGACATTACTCCCCCCTTGGAGAAGCGTTTTCGTCCTCGAAAACAAAAAGTGGGGAATTTCTTCTTAAGAACACTAATGTTTTTCCAAGTGGCACCTTTCTCAGGTCGATCTTTCCACTTGACTAAAGCTTGACTACATACATGTTGACGAGTACGTAGTTCATGAAAATCTAAAATGCGTTCAGGTTCATGCGGTTGAATGGGAGGTTCAGTGAAATCAACCAATATCTGCTGGCCGATAACATTGCCGTCCCCATGCAAGCGTTTACGTAAACGACTTACATGAAATACCGGATGGACACGAGAGTGCACAGGTAACTGAAGTTTGTAGGCCCTATCACCAACTCGCTTGAGTATCTAGAATGGCCCACAATAACGTGGAGATAATTGGGTGTAGGCCCAGTCTTCAGACTTTCTGAATGTTCTGGCACACGCAAAAATACCTCTTCCCCTTCCGTGAAGGTAACTTGCCGACGTTTCTCATCAGCATACTTCTTATACCGAACCTGTGCTTGACGAACATTTTGACGAGCAAGTCTCAGCATTTCCACATGATCTTGGAGAAACTCCTTGACCTGTTGGAGCTTCTCAGTTGCCAACCCCACTGTCACTGGTGATCTAGGTTGAAAACCATACATAAGCATGAATGGACTAAAACCAGTTGTAACATGCTTAGCACTATTATATGCAAACTCAAGAATAGGAAGATAATATTCCCAATCTGATTTCTTCTTGCTAACGTATGCTCGTAGCATATCCTCTAGCACTTGGTTGACTCGTTCAGTCTGACCATCTGTTTCAGGGTGATCAGCCGTACTTAAATTAAGTTGTGTACCCAATCGCTTAGAAATAGCCCTCCAAAAATGACTGTTAAACTTGGGATCACGATCACTCACAATGTTACTTGGCAATCCATACCACCTGTAAAGATTGTCCACAAATAACTTAGCTAATTCTCGAGTTTTAATGGTTGACTTGGTTGGAATAAACCGACAAAGTTTAGTCAACCGGTCTACGACCACCCATACCGAGTCATGTACTCGAATAGTGGTTGGTAAACCCACAATAAAA
This sequence comes from Adiantum capillus-veneris, assembly GCF_014529385.1. Lineage (NCBI taxonomy): Eukaryota > Viridiplantae > Streptophyta > Polypodiopsida > Polypodiales > Pteridaceae > Adiantum > Adiantum capillus-veneris. The sequence goes on along the minus strand of NC_140941.1, from coordinate 77,353,164 downwards.
TCCATGGAGATACTTTCCCATTTACCATTGGGAATCTCTAAAGGATGTAAGAGTCCTCCTGCTTTCAGGCGCTCTACTTTATTAACTTGACATTTTTGGCAATGCAAGACATAGTCTTGAACATAGCCATGCAAACCTGGCCAGTAAAACTGTCGTCTTACGAGTGCATAAGTTTTTTTAATTCCCGAGTGCCCTGCACTTGGACTATCATGACATTCATAAAGAATTTGGCGCTCTCCCCTTGTGGAGTAGGTACCCATCATCTATGGAAAAATTCTTCCATCTCTGCAGTTCATCACTCGAAAGAGGAGAACTGGGTGTGGAGGAAATAAAACCACTACCAACATTGGAGTGAGAAGGATCCCTATTTCTAACATAGCTCCACACCTTGGTGTATGCAATATCATGCTCGCACTTACCTTTGAAAGATTCCAAAAACTCACTCCGCAATTCCATGAAAAGGAGAGAGTTGATCTCTGGCATTCGGCTGAGAGCATCAGCCACTACATTGTACCACCCTTTGCGATATCGTAGCTTGGCATCATACTCCTGAATAATCTCAGCCCACCTGGCCTTGCGACCCTTCAAATCACTTTGTTGTGTAAACCACTTGATGCTTTCATGGTCAAACACAATCTCGAACTGTGCACCATACAAATAATGTCGCCATGTCTTTAAAGCAGACACTATTGCATAGAGCTCAGAGTAATTCTATTGTGCTGAATCCAACTTCTTGCTTTCAAATGCAATTGGCTTCCCTCCTGCAGAAGGACTGCTCCAATCGCACGATTACTAGCATCTGTTTCCAAAACGAATGGCTTTAAGGGATCCACAATAGCCAAAACAGGAGCTGTGGCTAATGTGTCCTTACGTTTGTCAAAACTTTGCTATTGTTCTAATCCCCACTGAAAGGTCTTGCCCTTGGCTTTCAGCTGATCTGTCATGGGAACAACAATATGGGCATAGTTTTTAACGAATCGACGATAAAAACCTGCAAAGCCTAAAAAAATATGGAGCTCTTCCACATTTTTGGGAGAGGGCCACCTCCAAATGGCATCCACCTTGCATTGGTCCATGTGTAACCCTGTAGCCGAAATAACATGCCCCAAGTAGTGAATTTTCTCCTTGAGGAAATCACATTTGGATTCCTTGGCATATAACTGATTTTGGCATAGCAAATGAAACACTTGTTTCAAATGTGCTAAGTGCTCTTCCTCAGAGGCACTATATACAAGAATGTCATCGAGGAAAACGATAACAAACTTTTCCAAGTACGGTCTCAAGACACTATCCATGAGTGTCATGAACGTAGTTGGAGCATTGGTTAACCCAAAGGGCATCACCAAAAACTCATAATGTCCAAACCTTGTTCGGAACGCTGTTTTGGGTATATCCGCAAGCCTGATGCGTACTTGATGATACCCAGATCTTAAATCAATCTTTGAAAATATACGAGCGTGGGTGAGCTTATCAAACAGCTCATCCACTCGTGGCAATGGGTACTTCTTCTTAACAGTAACCGCATTTAATCCACGGTAATCTACGCACATGCGCATACTACCATCCTTTTTCTTCACCAAGAGAATGGGAGAGGCCCATGGTGAAGAACTTGGTTGAATAAACCCTCTACTGAGATAGTTGATAAGCTGACGTTCCACCTCAGCAGCCTCAGAATGACTCATTTTGTAAGGCGGTTTACTCACTGGCTTACTGCCTGCAACCACGTCTATGCCATGTTGCATAGAACGTGTCAGCGGTAGCCCTGGTGGTAAATCATATGGGAAAACATCCTTGAATTCCCTTAAAAGTTCCTTTAACTCATTAGCAACATTTGCTTGTTTTGAATTAGTAGGCATAGTTGGAAGAGGAGAGAGAGAAGAATGCGGCGTTGAGGAAGTTTTATTCAAAACATTATCAACATTAGAAACATCATCCACATTGGAAATAAAATGGCACAGTGAGTAACACAAAAAGAGTTCTTCTATTGCATCATCAGAAGAGAGCTTCATAAGCTCAGCTGTACAAATAAGTGGTGAGGAAGGTACATCCTTCTCCCCCAACAGCAGCACGTGCACACCATTGGATTCGAACATTAGACTATTATGCTCATAGCTTTGTATTTTTCAACAAATCGTCCACCTATTTTTGGGTCAGAGAGTGCAGCGGTCCCGGAGGAGGGCCTTGCCCGGCACCTGGCCCTTGGCCTGGTGTGGAGCCGTGTTCCTGATTTTGCTGACCAGCAGGGCCCGTGGCCTGCTACCGCATATGCAACTTAATCAAATCGGATAATGCTCTGACATTCTGATTTAATTGTGCAAAATTCATTTCAAGCACAGTCATGCCTGTTTGCAATGCACGAAAATCTTGCATGTCCAGCAACTCATACGCATCGTCTGTCACCGTTGTGGCACGATTACCCTCCGTGAGAGGAACCGTCCGCGTGGCATCGACAGACGAATCATGTGCGGACTGCTCGAAATCGAATGCATGATGCATATCTATGTTCGAATCCATGCTGTGGACGTACTGTGCGAGAAAAGAAAGGAGAATACCTGAATTCCAACGAGCTCGTAGCCGTATGTGATAAGGAACTGTATAATTACGCCTTTGAGAAGAAAGAACGCCGACTTCGAAAGCGAAGTTCAATTCAAGACCACTTCCAGCTTGACAACAACGAGCAAAACTGCGGTGGATGATTCACTCGAAAGCACGGAGCAAATTCGAGTTGCCAATAGTTTGGTTTGCGTCGTATGCAATACACCAAATAAACTTGAAAGTTGCCAACAATTTGGGCAGCGGATGAGGAAGTTGAAAACACAAATCAATGTATAGTCACTGCTAAGGTGGCTTGCATCGTATGCAACCACCAAATCGGTTGAAGCTTGGTGACCAATTTGCAGTTTGTCCAAGCTTCAAAACCTCGTTTGTAGTAGGTTCGGAATGCTGAACGCGCAATAATCACAGCAATGAGTGCTTGTAGACGTCCATGGAGTTGAGGAAGAGAGCCATAGAAGATAGAGGAAGCGCTTCGGCCAACTCTGTGTGGGCACCACCCTTTACCAAGGCCACTAGGGTTGGCCAATGTGAAGGGAAAATTTTCTTTTTTTTAACAACAGAACGTGCTGACCTACACGATGCAAGAAGGAGCAAGTAGCACTCAAACCTTCAGGAATTTGATGCCGCTACTGTGACGAGTTGTTCTCAGCTTTCCCTTGCACTTCAACCAAGCCCAGCTTCGGGCAGTTCTGCACAGTTCGAAACTTTCTCCCTTCCCGGCGTGGAGCTCCTGCATGCCATGGCCTCGGCTTCGTCTTCCTCTTCCCTTTGAGGTTGCATGCAACATGCAGCAAAAGTAAAAACGTGCCTCAGTTCTAAAGATAGCCTGAAGCTCTAATACCAATCTCAAACCAATGGACTGCCAGACCGGGTCCATCCGCCCAACCTCCCTTTTATAGGCTTCTAGCCTACCTGAACCCGTTCCCACTGACAGCCGGCCCCTAGCCAAGTCCGTGACCCCATTGGTTTGGCCCTTGGCCTGACAGGATCCTTTCAACGATGGGAGTAGAACACTATTCTCTCTTGTCACACCACATAATTTTGCATATATATGAATGTAAAATCTCTCTCTCTCTCTCTCTCTCTCTCTCTCTCTCTCTCTCTCTCTCTCTCTCCACACACACAGTGCACTAAGGACATTTTCAAGACTAATATACTTCTAAAAATGTCATGTTCGCTATTCCTCCTCAATTACACAAGAAGATTTAGAAATTTTTTCATGTAAGAAAACAAAGTCTTTTCCAGTGATTTTCATACAATGAATAACATCATGAGCTTCTAGGCACCGCATACCTAACTAAGAACGATTGGGGGCATTGACCCTTGGCCCCCCCACCGGGCCCGCGGTCCCCTGCCCCCAATCGTACATAGCTAGGTATGTGGTGCCTCCCTCACAGAAGCTCACTCACGATGTTGAGGTAAGTCACAATGTGGGAATTATTGTGAGAATTTGTCCAAAACTTCTTGTGCAAGGGGCTCGCACATTTTTCTAAATGGAAAGTCCTTTAAAAAAAAAAAAACAGGGATGCAAAAATCATCTCCCTTAGTAAGAAGCAAGAGAGCTAGCTTTAATATATGAGTGTTCAAAATGGGGGGGGGGGGGGGGGGGGGGGGGGGGGGGGAGAGAGAGAGAGAGAGATACTAATCATGCTTTCTATGGAAGATTTGTATTAAAAGTAGAATAGCGAGAAAGGTGTAGATTGTTTAACTACCGCCAAAGTCAGAAAGGTGTAGATTGTTTAACTACCGTCAAAGTCAAACTATTCTTGAATGAGCAGCTTCAGCCTCATAAGAATTTGAAGGGGCCATCAAAGCCTTTGGTAGCTTGCAAACTTGGTCGATGCTGATGCAAAAAAATTGTATAAGCATGAATTATGGTTCTCTAGTTGGCATCAAGACTTGTCAAGTTGATGTTACAGAAGAGAGAGATTGTGGTTGAAGCTTAAGCAAATGTAGCAAACTCATCCATATTGCTTATAAGTAATATGGCAAAAATGGGGTGGTTAATCATTTTCTTTTTTTGCAAAACTCGTGAGTGGTTGTATTATAATACCAACAAGAAACATACAGATCAACCTCAAACTCACCCAAGCCTCGAGGAGCAGATTGTTACAACAGAAGTACCGAATAATGTACTATCACCAAAAACCCAATCCTTTACACAACAAGGGTCGACCGGATGGTGAGGGTCGCCCTAAGCCAATCATCCGAGTTTTTTCCTTTTACATATCACATATATTATCTCCTTGCCTTCTTGTACAATCTCTTAAGAAGCTAGCAATTGCTATCAAATACGCAATCATGGCCTGCTATCAAATATGCAATCATGGCCTTCCAAACATATTGAAGAAGCAGAATTTGACAATCATATAGTTGCTTTCAAGGTGTGTTTGTTGATCATTGGGAGAGTACAACACTAAGGTGATATGGAATACAAGAAATGCCTCCCCATTTTCAATCGTCAATCCAACCCAAATATCGATAAATCTGATTTTCCCACGGTGCTTACTCAAATTCTTCCATAGAACTACGGTACCTAACAATTATTCAATTAAAATAAATTGGGGGAACAAACCTTAGTAGAAGCCTTACTAAGGAAGGCTCACGAGTAGAAATTATGCACGCAACACATCCATGCAATGTTACAAAATGCACCAAGGTCAGATGCTAGACTACAGATCTAGAGTATTGAAAATTAAAAAAATGTTTTTGAAGCATTAGGAGCATACAGAGTACCCTCAACGCGTTTTGAAAAAACATGAAACTCTCTTATCTCTGGCTCGAAAATTTTTAGTATGTTTTGAAGCAATTAAAAGCTCTTCTTCATCATCTCTTCGAAGTGGTTATTATCGATTGTGCATGCTTTGTTTAGAAAAGTCCATGCTTTTTCTTCTGTATACAAAAGAATAAAACTCAAAATTAGAAAAATTCAAGAAGCTTAAGACGAGAATACAAGTAGAAGTAGGAAGCTTACCCTGCGGCCGCCCTCATCGTCGCTCTCGCTGCTGGAGCTGCTGCTTCCTTCATCATCGCCCTGACGACCCCCTTCATGAGGCTGCTTCTTCCCTTTGATCTTGTCCTTCACCTTCTCCAGGGGGCCTTCATGATGAGCAGCAGCCGCGCCACACCCAGCGGCAGGACCATGTCCATGGTGCTCTACCCCGTGCTTGTCACCATAAGGAGCTGATTCTACGTGACCTACTCCGTGCTCTCCAAAGCCAGCTCCGTGAGCTACTCCGTGCTCTCCCGCAGGCGCAGGGGCTGCATGATGCCCGTGCTTCTGCTCCTCTTGTTCCTTCTTGTGCCCGCCAATGTGCAGCTTCTCGCCAATCTTCTCAACAAAGCTCGACATTGTCAAACGCACACTTCAGATCTCTCTCTCTCTCTCGCTCGTATGTGAATTATGTGGATTCTCGCTTATCGTAGGTAGGGGTAATGGTTTGCACTGCAGCACAGGCCTTTTTGTAATGTTCATCGTGCTTGGACGCGTGCCAAAGATCGCGAGCATCGGTGTGCACCGCCAATGCGCGGAAGACGCGTTGTCACCGACAAACACTTTTGTCTCTTTAGCGGCATGCCTTTCAGCTTATCCAAGTAGAACGTCCGCATGCCCTAAAGTTTCTCCTGTCCAATACACGAGAGAGAGAGAGAGAGAGAGATCCAAAAGAGACCTTAAAATTTATGACTAGGACTCCAATTATCAGTGGTATATCTATACTCTTTCACAGATACAGATACACACAGACAAATACATAGCAATAACTCAATAAAAGAGAAGATACAAATTATTTGTCTTATGCATGCTACCCTTCACATTACCTACAATAATGGATGGCTTTAACTCTACTGAGCTATATATCGAGTGGGCGGTTAGAACTGTATTATACAAAGCATGGACAAACATTTTATCCATATTCTTTTACGTTATCCATGCCTTAGCCTAAAGTTCTAAAAACATTAAATGATACGATGTGCCTCCAGTTACTTACTTGCAGGAGCACGGAAGAGAAGTGAAGATAAAAGAGACCAATCCCAATAGACCTCAAAGATCTATCATAGAGAAGAGAAGAGAAGAGAGAGTGCTCCAAGAAAAGTTTCATAGCCTTCACTTTTAAGGACAAAGTAAATAGACATCTAGGATTTATGGAAAACTTTGAGCTATCTATTCCTTATTCTATTGTGGAATTCACATGATGATAAACTCGGATAAGTGACTGTGTGTGTGTGTGTGTGTGTGTGTGAGAGAGAGAGAGAGAGAGAGAGAGAGAGAATTAAATTTATACTATGCTACGGACCAAAAGACAAACATCAAGTAGTGTGTGAAGATGATAAGTGGTTCTCAATGCTCAAGAATTGTGGAAATTGAGAGTCCACATTGTGCATGAAACAACTCTAATGCATCCCATCTTCCAAATCACTTCTTGAAAGAGAGAGAAAGAGTCACTCACACCAACAACAATATACTATAATGTAAATATAGTCTACTCTTTCAAAATCTTGTGCTTTTAACACTAGTCTTGTAATGGGCCACAAAAGGGACTGGAGCCAAAAAAAATGGCTCATGCCTAGATTCTAATATTTTAAGCATAACTTTTGGTTGGATATGACATAAAAACTTCATGAAACTTATTGAGCATCTTGTTAAGATGCTTGAGGGCAAGCTCTCTAGTCAGCAGTCGGTTCTATTGTAGCATTCACAAACGAGAGGGGGAACGAGTAAGAGACCAGAATGCTATGGCCAAGCTCTTGCTTAACCATCTCAATCAAATTATAAGTCAGCCGAAAGTCTATGCTCAGGGGGTTGAGGAGGCCAGAGCCCTTCTGCTTGGTATAGCCAAATGTGATATAGTGTCTATTGAAGCAAAAGCATTGGAGAGGCCAATCTCTCTGAATGAATGTTAGACTGCCTTACAGGTGATGGGGAAGGAAAACTCTCCTAGGTGGGATGGATTAATTGTCGAATTCTTCAAAATTGTGTACAAGATCTTTGCTAAGGTAATTGCTCTAAGACTGGCTCCAACCTTGAACAGAATCATCACCTCCCACCAACATGGATGCATAAAAGGAAGGTCAATGTATGCCAACATCTTGGATGCCATGGTTGGCATTGAAGATGTTGCTTTTACAAAGAAAGAATGCATCCTCCTCCTCCCTCTTGTCCAAAACGAGCGCATGGTAAAAATTTTACAAATGAAATTAAAACTTGTTGAACATTTTGGATTTAGAATGTACTCATCAAGATCTATCCATTGATATATAGCATGCCATCAGATTCCTTATATTCTAGAAAATTCTATTTTTGATGTGAAAACTCCGTCTAATAAATGGAATCTATCCCCATATATTCAGCTTCAGTGGGGAGGCCATAATTTCTACAAATCAACTCCATATATTATCGAAGTTTGGGGATTTAGGAACTACTTTCTAATGATATGTTGGTTGATAGGGGTTTGACAAAGCGTTTATTCACTTCATCGGGTTGACCACTTTGGACAAGAGAGGCAGAGTCAAACCTCCTTATAGGGCCCCTTTGATAGTCCAAATTTTCCCTAATGATAGAATCTCATGGTCCTACATTGAGGCAATCATGAAGGCTTTAGGCTTTGCACCCAGAATGTGTGTGATACTTTGCTCGTTGGGGGAAGGAAGTCACTCTGAGCTTCTCTTCAACAACAAGATAGTGGAAAGTCTTGATGTGAAGCGTTTGATTAAGGAAGGCTGCCCCCTTGCCCCGCTGCTTTTTAATATTGGCTCTCACCCGCTGGTGCCCGAGTAGGTCACCTTATAAAAATGTAACCTATCACGTGAGTTCAACAGAAGGGTATTTAAAGTTCTTGAAACTTACAGAAATATATATACGAAAGGGTATTATTTTTTCAAATGTGAAAAAAAACTTACAGATTTTAAAAGAAAAGGGTACATTATATTCTTAACAAAATTCATAGATACGGGGTTTTACAAACATGTCTTGAATGCACGTGATATGGTAGTTTTACACATAGTGAACCCCCAAGCGCTGGTGATTGCACTTGAGGACAGTGTGGTGAAAGGGAAAATTCAAAGTCTTTCACTTCCTAGCGAAAAACAATTGCTTACATAGCTCTTTGCGGATGCCTCATTGCTCTTTCTTCAAGCCAAGTCCCAAACTGTAAGTAGAGCCCTTGAGATTGTTCATATTTTTGCCTTTGCTTCCAGGTCAATGTGTTGTATTGAGAAATCAAGATTGATATCTCTCTCAAAAAGAGTCTCCTTCAACCCCGCAAAATGGCCATGAAAAGTTATGGGCAAGGGCATTGTGTTCAGGCAGCATGGCACTGCACGTGGGGTGGGTATTACAGATAAACAGAGAGCTATTGACCAAAATAAACATTAAATGAGAAGATGGGAGCTTGTGTTCCTCCCCTTCCATAGCAGAGTCCCGATGATTAATGCTTTCATGATACCGTACATTTCATTTGTCTTGGGTGATTAGTAAATGTTGTTAGTCTTTATGTAAGAAACAAAGAAGTGTGATATGCTCATTACATTCCTATTGAGGGACTTTTCAAAAAAAGTTGGAGTCTGTTAAAAAACAAATTTGTCTGCATGTGGATCCAAGTGCAGATCAAATTTGTCAAGACTAATATGTTCCCTGGTTAGGAAGTCCTACTCTTCTCCTCTGCACTCAAACTGTCAGGTACTTCTTCTTTCACCATGTATGGCAGGCGAGGAACCGTCGTGTGCTTAAAGGAGATCTTGATGTGCCAAGCTTCTCAAAGAGTATTCAAGAAATCACAGTGGTGATTTATATGCTCAGAAGCAAGCAAGACTCAAAAGACTGGTCTAGGGTTACCCATGCCGTGGTGTTAGCCTAGGATAAGTAAAAGCCTAGTACTATAGTTCACCTACTTTGTTAAGCCTGTGATGTAAAACCTCAGTTAGAAGCGATAGACATTCAACTTGTGATCTACAGCACCTCAAGGCTTGGCTTAAGCTTGAGGTTGTTTTGTAATTTTATGTTGTGCTTAATACAATTCACTCACAAATTGTGAGTTTTGCAACAAAAAAAAAAAAACAAATATCAAAATTGTCCACCATTGAGTCAATTTAGTAAAACTATACGCATTTTACCAAATTAGTCCTCGGAGGTGGCCATGAAAAGACACTTTCAACCCTTGATTTATTTCTTGATATTTTTTATCAACTCATACTATGTGATGGCCGTATTTCCATGAAAGGGTTTTTTGTTTAGACATCTAAATAGTTGTTGAATTAATTTTTTTGCAAAAGCCTCTTAAAGCCACAAAAGTGCCTTTTTTTTTTCTTTTTTTTTTTTACAAGACCAGTGTTAAAAGTGAAAGCTAATGACATTGTGTTGGTTTAGATCATGCATGTGCATGCACATGAAAGTCAACAATCAGTCCATCCAGTCCCCGTGCATGTGCATAGAAGAGGATGCGATATGTTGAAATACCTACAATAAAAGATAGTTTATGGATTTAATTCGCTTAAGTTGTCTATTGAATGGGCCTAGGGGTAGGGATGTATTGTATAAAGCCCACGGAAAAGAATATATCCCACCATGGCATGGAGAAACAAGGCGAAGGGTCACATTGGCATTCTAAAACAATTTAGCACAAGTCCTGTCATTAAGCATTCAAGTGTTCTATTTTTCCACCAAATCTTTGAGTTTTTTTTTATATTGATAGAAATAACTTTGAGGTTTTGTTCATTGTTTAGTTAGGTAATGACATGCAGATAATTGAGGATATTTTTTCTATGTCAAAATAAATCCTATATTAAGAGAACGATGAAAAGTTTTTCATTCAAAATTTAGTCAAAAATTTAAGCTGCTCTCACAAATTTAGCAAACTGCCTATAGCTTCTCAAAAACAAAAAAATGTTTATCATGTTAACAAGCATTTCTAAAGGTTAATGACACTACAAAAAAAAGAAACATTATTCAAAAAAAAAATGCACATTTTGAAATTTGGCCTAACAATTTTTTTTGAAACATTAATTTGTGACTAAGCAAGCATGTACACGAGATTATAGATGCTCCAACTGGATTTTGCTTAAGAAAGTTTCTATGGTTTATTGATATCGACAAAAACATTTATTATAGTTATGCTCATTTAAATAGCCAATGTCTCTCATGCGAAAAATGAGATTTTTCAATGTACATAGTTTTGCAATGCAGCAAATCACTTGCTTGCAGTTTACATGAACATCAATAACTATCATCTTAAGTATTTTTTACATAGAATACGTGTGTGCATAGCATGATGAAACTCAAAATTATATAAATAGTCTTTTTTATTTCAAGCATGCTCAAATGCATGAAAGTGTTTTAGTGCACACATGAAACTTTACACAATTTACTTCAAGCTCAAGCAGAGCCTTGAGGGACAAAAGGTTACATCATAACTTAGCCAAAAGTACCTGGTAGAGTACTGTTACCAAATGCCCAACCCTTTACAAGGCATGGCTCTATTGGATGGCAAAGGTTTCCCTAAGCCAATCATTTGATTTATACCTTTTACGTACCACATATATTATCTCCTTACTTTCATGTACAATCTCTGAGAAGCTAGACATAGAGAGGTCACTATGAAAGACATGGCACTTCTTGGCCTTCCAAATATTACTGAAGAAACATTATCTGACAATTTGAGCACAGATTAGGAGTGCATCAGTTTGAAATTGTTTCCCAACCTAGGCATAGATCCTTCTTTAAAAACCCTATCTTCCACATTCTTTGTATCCATTTTTCACATCTTTCTTACTAGGCCTCTAATAGTCGGACATTCCAAGAAAAACTGGGCGAGGTATTTGCTAGCCAATCTGCACCCAAAACATGTGTCAAACTCGATACCACGTTGTCGGGGGATATGGGTTCGCGAGGTGAGCCGGGTCAGGCACCGGGCTGCTTGCTATGGGAAATAAGAGGGACAAGACGCACGGCACAAGGCAAAAGACTCTCTCAACACTTTAAATACTTTAAACTTGACAACCTAAATGGTTTAAGATGCTAATGATTAGCCAAAGTGGAATTTGATTACAAATGTTTTCCGTTAATGGCACTGATGGAGTTAGGAGAGTTTAATGCTCTCGAATTAGACTAAGACTGTAAAATTTCCACTTACGCTCGCCATTAGAGTCTTTATAAGCTGATTAGGACGTAAGTATCCGGTAAAATCCCCTACTTGATACCCTTGTATCTCCCAAATACAGTAGAGAGAGGTTATCTTCTCTCCTTGCTTACTCGAGAGCGAGTCTCCTCCACTTTACCAGAAGGCCGAGAGAGATAGAGCCCTTTGATTAGCCTTTTTCTTTCCTTCTTTGGTAGTCTAGGTCGAAAGAGAGAAAGAAAGAGCGAGCTTTCACTTTCCTTAGTTTGCTTGTCCTGCCTTGCTTCTTCGTAACCCCTCGATTGCTCCTCGTCTCCCTTACATGCTCCTATCGTGATTACGACTGAGAAAGAGAGAGCGAGATTGTCTCCTTTCCTTTACTAACCGAGTACGAGAGAGAGGGCCTTCCCTTCCTCGATAATGAGAGAGAGATAGAGCGAGAGTGTCTCTTGCCTGCCTATTCCTCTTCTTCTTCACACCTTCATGTCCTCCTCAAATCTCTTTTTCTTACTTTCCTCGCTGCCCTTCTATTAATAACCTCAACCCATCAATCACGGTGCCGTGACGGATGTGGCGCGTGACCTTAAGTGATGATGTGGCAGGTCGGATTGTCAAGCTTCGCCAAATGAGTCACAGCTAGTCCCAAACTGGATCACCTCCCTCTGCTTAATCATTTTCGCTTCATTAACGCTCTCGTTTTTGCAGGTCTGTGGCCGCTACGACTCTTTTTCTACTGCCCTACCCCTTCGTTCTCACTATTGAACGCCATTGCCTTCCTTTTTTTCTTTTGTTTTTACACTAAAACCCTTTAGTGGCCCTTGGCCATGGGCGGCCAGAGTAAAAGGCACCACATTTGGCATACATATCGATCAAGGTATTGCCAAGCAGTACAACTTCGGTACACCCCTTTTTGCATACATACCGACTGCCTCAAAGGAATATCCATGCTCCATGTAAGCTTGTATTAATGTGCTCCAACTGACAACATTTCGTTGGTGCATAAGTTTCTTGAAGACCAGGCATGCACAATCTACGTTTCTAAGCTTGGCATACATACTAACAAGGGCATTGCCAAGGTAGACATCATAATCAAGACCATACTTGATAATACAAGAATGTGTGCTCATTCCCTGCTCCAGGTCCAACAAGTTGGAGCATGCTCTCAAAACTGCTAGAAGAACATGTCCATCGGACATCACATTTGTATATACACATCGACCAAGCATTGCCTAGCAGGTTCTTTTTCTCCAGCAAGCCGCAGCCGTGTTGGCATTTCCCCGCAATCATTGCATATTAAAACCTGGTCGAGAGCCAAAAACTCCCAGATGGCACTCCAGTCCAGCGGACCGAACTGGTATGGAGCCGGCCCTCGGTGAATCTTTAGTGGCCAATATCTTGGCAAGTGGAACTCCGATCATTGTTCTGAAAAAACCGACGCGCTCCACAAAGTGAGCACTTCAGGCCCGTGCATTCATTTCATTTCTGTCCCCTCAGCTGCTGCAGTTGCCCAATCCGGTATTGATCTGCAACTAACTTAAACTCCAAATTGCCATACCTTCTTCATCCGTAGCTCCAATCGACGAGCCGTAAAGAAAGGCTAGTAGAGCACTTCAAGCACTACAGTTCTAGATCATAATCTCCCATCTGTGCCCACTTCAAGCATACTCATTTTTGGCATCATTAAGGCATATGTTGGCCCTTTAAAGCCGCATCTAGCATACATTAATCATCAAACTTGGCGTGTTAACAAGCCCTAAACACTTCTCAGTAAATGTATAAGCTTCAAAGAAGCTTAGCTTACATTTCTCTGCTCTTTTTCTCTTCATGGCAGCAGAGCTGCACGACATCCACCCCCTCTAAACTTGCACAGCCTCCGGTCTGTGCCCACTGCACTTCAATCTGCATCTGCTTTAGGTATCTTAAGCTCTTGCCATCATCAGACTCACATAACTGGTAAACATATGAAAAATGAAATAAGGCTTATACCCTATCATCAATGTTATAGCTAAATCATTAGGTAGCTGCCCATCAGAAATATCTGAACCGTATCTATTGTATCTTCAAAGCATTAAATTATGGAAAACCTGTTTAGTGAACCCCGCCAGACTCAAGTGCTCGAGTTAATGATGCACACGTCTTGACCATTAAGCTCACTTCAGGGAACCCTTTCAAGCTCAAGTATGCCTTACTCTATCTCCACACGGAATGGCCGTCAAGTCCTTTACTTCAAGTTCTGGTAGCAGAACCAACTTAAAATATGTAAAGATACTTCATCAATTGTCCAAAGAAGTCAGTTGGAAGCCAGTCATGCAATCTTATTGAATGCCCAACCAAACACTCTTCTGACTTAGCATAATCTAAAAAACAAAACCTTGCATCATGCAGCCTGCAGGCTACATCAGGCATCTGGTATCCTCTACATCTGCAACTTGCACTTTAGTAACCCCCAGGATCAAATGGGATAATAAGGAGTTGCCCACACATTGGAGCATCATAATATCCACATGAGCATACATTTCCTATATCAATCAACGTCAAGCATTTCTGGTGCAAATATGCTATGCTTGCTTCAAATAGTACGCAATTACTATGCATACTTAACAGTATACAACCATATTGAATCTTCTTATGAATATCCTTAGAATCTCCTGGATCAAACACCATCAAGATCACATAGCATTGATGGGCTCCGCAATATACTAGAGCTTCACCTAAAGCATAGTGCAGCACCCACATCCCGTAAACTACTGGCAACATAAGCTCGTTACCAGAAAGCATTAAAGAAATGTGACTCCCTTTTACTGGCAGCCAAGACATCACTGACATAAGCATCAATAGGAATAGCATCCAAATCCAGCCTCATTTGGCACATTGTCCAAGGAAATGAAAAACCCTGTGCACTTTATGCAGTATCAAGGATGATTTAGCATCATCACCCCCTCTAGCTTCATAGCCATCACGAAAAACCTTGGGAGTCTCTTGACCTGTATCATTAGAAGAATTTTTACTTGTTGAGATTTCAGCTTGATCATGAAAAACAGCTTTATCTTATAAATCTTCATCCATAACATCCTCGGGAAAATCACCCTTGGAAGTCTCAACATTAATAAAAACTGTAGGAGTTAGCTCCTCATGCAGCCCCTGTACAAGCATAGATGTAAAATCCCTGTCGATAACCTATTCACAATCAGTATGATCTAGGCAGTCTTCATACTCATTGATATCATCCTCTGCTTCCTCATCTGCATCCATGTTACTTAACAATACATCATAGCACTGTAAAGGATCAATTGGCACCCCCTCTAAAGAGGTACACACATCAGAAAGCTCTTATATACTGTCATGATCATCTCCTTCAGATATAGACAAGAATCATTGATTATGGCATCTTCTTCCATGATAATAGCATCTGCAAACATATGGTTAGTAGAAATCATAGGTTCATTGACATTCTCAAGCTCATCCTGTGTTGGGTCCACAATTTTAGTCACTTCATCAGCTATTGTGTATATAATAGCTTTATTTATGCACTCATCTACAACAAAAATGTTGTCCTGCTCGGCTATAGTGCTGATAGTTTTAGTAATATCCTGTAGAGGCTCATCTGCTTGATGAACTCTTTCAGAATAACCCATGTTAAGGTCAACAACTTGCGGACCACTTGTTGTACAATCTATGTCTTCACTGGAACCATTATTAGAGGTAGCGTCCATGCAAGCAATCTTTGAAAAAAAATCATAAAACCCTGTTTCAGCATCAAATTCATCGTTTACCTTTTCTTTGTTGCTCAAAATATGCTCTTCTAAAATTGAATCTGCTACTTCGAGCTCAGCATTTTCTTTGGCTTTGCTTCTTGCAGAAATATGCTCCCAGAATTCATCATAGTTGAGGAGCTGCATTTGATCCCCTTCACCTTTACTGAAGACAACCTTACTTCGTTCAATAATCTCCTTTATTTCTTGATCTAGAATCCTTGAGCTTTCGTAAATAAATTTCTCTGCAAAATACTCCCACCATGTGGGATACGCTTCTGCCAATTCTTGAACCTGCTTTTTAAAATCCGAGTTTACAGCCTCTTCAAAAGCTGCAATCATCTGTTTTTCTGGGACATTTCGGCTCTTCATCTCAGCTTCGTAACATGCGATAAAACCTTCTGGATCATATCCCTGGAAAATATGATACTGCTCACATACAACATCAAGTGCCATCTCTACAGCATCATCAATTTTATTTTTTATCTGCATGGCTTTCACTTCCTGCAGACATCCCTGAACTAATTCCATCATTTTTGGCAAATCTACAACTACTAGATTTTTATCAAATCCATTGGCACTGAAATTATCAATAAACTGCTTCAATTGTTCTGGCATCTCCATCATAACCTCCCACCCTGGCTCGTTTCGCATCCGGTTCACCAAGTGTCGGGGGATATGGGTTTGCGAGGTGAGCCGGGTTAGCATCGGCGGGCAGCTTGCTGTGGAAAAGAAGAGAGACAAGACGCATGGCACAAGGCAAAAGACTTTGTCAACACTTTAAATACTAAAAACTTGACAACCGAAATGGTTTAAGCTGCTAATGATTAGCCGAAGTGGCATTCGATTACAAATGTTTGCCGTTAACGGCACTGATGGAGTTAGGAGAGTTTAATGCTCTCGAGTTAGACCAAAACTGTAAACACTTATGCTCGCCATTACAGTCTTCATAAGCTAATTAGGACGTAAGTATCCGGCAAAATCCCTCGCTTGATACCCTTGTATCTCCCAATTACAATAGAGAGAGGTTATCTTCTCTCCTTGCTTACTCGAGAGCGAGTCTCCTCTAGTTTAACAAAAGGCCGAGAGAGAAAGAGCCCTTTGATTAGCCTTTTTCTTTCCTTCTTTGGTAGTCGAGGTCGAAAGAGAGAAAGAAAGAGCGAGCTTTCACTTTCCTTAGTTTTCTTGTCCTACCTTGCTTCTTCGTAACCCCTTGATTGCTCCTCTTCTCCCTTACATGCTCCTCTCGTGATTACAGCTGAGAGAGAGAGAGCGCGAGATTGTCTCCTTTCCTTTACTAACCGAGTACGAGAGAGAAGGCCTTCCCTTCCTCGAGAACGAGAGAGAGATAGAGCGAGAGCTCCTCTTGCCTGCCCATTCCTCTTCTTCTTCACGCCTTCATGTCCTCCTCAAAATCTCTTACTTTCCTCGCTGCTTTTCTATTAATAGCCTCAGCTCATCAATCACGACGCCGTGACTAATGTGGCGCGTGACCTTAAGTGATGATGTGGAAGGTCTGATTGTCAAGCTTCGCCAAACGAGTCGCAGCTAGTCCCAAACTTGATCACCTCCCTCTGCTTAATCATTTTTGCTTCATCAACGCTCTCGTTTTTGCAGGTCCGTGGCCGCTACCACTGTTTTTCTCCTACCCCGCACCTTCGCTCTCGCTATTGAACGCCATTGCCTTCTTTTTTATCTTTTGTTTTTACACTAAAAGCCTTTAGTGGCCCTTGGCCATGGGCGGCCGGAGTAAAGGGCACCACATTTGGCATATATTTCGATCAAGGTATTGCCAAGCAGTACAACTTCGGTACACCCCTTTTTGCATACATATCGACTGCCTCAAAGAAATATCCATGCTCCATGTAAGCTTGTATTAATGTGCTCGAACTGACAACATTTTGTCGGTGCATAAGTTTCTTGAAGACCAGGCATGCACAATCTAGGTTTCTAAGCTTGGCATACATACTAACAAGGGCATTGCCAAGGTAGACATCATAATCAAGACCATACTTGAGAATACAAGAATGTGTGCTCATTCCCTGCTCCAGGTCCAACAAGTTGGAGCATGCTCTCAAAACTGCTGGAAGAACATGTCCATCAAGCATCACGCTTGTATATACACATCGACCAAGCATTGCCTAGTAGCTTATTTTTCTCCAGCAAGCTACAGCCGTGGTGGAATTTCCCCGCAATCATTGCATATTCAAACCTGGTCGAGAGCCAAAAACTCCGAGATGGCACTCCGGTCGAGTGGACGGGACTGGTACGGAGCCGGCCCTCGATGAATCTTTAATGGCCAATATTTTGGCGACTGGAACTCCGATCACTGTTCTGAAAAGACCGACGCGCTCCATAAAGTGAGCACTTTTGGGCCGTGCATTCATTTCATTTCTGTCCCCTCAGCTGTAGTTGCCCAATCCGGTACTGATTTGCAATTAACTTAAACTCCAAACTACCATAATTTCTTCATCCGTAGCTCCAATTGACGAGCCGTAAAGACAGGCTAGTAGAGCACTTCAAGCACTGCAGTTTTGGATCATAATCTCCCATCTGTGCTCACTTCAAGCATACTCATTTTTGGCATCATTAAGGCATTTGTTGGCCCTTTAAAGCCGCATCAGGCATACATTAATCATTAAACTTGTCCTGTTAACAAGCCCTAAACAGTGCTAAGTAAATGTATAAGCTTCAAAGAAGCTTAGATTGCATTTCTCTGCTCTTTTTCTCTTCATGGCAGCGGAGCTGCACGACAAAGTGCGTGAATCTTGATGCCTGTCGTCAAGGCCCTCCACAATACCTTCCATAGATATGTTGTCATAAAACGAGGAAATTGTGGATTCTGAATGTTCTTCGTGACCTCAACCCAGCTGCTTGAGTCCATGGTTTCTTTCACTGCTTGTTCAAAGGGTCAAACCAATTAGCCTCATGTACTACCACTTGGTAGATGCCCTTGGTATGAGGCTTAAAGAATTGGCTATTGAAGGGCATTTCCAAGCTTTCCACTCAAAAGTGGATTTATAGGTCGGCATCAACATATTGACAGCCCTTCTACCACTTTGTTAACAAGCAGCTTCTGCATGCCATTGAGTTGAAATTGGGTTGCCACCTGGTCAAAGGATTTCCAGCACTTGCTAGTGGCTCAACCATTCGAGTCCTTTATTGTTAATTGTTCTTGAAATTTCTCTCCCATATGGGTTCAAGATTACACCATCAGCTTTAGACAGCCAAGGGGACCAGTGCGCAATGGAGTTCTGGAAGTATCTAGTTAATTCGCCTCATTCTAGTACCCATGTTTCTCTATTGTACTTTCCCACCAGCTCTCTTGTGATTCCACACAGTCTCAGGCTAGACCACCTCTAGGCTAATAATTGGTCGTGCACCTCGAGCCCTTTCCATTGACCACATTTAGAGCACAGTTTTTCCTTGGCTATCATCTCCTTGGTCATGACATCCCAATACTGAGCTTGTTTTGCGATTGAGAACATAGACTTGGTGCACAAGGCCTCCACATGAGCTACAAGGTTGAGAATTCCAAGGCCACCTTGGGCCAACGGTCGAGCAATACCTTCCCACTCTGCTTAATATTGCCACAAGGATGAGGTTTTAGTGTTGTTCCTCCATAATAATCTTTTAACACGCTTCAAAAACTCCTTCCAGTTACATTTGGCTATTTTGAGGAGTGGGATGGTGAAGGCAATATAAGGAAGCATAAATGAGTTGATCACTCTGACCGGACTCTATAAGGGAAGCATCACATACTCCTACCTTCCCATTTTTTGTTGGATCTTCTCCACGACCTAATGGAACCTCTGCTTCAAGCGTGTAACGACCACTCCCAAGGGGGTGCATAGATGTCAAAATGATGAAATTAGGAGGCGGGTCAGCGGCGCCAAAAGCTATGAATTACAGTGAACTGCTTACGTCAATGCCTAGAGCTCTTACCTGCGGTTGCAATGCAACAAATGCGTCTGCAATGTGACAACCGGGGAGGGAGTCGGAAGCGCGAGAAGGAGAGGAGTGAGCGTCATTAGCTCACACCCTGTGTTTCATTATCCCAAACTTAAAAATATCTTACAGAAATTGGATTTTATACCTTAGGCCAAGGTTTTTGGTGGTCAAAACTAATAATCTGGGAGTTCTACCAAAGATGGGTAATGACAGGTTGATACAATCTGGAAGCTTGTAGCCCCGACTCATTAATTACAGAGTTTATTCGAGAAAAAAAGAGTTAAAATATTCACGATTTATAAAAAATAATAAGTGTTTTACAATGAGAACTCCAAAAAATGGTATCTGTGGTATCCATGTTAGCTTGCTGCTAACATTCCCCCCTCCTTGCCTCTGTCGTTCTTTGACACAGCTTTATGGGCTGAAATAGTCTTCAGGCTGGTGGTTGGAGAGGTGATCTTTAAGCGCATTTAGTGCCTTTTGGTATCTGATTTTCCTTTCATTATCTGGCACTTGCAAAAACCGCTTGGTTACTCTGTTCTTCAGCTCCACCGCTGAGTAGCCTACAGAACTTGAGGTTAGATTGTTGATCATTGGCGCAAATATCTTCCTTTGCCAAGTGAAAAATCTCGTGTAGAATGCTTTCTTGAATGCCAGCATATTGTGTGAAGGTAGAAACATGCATCTGGTGTAGAAGCCATAGAGGACTTCTTCGGAAGGTTAGCCACTGAGATCATAGCATAAACTTTTATTACCCTCGAGGAATGACATCCAAGGGGTGCCTGCTTTCTCTCGCTCATGAAATACTTCGATGCAAGTGAGCAGCATTCGATAGATTTATATAACATTGCACATGATAGATCACGTAGACTCTTGAAGAATGACATGGCACCCTTTAGGGTTTTCACATCTCGGGTAGTTCAGCTAGGTTGGCCGCTTCTTCGTTAGTGCCTTATGCGCTTTCCAAGTCCTTACTCTTGTACAGGACAGAAGATCGGATCTCTTTGCAGGGCCGCAAGTGCTCTTGTGAACAAAATCAAGTACCTTGGGTTCTTGTTCAGCCAGCTCAACCGCCACTTTGGGTGGTCTTTATCTGCGCCATCTATTTGCATGTCTGCATAAAGCCTTTCTTTAACTTGTAGTAACTCAACTTTTATCAGAGGGTATGGCAGGAATTTTTGGTGCCATTGCGCATTGATTTGATTGGGAGTGAGTTGTGTAACGTTCCCGGAATGAAGAACTCTCAACTCCCAATCCATCATTGCCTTCCACTGCTCATCCACCTCTTGTGTAATCTTTTCTTTCAGTGGATCTTCTTTAGCCTTTGAGAGCTGGACCATGGGCACTGTGTCTGCATTTGTAATGTTTACCTGGAAATCATCCTCACCACTCAGCTTTGGTGTGGACTGTGTCTCTATTTCAGCAAATGACACAGAGGGTATGTCTATTTGAGGCTGCTCCGAAGTGCCTGCCTCCTTTGCGTTTCCGTGTTTCCGTCTCTCTGTAGCTGTTAACTCTTTTAAGCTCAGTTATTTCTTTTAGCAATTCTTCTTCCCTTGCGACCCAAATCAAAGCCAAGTCCTTGCGCTGAGATTGCTCCAGCTTTAACTCCAACTCGAGGTCTTTGTTATTTTTCTCTAATGCTTTGTACACTTCATCTGTCCCTTTGATCGAGGCTATGACTGGATTCTCTCGTATTTGCCACAAGAAAATTTCTTGATCATTTATTCTCTGTTCGGAGTATTGTAAAGAAGAATTTGTGACATCCAACTGTACTTAAATTTTTTGAGCTCACAGGGTTGTCGTTAGAAGTTCGTTCGTAACTTCTGTCAGTTGGTCATCCTTGGTTTTACATGCATCTGATAACTTTGTAAGAAGAACACCTAACCTTCCATCTCCTTCTGCTCTCTATCTCTTGCTAGCTGCTATTGTTGAGCTTCAGCTTTCATTTCCTGCACTTGCCTTTGAATATTGGTGATGACATTCATTTTATCTTCTAACTCTCCTTGCAGAGCGTCAATCACCATCTCTAACTCCTTGGCCTTTCTGCTACGGCCAAGTGCTGCTGATCAGAGACGTTCTATCATATCCTGCATTTGCCTTGCATATTCGTTGACTTTCAGGATTACTTTGTCATTCGATTGCCAGTCTTGCTAGCTGCTTAGATGTCTCAGCAGTTTCTTGTGACTCTCGCGGCTGTGTTGTGGCAACTGGTTCTTTTTGCCAAATGTGGGACACATGTATAACCTCACCATCCTATCTTATTGCAGTATTAGCGAGAACCAAAATTAATTTGTGAACCCATGGGATGAAGCTGAGTCAACTAGTGTATAGAGGCTACAAGAGGTTGTCAATCTCTCGGAAAACAACTAACAACTCACATCTAACTCAAGCTACACTCAAGTGACTGAAATCACCAAAAACCAATCGCTCATCGGCAAACAAATCACATCCATTATAGCATCAAATGACATCCAAACGTAACAAAACTTCTAGGACATTTTTATAAGACCTAAGCACACATGTTTATGGTCTCAAACCCCACTTTAGGTCAAGTTCCAAAATCGCGATTATTAACTGCAGTGGATTTTTGACCTAGTTGTTTTCGACCCAGAATGCATCTAAATGCTTAGCAATGATTCCCCAATACCCCCTCTATGTTTTTTATTTGAAAGTGTAAATTCCTAGTTATGATGAAATTAGGCCGCGGGTCGGCGACACCAAAAGCTACGAATTACAGTGAACTGCTTACGTCAATGTCCAGAGCTCTTAACTGCGGTTGCAATGGAACATATGCGTCTACAATGTGACAACCGAGGAGAGAGTAGGAAGTGCGAGAAGGAGAGGAGTGAGCGTCGTTAGCTCACACCCTGTATTTCATTATCCCAAACTTAAAAATAACTTACAAAAATTGGATTTTATACCTTAGCTAAGGTTTTTGATGGTCAAAACTAATATTTTGGGAGTTCTACCAAAGATGGGTAATGACGGGTTGATACAATCTGGAAGCTTGTTGCCCCAGCTCATTAATTACAGAGTTTATCTGAGAAAATAGGAGTCACAATATTCACGATTTATCAAAAATAATAAGTGTTTTACAATGAGAAATCCAGAAAATGGTATCTGTGGTATCCGTGTTATCTTGCTGCTAACATTCCCCCCCTCCTTGCCTGTGTCGTCCCTTGACACAGCTTTATGGGCTGAAATAGTCTTTGAGCTGGCGGTTGGTGAGGTGATCTTTATGCTTGGTTACTCTGTTCTTCAGCTCCACCGCTGAGTAGTCTACAGACCTTGAGGTTAGATTGCTGATCATTGGCGCAAATATCTTCCTTTGCCAAGTGAAAAATCTTGTGTCGAATGATTTCTCAAATGCCAGCATATTGTGTGAAGGTAGAAACATGCATCTGGCATAGAAGCCATAGAGGACTTCTTCGGAAGGTTAGACACTGA
Organism: Adiantum capillus-veneris; assembly: GCF_014529385.1. Classification (NCBI taxonomy): domain Eukaryota; kingdom Viridiplantae; phylum Streptophyta; class Polypodiopsida; order Polypodiales; family Pteridaceae; genus Adiantum; species Adiantum capillus-veneris. The sequence continues at coordinate 77,330,345 of NC_140941.1, read as the reverse complement.
GATCATAGCACAAACTTTTATTACCCTCAAGGAATGACATCCAAGGGGCGCCTGCTTGCTCTCGCTCATGAAATACTTCGATGCAAGTGAGCAACATTCGATAGATTTTATATAACATTGCACATGATAGATCAGGTAGACTCTTGAAGAATGACATGGCACCCTTTAGGGTTTTCACATCTCGGGTAGTTCAGCTAGGTTGGCCGCTTCTTCGTTAGTGCCTCATGCGCTTGCCAAGTCCTTACTCTTGGTACAGGACAAAAGGTTGGATCTCTTTGCAGGGCCGCAAGTGCTCTTATGAACAAAATCAAGTACCTTGGGTTCTTGTTCAGCCAGCTCAACCGCCACTTTGGGTGGTCTTTATCTGCACCATATATTTGCATGTCTAAAGCCTTTCTTTAACTTGTAGTAACTCAACTTTTATCAGAGGGTATGGCAGGAACTGTTGGTGCCATTGCACATTGATTTGATTTGGAGTGAGTTGTGTAACGTTGATGGAATGAAGAACTCTCAATTCTCAATCCATCGTTGCCTTCCACTTCTCATCCACCTCTTGTGTAATCTTTTCTTTCAGTGCATCTTCTTTAGCCTTTGAGAGTTGGACCATGGGCGCTGTGTCTGCATTTGTAATGTTTACCTGGAAATCATCTGTGGACTGTGTCTGCTGTGGACTGTGTCTCTAGTTCAACAAATGACATTGAGGGTATGTCTATTTGAGGCTGCTCTGAAGTGCCTGCCTTCTCTTGCGTTTCCGTGTTTCCGTCTCTCAGCAGTTGTTAACTCTTTTAAGCTCAGTTATTTCTTTTAGCAATTCTTCTTCCCTTTGGACCCGAATCAAAGCCAGGTCCGTGCGTTGAGATTGCTCCATCTTTAACTCCAACTCAAGGTCTTTTTTCTTTCTCTCTAATGATTTTTACACTTCATTTGTCCCTTTGATCAAGGCTACGGCTGGATTCTCTCGTATTTGCCACAAGAAAATTGCCTGATCATTTATTCTCTGTTCGGAGTATTGTAAAGAAGAATTTGCGACATCCAACTGCACTTCAATTTTCTGAGTTGACAGGGTTGTCGTTAGAAGTTCGTTTGTAACTTCTGTCAGCTATTCATCCTTGGTTTACATGCATCTGATAGCTTTGTTGACAGACCACCTAAATCTTCCATCTCCTTCTGCTCTCTATCTCTTGCTAGCTAATGTTGTTCAGCTTCAACTTTCATTTCCTGCACTTGCCTTTGAAGATCAGTGATGAAATTCATTTTGTCTTCTAACTCTCCTTGGAGAGCATCAATCACCATCTCTAACTCCTTGGCCTTTGTGCTACGACCAAGTGCTGTTGATCGGAGTCGTTCTGTCATATCCTGCATTTGCCTTGCATATTCATTGACTTGCAGGATTACTTTGTCATTCGATTGCCAGTCTTGCTAGCTGCCTAGATATCTCATCAGTTTCTTGTGTCTCTCGCGGCGGCTGCGTTGTGGTGGCTCGTTCTTCTTGCCCTTGAGGCTGTGGCTGTTCTTTTTCTGTGGAGGTAGAGGGTTGTGTCTCGGCCTTCTCTTGCTATGCTGCGGTAGAGGGTGCTGGATCAGACTTTTTTGTGTCCTCTTGTACAGTACTTGTTTCCTTTTCTGGCTCGGGTTCTTTCTCTGGTTGTTGCTCTTGTGTAGTGGTTGCCTGTTGTGTAGATTCATCTGCGTTTTGCAGTTCAGGCTCTTGCGTAACTTTGGCTGCTTTTTCTTGTTCCGACTCTGCTTGTTTCTCTTTTTGTTGCTCTTGTGTAGCAGTAGCCTCTTGAGTAGATTCTTTTGCTTCTTTTGATTCAAATTATGTCTCTTTGGTGGTGTCCTTACCTGAAGGTGATGGTGGTGGGCTCGGCATAGGATTATCTTGTTGTTCCATAGACGGTGAAGTGGGTCGGGGAGACTCATGACCTTGGTCGTGTTGTGCCTCTTCCCTTGCCATTTCCTCGGCTTATCTCTGGTCCTCTGCCGCTTTTCCTTTCCTTGCCTCTTCTGGGGCTTCTTTCAACTTCAGGGATTCTGCTTCTTGATACATTTTTTCCAAGGACTCTGTTGGATCTTCAGCTTCTTTTCTGGTGTGATGCTTCCTTTTCTTGTGCTTGTTGGCTATGCTGGACGGCATATTTTTCTCTTTCAAAGAGGGCTTGCTTTTGTACGGGCTCTTGTTGGTGTGCGGCCACGACTTTTCTCTTCATCTCCTCTCTTTGTGCTCTCTTTTCCTCATTATCTAAGCTCGCTGATGTGTCTTTCCAGCAAGCTTTCAGCCGACTCTTCATCAGATATGTAAGATCTCTTGGCTGATCTTGTAGCTCAAGAAGATGGTTGTGCTACCAGTATCCAAGTGTTTTGGTCTGGGGAAGGTGGTAGATTGTCGGCCATACCGATGGCATGTTACGCAATCCTTGTCAAGACTTCTGGTGTACCCAAGTAAGTGATATTTCCTTCTTTCTTTGTACCTTTCAGAGTGGTCAAGACATATTGGGCATGGTCCACTGATTGCCTGGCTGTTGACTTGAGAACTTGCATGAAAGTGGTGGCAACCGGGTGATTTGGCATGGTATACCTTGGTGGCCTTTTAGCTAGGAAGTGGAAATGATGGTCTTATAACCTGGCTGGCTCTTCAACTTGCTTGTGAATTAGATCTGCAAAGGTGGCTACGACGGTTTCTTTGGTGAAAGTACCTGCCGTTTTTCTGTCCCTTGCCCTCATAGTCATTCCTTCTGTGGGAAGTCTGAGTGCTTCTATCACTATTTCTTTGGTTATTACCACTTCGGATTTATTTCCGTGCGGGTTAGAAATTTGGGTAGTTTCATCTTCTTTAATCGTGGATAAAAGCTCGTAAGCTTTTTGAAAATCCACTCCACACGGCTCCAGTTCATAGAAACCTCTGAGTCTTAGCCTGCAATTGGCTTCTTTGGTCTCATGATTCGTGGAGACATCATATCTTTCTTTCGATAGGAGTTGCAACTCTACCTGATTTCCCTCTTAACTCTTGAATCTTCCGATGAACACTGTGGTGTAATGCTCTTCTAGCTATTCTAGCTGTGATGTCTAAAGCACCTCACCAATGACCCATAATCTCATGGGAGGAAAGGGGCCACATGTCAAGTGTAGAGACACATTGCTCAATCAAGTAGGGGTTGTGCTTAAGCACGGGCTATGCTTAAGCAAGGGGGGTGCTAGCTTAGCCTCACAAGGGGAAAGAACGACACTTGTCAAGAGGTTACACACCTTGCCCCAAAGGGAGCCAAGCTCTCAACCTCTAGAGGGCTACATGGCCCAATGAGCTTCAAAGAAAGCCTAGAAAAGGGGGTCGACCTAGATAGCTCTCTCTCTCTCTCTCTCTCTCTCTCTCTCTCTCTCTCTCTCTCTCTCTCTCTCTCTCTCTCTCTCTCTCTCTCTCATTTGAGCATCCCACGAGCTCTCTCTCCCTCATTCTTCCCTTCACACACTCTTGTGAAGCAAGGACTCCATCTCCTTCTCCAAGCTTGAGAAGTTGAGTATCTACTACCATAAGCTCTTGGCTATGGATGAAAATCCACACAAGAGAATGCTTATGATTGCTTATCAATCTCTCTAATCTCCATTAACACTATGCTAAGCTATGCTACAAGAGCTCTGAGTGATTATGTGCAAGGGGTTCTTGTTTTCTCATAGAGATACTTCTACTTCTCTTTTCTTCCTCACTCCCTGCCAGCTCTCCTCACCTTTCATGGTGTTTGAGGTCTTGGGATTGAGACTGGGCATTCTTCAAGTTCATGCTAATCATGTTTATTGTTGTTACCATGCTAATTCTTGGTGAGTGAATCTTACCATCTTCATCTCATCAAGAAGGTCTGAAGGAACACAAACAGTTGTATTGTAAACAAGTCTTCCATCATGGAAGAATCTATAATGCAAATGCCTATTGGAGGGGGGACCGTCTCCACTCTAATCAAGCTCTCTATTGATGTCAATTTCTCTAAACTCTCACTCTCTTTTACAAGTATTGCTCATGCCATGTTATTGAAGTAATGTGTTAGTGTTGCTCTCTCCATCCAAGCACTTTCTTTCTCACTATAAATCTATACTCAAAATAATGCTCAAGGAAATGCTCAATATGTTATTCACTTTCCGCTCCAACTTGAGTTAAAAGGCTAATTCCATTACATTGGTATCAGAGCATTTTTACTTTACCTCTCTCTACCAAAACGGACGCATGGATAAATCTTTGCAAACAAACTCCAAAGTTGGCAGAGATTTGACAGTTAGAATGTCCTCTTCAAGCTCTATCTACTGATATATAGCACGCCTTGAGATTCCTCATATTTTAGAAGATTCTTCTTTTATTCACTTGGATTCCAACAGATTTGTCACATCATAGGTGAAGCAAAAAGATAATCTTCTAAAATATGAGGAATCTCATGGCATGCTATATATCAGTAGATAGAGCTTGAAGAGGACATTCTAAATGTCGAACCTCTGCCAACTTTGGAGTTTGTTTGCAAAAATTTATCCATGCGCCCGTTTTGGTAGAGAGGTAAAGTCAAACTTCTTAAAGGGCCCCTTTGTGAGTCCAAATTTCACCTAATGCTCTCCCAAGAGGAAAATATCAACACATAGTCCTTCTCCTCGTCATTCCGAAAGAGAAGAGAGGAAACAAAGGAAGAAAAGAGATACGAAGAGGTCACCCTCTTCTCCTTTATCTTCATCTTCCTCCTCTTTCGATGAAAGCTATGGATAGTCTCCTAGAGAATACAAGAGGGGAGGACATCGCAAATCATTCCCTGCATGGAGAAGGTCCCAAAAGTTAAAGAAGTTCAAGGAGGCGGAAAGAGTATCTCTTTTCTCACTTATGATGGCACCTTTGGTGCTACTGACAAAGTGTTGGCCTTCATCCAGCAATTTGATGCAGCTTTTGGAGACAAGGGCTTTACAGAGTCCTCCAAGCTATGCCAGGTAGCTATGCACTTTCAAAAATCAGCTCATCAATGGGGGGCTAGCCTTCGTGGCAACAGCGAATCCCCAAAGACATGGAAACTCTATGAGTTTCCATCATGAAGTAATTCTTTGCAAGCGATGCAAAGGAAAAAGTGCTTACCGAATGGCACAGCTTGAAGCTTCTCCCTCGTGAGTCTATCCACAAGTATGTAGACAAGTTTTGGGATTTACATCTCAAGGCTACTGTCTTTCAAAACATAGCCTTTGCCGAGCAAAGGCAACAATTATGTGCGGGATTACCTAAAGAGATGGCCGAATACATCAACTCTCAACGGCCTGGTACTATTAGCGAGGTAATCCATCACACCATGGTTGCTTTACGTATCAATTTCCATCGAGGGGCTGGACGTAATGTCAAACCCATGGACAACAAAGGCAAAAATGATGCAAAGGGAAAGACCAATGCTTAAAGTTCTCCCCAAGTCACTTCCAACAACAACAACAACAACAATTGGTCCAAGGAGAAGGGAGTTTACAAAGGTAAAAACAAACTCTCTCCTGAAGAGCTTGAAGCTTTTCGCAAGGATCATAAGTGTTGCAAGTGTGGGGAGCAAGGACACGGCTATCGTTCTTGCCCCAAGAAGAATACTAGCAATGAGACTCCTAGGGATTCCACCATCGAAGCTCAAAAAGAGGATGCTCATTGCAAAGGCTCATCACTCTCCTATGCTTGGGGAAAGGTAAGAGAGCATGATGCATTCATCTTGTATGCAAGCAGCTCTTGCAACTTTTCTTTCTGGTTGAGCTTATTCTTGGCCCTCTCTGTTGCGTGCATGGCTCCTGTTGATTGAATAGAGTGTTTGATCAAAGTTAGCAGATTTGATGAATTTTTCTCTGAAATGTCTTTTAGTCTGAAACACTAACAATTTTGGTCCAATTTGCTTCAAATCAATTTTTGAACAAGCATAGATGCATAAAAACATGCAAGGAGCAAAATTGTAAAGTCCAAGCAAATGTTTGCAACCAAAGTAAATAATCGCGATTATTTACAACTGAGTATTTTTTTCAGGATTTTGCAAACTTGGCATCGCATGCTTGAAGTATATACCAGACACATGCTCTGAGTGAAATATGGGCTCATTTGGTGCATAGGGTGAAAATGGTACCAGATTTTAGCTTTAGGTCTCTGAAATAGTAGATATAAAGGAAATTTGAGATTTTGAGCTCCAAATTGGTTCAAACTTGGCTAGTAGGCTTAACACATCATGTACTTTGGATGTATGATGACAAAATATCAAAATTCCCCCATTTTGTTTAGAAAGTAAATAATCGCGATTATTAACTTTTCTACCAAAATCAACATTTTTTGGTACAAATTGGTTATAAGCATTGTATAGACCTTGTGTATGCGATATGAGGTGATTTGGATCAAGAAATGTTGTCCATAATCCAAAAATTGGCTTGCAAAGACTTCTTTGAGTTTTCGAGCAATCTTCCAAGTTATAGGTGCTCATTTTTCCTCATACTTGATTTTTGGCATGTAACAGGTGCGTACACATGATAGGTGAGGTGATGATACAATTTCCAAGAAAAAATAGTGCAAAAGTAAATAATCGAGATTATTTACAATAGTGACAATTTTTTGTAAAACTTACAACTTTGGACTTAGACACATTCTATACACCTAACACAAGTCCTAAATTGAATTTGGTCAAGTTTGGTCTTGCCGGAATCACTTTGTGCTTTGTCGAATCTGAAATCACCGCTTTCTGTGACTACACTGCTTGTTGAGTTGGTCAGTCAATTTTGAGGCTTTGGACTTGTCCGCAACATAGTCGTGAAGCAACTCGTCCAATTCTGGCTCATTTGGAGTCAGTTTGACCCCGTATGTCGAATTTGACGCTTTGTAGCCTTCGAGCCGTTTTTTTCTTTTCGAGCGCCTTGCTCGATTGATTTTACTAAACCAATCATATACATTGTATATGAACCTCGTAGGCAAGCTGTCTGTGAAGTCGGATCGGAATTCTGGCATTTGCCAAAAACCTAGCTTCTCTATTGGGGACCCCCTCGACCCCTGCCGAATGGTCAACTGATGATATAGAAAGGTTCTATTATGTTAGGGCATGCTGCAGTTCAAATCCCATCTGATTTGGTCGAACTGAAAGGCCTCTATGGTTAGTATTTTGTCGTAGGTCTTCGTGCACTGCTCGGTTTCTAGGGTTTTTTCTAGGGGTTTAGACTATCTACTGGCTGTACAAAATGGATCATTGACGAGTAAAGAACTTACCCCTCATGTCTCGTGTGAGACGGCGCTGAAAACGGGCAACTATAGACTCCGGAAAGGATGCGCGAAAGAGGTCGAAAGCTCTCTCTACAAAGGCCACAAGTAGAAATGAGGTGGTTTTAGCTTATCCTCGATATCTATACCCAGACTTCCCAAACCGACTTTCCTCAGATTTCCGTGTTAGTCCTACTACGCGGTGAAATCTATGTTAGACTCAAAAATTTCCTTGATCGGATTCCTGTAGCTCATTCTGCAAGAATTTTGCAAAAGTAGGTCCGGTCACCTAATTTAAGCTTCCCGCTTCCATCTTTTGATTTCATTGAAAATTTTTGTGCTTGTCCACCTTGTCTTTTTTATCACCATCATGTCTTCCGTTTTTCCATCTGAGCTTTCTTGTTATTTATTATTTATTTTTGACCTGTTTATTGAAAAAATCAGAGAAATAACAAAATGCTCTAAAAAAGTAAAGTGAAAATCCAATAATTAAGAAAATCCATTGAGAAACACAGCTTTATTTTTTTTGTTGGATTTTTCTACTTTTAAGTCTCATTATTAAACAAATGATAAAAAATACCCAAAAAAGGACTATTTTTTGATACTATATACACTATTTACACTCATCAAAAAGATATTATCAATGAACTCTTCCTTGATAATGAATTATAAGGGCATTATTGGGTAATTTTGCAAAAATCACATGGTAACATTGAACTTTTTCCTCCCTCTTCAAACGTTGCCCTTAATTACTTAGTGACTTTCCACCCCTCCTAGATGGCATACTCTGGGACGACAGTGTGCATGGGTTGAACAATCGTGTCTATGCATAATCGTGATTGGCTCTACCATGCTTTGAAGATCAATGCAATTCAAACCACTATGATGTGCAAGAGTTGGGTCTTGAGTAATTAACTCAAGGGTTTCTAATGTCGAGGTTTGTTGATGTCTTCCAAAGAGAAAATCTTGTAGCTTGTGTGCTCTCTATTTGATTGTACCATCAAAATGCTTCATCAAGCTGATTGCTTGAGCTGTTGGTAGCACTTTTGACTGTTGTCGAGATTTTTCTCACCATTGGTGGCTTGGTTTGCTTGGTGCTGTATAGTGTGGTAGAGTCTTTTGAGACTTAACTCGCCATTGCTTGATTGGTTTCACGGTTTGTGAAGAAGATAAATGCTCCTTTTTCTGCCAAACCAACTTCATGTTAGATTCCTTGCTCAAAGATGCTCGTCTCTATGTTTTAACCCTTGGAACCTTCTTTTGTTTTTTCGGTGAAATTTTATGCACCCATATTTGAATCGGTTTATCCTTAAGCTGTGCTTTTGGTACCCAAATTTACCTGACTCCTTCCATGCTACTTGTAACATTTTCTTGTTGAGGGGATGGAGAAGATTGATTACTTTGTGGTTTGGTCTTCTGATTGCTTCCTTTCCATTCCTCCTTGCTCGGTGCAATTGGAGCAATGAGTTGTCCGCCTTTAGGTGATAGCTTGAGCTGATTTGTATCCCAATCTGGTACTGCTTTATATGTCCGCATCCATGGAATTCCTAGAATCATCATCTCATTCATGTGTTCATCTGGTAAGCATACAAATTGATGAGGTCATGAACATCCATGTACTATGACGTTTAAGTTGACTACTCCCAATGTTGGGGTCGGGTTCTTGTTGCATCCTTTGATTGTCGCTATTCTTGTTGTCAATGCTTGACTTGTTGCCTTCTTGTGCATGGAATAACCGACTGTATTTACTCTAGCTGTACTTTGATGCGCAGATCCATTTTGTCTAACCAATCATCATCTGTTGAAACTGCATCTTTAGGTAATTCCCATTGTCGATCATCTATTTCCAGAGTGTTGATGGGAATCGGTATCTGTTGATTTTTAAGAGCAGCTTTCCATTTGAGTACCCAAAGCCAAGCTCCTCTTGGGCTTCATCAATAACTTGTTGTCGTATAATATTCCTTTGCTTGGCTACATGCATTCTTTCTAGCAATTCATTGGTTAGAGGCAAATTCTATTTCTTTAAATGACATCCACTAATCCAATTGGCCATTGGTTCACCATCTAGGGTGGACAATTTTACTGCTCCACTTGGAGATACAACTTCAATGATAAACGGTCCGTTTCCCTTTTTCTTAAACTTGGGAATGTGTTGCTTAAGGGAATAAACTAAAACTAAGTCCCCTTTCTTGAAGATTTTTGTGATAAGTGGGAATCAAAAAACTGTTTTTGTTTCTGCTTTTGTGCATAGATGTGAGCTACAGCAGTTAGCTTTTGCTCATCTAGCTTCAAGTCTTCTGACAATTCATATCCAGTCCACTCAAGATTCCATGCTACCCTAAATGTCGGCAATAGAAATTCTATTGGTAGTATGGCATCAAGACCATAAACAAGGCTAAAGGAAGTAGCATTCAAAGCTGTTTTGAATGAAAATTGATAAGCCCATAGAGCAACATGGAGATTCATTTCTCAGTCTGTCCTTTCTGAACTAACCACTTTAGTCGACACCGAGCTAAGAATTTTGTTCATATGCTCAGCCTATTCGTTTACTTGTGTGGGTGATAGGGAGATTATTTTTTATGGATGACCATAAAATCATTAAGCAAATACTCAATTACCTCATTGAGGAAATGAGTTCCCCGATCACTGAAATTTTTTATTGGTAGTCCATATCTTGTGAATACATACTCATATAAGAATGAAGCAATGATTCTGGCATCATTCTTTTGAGTTACTTTAGCCTCGGCCCACTTGGTCAAATAGTCCGTAGCTACAATAATATATTGAGCTTGGGTTCTATAAGCAGGTGGCTGTATTGGCCCAACAAAATCTATACCCCATTTTGCGAAATCTCTAGGTCCCATCATTGGTCTTAAGGGCATGCTATCTACACGTGTTGGGATTTTTGCTCGTTGACAAGCATCACACCTTGGAACATATTCTTTAGCATTTGAAAAAAGTTTTGTCCACCATATGCCTGCCATCAAGATTGCTCTTGCGTTGGTCTCACTAGAAAAATGACCTCCAGCTAATCCAGCATGTGCTTGTTATATAATTGGAATATACTTGTCTTCATTTTCACAAAGACGCAAATGTTGATATTTACCTCTCCGATACAATTGGTTCCCAATAAGAGCATAGTCTCTTGCTTCAGTTTCAATTTCTCTTTGACGACACTTACTCATATCCTCATGAAATGTTTGGCTTGATAAGTAAGTAACATATAGTTACTGCACTTAGGAATAGGTGACATTTGAAACAATGTTACATGAGGTATGGGTGTTTGTTTTTGACATTGAGGACAATCCTTTACAAAAGATCAAACATCACTCCTCATAGTCGGCCAAAATACTCCAAGTCTCAAGATTCATTGCATAGTTTGGTCTTCCGCAAAGTGAAGTCCTACTATGGCGACATGTGCTTAACTTAGGTACTGTTTTTTTTCTTTAGGATTAATGCATAAGAGCAATATTCCATCTCAATTTTGTTTGTATAGCCTACTATCTAGTAATTGATACGTAGCCAATTGCTCGATTAACCCGATCATAATAGGAAGTGGTATTCGTGAATCCACTTGAGTTACAATCATCAATGACACAACGTTTTCCGACCATCGAGGTATCATCTCCACGGAGAACAAATAGGCATCGGGTAGATCATCGTCTACCCCTTGAGGTGATTATCCTAAAATAATCCTTGAAAAATGATCTGCTTGTTGATGTGTAGTGCCCTTTTTTACAACCACGGTGAAATCAAATTCCAGAAGAATGATGAACCATCTCACTATTCTTCCTGTGTTGCATGGCTTGTTGACCAACTACAACAAAGCTTGGTGGTCTACAAAGAACACAAACTTGTTGGCTAATAGGTAATGTCTATACTTTTTAACGGCATAGATCATTCCTACTCCTTCCCTTTCAGTGGTGGTGTAATTCTTTTCCGCCATGTTCAATTGTCGGCTAGTATAAGAAATAGGAAAGTCAATTTTTGTGTCTCTTGGTTGAGCTAGTATACAAGCGATAGCAAAATTGGAAGCATCTACATGTATGTGGAATATCTTATTCCAATCTGGTGCTTTCAATATTGTAGTTGAGGTGAGAGCTTGCTTAAGCTTCATGAAGGATTCTTCATATGCCTCGGTCCACTCAAAGTGTTTTATCAAGCTATACATGGGTTTTGCAATTATAGCGTACATGTAGATGAACCGTCTGTAATATCCACAACGCCCCATGAAGGCTTGTACCCCCTTGACTTATGTTGGTTTAGGCAAATTAGTAATGACATGAATCTTCTCAATATCAGTAGCTATACCGTTTTTAGACACTATATGTCCAAGAATTTTTCTTTGTCTACCCATAATGTGCACTTTTCAAGATTTAAGCAATCCATAAAGTCTACATTTTTCAAATACCTTTTTGAGGTGTCCAAAATGATCAGCCCGGATTGATGAATGTACGCATAGACTATCCATATATACTTCTAAGAATTTCCTGAGATATTCTTTAAAAGCATGGCTCATCAACCTTTGAAATGTGGCTGGAGCATTAGTTAAACCAAACGGCATAACCCGATAGGCAAAAATATCCCATTCTGTTGCAAAAGCAGTTTTATGATGATCTTTTGGGTCAACCAAAAGTTGATTGTATCCCGAAAAGCCATCTAAGAAGCTGTAAGCCTCTTTTCCTGCCACTTGTTCTAAAATATGCTCAACGATTGGAAGAGGAAAGTTGTCTCTAACAGTAGCTGCATTCAATTTTTTGAGATTAACACACACTCGTAATTTTTCATTCTTCTTGGGTACTACCACAACGAGACACCCAATTTGTGTGTTCATTTTTGTAAATGAATTCGGCTTCCTTTAGTTTTTCAATCTCTTTTTTTATCTTCCTCGCAAATGTTTCATCATACGTGTATGGCCTTTGTCTACTTGGTTTCGCATCATCTCTCATGGGTATGGTATGTTGACAGATTTCTAGATCAACACCCTTGAGATCCTTGTAAGACCAAGCAAAGATATCTCGGTATTCTTTTAGTAAACTCAACAAGAGCTCTTCTTCTTCTTCTGTTATATCATTTGCCATGTAAGAAGGTCTAGGCTCTTCTCTTGGTTGAGCCAGGTCTGTCTTTTTAGCGTTTTCAGGCCCTTCGTAAGACTTGCCCTGTTTACGTAATTCCCTAACAGGTTATTCGACTATGATTTTTTGATCTTGGAGAGTATACTTTTTGTAATGGGATGGAACGCTCATTACATCCTTACCATCCTCTTCCGTGGTTTCCATTTCAGTCGTATATATCTCCTTTAGAGCTTTTTTCAACTCTTGGTATTTCTTTTTCCACTCACTTGGGTCATGAGTGGTTTCTTATCTTGTGAGTTTGCTTGAGTATCTTTCGTTGATTTTCTCGATGTTTTAGACATTTTTGAATTTTTGTTTGAAGGATATCTGCCAATGATTTTGTCCTTGACACAATCATTAGCATCTATCTGCATCAGGAATTGTGTTCTCCTGGAGACTGATGACATAGGTCGTGTTTTCAGGTTTCTGGTGTCTCTTTTTCGTCTACACCATTTTTATCTTCTCAATTTTTGGTTGGGAAAGTCAAAAAACTTTTCCTCCCCTCCTTTCAAGAGTAGCTTAGCTCTCATATGTTCTTTTTCTAACCCCAAACCTTCTGAGGTAGTTGAGTGTTCATCTAACTCATCTGTTGCATCGTAGTAGAGGTCTGAAAATACTTGTTGAGCTTTCATCAAGTTCTTGAATTCCTCATCTTCGTCTTCAATGTTGAGGATTGAAATCATTTGGATGGAAATTATGTCATAGCCATCCTCATTGCAAAATTAAGTAGGGAAAGACGTATTCACACATACATCCATTGTTGCTAAAATTTAAGTCCACTCAAATGGCTCAAACAAATGCTCTAAAAAGGGTTCAGGTACATAGGCTTCGTCTGTGCAGTCCCTTTTTAGGATACATTCTTCTCGTTTAAAACTTCCATTTTCTGAAGCTCCACACATCCAAATAGGAGTGTCTTTGTTTAACCAGGATGGAAGCTTAGTTTCAACCAAAGAGACTGAATCAAACTCTTGGATGGGTGTTTTCAAGACATCTCTATAAGTGTGATCTTTTAGACACTCTTGTTATAGATCCCACTTGCTTCAAGTAAAAATAATTGTTTTCCCAATCTTGGATAAGCTATACCTGTCGCATGAAAGGTCTTCCCAATATGATTTCATAATTAAGTTTTTTCCCAAAGTCTACTATGGAAAAAGTGTGTTGATATTCAATTCCACAGGAATTGACTATCACCTTTCAAGCATCCCTAATGGTCTCTCGATGTGTCCGTTAGCAAATTGCAATTTCATTCGAGTTTGTCTAATTGCCGGTTGTCCCCGGGATTCCCATACTGCTTTTGTGGCTATGACTATGCCTGCTCCACTATCCAGTATTGCCATGGTTTCAATGTCATTATATTTCACTGAAAGGGTGGTGTTTCCTTCTTCCCCTTCGTAATATTCTTCGACTTTGTTCATGGGAAAAGATCGAATCTCTTTGTTGTCCATTTCGTTTTTAATTTTTCCAAATTTTTTGAGATTAACTCCATTATCCCCACCTTCTCTAGGATTTTCTGTAGATCATTCTATAAATATGGTTTGAGTTTTAACAGTTCTCCCAAGGTAAGAGTGCATTGGATGGGTGTAGATATGATTGAATGAATGTTGTCTGTTCAGCTCTTTCACTCGAGTGGTCTTACACACTATGGATTCATCTTTGTTATCTCCCAAGTAAGAGGGTAATTTTTTCAAGGTCAATGGTTTCGACATTCCTAAAGCTTCATATCCACAACCCCCATCCAAGGATTGTACATCCATATTCAGATCAGAAGGTAGGTTATCTAGCCAGACTTCTTCTAGAGGAGCTGACTTAAGAGTTAGGCTCCCATCATTTATCTCTCTAACGTTTTCCCATAAGTGTCCTCGCCAGTCTTCCTCTACGAATGGAATTCCGTCTAAGGAGCTTTCGTTGTCTGACACTATAAGTTTTGGTTCTTTTGTTTCAAGGTGGGGTTCTGCCACCACATAGGGTTTTTCTTTAATGTCTCTTACCACAAGCTCTTCAGGTTTTGCAATACTTTCAAGCTTGGGTTTTTGTTTTTCTAGCATTTCTTGCGTGATTCTTATCAAATTTTGATAAGCTTCCAGCGTAGCTGCTTCCATGTCTGGAGAAGGATAGGTTTTTCATTTGTTTTCCATGTTTTGGTCTGCTTTAAGTCCTACTTGGTAGGCTTCTAAGGCATCATTAATAGGCTCAAAAATTTTATCAACCAGAATGGATCCTCCAGATTTCATGGTTGTTTCCTTGATTTCACTTCTAGTTTCTTTCAACTTTTCTTGAAATAGCTTTTTTGCTTTCTCCTTGATTTTAATCCGTTGTGTTTGTTTTCTCATCTCATATCTTTTGCTTCTGCTTCTTTTGATTCTTTGAGAGGAAACTTTTGTATTTTTTGAATAATCAGAGGAGTTGTGTTTCTTTTTCTTGGTATGGCTCTAGTGATTACCTTGATTGGAACAATCGGTTCACTCTCTGATGAGCTACTAGGTATCACTTGGACTACGTCTACTACTGTTTTATCCTTGTTTAAAGGATTTTTAGGACAATCTTTCGAAAAAGTGTCCTCCCTTTTTGCAAAATTATATACAATAGGCTTCAACTGGCTTGAATTTTTTGTCAGGATCTGGACATTCATTTTTCCAATGATCATCTGCACCACAATTGTAACGGTTTCCCATTCTTGGCTTAATCATGGATCTTTCCATGGGAGGTATGACACCTTGATTAGCTACATACATTGGTGCGAGCTTTGGTGGAGCATAAGTCACAGTTTCTTCCATTGGTGATGGATGTGAATTATACGAATCTCCTTCTACCATTATTGTAGATGGACTAGGCTTTGCATAGGGTGTAACAGGCACTAATGCTTGTTCCTATATGACTCCTTTGGAGTGCATATACTTCACAGGCACTGCATTATGTCCTGGGTACGGAGGTTGTTGTCCCAACAGAGGTTGAGGTCTTTCCATACCCATTGGTGGTTTTTGAGCTTGGGCCATATTAGGATGATATCTGTACATGGGTTGTCCTTGTGGCCTCGTGGGCACGTACTGAACATTCCCATCATACTTTGGTCTGAAGTAGCACTCGTGGGTCTCATAGTTGGTCCATTTACCCTCAATTGCACACCATTTTTGTGGCCTAATTGGTTGTCCCTATTGAGGAATCCCTTGTCCTGGTCCCCTCATAGGTGCTTTTTGTATTGTTCATCATGTTATTCATCCTTTTGAGCATATCCTCTATGGCAGAAAGTGATGTTGCAGCAGCCATTCCCACTTGTGCTGGTTGAGTGGATGTTGCTTTCTCGCTTTGGTTATCCTTAGGGACATCTTCTTCGTTAAAAATATCACAGTTGTCAATAGCATCTAACACACACTCTTCTAGGGTTGTATACTTTTTACTATAGAGTATAGCATGAAGTTCTTTGTATAGCAATCTCTCAAGAAACAAAGATACGAGTCGTTCTTTTGCAGGTATCTCTAGCCCTCGGCATCTGACAATGTTTTGTTTCATTCGAGTTACACAATCCCTACCAGACTCACCATGTTTCTGTTTAAAGATGTAGATTTGAGCTACCGTATTATGTTTGATCCTCGTTTTGGAACAAGCAGCTACAAATCCTTGAGCTAATGTGTTCAAGTCCATGATTGACCTTGGTGGAATGTTTTGGAACCATGTCAATGCTTTTCCTTCTAATGTCATTCCAAACCTCTCTAATTGAGTATGAAAATCGAATATACGTTTTGCTCTTGGAAGTTGCTTAAAGCTTGCTAAGTGGTCGTATGGATCCCTAGATCCACTGTATTTTTTGATTCATTTCTTAAAATCAGCTAGCCTCACACGTCTGTTTGGTTCAACTCCCGATCTCCTGACAGTTGGTCCTGTTTCGAATCGTTCAAACCAGTCTGTTGGAAATAGTGACTCATGTATCCCTGGAATGGCCTTAGTGTCACCCGGTTTTCTACGTGATGAGGTGGTTTCTGGTTTTTAAAAATTACTTGTAGATGATCTCTCACGGTATTCATCTCTTGGAATTGTTTCTGGTCCTTGTCCCAATATCCAATCCCTTATGGAATACCCTTGGTATTTGGTTTGTTCTACCTCCTCGGGAGTCATCATAACAAAGTTGTTGTTATAACAATCCCTAAAAAGGTAGATTGGTAGGTATGTTGATCCCTTATCTTTGATCTTGAAGATATAAATGATCTTCATGGCCATTAGTTGTCTTGATTTGGCATGCGAAGTCCACAGAAGATCTTTTATGTTTCTATCCTCCCAACAATAGACTCCGATCCTAGGATTATCCGTACTAAGCCGTTTCAAAGGCTTCAAATCTACTTGATCGTATCCCTCAAATTCTAAAGTTGGTGGTCCTTCTTTTACTGACATATCTGGGATTATGGTGTTTACTTCTAACCCCCATTTGTCTACCACATCAGGGTTTTTGACTTATACATACTGAGTTCCGTTTTTGTCCATGTACATTTTTCCTTGTTTGTTTGCCCTAATCTCTTCTTCGAACTCAATACCATGGTCATCGATGCGAATAGCATACTCCATGGCGGTTAGTCAAATAAAAAGAGAGTATATGCTTATAGCGCATTGTCATTCCGATTTTTGAGTGAGTCGAGTAAGAAGACATTTCAAATGTTGAATCTGAAAAGTGTTTGAGACTTCTTCAAGGATTGTGTGCAAGGAATTGCCTTGATTCACGCTTTCTTTGGTGGATATTCTACTGGAGGTTTCTCCGAGTATGCCCTGATTTCATAGTATACGACTAGATCTAAGGTTCATATAGACTTATGAAGCCCTGGTTAGAGTACTTACCTTTGGATTGACCTGTCGTCAATTTGCACTTGATTTGATTGCAACTTTCTGTCAAGCTACTGATTCCTTGTGTGCAACCTGATTCGTGTACGAATTTGATCAAGTTAGCTATTCTTCTATATTGACTTTCAGATTCGACTTTAGCAAAAAATCAAAGTTTTAATCTGCAACCTGGAAACTGAGTGAGCGTGTACCAATTCGGATCCGATTGAACCCAAAATTGCCCAGTGGTTTTGTATTATGCTGGTCTAACACTGTATGAGTTCAAAAATTCAAACTAATGTCCCTAGGTAGCAGCAGTAAATATTTATGATTATTTACTGTTGTCAATTTTTTACGCTTTTTGGATTGGTTTGGCAGTTATACAACTTGTTAAAGTCCTTGGACAGGTTTCAACAAGTTTGGATAAAATCTCATCAAGTTTATCAATTGTTTTGTGTCCGTAGACTCTGATTTTGAGAATCTGGCTTAAGTCTCACTTTTTGGATCCAAATTTCACGAAATTGATTTGTGGGGTCTACTTGATATGCTTGAACTTGTGGTATACTCAAATGTGCAAAATTCTCAAGTTTTGAAGCAAATGTAAATAATCGCGTTTATTTACTCCAGCTATATTTTTGCAACGTTTTGTCCCAAATTTGACATAGATCTGTTAAGTACCTCAAGTTAAGGTCACTAGACAAGTTTCATCAAGTTTGGACAATTTCTGGTCAAATGGTCATCAATTTTTTTCCGCAGACTAACTTTGCAAATTTGGTCACAATTTTCAATCCAGTGATCCAATTCTTACCAAATTTGGTTTTTGGGATTATTAAAACATGGTAAAACTAGTGGTATGCTGACTTGGTCAAAAAAGTTGAAAAATGGGGCAGATATAAATAATTGCGATTATTTACAACTGACAATTTTTTGCATCTTTTTGGTCAACTGAGCATGTGCACATGTTTATCACATCAATATAAGCCTATGAATCAATTTTCATCAAGTTTGGACAATGTTTTTCCCAATTTACACTCAAGATTCAAAAAGTCAGTACAAACTTTAGTTTTTACCCAATTTTTTGCCAATTTGGTGATCCAAATCGTTTGGACCTTTACAAAAGTTGTTTGTACACATGCAATGAGTCAATGGTACGAACCTTGGTCAAATCTGAACTAAAAGTTAATAATCACGATTATTAACTCCAGGCTTGAAATGAACACATTTTTGCAATTTTTTCAAGAATAGTCTTTACATGAGCTATGTTAAGCCTATGAATCAAGTCAAAACTTAATTTGGCCTAAAATGTCAAGAAAAAGTAAATAATCTGAGTTTTGGTCAACTCTTGAAATTTTTACCTCGAAGTGTCCTTGAGCTTACCACTGGTTCAGACAACTTTAAATCTTACTGTCCTTTCGGATTGAGTGGTTTCGAGTCTTTTCGTTTTATTTCTAGCCGTAGACCTAAAATTCTGCAACTTCCAATAACAACTCACACTTGATTCTTTCAGAGAGAGCAATGTTCTAAAATCCACCTCGGATCCTACTTACCCTACTCCTAGATTCTCATGCAATGGGGTTGTGGAAGTGTCCACAAACACTCGTTTTCTTGTTTTTAATGGTTTTGAGCACTGATCTTAAGACTTGTCTCGTCTACAATCATCCTCAAAATCCTAATCTATTTCTACAATCCTACAATCCTAAAGGCACTCAGCAAGTACGATTACTTCCAAGCTACCTCTACACAACAAAAGACGACAATCTTAAGCTATGCGGTTTCTAAAAGAAAGTTTTGAACTCTATGTGATCCTAGAGAAAGTTAAAGGATAACTTCACAAGACGCTTGTGTTTTCTCTAGTTTACGTCTCTTCGATCCCCGACAGCAATGCCAAATGTGGGACACATGTCTAACCTCACCACCCTATCTTATTGCAGTATTAGCGAGAACCACGATTAATTTGTCAACCCATGGGATGAAGCTGAGTCGACTAGTGTATAGAGGCTACAAGAGGTTCTCAATCTCTCGGAAAACAACTAACAACTCGCATCTAACTCAAGCTACACTCAAGTGACTGAAATCACCAAAAACCAATCGCTCATCAGTAAACAAATCACATCTGTTACAACATCAAATGACATCCAAACGTAACGAAACTTTTAGGACATGTTTATAAGACCTAAACACACATGCTTATGGTCTCAAATCCAACTTTAGGTCAAGTTCCAAAATCACGATTATTAACAACAATAGATTTTTGACCTAATTGTTTTGGACCCAGAATGCATCTAAATGCTTAGCAATGATGCCCCAATACACCGTCTATGCTTAGTTTTTGATTTGAAAGTGTAAATTCCTAGTTATGATGAAATTAGGCCGCAGGTCGGCGACGCCAAAAGCTACAAATTACTGTGAACTGCTTACGTCAATGCGTAGAGCTCTTCCATGTGGTTGCAATGCAACAAACGCAAGTGCAATGTGACAACCGGGGAGGGAGTAGGAAGCACGAGAAGGAGAGGAGTGAGCGTTGTTAGCTCACACTGTGTATTTTATTATCCCGAACTTAAAAATAACTTACAAAAATTGGCTTTTATATCTTAGCCACTCATTAATTACATAGTTTATCCGAGAAAATAAGAAGGATGGAAGTTATAGGGCCGGAATAGTTTAGTCAGTTTTTTTATTATGGTCCCATTTCCTCTGCGAGACAGGAGTAGGTCTCCTTCTAGGGTTATAAACCTAAACCATTGTCAATTTTCTTGTTTAAGGACTCTGTTTAAGGAATTTTCCCTACAATTTTCTTGTTTAAGGACTCTGACTTTAGTAGGACTAGAGACGTGTCAATGGTCCCATCCCGATCTTGGTATTGGCGGGTTGGGGATGTTACAAGTGGTATTAGAGCCTAGGTTTCAGATCCTGGGTTAGTTTGGAAAAATTTCGTACTCTCTGACAATTTTTTAAAAAAACAAGAAAATATGGTTAGCTGACCAAACGCTTATGCGTCGATAATTCAGGAAGATCATGTGATTGAATATCGCAAGTTCCAATTCTTTGAGCTTATTTACAAGAGTGCTTGTCGTTCTCCAAACTATTTTTTCCGACGGAGCGTGATGGAGCTACTGATGAAGGCTCACACTCCTCATTCGACTCGAATAGATAAAGGCTGGGAGCTCGAATGGAGCAATGAAGATGGGACTTATTATATCAATGCTTTGAAGCTGGGATGTCTTACCACGGATTTAAAGAAACTACGCTGGGCTGAGGAACTGAGAGTGGTTCAATTGTACTACTTCTTGGGTACAAGCTCGAGTATCACTGTTCCCACTTACCCAGGAGGCACGGGGAAAACCCTTGAACGAATGGGTATGGGATAAAGTGGTGGAGATAATTCCATATCGAAGAATCAGAACTTTTTCTCATAATACCTCTAAGAATTTGGATTTTGTAATTTACTTTCCGATTTCCATTGAGTATAAGAACTATTATACAAATCAGTTAGAAGATTGTAGAAATCTGACTATAAAACACCAATCGTTTGTATCACTATATTCCAAATCAGCAAGCTATGCGGATTCTTTAAAGGCCGCAAAAATTTACAACAAGTTAGGATGAGATATCCTAAGCCTCTTTTGTAAGGCTATCCTTGTAAATATTCACCTTATGAATAAAGAACCAAGTATTTTGAAATCAGTATCTTGATCTTGTGTCTATTCTAAATATAAATCTTAGCCGTAATTTGTCAGTCTATCGATCTTACGAAATCATGTAGATACCTGCTTCTGTTCTTTATACCACGCTTGTTTCTTCTCAAACAAGCGCAACCCCCCCAACTTCAAAGGTAAAGGGGTCAATGTGGAACGAGATGCAGAGGTATGGATCAAAGCCATGAGGCACACGTCAATACAGGATGCCCTTCTCAGGGCTAAGCCTCTTGCAGCAGCTAAAGGAACCAACTCTACAAGGAACTATAAGGGATTTAGTAACTTTAGGGGAAAAGCCAGGGAAAAATTCCAACCAAGAATATCAACAACGTGGAGTAGCTGCAGCAGTGAACTTGGAGCAGACCTTCCCAAACGTTAGGTGCTATGGATGCAATCAAATGGGGCACTATAGAAATAAATATCCTGAAGAGCAAAATCTTTGAACTTCTGCTAGAGCCATTCCTCAAAATCAAGGAGATAATCTAGGAGGAGGTAGAAATGGAGGACGAGGTAGAGGAAGAGCAAGAGGAGATAGATCTTATGCAATCATGGGAGAACCAACCATATGAATGAGGGAGATAAAAGAGCCACTCGCTTGGCCACAGTTAGCAATCTTAGAGTTTTGTAAACCACTATAAGTCAATATTGTAAAACTTTGAGTTACTTATATAATGGTATACACGATTTTCTTTTTCAAAATTATTTAAGAAATCTAAAGTTAAGTTAGTATTCAATCAAGAAATCAAAGGTTGATCTAGCCAATGAGACAGAGGTTCTCGATAGTATGAACAAAATTTGAATCTTGAGATTGAGATAGTTATTAAGAAACCAACTCCCATTCTTTGTGCACACGATAGCCTTCCTTGAAAAATGACCTAGATATGAAAGTATAAATGTACGAGACTAATAGGAAGCCAAAAAAGAACTCTTGGTATGATACTTCTTAAAACCCTTTACATATTGTTGGTCAACCAGGTTACAACACAGAGGGGGTACCTCTGGTGCAATATGGAAGCTTGTGCCGAATGCAGATTGCTCAAGATGGCAAGAACATGCCGAGCGCATTTCGAACGTTGATTGCTCTGAATGGTCAGTTAGGCCGAGCACGTTCATGTTGACAAAGTGGATAAATGGATCTTTTATAGTATGGATTTAATCTGGTTTTTGAGATAATACTAATGGTTTGTAAAGGTTTTTAAGATAGGCTCAACATTGAGAGTTTCCTAGGATAAAATTGAGTAACAAGCAATCAGTAAGGAAGTGTAGAAACTCTCACCAGAGTGTATCCTTGAAAAACTAGAAAGAACTCTTAGAATAATCAGTAACATTTGGTAAAGTGGAAAGATTATCCTACCAAAGATGCCACTTGGGAGGATTAATTTCTCTTCTCAAAGACTTTTCCAGTTTCGGTTTAGATGAGGACATCTCAAATTCTTAAGTTGGGGTGATTGTAAGGTCTCCACCTTTCTAGCTGTCGGGAATTAACTTAAGCTTTAGGAGAAAGCATTGATCAGGCAATCAGGTAAAAACACTAGCTCAAAAGCAATAAAAATTGGTATTTTTGGAATCTAAAGCACAACAAACCCTGGGCTAGAATTTTTCAGATTTAAATTCGAACAAAAACTGACCCCGCTAGTCCTTCCAGAAGATTCAATGTAAATTAAATTATTAAGAAAAATTAAAGGGTTGCAGTAATCATTTAAGCATAGACTTTACTGAAGGCCTCCCAGATATTTACAAGATATTTACCAAATAAGCAAAAATAGGTCAAAATATAGCAGAATTGATATTTTAAAGCTGGCAGGTAATGGGAGGGTCATCACTGACTTGCTAGGGACTCACTTAGCAGCAAGGGGCACCGTCTGGAGCTGTAGGGATGCTTGAGCTGCAAGTTACTGTCATATTCAGCCAGTGAGTGCCCAGAAACCTATAAATACGACCCCTTGCTTCACAATTTGGACAGACTCGGAGCCTTGGCACACTCTCTCTCATCTAGAGAGACCTCTATGCAAAAACCACTAAAGATCAAGCTCTAGTTGGTTAATTAAACGGTAATTAGCCCTAATCTTTCTTAATTAGCAAAGCTAGGTTAACCTATTTACAATTTTCTTAATTAATTGAAGACTAATCCTATGTATACTCAAAAATTCTCTCTTAATTGAATATTCTCTGCTAATTATTGTGATTAATCTTAGGGATATTAATCTAATTAATTATGATATCATATTAGGACTGAAATTATCTATTTTAATAATAAATTAATGGTAATTATACTAATTAAGTTTAGATTAAGATGAGATAATTATCAGAGCTGTGTTAGACTATCAATATGCTAGAAAAATTATCTTGTAATTTTATGAGTGATTTGCATAATTAATTAAGCAGAACTACACTATTTTTGAGCGAAAAATAAAGAAAAAATGATCAATTAATCCAAAATTCTTGAAGATAATTATCAAAGGTTAATCACATCTTAGAGAACCCATGATAATTATGTCAACCTCAGATAATTAGTTTACCTAATTATCTTAGTAGAATTACATTATTTTTAGGACAAATTAAAAGGGAGAAAATAGCAAATTGATTCAAAATGATTTGAGATAATTATCAGAGTTAAATCACATCTTAGGAAACCCGTGATAATTATCTTAATCTCAAATAATTAGTTTACCTAATTATTTGAATAGAATTACACTATTTTTTGGATAAATTAAAAGGAGGAAAATAGAAAATCAATTCAAAATACTTTGACATAATTATCAGAGGTAAATCACATCTTAGGGAACCCGTGATAGTTATGTTAACCTAAGATAATTATTTTACCTAATTATCTTAGTAGAATTACACTGTTTTTAGGACAAATTAAAAGGGGGAAAATAGAAAATTGATTCAAAATGCTTTGAGATAATTATCAGAGGTAAATCACATCTTAGAGAACCCGTGATAATTATGTTAACTTCAGATAATTAGTTTATCTAACTATCGTAGCAGAATTACATTGATTTTACGACAAATTAAAAGGGGGAAAATAACAAATTGATCCAAAATGCTTTAAGATAATTATCAGAGGTAAAACACATTGTATGAAACCCGTGATATTTAAATCAACCTCAGATAATTAGTTTAACTAATTATCTCGGCTTAATTACAATGTTTTTAGGACAAATTAAAAGAGGAAAAATAGCAAATTGATCCAACATGCTTCGAGATAATGAAACCCATGATAATTATCTTAATCTCAGATAATTAGTTTAAGTAATTATCTCAGCATAATTACATAGTTTTTAGGAGAAATAAAAAGGAAAAAAATAGCAAAGTGATTCAAAATGCTTTGAGATAACTATCACAGGTAAATCACATCTTATGGAACCCGTGATAATTATTTATATCTTAGATAATTAGTATAACTAATTATCTCAATAGAATTACACTGTTTTTAGGAGAAAATACAAAGAAAAAAATAGCATACTAATACAAAATGCTTTGAGATAATTATTAAAGGCAAATCATATATTATGAAACCAGTGATAATTATGTTAATCTCAGGTAATTAGTTTAACTAATTATCTCAGTAGAACTATACTGTTTTCAGGGGAAAATAAAAGGGGTAAACTAGCAAATTAACCCAAAAAACTTTGAAATAATTATCAAAGATAAATTACATCTTAGGTAACCTGTGATAATTATCTTACTCATAGATAATTATTTTTGATAACTATCCTAGTAGAAAACCACTATTATTGAGGGTAAATTAAAGAGGAAAATTAGTAAATCATGTGCTATGATTACATGCTATTTATTAGAGTTATATTATAGGATAAAGAGGTCGTGATAATTATTTCAAGATTAGAAAAGTAGTATAGATATTTATCTAAGTCAAATTATACTAATTGTAGCTAAAAACTAAAGAGGAAAAGTAGTAAATCATGCTATATGATTACATGATATTTATGAGAGCTAGATTACATGATGAAAAGGCCGTGATAATTATGTCAATGTTAGAAACTTAGTATAGATATTTATCTAAGTCAAAATATTCTAATTTTGGTTAAAATTTAAAGGAGGAAATGAATAAATCGTGTTATATAATTACATTCTATTTAGTAGAGTTAGCTTATATAATAAAGAGGCGGTGATAATTATTTCAAGGTTAGAAAAGTAGTATAATTATTTATTTAAGTCAAATTATCCTAATTCTAGCTAAAAATTGAAGATGAAAATTATATAGTTAAGTTGGAAAATAGTAAGATAATTACCAGAGGTCAAAAATATATTTATCTACTTGTGATAATTATACCATAGTTAATTAGTGAGGCTAGGAAATTATAATTGACCAAAAGTCCTATTTTTAGCAAAAGATTAATTAAAGTAAATAGACTTTGCGATCAAAAGTTTTTAGGAAAATTATAGTAAGTGTAAACCTATGATATAAAGTTGAGGAAATGAATTCTTTAAGAGAAAATAAATAGAATAAATATTAAGCTCAAAATAAGTAGATTCCAAGCTTCAAATTCGATGGGGAAATTAGGAAAAAGATATTCAAAATTATAAGTAAATTAGGATAGCTTAGAAAACCCTTAAGGGAAGCTGTGAAAAAAGTTATCATGCCTTTATAGGAAAATAATAAATTACTAGGTCAAGAATTTACCAATTAAAACTACAAATTTAACCTGGTTACGGTTGAATACAAAGGTTAAGTCTAGATTTCAAATAATGTACCTAATGATTAGACGTTCTTTTTATAAGGATAAGAAGTTATGGCACCTGAAAGGACCCAAGCCAATCCTACATCTAATGATGAGGGCAGAACTCTAAAAAGAACTAGAGCGTGATCACATGACGATGAAGCTGGGCCTAGTAATAGGCCTACAGAAGAGAGTCTTCAGGTGCCAGCGTAACAATAGATGGTTGATTAGTCCCAAGTGGGTTTTCCATTATTCAATTAAGTCTTTAAATATTTTAAGCTCTTTCATAAGCTAACATTGCATACGTAAGGAGTGAGTAAGGATCAGAAAAGGAATAGTTGGTAAAAAACGGAAGTTAACTTCCAAGAAACGAACGTGCATTTGTTTGTAAAGTAGGAAAGAATTGTTTGGGTTAAAATTGGTTGAATTAAGAAAGATATGATTGATCATCCTTAAGACAGCTTGTCTCAAGACACCTCCGACTCCTTGGTATATTTTGATGATAATGATGGCTTTCCAGCCACACAGATAAGTCGATTATCCCCATGAACGTTGAGTTTCTACTCCATGTTATGTCTTGATGTTTCTACATAAGTTAGGATACTGTTTTTTATCCTAGGAGAGCCGCCCGCTTGTATGGGCAACTGGTTCGGTGTATGGACACCCGGAACCTTGGGTGGGGGTTTATCCACTCCGAATTATGAATAAGGAATGGGTACCGTTTTTTCACCCTGAGGTGATCTTGAGACAAGAAGAGTATTGGTCATGGTTATTATGGACAATGTTTTGATTGACAATACCTTGTCTTAAGTTTAAAGATGTCTGTTTGCTAAAAGAATGTTTCAATACTGTTTTCAAGGGCTGCTTTAATAAAATCCTGTTATGAAGTATAAAAGGAATCATTAGTTTAATTGTGATAAGAACGTGATAGTAATTAAATAACAAAAGAATCATGTGTGAGTGCGGGGTGGTAAGTGGGGATTGACTAAGGTTGTCAATCATGGACGAGTGGACCTGATTAGTCAGGTAACTATCCATTTTTGCGCACTAAAACGTTTAGAAACTTCTTCACGTGGAAGAGGAATCCACTAACGGTTGTGCCTTCACATATGTTACGGGAAAAAAGCGTTGGCTAAGGAAACCTTAATCTAATGATGGAAGTTATAGGGCCGAAATAGTTTAGTCATTTTTTTTATTATGGTCCCGTTTCCTCTGCGAGACAGGACTAGGTCTCCTTCTAGGGCTATAAACCTAAACCATTGTCAATGGTAAGGGTGAATTCCCTGGAATTTTTCTTGTTTAAGGACTCTGACTTTAGTAGGCCTAGAGACCTATCAATGGTCTCATCCCGATCTTGGTATTGGTGGGTTGGGGATGCTACAAAATCCTCCGCATTGGTCCTCATGATGTGCTTGAATCCTATTGGATAGTCTTTAAAGGGTTCAATGAGAATTTAGATGCATAAAAATGAATAATTAATTTCTTTCTCTCAAAAAGGAAAAAGAGGACACATGTCCAAATGATATAATTAAAAAATAAGAGAGAGAGAGAGAGAGAGAGAGAGAGAGAGAGAGAGAGAGAGAGAGAGACAGAAGGGTAGACCAAGCATGAGAGGGGGGTATACTCTTCCACACACACACACACATTCTGTCATTGTGTGGAGTAAAAAGTGAAAAAGCTCTATCTCCTTCTCCAAGCTTATTTAGAAGTGGAGAGCCTACACCAACACTCTTGGCTATGGAATGCAAATCCAATCAAGAGCCATGCTTCAATGTTGAATCTTGCTATCTTCTTCATCTTCATTACTATGCTATTATGCTATGCTAAGCAAGAAGAGTGATGATAAGAGACGAACTATTTCTTTCTCCTATGAATGATTCTTCTTCATCTTCCCTACTACCCTCATTCCCCGCTATCTCTCTCCATCTTCGAAGGTGTTTGAGGCCTTGGGACTAAGTCTTGGGATAGTTAATGCTTTTTGTAAAGTTTATGTTATGCTCGGGATACGTGAAGCTTTCCATCTTCATAGCATCACCAAGGTCATAAGGAACACAAAGATTGTATTGTACCAAGTCTCTCTTGATGAGAGAATCTATAATACAAACGCCTTTTGGAGGGGGGATTGGCTTCAAGTAAATTCGGTCCTCAACTATTGTCATGCTATTTAATACACTCTCTCTCTCTCTCTCTCTCTCTCTCTCTCTCTCTCTCTCTCTCTCTCTTGCAAATGTATTGTTCATGCCAAGTTAATTAAGTACTGTGTTTATGTTGCTACCATCGATTAAGTTCACCCTCTATGTTCTCAAAGTGATCTCACAAAAATGCTCACTTTACCTTAATTCCTCTATTCTCAAAGTTCATATGCCATTCCTATTACATACTACATCGGTAACACGGAGATGTTGGTGTCCTTATGGTGAGTCAACTTCCCTTCCCCTTCCAAAAGAAACATTAAGGCATCCGCTAGTAACATGACCATATGATGTTTGTATGCAAATTATTATTACCCTTTAGATTCAAATGTCATTGTGTTGGTATTGCGGCTATAGAGCATCTTTCAAAATAGAAGCATTTGTTTCTGTATAAATGTGGAGTTCAGATCGTTAACCAAGATTTATGAATGCGATATAATCTGTTATGTGCATGTATATATAATGTTGTTTAAGCATTAAGTATATAAAATACTTACTCGGTAACACACCCGTAAAGAGTATTTTATGTCTGTAATTGTTATTCTTAAGTGTTCTTGTCAAAATATATCATATCTAACCATAGCATATTTTATTTTTAAAAATTCAAAAGATAATTTTGATAATGTAATAACTATCTATTGAATTCTTTATCGATCATTGTTGCATTAATCAAAAGATACATGAAATCCAATAAAATTATCAAGAAATGCTTTTATACTTATAGCATATTAACCAAAGTACTCATAACAAGGTGAAGAGTCATGAAGGCCTACTAAAGATAAGACCCATCATCAAGAGATCATGAGAGTTATGGAGAGTGGGTATAAATGAATGCTTATAATCATGTCATTTTTTTGTATTTTAATAGAAAATGTTATTGTCCCTTAGGTATCTCCAATCTCAAAAAAATGAAAACCTTTCAAAACATCTTAAGTGCATAAGTCAAGGTTGAGTGTAAGAAATGAAAAGACTATGAAATTGAAAAGTCAAAAGACTCTTGTTATCCATGTAAAGAAGAGACTATCGACTGCAGATCCATTTATGTTTTTCTTTTGTTTATTTTCCTTTAAAAGTTTTCTTCTCTTTGGAGTGTCCTTGCATTTCTATTGAAGCCATTAAATATACCTTTTAATTGTCCATTATACACACAATCACAAATAGCTCACATTGATATTCTAAAACAAAATAATATGAAAAGGAAATAAACTAAATAAAGGGACCCATTGTCCACTTAAACCAAAAGAAAATTTTAATATTCTTGTAAGGAAAAGGCAGGTCTAATAGGCATAGGATATAATAAGATTTAAGAAAATATTAGTTCTCACATTTTGTGAAAATATTAAAGGGACTCTTTGCCAAATTAAAACAAAAGAAAATTTTAATGTTTTTATAGGAAAAGGTAGGTCTAATAGGCATAGGATATAATAAAATTAAAGAATTTGCTAATTCTCACATTTTGTGAGCAAATTCTATGTAATAAAAACAATAAAATAAGAAGATACATTAAAAATCTAAACAAAAAAATACTTTAATGTTTTTTTATAGGAAGCATATATTTAACAAGCATAACAAATAATTAAACAATTTAGTGAAATGAAGTTTTTTGAAGTCCTTAAATGAAAGCACCCTTTATCAATTCCTCACACCATGGGATAAAACTCGCAATTTCTACTCTCATTAGATTGAATCTCCATAGATCCCACTTCAACTTAGCAATTCAAGGTTGGCACATCTCAAATAAGCACCACACAGTGAGCAACCTTGACCTCACAACCTCACTAAGCGAGAGACAAATATTCGGAATGGGCCACTCTATCTGTGAGGTGTTTGCTACACACAACGTGAGCGTAAACATATAAAAAAATGGTAGTCTCTTGCTCCTAACTCTATGACACAGCCTCTCCTGTCAACCCTAATGTCACACTCCCACCTCCAATTGGCTAGTTGCCCACCATTTCCGACATTCCTCTAACTTTTCTTGTTATTTCCTCAATTCAAAAAAGAGACATCTCACTTTGATTCTTACTAAAAAAAATCAACCGAAAACCGTATGCCTATCAATATAAAGTTTAATTTTTTGTTCTCTAAGGTCTTTTTCAAGCACACCTAAAAAGTGAATGTAAGCTTTAGAGAATAGCATTTAAAAGGCTAGGACTTTTAAAGCTATTAGATAATTAGAGACACTTGTGTAACAAAAAAAATTGAAGGCCCTTCACCCTTGGGGTACTAAGGTCTTTAGGAGGTAAAAAATTATAGCGTGTTACTTTTGTGCAACCTCAATAGTGACTACCTCCCAATGAATCACACCTTTGTAAAATAATAGTCCACGTTTCACTAAAATTTGTACTCTAGTGTTTCCCTACTAGTCTACAAATAGCTTATATAGACACAACTATAAAATTTTTATACATACTTTGATTAAATTTTTTATAGCAATGATGTTTTTTCAAGAAATTATACACTATACCTTTTTATGGACGAGTGGCTTCGTCACAATGAGCATGACTCTTCAAAGATTCAATTTTTTTGACATTGTACCTTTATTTTCAAAATGAGGGATTTAAAATCGTATTAAGAAACACACTTGGCTTAGAAAAAGGGCATGTGATTATGTAACCTTAGGTCAATTTACAAGGAGATAATTGTACTCGTCGCCAGGATACACTTATCAAGGATTTGCCTATTCAAGATGCCAAAGATAGTAGAGGTTTTAGTATATACAGTCTAGCCAGTCAAGCTTTTATCTTTTCTTGGTGGGAGTATAGAGTACTTGATGCGGTTACCGGCTCTAGTATTTTCTATTGGTTACCATGAGAATCACGTTAATAATTAACATAATCACATATTTTCTATGTGTAATTACTCATGTTATTAACATTATCACATGATTTTGACCACGTTGTCAAACATTTTCTGGATGAGCATAATGTCATCAAGTCATGCCAAAAAGCTTGCCCACTAGCCTTATGTATATATGCGTACATAGCCGTGCAAGTTTTTGAGTGACCATGTACAAATTCATGTACAAAGGTGTGATTTTGCCAAGCTTGAATGCTGATGTTTTGGGTTGTTCAAGTCCCCAACACATCTACTAACATAATATGGAAGAAGGGGGAGCCATTTACACGTGTCGCAATCTGCGACCTGAAGGCTAAAGTCCAAAACAAAAACAAGCCCCTTTGCACGCGATAAAGAGGGAGAGAGGGGGAGAGAGAGAGGACGGCTGGCTGTACTTGGTTTTTGATGAATACTTTCAGCTGTGCTTTATAGCTTGTGAATCGGACTTGTACATCATGAGTTATAAGCATCCGAAGTGGGCGGTCTCAACATAGAAGGTGATTGCAGGTGCATGCGACAAGGGTAACTAGGATAACTTGACAATTGGAATTAAAAATTTTGAGGTTTAAGAATTATTAAAATTGTCGAGGACTCGGGCTCCAAGCCGTGTGCTACATTGTGTCATTCGGTGATCGGAGCAACAAGTTACGCTTGGGGGAAGTTATCCAAGAAGCTCTCATGCTTTTGGAGAAAATCTGGAAATTTTTGGGCATGAGGGAGTTGGGAAGCTTGAGGAGGAAGTTCCATGTGGTGAGGGCATTATCCCACATGGGAAGGGAAAAGTGGAAAGTGGGGGGTTTATAGCCTAAAGGGGGAGCCCATTATGGGTGTATTAGAGTGAGATGAGCTCTCAAAGCTTGCCATTCAAAGACTCGTGGACACATAGGGGAGAAAGGGTGCATTTGGGAGTTCACACTCAAAGTGGACGTGGAAAGTGGAAAGTGGAAAGTGGAAAGTATATAGCCTAAAGGGGGAGCCCATTATGGGTGTATCCGAGTGAGATGAGCTCTCAAAGCTTGCCATGCAAAGACTCGTGGACTCATAGGGGAGAAAGGGTGCATTTTGGGAGTTCACACTCAGCTGGACAAGTGCTTGGACACTTCTTTTGGTCCCCCTCCCCGTCCACTTGCCCCCACCCCATTCCCTTGGTCAAAGGGTCACCGACACCTCATTTTTTGCCCAAAAAAGGCCTAAAATGAGCCAATTAAAAGATGACTTGATAGAGAGCCTTGTCTGTTAAGAAGAGAGGGAAAATTCTTGGGGATAAAAGATAAGGAAGACCCCATTTTAATAGCTGTAACACTTGCATAACTTCTAGAGAGCTCATTTTTTAGTAAGAAAGAGTACACCCCCGGTTTCAAGTGGCCATAACTCTTTCATCCTTCATGTGTCTCTTGCCTATGGATACTCTACGGACAACTCCATGAGACGAGCTTCATCCTGATGTCCTGTTTCTCCTAATTTTGTGTGTGCTCCATGCTTGAAGGGTTTTTCATAAATCTCTATAGGTGTTTATCACAGGTGTTTCTGGCGGTGTAATAGTTCTTCCTTCC
The DNA here is from genome assembly GCF_014529385.1 of Adiantum capillus-veneris. Taxonomy (NCBI): domain Eukaryota; kingdom Viridiplantae; phylum Streptophyta; class Polypodiopsida; order Polypodiales; family Pteridaceae; genus Adiantum; species Adiantum capillus-veneris. The sequence continues at coordinate 77,298,252 of NC_140941.1, read as the reverse complement.
AACGGTCTGGTTCGTGCAAGGCTATTAGAGGCACTCATTTTTCTTGCCGCTTGCATGCTAACATGTTTTGGTGCCTCCACAGAGGAGCAAGTGCTCCCATGCTCCAGTTCTTGATATGTCTATTCTGCATGTAGAGAATGTAAAAGGGATATGGGTCCTTATGGACAACCGCCTATGTATGTGAAAATTGTGGACAACAGTTGAGGCAATCATATAATTGGATTGCAGCCTTTGGAGGGTCATGAGGTTTTGTGAAGCCAAGCAGTGGGGGCCGGGTTACCTAGTGTGAGATGGATTAGGTACTGGAGAGATCCATGGACTTCCTTGAGCTTTCTACGTCACATGTCAGTGTTTTTGTGGCAATCAAACATGGCGGATGATTTCCCACAATTTCATGGATTGCATAATGAAAATGCACAGACTTTTATTGAAAAATTGAAAGTCAATTGCTTAATGTGTGAAATATACTAGATCAAGCTATATTGTTGTGGCTACTGCAATACAGTTTACAAGATGAAGCAAATGTTTGGTTACACAATCATGAAAAGTTGGTGCAGGCAGCACAAACTCCAGGGGTGGTTTTGGACTACAATCATGTGAAGCAAGCTTTTCTGACACAGTACAGATCCATTGAAGTACCTGATGAAGTTTGGCATGAAATTTTGGGGTACACTCAAAAGATTAATCAAAGTGTTGATGATTTTGTCATTCAGTTCACCCTTTTATGGGATAAATGGGCTTGAGCTTTGAGATATGAAATCCATCCATCCATGTTAAAGAAGGATCGTTTCGTGGCAAACTTAAAAAAAAGTCTGAAGTTCAAAGTTGAGCTGAAAAGGCCCACCACTTTCGAGGGAGCAGTCACTATCGCCAGGGAGAAAGAATGGAAGTCTCAAAGACTTAATGAGTATGGAAAAGCCGTCCTTGTGCAAAGTAGTAGTGGCCAAAAGGAGGAAATTCAGGTGAAGACTGGAGCCCAACCCGCTCAAAGGGTTGCTAATACTGAACAATTACAACAAAATATGCAAGACATGATGACCATGATGTAGGAAAATCAAGCAGAGGCCAGAGCCCAACCTGCTCAAAGGGTTGCTAATACTGAACATTTACAGTGAAATATTCAAGACATGATGACCATGATGCACGAATTGTGACGAAGTGTTCTTCGAGGTGGAGGTGGTCGTGGTAGCGGCCGTGGTAGAGGAATGGACCAGGCATGTGAAGCTCAACCTAATGTGAATGCAGGTTGTGGACAAGGTGTTTTTGAACTGTAGAGGAGGTTCATTCCTACCTGTTATAATTGTGGTGAACTTGGTCATATCAGCACTTACTATTCAAAGACAACAAGGATGGGAGGTGATACGTTTCCACTTCCCCAGCAGATTCCTAGCAGGGCTAATGATTATGCATTGGATATACGGGTAGATCAAGGTATTGAACAGGAAAATTAGGCTCAACCTTTAGTGGTCATGTGGGTATTGTGTGGGTTGAAAAGAAAGAAGCACATATGCTGCCCGTAGGCAAAAGAGAGGAAAGGCTATGGTGCACCAGGTCCTAGCAAAAAGAAAGGGAAAGAGAAAAAGAGTGAAGATGCAAAAGCCAAGAGAAAGAGAAGACCCCATAGACAGTTTGAAGTAGCAGATTTACCTTTGAGAGAAGGCCAAACAGCTTACAGCTTAAAGGAAGACCTGATTGGAAGGAGAATAGGTTGTACTTTTGGACAGTTGATGAATATTGTGCTCAAAATCAAAAGGCAGTAGAAGTCTTTAGTGAATCCAGGGAAAGAGCCGAAGCATGGACAAGTCAAAGTGTTGGTTGTGGGAAAGTTACCCGACATTCGTCTTGTGGTGAACGCCTGGCACAAAAGTGTGGGCATGGGAGAGGCCTACATTGATAGAGGTGCTCAAGTTTGTGTGATCATACAGTCATGTGTCAAAGACTGGGTCTCATTACATGCGAAAGCTTTGGGTTTTGGATTTGACTAGCATGCCAAAGTGAAGTGTTTGGGGATGATTAAGAATTTGGAAGTTGAAGTCTTTAATGTGAAGGTTATAGTAAACTTTCATGTTATGCCAGCTGGCCTAGGAGATTTTCTTCTCATTTTGGGACGACCTTGGTTGAGAGATGTTGGTGCTGTGCAAGATTGGGGCAAGGGCACAATCTATGTGTATGGCAAGAAGGGTGAAAAGAGGGTGTTTGATATGACTACCAAGCAACCTATGGCACTAGAAGATGTGAGTGAGAATGATGAATCCAAAGTTACCAGTGAAGATAGTTCTGAAGATTCAGAAAGTAGCTTTGCCTCTAGTCCAGTGACAAGGGTGAAGTGTCATTCTTGTTGTGGGATGGGGAAGAGGGACAAGTGGGTGAAATATTGCAAGTGTCAAGGAATTAAACACTTCAAGCCGTCTAGAGCAACTTGAAGAGATGATGCAGCCTAAACAAGAATTGCCGGTGAAGAAAGAGTTGATTCAAAATATGCTGAGTACCGATCTGACACAAGGAGAAAGAAGGGAGTACTTAGCAATGTTAGATAGGTTTCAAAACCTTTTTATCACTTCATATCAAGAAATAAGGGTTTTTGTTGGAGATCCTGTGAAGATTGAACTAGCTGAAGGGGCAAAGCCAATACGATAGAAATTAATAAGGATGGTTAAGGAGCAGATGAATGCTTTAAAGGAAGAAGTGGATAAACTTTTGGACATAGGGTTCATTGTGCCAGCTGATAATGTTGAATGGGTGAGCCTTGTAGTGGTCACTCCAAAGAATGATGGGCGTTAGAGAGTTTGTGTTGATTACAAGCCATTAAATGCAATGACCAAGAAAGATCCTTACCCTTTGCCTTTCATTGATCAACTTTTAGATGTGGCTGGCTTTGAAAGATACAGTGTCTGTGATGGTTATTCAAGATATTTTTAGCTTATCCTTGCTCCTGAAGACAGAAAAAATACTACTTTTATCATGCCATGGAATTGTTTCTGCTTTTGCTGCCTTCCTTTTGGGTTGACAAATGGGCCCGGAGCTTTTGAAAGAAAAATGAATTGGGTCGTTACCCCGTTCCTTGGGAAGTTTTTCAAAGGATTCATAGATGATTTTTGTGTATACAATTCAAGGAAAGAGCATGTTCAAAATCTTGAAATGACTTTTGCAACGTATGATGAATGCAGGGGTGAGTTGAACCCTAAGCAATGTCATTTAGCACAGCCACGGGTGAAGCTTCTTGGACATGTGATTTCAAAAAATGGTATTGAAGAAAATCTAGAGAAAGTGGAGGCTTTTTTGTTGCTATCATCTCCAAAAGATACAAAGCAATTGGCCACTTTCATATAGAAGGTTACATCTCTATCTTGTTTCATACCTTTTGCATCACAACTATTGTATCCATTACAGCAAACAATTAAGAATGATCCCTTGGAGTGGTCTTGTGATTGTGATGATGTTTTTGATAGAGTCAAAGAAGTTTTGAGTACACTACTCATTATGCAAGCTCCTGACTAGGAAAGGAATTTTATGTTAGCCCATTAATGGGAGATGATTTCATTGGGGTCATGTTGCTACAAAAGGGGAAGGAATCTCAATATATGAAGCCTAGTCATTATGCTAGCAGAGTGAATATTCCTCATGATAGAGATTTTTTTAAAATTGAATTGGTGATGACCAGTATGGTTTATGCTTGCAGACGATTTAGACAATACTTGTTGCAAAAGTCGTTCACCTTTCGCACTAGTTATTTATTACTTCCTCAACTGTTCAATAATTCAAATATATCCAAAAAAATGATGAAATCGTTTATTGAACTTCTGGAGTTTCAGTTCACCTTTTTGGTGGAAGAGACTACTCGGGCTACCCTAGCAAATTTACTCACTTATAAAGACACTCCTGTTTTGTTAAAGAAGAGATGGTCTGAAAGAGGAAAGTCAAGACTCTGGCCATATATGATGCTTCATTGTTTTATTTTGATGGTTCTTATCGAAGAAGTCACGATGCTGCTTTAGGAGGCATTCTCATTTATGATGCACAAGGAAAAGTTGTAAGGAATCAAGGGCTGAAACTTGATGCAAAAAGTAACAATAAAGCAGAGTACATGGCTCTTGAAGGTGGTTTGCACATTTGTTTACAATTGGGAATTAAACGCTTGCAATTTAAAGGAGATGCCTTGTTGGTTGTGAAGCAAGTATTGGGAGTATGGAAGAATAAGAATCCTAAATTGAAGAATTTATGCTTCAAGAAAAAATTGTTGCTCAAAAATTTTGAAGCATGGAGTTTGATGCGTATTGAGAGGTCTCAAAATGAAGAAGCTCATGATGCTGCCCAAGAAATGATCACTTGTGTGTTTGTGCTGAAGAAAAATGCCCCTTTATATCATGGGAGGGAAGTGCTATCAAAGGAGATGGATTTTTTGTTGACAGGTGTCCTACCTGAAGGTTCACCATCCTCCAAAAAGTATGCATTTATAAGAAAAGCCAGGAAATACAAAATGCTTGATGATGTGCTTTACATGAAAGGAAGTGATTTGATTTTGTGTTGTGCACCCTAGAAAGAGGAAATTTACAAGATTTTGAAAGAAAATCATGAGGGGTCTTATGGAGGCCATTTTGCCATGAAGATCATGTTGCATAAAATTTTTCAAGAAGGCTATGTATGTCCAAGTATTTAGTGGGATGTTAACCACTTGTGCAAGTCTTGTTTGCCTTGCCAAAAAATGAAGAAGAGAATTTTGAAGCCCGAATTACGACAGACAATTCTAGCTTTTGATGTGTTTGAAAAATGGGATCTTGATGCTATTAGACTCTTACACATGACTAGTAAAAGGAATGCTTACATCTTGATGATAGTGAATTATTTGTCACGTTGGGCAGAAGCCAAGTTTTTCAAACTAATCACCATTAAAGAAATGGGGAAGTTTATTTATGGGCATATATGCTGCAAATTTGGAGCTACTTTCTGATAGAGGACCAAGATTTAGAGGAGAGCTGTTTGATTTCTTATGCGAGAAGCTCAATATACAACATAGGTACAATTCTCCTTATTATCCACAATGCAATGGTCTTAATGAGAGGTTCAATGAAAAGTTGGTGAAGATTTTAACAAAGATGACCCAGACACATAGGAAAACTTGGGATTTGGAGTTGCCTTGTGCATTATATAGAACTGCTATCAAAATGAGCACAGGATTTTCTCCTTACCACTTGGTTTATGGCAAGGAAGCTTTATTGCCAATTGAAGTGGAGATTCCTGCACTCAAATTGTTGTCACTCAGAGAGGAAGAGAAAACAAATACCTTGCAGAAAAGGTTGTTGGATTTACAATGTTTGTAATTGGACAAAGTTTTAGTTTTGAGCTACTATGAAGAAGTGTCATAGAAGGCTCAACTAAAACCTAATGAATGCGTAAAGGATAAGGAAATTTAAAAGGGTGATCTCGTGTTGCGATACAATAATAAGTTGGACAATACCTTTCAAAAAAAGTTTCGAATCAAGTGGGAAGGTCCTTTTACTGTTGTAAAGAAGTTTGATAATGACACATATCAATTGGCAAATTTGAGCGGTGCACAACATAAATATCGTGTTAACACTAGGTTGGTAACCTAATAGGAAATAAAAGTGTCCTTTCAGAATTTTGAAAAAAACCTCCAAAACCATAGTAGATCCACTCATTTTGTGAAATCCTTTCATGAGGTTATAGTTCAAGGCCTACTACACATGGAAAAAATAAGAAACTTGTAAAATTTCACATCTTTGGTCACACCAAGCCTCCAAAGTTGATGGACCAGTGCATTTTCATCAAAATAGTCATTTCTTACGTTTTGTTGCATAAAAATAAGATTAGGGAATTTTGTAGGACTTGAGATAAATTCCCTAGTTAACTTCAATGGTTGGTGATGAGAACATATGATTGCTTCTCACTCACTATTTTTTGTTTTGCCAAAATAAATAGGTACAAAAAAGTTGAATTTTTACCATTCTGCAAACCTATCATCAAAGTTTCTATAGCCACGCTCAATACAAATAATATATGCATGTTTTCTTAGTTTCCTATTTTCCTTTATGTTCATAAGGAGACATGGAGCATATCAAAAGAATAATACATCTCTTACCAAGGGTAATCTTGGGGACAAAGATGAAGTGCTAAATACAGCAAACATGAAAAAACTGGGTTCAACATTATTGGCTAAAAAACAGGATTTGACAATTTCTGTAATTTGGTCATAACTTAAAACTTTAATATTTATTTCTCCCTAGAAGCATCAAGACATGTTGAGGACTACTAAAGATATTTCTCTAGCATTATAGACCTCACAAAAATGAATTCTAGAGTGGTATAGTTGCAAAAAGTTGAAAAAAGCCAAAAACAGGAGCCGTTTTTTCACACAGTTTAGGTTGTGAAATGTTGTGCAAGGACAAGGTTAAAGATGGAATTGATATTCCAAAAAAAAGTCGAGTTTTTTTCAGCTCACAAGACAACTTTCTAGATAGATAGCAGCTCAAAATGCATTTTGAAACTCTTGACATAATTCAAGGAAAATGGTCACTTAACAGGACATAAAAGTGTCCCAGGACATAAAAGTGTCCCATACACATTTCCAACCTTTGTTTTTCTATTTTTGCATATGCATAAGTCATCCATCTTTGCTCTTGGGTTTGGTTGTTTTTGAGTCAGACTTCGCATGATTTTAAAAGTGCATCCAACTGCTCATTACTTTTTCTACCAGCACTGATCCTCCTGCTCCTGCACTTCGGGGTTCCTTTACTTCCTTGGGCCCTATTGTTGCCGCAATGTGTGAGCTTAAACTAGTTAGATCCACTAACCGCTCCAATCTATCCTTTGTGTGTTTTAACTCCTCGGATAGAGCCGTTTGCTCTCGTTCTCTCCTGGCTTTCATACGCGTCTTTCTAGGTTTCCAAGTGCTTCTCTGATTTTTTATTTTTGCACTTGGGGCATCGGTCTTTGGCTCTTCAATTATGGGTTCGTTTGTCATTCTTTGAGCTTGCGCTCGTGTCACTGCCTGAATAGGTATTACTGTCTCGTTTTCTGACCCTCCACTGGAAGGCACTACTTCCAGCATGTTTAAAGCAGTTTTTTCTCCTCTGCTCGGGTTCTTAGGGCAATAAGGAATCAAGTGAGTAATTCCACACTCGGTGTAATACGCATTGACTCGAATGATTTCATCAGGAGGACAATCCCTTAGCCAATGATCTCCACCACACTTGTAGTAGGGTACCTTAGGCTGTTGAGGTGCTCCTTGAGATCCTCTTTGTTGGTATGCATGCCTCTGCCCACCCATGCCTCCGTTGGCTATGAACAATAGTGTTCGCTCATCCAAGATGTATCTTCCTTCTCCTGCTGCCTGTGCAGTTGTTGGTGGTCCGGTACTTCCAATCATGCTCCATGGTTCTAGCGTTGGGATTTCTTTCGGTGGATAATAGACAGGATTTGCTGCATATCCATTGGAATCTTTGTAATATGCATGCATAGGTACCAAAGCCTTCTCTTCTCATTCGTTTACCGTTGGTCTGTATCTTATGCCAAACAGTCGTAATCCTGGTAGGGGTGGTTGTTGCCCCAATACTAGTTGTGGTCTTTCAATACATATAGGTCCTGGTAGGTTGCCTGCTTGATACCTAGGCATCGGTGGAAATTGAGGAGATGCTACCTAAGCTTGGGGAGCATAAGGTCTCTCTGTCTCACATATCCCTTGTTATGATAACATTCCTCCGTCACATGGTTTGTCCATTTTTATTCAATAGCACACTACTTCGGCTGCTTAGCCTGAGGCTTGGCATACATATTAATTTTTTTTAGTGCTTCCTCTACAAGCTGCTCCTGGCTTACATCTACTTCTCCTTTCAGTGTTGTCTTAGCGGACTTGCTTCTACTTTGTTGTGAGGATGAATCGTCATCAAGATCCTTGAATTCACCCTCCTTGTAGACCGCACAATTGTCTACAAGGTAAAGAGCCTCTTTAGTTAACACATTTAACGTCGTGCTCCTCCTCATATGTAAGTCCTTCTGGAGATCTGCGTTCCTTAGTCCTTGAATAAATATAAGCATAAGTCTCGACTGAGTTGACAGTTCTTCCACAGGGCAGAACTTCACATATCTTTTTAGTCGTAGGGCTGCCTTTCGCATAGATTCCCCTTCTTTCTGTATGAATTTATGGATTTGTGAGACTGTATTATGAGCGATCCCCCTTTGTAATAAACTCGTCAAAAACCTCCTCCATAGACTCGAAATCTCTACGCTCCACAGAGTCAAACCAAGTAGCGGCATCCTCTTCTAGGGTAAGCCCAAACCCTGCAAACTGAGTAGGGAAGTCCAACCCTTCTTCAGCTCTAATTACACGCACAAAGGCTGCTACATGATCCCTAGGATCTCTGTTTCCTGTGTATTTCTTGTTTACCCATTTTTGCACCTGGGAAGGTCTAATTCTACGATGGTCTACAAATCTCATCATTGGTTCTCCTCGTCCTACTCGATATACCTCCTATGGCCTTCAGTAGTGGGAGGGTTCCTCTCCCAAAGGTGCCCCTAAGCCATTATTTTTTATGCTTCTTGCAAGGGGTGGTTCATCTCTTCGAACTCTTTCTATGGGTTGTCTTCCAGGCTCTGCCGATTCTTGAGTTTTTGGCTTACTTTTGCCTTGATATCATGAATAGAGTGGTGGTTCTTGTAAATCTCTTAGCCCTCCTGCGGCGGCTGGATAACCATCTTTGTTTCGGTCTTGTTATAATGTCGCACTTTGTTGAAGCCATGCCTGCAATGATGGTTGGGTTGCTTGTTGGTTCTGGTAGTTGAACGTGTGTTATCGGTTAGAATGTGATGTTGTCTTGTACTCTTCTGAAAATGGATTTGTTGACTTGCTAGGGGTATAGGTGGACCTTGGTACTTCTTCGGGTGCATATGTTGATGTTTCTGGAACTGTTGCCTTTTCTACCTCCTCTGGGAGAATTCATTTGTATTCTCGCCCGTACCTGCCAAGAAAAATGATATCCTTCCCCATAGCAATTTCATAAGACAATAAGTAAAGAACCTTGTCTTTGCTTAATTCATTTGAGTAGGGTTCTTTGCATCAAAAATAAGAGACTATCCCCTCGCTCTCATGCTTGTAAATTCCCACATTCTCATTATAGATAGAGACCCTGGTTGTTTTTTAATCATACATAAAAAGAGCTCCAGGTCGATCAATTTTTGGAGGCGGCTCTTGAGCCTCTGAGACCATTTTTCCTTTTGCCACATTATCTCCATATCTATTGTAATCCTCAGGGTTACTAACTATCAGATAGTGGTTCCCCTTTTCATCTCAGAATCTATCTCCATCATCATAGACTCAAATTATTTCCAGTATTTGAGAAGGTCTTTCTTCTATACAAATACACTTGCATCCCCGATAGTCAAAATAAACTAGGGCTCCCCTAGAGTTTGTTCCTTCGAAGAAGATTATAGTGAACTTGGCATCGTTCAAAGGGTTTTGGGAGGTACTTCCTCCTAGCATTGGTCCTTCACCGGAGAAACCTCTTGGCTGTTGACTACCCATCATGAAGAAGGACTTATCTGATGAAGTGTCAGTATCACTACCCTCCTCAATGATTGGTGCTAATGGATCTAGCTTTGCCTGAGTTACACTCTCCCCAGTGGGCACTAAGCCACCTTGATCACCTGCCACTTTTTGGTCTCTAGGAATGTGTCTTCTTGATCTTAAATTCATCAAACTTAGCAATGCAATTTATCACAAATCCAACCACTCACCTGGCAAGGGATCACTTTCCGCACAACTTCTTGCCTTGCCGCTGAATATACCTGTACACAAGCGTTTAATTCTGGCAATCGAATCAAAGCATTTAACCGCTAGAGGTGGTGTTAGTAATGATTGGTATAACTGGAGGGTTAACCTCAACCACTACTGTACTCTATACACTTTGGATGTTATTGATTAGGTCTGCTAATCTGAAACTGTACTTTACTCGAGTGTTTGTCAGTTTAGAGGTAGAGTCTGAATTCCATCTTTGCTCCATCAAAAGGTCAAACAAGGTCCAATTTCACTTTTGAAAGAAGTTCTGGAACTCTTAAGTCAATTGAAACATCACTCTATGTCCATAGTCAGATTTTTACTTCAATAAGACCCTGTAGACATCCTACACGTAGTATGTCTACCTGCTTTGTTTGACTGAAATTTGCACTATGGATTCCCCTTTATGTGCTGAGTCCATAGCTGTTCTCACTTTTTGATTTGGACATATAAGCTGGTCAACTGATTAGAAATTTGTTCCAGCAGCCTGATATTGATCTGACCAGTCAAATCAACTCCAATTTGACTGGGATGCTTGCCTAAGGCTATACAACACCTTGCTATGTCCACATTTAGATTTTGACTTCAATATCATGCCTTAGATATACTACGTGTAGAATGTCTAACTGCTCAAAATTGATCCAAATTCAAACCACAGACTCCTCTTAAGGTGATGATCACTTTGGTATGCTCACAATTGGATTTGGAGTGCTAAATCATTGTGAACACATCCTATGTGTAGGATGTCTAAGTACTCTGTTTTACTCCAAACTTGAGCCACAACTTCCCTTGGATGTCAGCAACCCAATGTTATGCTTAGATTTTAGTTTGGATTTCAAAAGACCCCAAATTTAGCTATTCTAACCATTTTCAGTAAAAAATACTAAAGTCTGCTTAAAACCCAATTTTCTCACCCAGTTGAGATGAAACCTTTCTCATGCACTCAATAAATCATGTAGATCATGCTCATGAAGACATCCTATGGTTTTGGTCTTAAAATAATGCCTTGGGCCCAATTTGGGTAAGATGTCTGGCAATTTCCGTCTTTTGGCCTTATTCTGTCAAGATATGGTCAAGTTCCCCCTCCTCAAGTGAATATAGTGTAATTGCTACCTTGTGAACACACTGGTCAACTCAAATTTTCAAAATTCTCACAAGAACACCCTGTAGACATCCTATACGTAGAATGTCTACTGTTCCTTTTCTCTGACTAAAGTGTTACTTTGCCTTCCCTATGCTCTCAGCAAGTGCCAATATGCCTTACAAGTGCAAAAATATGCAAATTTCTCTCAATTTAAACCTTTTCTCAATTTAAACCAATAGGCCTTTGATGAGCCTAACAACAAATATAACATGCATGCAGTGCTCCAGATCATAAATCATGATGTCCTACTTACCCTACTCCTACTCATCATGTGAGATGGTGATTTTGGTGTCTCGGTTGCTTCCTGGCCACCCCGAACTCTCAAGCTATCCTTTCACCATCTCTACCACTCCAACTCCTACTCTCTACACCACAACTTAACTAATACCTAAGTCGAAGGATCTACGCCAGACACACGCTCCCTAGACTCCTCCTAAGACCTAGAGATTTCACAACCCTATGATCCTATCTAAATGTAAAATAAGACTGTGGCAAGCCAGAGAATCCCTATCCTCAAGGACTAGTCTCGGTCACATACCTAGGGTTTTCGTCCTCGGCAGCGATGCCAATGCTGGCAGATACGCCGCGACGGACATCAGCACAACGAGAACTCACCTAACAAGATTTGTCAGCTAAGGACAAAGCTCGACCCGCAGGCGCATGGAAGCAAGCATAGGGTGTCAACCTATACTCGACCAACTATTGACTACTTCCTACATAGGTCTCTACCCAATGTCTAAGTTACAGCCTTCAAGAGGACACAAGAGGAGATTTCCTACAACGCTTTCAAGAGCCAAATACCCATCAAACTTTCTCGAAACGGTACGGAACTTGAAGGAAGCCCTATTAACACCAATAGGTCGCTCTACCCTAAGGTCCATGAACGAAAACCCCAACCATAAACACCCGGTGCAGAATCACGTAGGATGTTTGGTCGAAATTTACAGGTCGTCGTTTTCGAAAACTAAAGTGCCTAATGTGTCGTTCTACTCATTGCGAACACGTGGATATGTTGAAATGCAAAAACGGACAACGTATGCTCACGAAATCGCCAGATATAGCTCATGGGTCGATCTCGCAAAGCCGGGCCGTATACCTACAATGTAGGTATTGGCATGTAGCTCTCTTCGAGGGCAACACGCTGCACTTCTCCGCACTCGATTTCGACCACCAGTGCGCGCGTAGCGTCAAGATAAACTCTCACTCTCTCTCGTACACAGAGTACGCTCAACTCACACAGATAAAACTTATAAAAAATGAAAAGGTTTTTTGCATTAAGGTCAAAAATGGTATAAATACCTTACAATCTCAAACCTTAATGTTCCAATTTAACCATTTACTAAGTCTAAATGTCAAAAATGGGATACAATTTGAAAGCTTCCGCAAGCCCCACTATTTACAAAGGTAAAATGATGGTTTCTTCTCAATTAAAGAATAATTACAAAGGAAATTACTATCCCGCCAAGCAATCATCCTCCGTTGAGTGTGTCCAACCGCTAACAAGGTATCAATATTGGCCTTGAAAAAAGGCCCTTGATAAAACAAAGCCAAATATATCATTAAAAATCATTTTTTTGTTAAATAACAAAATCTCCACCGAAATTATCTTCACTTGCCTATGTGGAGTGAAACTAAATTTAAACATTTATTCTATGTACAGTTGAAAATCTTTGGTCTTTACAGTGTACATTTTGAAAGGGTTTTCATTTCCTTGTGCATGTCAAATATGACCCTTCACTTTTGCATTTTACATTAGATGTTTGAATTAGACTTTTGTGAAGTGAAGCAATGCATGACAGGCCTTCTTCTTGCTTGAAATTTTTAAGATGCATTATGTATAGTATAGATAGATAGATTTGCGAAGTGAAGCAATGCATGACATGTGGAGGCCTTCTTCTGGCTTGAACAATAGTATAGATAGATATAGATATAGAAGTATAGAAGGAAACATAAAGGAGAAAAACAAACCTATGATTTCTCAAACTCTACACAAAAAGTGCAACAAAGGTGTCAAGGGGGTTACACCAAATCGAGTTGAGGCATAGTGCTTTCTCTTAAAAACTTAGAAAACTTGCATATGAGAAATTTTAGGGACAACTTGATTATATTTGAAGGCTTTTACACTCAATTTCTCTATACTTTGTAGGTTTCCTCACCTTCAAATCTCTAACTTAAAGATAAACTTTCAAAATTTACCGGTGAGATAACACTAAATTGAGGATTTTTCAAGCATTTGACTGTACTTTACCTTTTTTTTCAAACATTTTAGACGCAAATTTATTATATTTAAATGTTTTTGCACCAAACTTTTGTGCATTTTATAGAATAAGTGGCCAAAACGTTCTTTTCATTTCTTTTTATAGGAATCTTTGGAGATGCTTTTGTGAAAAATAGGATGAAAGCTAAACTAAGTGGAAAAGGGGCTGGGGGGGGGGTGGGTTGTATGTGCACTGAGCATGGAACATCGAGAAGACAGGGAGAGGGTCTTGATGCGTGTGCTAGAGCATGGTTTTTTTGCCCAAGGACAAACGAAGACAAAGGTAGTGTCAGAAAAAAACCAGGTTCGGTGTATTTTAAGTGAATAAAGTTTTTGAATTTGAGGGGTATTTTGGCAATTGAAAATACATTTTGGGGATCTCATGAGTAGAGGTGGTGAGTCGGTTGGCACGTGGAGACAGAGGTGGGGTGTGCACTTTGACGAGAGGCGTCATGACGGAGACTCGAGCACGAAGGCGAAGGAGAGGGGGCGGGCAAGGGTAGGCTTCTCGCAATGAGGCAGGTACGGAAGCAAGCTTTGGCAGGAGGATGCAACACGTAATGGCAGCTCAAAGACAACAAATCAATCTCTCTCTCTCTCTCTCTCTCTCTCTCTCTCTCTCTCTCTCTCTCTCTCTCTCTCTCTATCCTTGAGCTTTGACGCTACCCAGAAAGGCGAATGAGACCATGCTGCAATGTCGGCCCTCCTACAGCAACTCGGCGTGGGTAAAGGAGGTCTTGTGCGTGGTGAAGAAAGACTTGGTGACTCGTGCTTGCAACAGGGGGTGACAAAAGTCTCTCTCTCTCTATGTAGGAGAGGCCATGCGTGAAAGGGGAGGGGAGGGGGGCAGGATTGCTTGCGAAGCAAAACAGACGAGCGTGTGCATTGGGTTTAACAGAGGGGTTGGATTTAAAGGTTAAGGTGTTGGAGAATCTCTTAAGAAATTAATTAATGAACACAACTTAGAGCCAATAGTGCCCAAAACCTTTTTTTTTAGGGAAAGCCATTAATTAGTTTTTTGGAGAGAGAGAGGGGGGGGGGGGGGGGGGGGAAAGAAAGAAAAAGGGAAGGGTGGGGAGAAAAAAAAGGGAAAGTGGGGGTGGGGGGGGTTTGTTGTTTTTTTTAATGCATATAGCCCAATGGTTAAGATTGAGCTTTACACATCTCTATGTGACAAGGTCAAATCCTACCCATTGGGATTGATTTTAAATAGTGAGCTGATCGAGATGCTAATTGGAGATGCTAAAGTATCTTGAGAAGATTCTATGTAATGAAAATTCAAAGCAGAGCCGGCAGCAGGTTCCAATTTCAAAACAAGAGTAGGTAGCCAAAACTTTTTTTTCAGTGAACCCATTAATTAGTTGTGATGTCTTTTTGCTCTTTGATATTATTTGATATTAGTTAAGAGAAGTTAAAAGAGTTTAGATACTGATAAAATGTAAACTAAGTTTTAAAAATGGGACGTGGAGTTCCCATGGGCATGGACGTGGATGAGATAGAGAGAGGGAAACATAGAAAATTTCTCTGTCTCCAGAGGAGAAGCATCAATTTTTTTCGAGGGCAATAGTGTTAGGGAAAAATGTGTTGCAACTTAATATCGTGTTGTTTTCACTTTCAAAAATGCCGATAAAGGAAAAGGAGAAAAGGAGAAAGTCCGTCCCAAAATAGGAAAAAATAGTGTAAAAACTCTCATGTGCGCACGAGATAGGTGTTAAGAGGAGATGATCAGGTTCATCTAATCGAAAAAGGAAAAGTATGTCTGTCTCTCTCTTTGCTTTCCAGTTGGCTTACGTAGTTTGAGGGGAAAAAAAGACAATTACCATATTACCCCTGTGCTTTGTTGTGATTCTGGAAATACCTCTCAAATTTCAACAAGGTGAAGACTTCACGATGGCCTCAAGAAGGCAACCTTTTTTTTTGGAATAAATTGAGTGATTTTTAGAACACATTTGACATGTTAATAGTCTCTGTCTGGGAAAAATGTCTTTTAGCTTAATATTGTGCCCATTTCAATGTAAAAAATACCGGCTAAGAGCAAGGGGAAAAGGAGAAGTTTCGTTCCAAAATAGAGAAAAAATAGTGTAAGAACTTGAAAAATAAATCTAATTTTCTAAAATTTTCTCTTGGAAAATTCAAGAATAGGAATTTTGTATGTCTAGAAAAATGATTTTTTCCCGACACTTTAACGAGGAAGGAGAGAGAGAGAGAGAGAGAGAGAGAGAGAGAGAGAGATGCATGTGCACGCACGCACACACACTCACTTTCAAGTCATTTCAAGCTTTACTATACTCATTTGAACATCTTCCTCATTCAAAGTTAATGTGATGGTGACCAATGGGGATGGTGAGAGGTGCAAAGAAGAATTGCACGTTTGCTCTACCACCGCCCTATGGCCTTTTTGACCAAAAATTTGCAAAATACCCTTGTATGTATTTTGGTTGGATTCTTGAAGATTTTCTAATCTTTATTCCTTTTCGACAATCCAGATCAGTGCTTGGCATGTAGTTTGTCACAAATTACTTAGCAAAAAACGGCAATAATGAAGCACTTTCTAGTTTTCGTATCTTGTATTGATTTCTTCTCTTTGGAGAAATTTAATTGGGTAATTTGAAGGGTGTGGAGAGAGAGTGAGTCTCGTCTGTCGCTGGCAGCCCAAAGATAGTAACACGTGTCGTTGGCAGTGCAAGCTCAGTAATGTGCATCGTTTGTCTGCAAGCCGGGGTAGGACGAGACCAGCCATCGCAAGGCGTGGAGCTAGACGACGATGGTGGTGTTGCGGGGGTTTTGCATGCAGTCCAGGCGCTGGCGAGCAAGGTCTCTCTCTGTTTGTTTTTTGTTTATAAGCTAGTGGAGAGTCTACTCAGAATTGGAGCTGACAAGCATGAGGCGAGAACATGGATAGGTGTGGAGGAAGAATGGTTCACAGAGGAGTTGGGGAACGCAAGAGAGGAGCAGAGCAAGCAGATCTGCGACTGGCCATTGAACCATGAGGATGGGCGAACAGGCACGGGCATGTCTGTCTACGTGGGAACAGGCAAGCGAAGGGATGTTTTGGTTTTGCTACTACTGTCGAACAAGATCTTGACCTTTAATTAATTAAAGGTATGCAAAATAGAGATTATCTAAACAATAATTTGTAGTTTTTTTTTAAAGCTCTTAAGAGCTTGATTTAAATTAACTCAAAAAGAATACATGTAAACCTTGGCACATCTTTTTGAGATGGGTCTCCAACCAATACAACATATTCACACTGTAACCCAAAACATACTAGGAAACATTTTTGAAAGTACACTATATTTCTATCCGGGACCTATCTTCTTCTTCTCTTAGCAAACCGCTTCCTCTTGCTGAAAATCCATTCACAAGATAAATCTCAAAAAAATTAGATGAGATTATATTAAATCGAAGTTGTTTCCTCCAGTCGGCGGGTATCCTAACATTCAAATTAAATCTTGCGAGTGTGTGACCCTTCCTATGGAGAGAGAGAGAGAGAGAGAGAGAGAGACCCTTTGCTTGGCACCCAATCCACTCTCTTTCTTTCTTTGCCCTGGTCTCCACCCCCCCCCCCCCCCCCCCCCCCCCCCCCCCCCCCCCCCCCCCCCCACCCACCCCAAAGCCCTTTCCTTTGGGAAGTGTTTGAAATTAGTTCAACCGCCTAGACCAAGAAGTGGTTGGACATTTTTGTGAAAGAACACTCTTTTGAGACTTTACCCTTCCGCCCACTCCATCTTGTGTGGTTGGTTGGCTACGGTGCTCACCTACTCTGAGGTTTCAGACAAATTGAACCCACAACCTTTGGGGAGTGTTTGAAATTAGTTCAACCGCCTAGACCAAGAAGTGGTTAGACGTTTCGGCTAAAGGGCCGGTGAGCACCGTAGCCAACCAGTCACACAAGCCCTTTCCTTGTGTCACATGGCAAGGGCCTCCAAGGTGCATGAGATATAGTTGAGAAAATTTGTAGGTGGAACTATATTAGACCTAGGTTTTCTTGAGCACTAGGGTACACAATAGATTTTTATTATTATTCAATAGTCCATTATCTATACGCTTCATAGTGGAGTTTGAGAGAGAGAGAGAGAGAGAGAGAGAGAGAGAGAGAGAGAGAGAGAGATGTAGAAGCCCATTCCATTGTGAGGATGCATTCTTCTCCATGGTCTCTCTCACCCCCCATCAACAACGATGGCACTTCCCTTTAAATTAGAGCATTGTGGGGGCTGACGTATTGAGAGAGATTTATCTACAAGTTATGATGGTGATGTAATAATTGATTAAAAAATTAAAATGGACCCTTTTCTTGCAATGACGAATACAAAAAGACCTTAATTGGGGATGCAAGGATGCAGAGCATCTTAACATTGGATGCATTTGGGCTTCTCCTATGGCTAGCAATGTTGTTTTAGCTTCTAGGAGCCGTTGTCACCATGTACTTTAGCTTCATATATTTGGAGAAGTTGTAGATGTTTTACATCTATCCCAAGGCATGTGTGTGTGAGACAATGCATGTGTGCGTGTGTCAAAGAGAGAGAACATAGACTTAAACAACGTAGGAACAATTCAAAAAAGAAAATCAATGTGTGTGTGTGTGTGTGTGAGAGAGAGAGAGAGAGAGAGAGAGAGAGAGAGAGAGGGAGACATTGTTATCTTTCTAGAGTGATTCCAAGGACTATAGTTTCATCATACATGGGCACGCAGATACACACACACCTACCTATATATGACTTCGTGTGTGTGTGTGTGTGTGTGTGTGTGTGTGTGTGTGTGTGAGAGAGAGAGAGAGATCCAATAACCATGCTTTTCTTGGCCACAGCAACGCGAGCGTCACATACTAGTTTTTATGGAAGATTGGGTGCTCGAGCGAGATAGGTGTAAAGATCCAAGAGAGAGGAAGTAGGTTAGATCGATGCCTAGGGTGTAGGATATCTAGTGAGGATTTGGCCCACTTATTCATGGAATGTCAAGCAATTAGAGGCCTCACATGGAAAATCTGCGATGTGCGTCCAAAGGACATGGAAGATCAGATTCTTCAAAATTGATTTGTTCCTTGGTCACAAGAAGTTGGGAAGTCCTTCTCTTCTCATCTGCACTCAAGTTGTTAGGTATTCTTCTTCCATCATATATGGAAGTCGAGGAACCGTCGTGTGTTTGAAGGAAATTTAGACATGGCAAGCTTTTCAGAGATTATACAAGAAAGCAGAGTGGTGATCTATACACTCTGACGAAAGCAAGACTGAGAAGATTGATCTAGGGCTACCCATGTTGTATTGTCAACCTGTGATATGTAAAGCCTATGACTACAGTTATCTACTTGAGGAGTGTGCAAGATCATGATTCAATCAAGGCATTGAAACTCTTCCATCCATTGGTAGAGCCTTTAGATCTTAATCCAACTAAAACACAAACGTGTAAGTCATAATGGGTAACCCTCAACTATAAGTGACATTATCCAATCAAGGGATCGATGGCTGTCTTTCAATTTACATGGTAGTTAGATTGGCACTGAAAATTATTAACTCCCCTGTTGCGTGTTGACACGCTCAGCCCCCGAACTCACGCTCCCGAGCCAACTATTCCATCCATCTCCCCTAGCATGCCTTGTTGAAGTATTGTGAAAGCGAAAGGTAATAATTCTAGTACCCCTAGTGTGGCGATTCAACGTCTTGGATTCTCCCCTTACATCTCAAGGACACCCCTAGCCGTTGATCCCTTGACAACTGCCCAGGTTACTTATAGACAAGTATATGTAACCCCCCATCTTGATATCTTTAAAATCCAAAAAAATTCAACATTTCTAAGCTTATCAAAATTGAAATATCAAGAAACAAAAAAAAGTGCGTGGGGTAGCCCATTAGCAAAACGGGGCTTGAGGAATGGAGGACGAGCTAAATTTTTGAGAAGACTTTGTGATGCAAGGAGTACTAATATTGAAGCTCTTTCGTTAAGTGAAAATCATCTAACTTTGTCTTGCTTTTACACTCTTGTACAATATCTCAAGGGATTATAAGACACACTTAGCCTTTGTTCCGTGCGGATGGTGGACATGAAAAGCATACATAATAGCAAGTTAATCTGGTAAAGCAAAAGTATACCTTTACAGCAGATGCTGGTTAGACGGGCTATGCTTGCTCACTACACCAATTTCCTTTAATTTTGATGAGCTTTGAAGCGCCCAAAAAACTTTTGCATAAAGCGCTTTCCGTGCAGCAATACAAAGAGGTAAAACTTCTCCAGATCTAATCATTTACCAGCGGAACTGGCCATACATATGGAGGATCAGGCGGTTCCGTCCATGACGATTGAGAACAATGTTCTGGAAGTTTCCGCAACAAATTAGAACAATGTGATGCATGTAGTACGTCATCCCCTCAAACCCAAAGTACAAGCTCCTACATCATGATGCTTTAGCCAATTCAATGGCCTCATGCAAAACACATAATGACCAAAATGCAAACACCATAATGCTTACCAAACCAAGGGGGCAGGACAAGGTCTGCTGTCGGTGAGGACCCGGCTAAGGGAGAGGGCTTGAGGAGGATGTTCCTATATCCACGAGCGTCCCATTCAATGAGGCAAAGGTTGTAATAGAGGGCTAGTGAATGGGGGTAGCCCTTCCACATGCGGACAGCAGGAGTACGAGCCCAAGGGCAGGATCGCACAGGAGGAGCTTCCATGTCGAGGGCTGGGGGGAGTAGAGACGAAGCAGCCGTCACAGACTGCACGCCGTTCGAGGCTCCCCTAACGCCTCTTCCTGCTGTGGCAAGATGTTCCCCCTCCCCACTACCACCGGCCCAGAGGTTGGTCAAACCTCTCCTCCAACTCAAATCCAGCCCCTCTCTTCGCTGGTGGCGCAGACCACACCTGCAGTCACAGTCGTTGCTGTGTCCCCCTGCCTGCAAAGCAGCCACTGCCACAGTTTCATCTTCACATCCTGTCCCTCATCTGGGGTAACCCCGACATCTGCAACCCGCAGCTCCTGAGCCGCCAGCTATCACTTGTGCTGCAGCCTTTGGCACTTTCAGGCCACCAAGCCTTGCTACCAAACCCGGTCATACTCCTGGGCTATGCTCTTCAGCCTCTTCAACGGAAACCCTCACCCTCAGGCCACCCGCTGGTACAACTGCAACAACAAAAATCCCTTGGGCAATCTCCTTCCCTCAAGGACACCTACTGCATATTCCTGTCGATGACACACTCTATCTGTCTAGCTGCCTCGTTCTGCTGGCCGCTATCCGACAGTCCCCACTCAATGATGGTTCTACCTATAACTCTCCTTCGCTGCCCGACCTGAGCAACAAACCCTGCCAACCAGTGGCTCTCCTCTTTCTCACACATGAGAGGGCGGTTGCGCACACAGCCTAGTGCGAGACGAGCTCAACCTAGCTGTAGAGCAGCATATGAGTACAGATAAGGTAAGCATATGAGTACAGATAAGGTACAACAAGCATGGCTGCATTTAGTGAAGTGAAAGAAAATCAAGACGTTTCGAGAGAGTCTTCTGCTTGCATAAAACGTGAGGTGATGCAACAGGCAAGGACATGTCAGGCTCGCACGTGCGAAACTTTGCCTTGAGCCATCAACTCTTAGTCCGGACTCCGGGTTCACCCGCACTGCCTGCAACGACCGACTCTCGCATGCCTTCTCCCAAATGCCAAAAAAATACTAGCCGTCCACGTGGATGCCATCAATTGAAGAACGCCTAAGCTAACCCGATACTATGGCCTTTCTTTAGCAGGCCATAAAAGAAAAGGGGGTAGTAGGAATGATGATCATTGCCAGTAGACTTGTACCAAATGGATAGAGTATCTTGCAAAGAATCATGGAAGTGGATGGGATGGTTGTAAGGTAGAAAATATCTTGAAGATCTTTTCATGATTTTGAGCTTGAATGTCTGCCACCAAGTTGAAAGGAAACCACTATCCATAATTTGAGTGTGCCAATCTATACTAATAGATAATGGGGGAAGGGATTCCGACCCCTCCCCCAAATACGTGGCGAAAGTAGCATGATCCGGCAAGTGTGCCCTGGTGTGCGGCAGCGGACAAAAATTGTACGAAGAGACTCAAGAGAGAGAAAGAGCATGGCTGTGTAGGATCGCAGGCGGGTAACCAGAGGACCACAAACAATGCTGACGTTGTTTGGGTTAATAAACTGGTTGTAGGACAGTGTGTCCTACATGAATCTGTGAGAGAGAGAGAGAGAGAGAGACGGCGCTCCGTACTGTCCCTCGTGCGACACACACACACAGCGCGCATGCAAGAGAGACGAGTGGACTTTGACAGCACTGCGTAATTCCCTCTGACGACGTTATGTTCATAACGTGGCAACAGCACATGCGGCCACTGCCCCTCGAATTTGTGGAAATTCCCAAAATACCCCTCAAATTTCATTGTCTTAAATTTCATTGCACTTCAAATTTTCCAAAGTTCCCAAAATACCCATGGTTGTGAGATTAAGCAGACTGATTGTCAATACAAGATGCTAAAACTAAAATTTGAGTTGGTTATGTAGGCTTTGGAGCAGTGTTAGAAAAAAACCGGGGTCTAGTGTATTTTAACCGGCT